>NC_090444.1:1825639267-1826264267 GCF_031143425.1 Pleurodeles waltl
TGAGAGCTGTGTAATCTGAGGGATAGCTCTAGCATGGCATTAGTACTGAGAGCTGTATAACCTGACTGATAGACCTGCATGTCAGTAGTACTGAGAGCTATGTAACCTGACGGATAGACCTGCATGTCAGTAGTACTGAGAGCTGTTTAACCTGACGAATAGACCTGCATGTCAGTAGTACTGAGAAATATGTACCCTGAGGGATAGTCTGACATCATTAGCACTGACAGGTGTGTAACCTGAGAGATAGCTCTGGCATGTCATTAGTACTGAGAGCTGTGTAATCTGAGGGATAGCTCTAGCATTACATTAGTACTGAGTGCTGTTTAACCTGAAGGATAGACCTGCATGTCAGTAGTACTGGGAGCTGTGTAACCTGATGGATAGACCTGCATGTCAGTAGTATTGAGAAATATGTAACCTGAGGGATGGTCTGAAACCATTAGCACTGACAGGTGTGTAACCTGAGAGATAGCTCTGGCATGTCATTAGTACTTAGAGCTGTGTAACCTGAGGGATAGCTCTGGCATGTCATTAGTACTGAGAGCTATGTAACCTGAGGGACAGCTCTGGTATGTCAGTAGTGCTGAGAGCTGTGTAACCTGAGGGATAGCTCTGGCATGTCATTAGTACTGAGAGATGTGTAACCTGAGGGATAGGTACTGCATGTCAGTAGTATTGAAAGCTAAGTAAGCTGAGGGGTAGTACTGTATGTCAGCAGTACTGAGAGCTGTGTAACCTGAGGGATAGGGCTGCATGCCATTAGTACTGAGAGCTGTGTAACGTCAAGGATAGGACTGTATGTCAGTAGTACTGAGAGGTGTATAACCAGATGGATAGCTCTGGGGTGTCATTAGTACTGAGAGGTGTGTAACCTGAGGGATAGCTCTAGCATGTCATTAGTACTGAGAGCTGTGTAACCTGAGAGATAGGCATGCATGTCAGTCGTACTGAGAGCTGTTAACCTGAAGGAAAGTCTGGAATGTCATTATTACTGAGAGGTGTGTAACCTGAGGGATAGTTCAGGCATGTCATAGGTACTGAGAGCTGTGTAACCTGAGGGGTAGCTCTAGCATGTCACTAGTACTGAGAGCTGTGTAACGTGAGGGATAGGACTGTATGTCCTTAGTACTGAGAGCTGTGTAACCTGAGGGATAGCGCTGCAAGTCAGTAGTCCTGAGAGCTGTGCAACCTGAAGGATAGGGCTGCATGAGGCTCGTAAAGAGAGCTGTGTAACCTCTGGCATAGGACTGACATCAGTAGTACTGAGAACTGTGTAACCTGAGAGATAGCTCTGGCATGTCATTAGTACTGAGAGCTGTGTAATCTGAGGGATAGCTCTAGCATGGCATTAGTACTGAGAGCTGTATAACCTGACTGATAGACCTGCATGTCAGTAGTACTGAGAGCTATGTAACCTGACGGATAGACCTGCATGTCAGTAGTACTGAGAGCTGTTTAACCTGACGAATAGACCTGCATGTCAGTAGTACTGAGAGCTGTTTAACCTGACGAATAGACCTGCATGTCAGTAGTACTGAGAAATATGTACCCTGAGGGATAGTCTGACATCATTAGCACTGACAGGTGTGTAACCTGAGAGATAGCTCTGGCATGTCATTAGTACTGAGAGCTGTGTAATCTGAGGGATAGCTCTAGCATTACATTAGTACTGAGTGCTGTTTAACCTGAAGGATAGACCTGCATGTCAGTAGTACTGGGAGCTGTGTAACCTGACGGATAGACCTGCATGTCAGTAGTATTGAGAAATATGTAATCTGAGGGATGGTCTGAAACCATTAGCACCTACAGGTGTGTAACCTGAGAGATAGCTCTGGCATGTCATTAGTACTTAGAGCTGTGTAACCTGAGGGATAGCTCTGGCATGTCATTAGTACTGAGAGCTATGTAACCTGAGGGACAGCTCTGGTATGTCAGTAGTGCTGAGAGCTGTGTAACCTGAGGGATAGCTCTGGCATGTCATTAGTACTGAGAGATGTGTAACCTGAGGGATAGGTACTGCATGTCAGTAGTATTGAAAGCTAAGTAAGCTGAGGGGTAGTACTGTATGTCAGCAGTACTGAGAGCTGTGTAACCTGAGGGATAGGGCTGCATGCCATTAGTACTGAGAGCTGCGTAACGTCAAGGATAGGACTGTATGTCAGTAGTACTGAGAGGTGTATAACCAGATGGATAGCTCTGGGGTATCATTAGTACTGAGAGGTGTGTAACCTGAGGGATAGCTCTAGCATGTCATTAGTACTGAGAGCTGTGTAACCTGAGAGATAGGCATGCATGTCAGTCGTACTGAGAGCTGTTAACCTGAAGGAAAGTCTGGAATGTCATTATTACTGAGAGGTGTGTAACCTGAGGGATAGTTCAGGCATGTCATAGGTACTGAGAGCTGTGTAACGTGAGGGGTAGCTCTAGCATGTCACTAGTACTGAGAGCTGTGTAACGTGAGGGATAGGACTGTATGTCCTTATTACTGAGAGCTGTGTAACCTGAGGGATAGTGCTGTATGTCAGTGGCACTGACGGATAGGGCTGCATGTCAACAGTACTGAGAGCTGTGTAACATCAAGGATAGGACTGGATGTCATTAGTACTGAGACCTGTGTAACCTGAGGGATAGGACTGTATGTCCTTAGTACTGAGAGCTGTGTAACCTAAGGGATAGCGCTGTATGTCAGTGGTACTGAGAGCTGTGTAACCTGAGGGATAGGGCTTCATGTCAACAGTACTGAGAGCTGAGTAATGTCAAGGATAGGACTGTATGTCAGTAGTACTGAGAGCTGTGTAACTTGAGGGATAGGGCTGCATGTTAGTAGTAATTAGAGCTGTGTAACCTTAGGGATAGGTGTGGCATGTGAGTAGTATTGAAAGCTATGTGACCTGAGGGATAGGACTGTATGTCAGTAGTACTGAGAGCTGTGTAACCTGAAGGGCAGGACTGACTGTCGGTAGTACACAGAGCTGCGTAACCTGATGGATAGGGCTGCAAGTCAGTAGTCCTAGGAGCTGTGCAACCTGAAGGATAGGGCTGCATGCTGCTCGTCTTGAGAACTGTGTAACCTCTAGGATAGAACTGACATCAGTAGTGCTGAGAACTGTGTAACCTGAGGGATAGGTCTTCATGCCAGCAGCACTGACAGCGGTGTAACCTGAGATATAGTACTGAGAGCTGTGTAACATCAGGGATAGGTCTGGCATGTCAGTAGTATTGAGAGCTGTATAACTTGAGCGATGGGTCTGCATGTCAGAAGTACTGAGAGCTGTGTAACCTGAGGGGCAGGATTGCATGTCAGCAGTACTGACAGCTGTGTAACCTGAGGGATAGGACTGCAAGTCACTAGGTCACTAGTTCTGAGAGTTGTGTAGCCTGAGTGACAGAACTGCATGTCAGTAGTAATGAGAGCTGTGTAACCTGAGGGATACTTGTGTATGTCAGTAGTACTGAGACTGTGTTACCTGAGGGATAGGACTGCGAAACAGCAGTACTAAGAGCAGTATAACCTGAGGGATAGGTCTGTATGTCACGCGTATTGAGAGCTGTGTAACCTCTGGGATATGACTGAATGTCAGTAGTATTAAGATCTGTGTGACCTCTGGGATAGGACTGAATGTCAGAAGTACTGAGAGCTACGTAACCTCTGAGATAGGACTGCACATCAGTAGTATTGAGGACAGTGTAGCTTGAGGGAAAGTACTGCATGTCAGTACTATTAGGAGCTGTGTAACCTCAGGATTAGGACTGAATGTCAGTAGCACTGAGATCTGTGCTACCTGAGGCATAGGTCTGACATGTCAGTAGTATTGAGAGCTGGGTAACCTGAGGCATAGGCCTGGCTTGCCAGTAGTACTGAGTGCTGTGTAATCTGAAGAATAATAGTGCATGTCAGTAGTCCTGAGAACTGTGTAACCCGAGGGATAGATCTTCATGTCAGCAGTACTGAGAGCTGTGTAACCCAAGGGACAGGACTGCATGTCAGCAGTATTGAGAAGTGTGTTACCTGAGTGATAGGACTGTATGCCAGTAGCATTGACAGCTGTGTAATCTGAGGGATAGGCTGGCATGCGTAGTCGCATTTGTAAGAAATAAAAAAGTAACACAATTCTGTAAGCAATTACATATATTCATGAAACAATATAAAATATGAAATACAAAATACGGCCAGGAGTAAAATCCAGTTCTGTAACTGAGACCACACTCAACTCAGCTCTTACAGACAACAATTTTTATAGACATAATCTACAGTTGGAGTTTTACATTTTCCAATTAGTACAGGAGCGCAAATCTCTGATATCTGTATTCTTTGGCAAAAGCAATAATTCTTTAATAAGCGTCTGACTACTTGTCACTTAAATGCAGCTGTGGCGTAGATTATATTCGTATGCATCTTCCAACGAGCACAGTGTCCTTAGATCTACCCTCTGAACCCTATCTATGTATCCTCCCTATGCTACTACCAAGCTCTGAAGTTTTACGGTCTGTCTTCCTCTTCCTGCCAACCTTGGCTTGCTCAAACATTTCCGTATCTCCCTTTCAAGTCTGCTCTGATTCACTCTTTCTCCTAATCCTGGTATCAGAAAGGGGCTCAGGCTCTCGTGTGTGTGTCCTTCTAGAATATCTGTGGTATGCGAGGACCGGCTGTAACTGCGTTGCCCTGCACCTGGCCTCTTTCTTCATTATCCCTTCTGCCCTTGTACTCCAGTTTAACGTCATACCCAGTTTGAGGCATGTACTGCTCTCGTACAATGTACATTTCTGCACGTTTTTGTGAGGCCTATTACACATCAGTACTATTCGGAAATATGTAACCTGAGGGATATTCGGCCATGCCATTAGTACTGAGAGTTATGTAACGTAAGGGACAGGACTGCATGTCAGTAGCACTGAGAGCTATGTAACCTGGGGGATAGCGTCAGGTATGTTAGTAGTTTTGAAAGCTATGTAACCGGAGGGTTAGGACCTTATGTCAGTAGTACTGAGAGCTGGGTAACCTGAGGGATGGGGCTGCATGTCCCTCAGATTGAGAACTGTGTAACCTCTGGGGTAGGACTGAATGTCAGTAGTACTGAGAGCAGTGTAACCTGAGGAATAGGTCTGTATGCCAGCAGTACTGAGAGTTATGTAACCTGAGCCATAGGACTTCATGTCAGTAGTACTGAGACCTGTGTAACCTGAGGCATAGGTCAGGCATGTCAGCAGTATTTAGAGCTGTGTAACCTGAAGGATAGGACTGCATCTCAGTAGAACTGAGAGCTGTGTACCTGAGGGATAGGACTGCATGCCACTAGTATTGAGAGCTGTGTAACCTGAGGGATAGGACTGCATGCCACTAATTTTGAGAGCTGTGTAACCTGAGGAATAGAACTGAATGTTGTATTGAGAGCTGTGTAACCTGAGGATAGGACTGCATGTCACTTGTATTGAGAGCTTAGTAACTTCTGGGAATGGACTGGGTGTCAGTAGTATTGAGAGCTTTGTAACCTGAGGGATAGGACTGCATGTCAGTAGTATTGAGAGCTGGGTAACCTGAGGGATAGGACTGAATGTTGTATTGAGAGCTGTGTAACCTCTGGGATATGACTGAATGTCAGTGGTATTGAGAGCTGTGTAACCTCTGGGATAGGACTTAATGGCAGCAGTATTGAAAGCTGTGCAACCTTTGGGATAGGACTGACTGTCATTAGTAGTGAGGAAAGTGTAGCTTGAGGGATAGGGCTGCGTGTCAGTACTATTGGGAGCTGTGTAACCTGAGGAATAGAACTGCATGCCAGCAGTACTGAGAACTGTGTAACCTGAGAGATAGGACTGCATGTCAGTACTATTGGGAGCTGTGCAACCTGAGGGATAGGACTGCATGTTAGTAACATTGAGAGTTGTGTAACCTGAGGGACAGGGCTGCATGTCAGTAGTACTGAGAGCTGTGTAAGCTGAGGGATAGCTCTGGCATGTCAGTAATATTGAAAGCTATGTAGCCTGATGGATGGGACTGAATGTCAGCAGTATTTAGAGCTGTGTAACCTGAGGGATAGCTCTGTCATGTCATTAGTACTGAGAGATGTGTAACCTGAGGGATAGGTACTGCATGTCAGTAGTATTGAAAGCTAAGTAACCTGAGGGATAGGACTGTATGTCAGCAGTAGTGAGAGCTGTATAACGTCAAGGATAGGACTGTACGTCAGTAGTACTGAGAGGTGTATAACCAGAGGGATAGCTCTGGGGTGTCATTAGTACTGAGAGGACTGTAACCTGAGGGATAGCTCTGGCATGTCATTAGCACTGAGAGCTGTGTAACCTGAGAGATAGGGCTGCATGTCAGTAGTACTGAGAGGTGTGTAACCTGAGGGATAGCTCTGGCATGTCATAGGTACTGAGAGCTGTGTAACCTAAGCGGTAGCTCTAGCATGTCACTAGTACTGAGAGCTGTGTAACGTGAGTGATAGGACTGTATGTCATTAGTACTGAGAGCTGTGTAACGTGAGGGATAGGACTGCATGTCATTAGTACTGAGAGCTGTGTAACGTGAGGGATAGGACTGTATGTCATTAGTACTGAGAGCTGTGTAACCTGAGGGATAGGGCTGCATGTCATTAGTACTGAGAGCTGTGTAACCTAAGGGATAGCACTGTATGTCAGTGATACTGAGCTGTGTAACCTGAGGGATAGGGCTGCATGTCAACAGTACTGAGAGCTGTGTAACGTCAAGGATAGGACTGTATGTCAGTAGTACTGAGAGCTGTGTAACTTGAGGGATAGGTGTGAAATGTAAGTAGTATTGAAAGCTATGTGACCTGAGGGATAGGACTGTATGTCAGTAGTACTGAGAGCTGTGTAACCTGAAGGGCAGGACTGACTGTCAGTAGTACACAGAGCTGTGTAACCTGATGGATAGGGTTGCAAGTCAGTAGTCCTGAGAGCTGTGCAACCTGAAGGATAGGGCTGCTCGTATTGAGAGCTGTGTAACCTCTGGGATAGGACTGACATCAGTAGTGCTGAGAACTGTGTAACCTGAGGGATAGGTCTTCATGCCAGCAGCACTTACAGCGGTGTAACCTGAGATATACTACTGAGAGCTGTGTAACATCAGGGATAGGTCTGGCATGTCAGAAGTATTGAGAGCTGTATAACTTGAGCAATGGGTCTGCATGTCAGAAGTACTGAGAGCTGTGTAACCTGAGGGACAGGATTGCATGTCAGCAGTATTGACAGCTGTGTAAACTGAGGGATAGGACTGCGAGTCACTAGGGACCAGATGTAGGTAGGAAATAATTTGCGAGTCGGAAATTGCGAGTCGGTGCGACTCGCAATTTCCTACTCGCAAAATGTAATGCAAGAAGAAAACGCGACTTCAATTTGCAACTCGCAAATGAAGTCGCACCGCAGATAGCGAGTCCGCTGTTTGCGAGGTCGCTTTTTGCGACCTCGCAAAAAACGGACACGCAATTTGCGAGTGGGTGTCGCAAATTGCGATTTTGCTGCAAATTGAATGCAGGTGCTGCAGAACACTCTGGAAAACACTTCCTGGCACATGATGATGACATCACAGCCAGGAAGTTTACAAATACACATGGGAGGAGGGAGGACCACACCCATTTCAACAGCTGAACTGCAAACTGAAAGAACAGCAGCTACCATGGCAGAGACACCAAGGAAGCGAAAACTTAAATTTGCAGAAAAAGAGCTGGAGGTGCTGACAGAGGAGTGCTGTCAGCACCATGACCAACTGTTTGGAAGGGCAGCCCTCACCGTGCCAGAGTTGGAGAAAAGAAGACTATGGATGGACATCCAGGAAAAAGTGAACTCCCTGGGTGTCAGCCACCGAAGTATTGAAGAACTCAAGAAAAGGTGGTACGACCTGCGCTCCCGGACAAAGGAGAGGGTGGCAGAGCGGCTCCGGGAGATGAGGGGCACCGGAGGGGGACCGTCAACATTACCACCACCCACACCCCTGGAGGAAAGGGTAGAGGAGACCCTTGAGCCTGAGGCAGTATGTGGGATGGGAGAGCTGGACACATCTGAGCCAGGACCATCAACCGGTGAGTACCATGAGACATGCATGTACCCTCATTAATGCCATACCCCCACCCACCTTATACACAGGAGCATGCACAACCAAAATAGCTCCATTCAGAGTAGCAATCACCAGAATTGTGCATTATGGGCAATGTAGTCAAGTAGGCAGTTTATAGGCAACAGTTTATTAGGAAGTTGACAACAGATAGTAGATACTGACAGTGTGTCCCCTATGTCCCACAGGTTGCCCACAAGACACCCCCACCAGCCAAAGCAGCCAGGGGCCACTGGTCAGCCAGCAGTCAACAGAGGGATCAGGACCAGCCACCACTGCGACCTGCACCACCAACACCCTGTCCCCTCACGAGACACCAGTTGGCATATTGGTGTGTGAGCCTGCACCAGGTCCCAGCCACAGTGCCACGATAGACGTCACAGAGCCTCCACTGCGTCGCAGGCGACGTGGAAATTCATCATCACAGCGGCAGGCAGAGTCAGGGGATGCCTCCATGTCACGTACTGAGGCCGCACTCCTACGGGGTCAGCGCCTGCAGACACAAGAGATCAGGAGGATTACAGGGGCATTGCGGCGCCTGGAGCGCAATCAAGGCAACAGCATGCAGCTTGTACAGAGAGAGTTGCAACAAATAACTACACACATCGGCGACCTTGCACTCTCCATGCGTCAACTTGTGGCTGGACTGCTAACGCAGACAGAGAGTGCACGGCGTCGGGACAGGTAGCTACTGAACCGCCTGGACAGAATGTCAGCATCCATTGTAAGGCTGGCCGTGAACACTACTGGTCTATCTAGGCGCACGGTCAGCCTCCAAGTGGACATGGGCCACTTTGCCAGTGACGTGGCACGTGGACTGGGCCGTCTCAGCCACGCTGTTGACTTAATGGAGGCACGGCAGGTGGCCAGGGGCGCAGGCGACACGCCGCAAGATAGCGAGGAGGGCTCCACCGTCAGCAGTGTCTCTGCTGGTGACACCAGTGTGCTGCGCAGTGGAAGCGCAAGGCAGGGCACTGCTGACCCCCCAAGTACCAGCCATGCTGGCCGAGGCCGGCGTAGGGTTTGAGCTCCACACAGTCCTGGGGTTGGGGCACATGAAGTCAATGTGTCCCATGCCAGGTGGACTTTTACAGCCCCTGACCTGTTCAAAGTTGTATATAGTTTGTTTGTTTGAACTAATTAAATCACTTGTTCTTTCCACTTAACACATGGACTCTTTGTGTGTGACATTAGTGAGTATGGTAACAGTTAGCACGTACCTTCCAAAGTATTGGTTTGCAATGTGTTCCCGTCTAAGTCTGCCTTGATTTGCTATGCTTCTATCCCCTTGATGGCGATGTGGTAGCTCTTGCTCTTCATCCTCAGAATCAGGGTCTTCAGGGGTGAGAGGTAGCCCACGTCTGGTGGCAATGTTGTGCAGGCAATGTTGTGCAGTATAGCGCATGCGACAACGATCTTGAAAGCTGTAATTGGGGTATACTGGAGGGCACCTCCACTTCTGTGGAGGCATCTGAATCTTGCTTTCAGCCGTCCAAAGGTCCGTTCAATGATATTCCTGGTCCTCTTATGTGCACTGTTGTATCGCCTCTCTGTCTCATTGCTGGGTGTTAGGTACGGGGTAAGTATCCATGGTCAGAGTGCATATGCACTGTCACCTGTTTGGCACAAAATGTACAATGTTAGCTGGGCATTGATGGGTTCCACATTGACCTGTGTGTATGTCTGCAAGGTGTTTTCAGCTATACCTAATAGATATCCGTCTCCAAACTCCCCACGTTCTAGGTGTTGGTGTATCCCACTGTGCCTAAAAATGTAGGAGTCAGGAGTACTCCCTGGAAATTTGGCAACCATGTCAGTGATGACATAATGGGCGTCACATACCACCTGGATGTTGAGTGAGTGGATACACTTCCGATTGCGGAACAGATGTTCCAGGTTTGCAGGAGGGCATATTTGTATATGTGTCCCGTCCACACACCGTATGACATGGGGGAAGTTGGCAATCCTGTAGAATTCCAACTTGGTGCTGTTGATTTCTGCCTCATTCCTGGGTAGGTATATGTATCTGGACATGTGTGTGAGTATGGCATCTAGGAATGCTCTGAAGAACCGTGAGAGTGCACTTTGGGATACCCCACCTGTCACAGCAATGACCCCCTGATAGCTACCCGAGGCCAAGAGGTGCAGTGAGCATAGCACTTGCACATGCGTAGGGATGGCGCAGCCGCGCACAGTCTGGCGTTGTAGCTGTGGTTTGAGTAATTCTATTAAATCTAGTATTGCTGCACTTCTAAGTCTATATTTATCATAAATCTCCTCCTCAGTTTGTTGGAAAAGTGTCTGCCTGGTTCTGTATATCTTCTCCTGTCTGTGGCCCCTCCTCCTCCTCTGCTGGGCGGCGTAGACTCTCCTCCTCTTTGCTATCACATATATTTCAGCCATCTTGAGTGACCCAGGTGCCTTCTGGGTCTCCTTTTATACTTTGGTTCTGGTTACCACCTGCTCTGAGTTAGTGGTAAATGGGACATGCAACCTGGGCTTTTTGCGACAAGTCGCAATTTGCGAGTTGCTATTGCATATGGTTTGCGACTCGCAAATTGCGACTTCCTATTTGCGGGTCGCAAATTTTGCGAGTCGGTAATGGCTCGCGTCGCATTTTGCGAGTCGGAAATGGGATTTTTGCATCCCATTTCTGATTTTGCGGGGTCGCAAATTGCGATTCGGGCCATTTGCGACTCGGATAAGTTTCCTACATCTGGCCCTAGGTCACTAGTACTGAGAGTTGTGTAGCCTGAGTGACAGGACTGCATGTCAGTAGTAATGAGAGCTGTGTAACGTGAGCGATAGGTCCGGCATGTCAGTAGTACAGAGAGCTGCGTAACCTGAGGGATACTTGTGTTTGTCAGTAGTACTGAGACTGTGTTACCTGAGCGATAGGGCTCCAAAACAGCAGTTCTAAGAGCAGTATAACCTGAGGGATAGGTCTGTATATCAGCAGTACTGAGAGCTGTGCAACTTGATAGATAGAACGTCACTAGTATTGAGCGCTGTTTGACCTGAGGGATAGGGCTGTATGTCACTCGTATTGAGAGCTGTGTAACCTCTGGGATATGACTGAATGTCAGTAGTATTAAGATCTGTGTAACCTCTGGGATAGGACTGAATGTCAGAAGTACTGAGAGCTAGGTAACCTCTGAGATAGGACTGCACATCAGAAGGATTGAGGGCAGAGTAGCTTGAGGGAAAGTACTGCATGTCAGTACTATTAGGAGCTGTGTAACCTCAGGATTAGGACTAATGTCAGTAGCACTGAGATCTGTGCAACCTGAGGCATAGGTCTGACATGTCAGTAGTATTGAGAGCTGGGTAACCTGAGGCATAGGCCTGGCTTGCCAGTAGCACTGAGTGCTGCGTAATCTGCGGAATAATACTGCATGTCAGTAGTCCTGAGAGCTGTGTAACCTCTGGGATAGGACTTAATGGCAGCAGTATTAAAGGCTGTGCAACCTTTGGGATAGGACTGACTGTCATTAGTAGTGAGGAAAGTATAGCTTGAGGGATAGGGCTGCATGTCAGTACTATTGGGAGCTGTGTAACCTGAGGAATAGAACTGCATGCCAGCAGTAATGAGAACTGTGTAACCTGACAGATAGGACTGCATGTCAGTACTATTGGGAGCTGTGCAACCTGAGGGATAGGACTGCATGTCAGTAAAATTGAGAGTTGTGTAACCTGAGGGACAGGACTGCATGTCACTAGTATTGGGAGCTGTGTAACCTGAGGAATAGAACTGCATGCCAGCAGTACTGAGTACTGTGTAACCTGAGGGACAGGACTGCATGTCAGTAGTATTGGGAGCTGTGTAACCTGAGGGACAGGACTGCATGTCAGTAGTATTGGGAGCTGTGTAACCTGAGAGATAGGACTGCATGTCAGTACTATTGGGAGCTGTGCAACCTGAGGGATAGGACTGCATGTTAGTAAAATTGAGAGCTGTGTAACCTGAGGGACAGGACTGCATGTCAGTAGTATTGGGAGCTGTGTAACCTGAGGGACAGGACTGCATGTCAGTAGTATTGAGAGCTGTGTAGCCTGAAGGACAGTTCTTCTCCCTGACATAGCTCTAGAAAACTCCTGCTACTGTGAAACGGGTGCTCAAAGACTTTCGCCACTGTGGCAAACTTCTCCAGGAGGATACTGTGGTCTGCGGTGCCCACCATCACGGCACTAACGAGAATGATTCATCAACCGTCTCCACCCTCACTCCAAAACCTATATGGAGAGTTTGTTCCATATCTCAGGTGTAACCTCAATTGCCAGGGAGATGAGCTCTGGTGAAGATAGGGGCCTGATTTAGATTTCAGCAGATGAGCTACTCCAGCACAACAGTGGCGAATGGCCCGTCGTCCGAAATATATATACATATATACCATAGAATATAACGGGATTTAGATTCTGGCAGACAGGATATCCGTCACCGTCGTGGCGGAGTAACCCGTCTGCAGAAATCTCAATCAGTCCCTGAGTGTCCATGGAGCTGAGTCACTCTGGTTCAATGAGTGTCTCAAAGGCAGGGGGCAGCTGGCTGGAATAGGGGACCAGTGTCTCACGGGGTCTAAATGGGCCTTTATCAAAATAATAGGAGGCAATGCTCCTCTTCAAGTTACTCACTTTTGGGGACTAATGATACATGATTAGTTTGACGTGAATAGAGCTCAGCAAACATATTGGTCAACTAAGGAAGAGTAAAAAGCAACCTGAAGCCTCTGGAGACTTTGGCCCATATTTATACCTTTTAGAGCTGCATTTGCGCCACTTTTTGATGCAACAGCGGCGCAAACTTACAAAATAACATTGTATTTTGTAAGTTTGTGCAGCTTTTGCATCAAAAAATGGCGCAAATGCGGCACTAAAAAAAGTATAAATATGAGCCTTTGTGACCATGACAACATCTACTCAAAGGTCACCTGCAGAACACCAGTGGTTAATTTGTAAATACAAACATGCCGTGCACAAAGCCCTCGTCTTAATACGTGATTGCTGCAATTAAATGTGCGAACATGGAATAAATACTGAGGCAGGTAATCCTGAAGCCATCTCAGGTCTCTGTAATCCAAAAATCCCTGCCCCTTCAGATCACTCTTGCAGCTTTCTGCTTTCTCCCATTGTGACGATTTTTCGTTTTTCTCTTCCTCCGTCTTTCTTATAAGTGTCTTTTGCTCGCACTAAATGCTTGAGACAGAAAAAACAAGTGTCGGTGCCCCGCACCGGAAAGCACGAGCACAAATTAAGCGCTGTACTGACCTACATAAAGTTTACGCTGTCTCCAGAAGTGAGGCGTTGAGCCTGGGCTCCTGTGGGCTCGAGGGTGAGGCAGCGCAGACACGGTGCTGATCACATTAAAAAAGTGCAGCGCCGCGTGAATCTGCAAGTGCGTCATACCGTTCCCGCCTTCCAGGAGGTGACAAATCTGCTCGCTTTCTATTCCTAGTTCATCTTGAAAAGAGTCCAACAGCGAGATATCGAAAACGAGCAGGAATACATCACCGGCTTCAGCTGGCATCTGAAAGCGCTGTGCAGGTTTTCTTAATGTGTCCCCGGGACCGTCTGCTGAGCGTGTGCTTTACCGTGCTGGAAAACTGAATAAATGTGAAAACAAGGGCATCGCCTCAGGAATTCAGCCATTCATCAATGCAAAATATATTCCCCCCAAAATTACACTGTGTAAATTTGAAAGCAATTTACCATGGAATAGACGGTGGCATCTGTGCATAGGTGGACACTGTGGTATGCAAACACAAGGCAAGAAGGATGGAACTGAATCCACACCCTCACAAGCCTTTGTAGGCTCTGAACTAGAATTTAGAGGGTGTGCGGCACATACCTCACAGAGCTGTGCAGTGAGGACCAGCTGCAGCTAACTGAGCCAATGCTGTTCTGGGTGATATCTACAGACTTCACCGACACTCAGTCATAGCTCCCGATAACATGGCGGGGCGGCGCGCGGGGGGGTAAATAAAAATTAAATAAAACAAAACAAATAAAAACACTTACCTTCTCCGCCACGTGCCGCTCCTCTGTCCGTCGTCGCTCTTAACGAGGCAGGCAGGCACAGACTCCCAGCCAGGGCGCTCCCAGGCCTGAGGCTGCCGGCCAAACATACATGCTCTCCCCGCCGCTCTTCACCCGCGTGGCCCCGCCCCTTTAAAAGAAAAGGATAATAAACAAAGAATATTGAAACAAAGTTTATTATCCTTTTCTTTTAAAAGTTTTGCAGCTGCAGCTGCTGGTGGTGGTGGTGGTGGGGGGGGGAACGCACCTCCGCCCTCGTGGAGGAGCTGCCACCGCCGACCCCGCTGAAGAGCGTCAGACATTCAGCCGCCAGTCTCTTGCCTTCCTCAAATTCCTGGCCTAGATTTACTAAGATTTGATGCAGGTCAACTCAGCAAGACAACAAGTGGAGAGAGCAGGATTGTGCCATATCTAGCAAGATATGGCCATGGACGTCGTTCAGGAGTCCGAGGGGTCTCAACTGCAACACCTAGATTGCCCCTTGAGACCCCTGGCACTGCCTTTGCGACCCCAGGTGGCAAAATCAGTACATGGAACACAGTGGCAGCTCATAATTATAGGTGTTGTCTGGGGCTCCAGTCTCTTTGTTTTCTCCCAGCTTTTTTTTTATTACACTAATAGTGAATTATGAAGCATTATTCACTATTATTGTAATAGAAAATGGAGTACAATTGGCTGGAATATAATTTTCCCAGGAAGTTGAAGTAAGTAAAAAATGGTTTTAAACGTATGTTGTGTGCGAGCTTGCAAGTGAATGTGTGCTCACCTGAGAGAGTGTGTGTAAGTGTGAATGTGTGTATTTCTGTGTCATCATGTGTGTCTGAGTGAAATTGAAGGTCAAAGGGCATGTGATATCACTTCCGCTACCCCTGGCATTTTGGTGAATTGACATTAGTGGATATGACGCATTCCTGCTCTCTGCCTGTGCTGGCACACACAGAGCAGCCTAGCGCCAACACAGGTGCCCTTGTGCCATGGTGGGAGTGTGCCTGTGTTGCAGGCAGTATTCTTTTTGGCAGAAAGGGGCACCTTCCTGCACAAAAACAATCCTCAGAGGAATTCCCCTATTTTTACGTGTTCTTTGGAATGCAGCAGACTTAGAAAGAGGGAATAAGAAGGAAACAAGGATGTTTCTCCTCCTTATTCCTCTGTTAGGAAGGCGTATCATTTTGACGCATTCCCAGGTTTACTCGTCCTAGTAAAACTGGGAATATACACAAATCAATGATGAATGCTTAGGAGCACGCACACTCTACCCATAGAACTCCTTCTCAACGCAGAGTAATGCAAGCCAGTGACTTGTACCGCCTTGCGTTACTCCAAATTTACCAAGCCACACAGAACCATGCAGCAATGTCTGCATGGCTTGGTAGATCTGTTGTAGCGTTTCCCTGCATCACTTTGTGTGACTCTATGGCAACACAAGCGTTTAGTAAATCTGGCCCCTGAATTAACAGGTCACTATGCCACTAAGTGGTCATCTGTGGCACTGCTCCGTCCCTGGTGACCAAGCCTGGCGACCTGCAGGAAGTACCTAAGCCAGCGACGGAAAGAAGGAGAAGTTGACACACAAGGTGGCACCTCTCCTCAATTCAGATGAGAACTGAACCCCAATCTTTGTGATAGTCATAGCGTAATCACCTGCCAGACCCCTTTGCATGAGAATCTCACCGTAGCCCTTCTGCTGCCTCCACCTCATCCTTTTCTTGTATATTCTACCCCCATCCCAGTACTACCCACCTCCCACCCCTAACTGTAGTTCACCTCCTGTCTCCTTTTGTAGTTCCCTCTCCTCACCCATCCACCGCTCCAGGCTGCATCAACCGTATTTCGGTGCTCCCCCTTAACCTCGTCCCACTGCTCTCCTCACAATCTTCTAACCACAACCCTAGTACAGTGTTTCCATGCTTTATAGCCAGGTCTGTGCTGTATAAATCCCATGCATACATATATAAATTCCTAAATACATACATAAATATATACATGCATACATACATCAATACAAACTGTTGTAGACAGATCCTATCTTTTAATGTGCGGAGGCTACACACTTGTGAAGATACTGCTCATCAATCCCTTTCCGAACAGCAAAAATTTTTAAACTTGCCCAAAAGTCTAAGTTTACCTTTGTGAATCAGGCCCAAAGTGTACGAGAATATGCGAACAAGTGCAGGAGAGCATCAAGGTGAGACTTATAGTAAGATTTGGCAAAAAATATAAAAATTGTGCTTCACATCATCTACCAGAAGTCCACGCTACACGTTGCCAATAAAGAGAACAGTAAACATTCTCCAATAGATCTCCTTTAATTATGCATATTGGGCATGCACTGTACTGAATGCAAAACGTTTGGAGAATATTGAAAAAGCTCAGCCACTGTACATCATCACTGGGCAGCAGCAGTACTTAACTTAAGCTGGTGTTTACAGGTGGGGCCCACCAGCACTTGTTTTTGTGGACCATAACTTACCATTCCCCAACAGACTTTGACCCATATCAAGAGAGCGAGAACTACCAAGGTGGGAAGGAGGAGGAAGAGAAAGATGGAAAAATAGGGACAAAGCATTGATGAAAAAGAACCTGCAGGAGTGGGATAAAGGACAGGGAGTGTCTGGTGGTGGATTAAAGAGGCAGGAGTTGGAATTTAGCCGATCCAGCCCATGAGTTAGGCAATCCTGACTTTCGCCATCACATACTGTGGACTTCTGAGAAAATCTTTGAACACTGGCACAAAGGCGGAGCTTCCATTGGTGCAGCTGGTGCAGTGACACCAGAGCCTTATAGACCCACTGAACCCTGTTTCTTATTGTGTTTCATAGTTGAAACAATGGTCATGAGGCCCACTCCATTCCCTGCACTAGGATCATTGACACACTGGCTATGCCTTTGCATGGACTCACATTTTTCTGCTAATTAAGCACTGCTGATCAGCCCGTATAGACAAAACGATATACAAGATTTCAAAATGTTAGGGAAACACCGCAGAAACACCACGGGTATCTACCAAGAATAAAAACACTGAATTCAGGACACACTAAGGGCCTTATCAACAAAGAAATGGCATAGGGCAGCGCTGCAAGTCATTTGCTGTGTTGCCCTATGCCAATTTGAAAGGGCAATAATGCACCGTATCTAAATGATATGATGCATTTCTATCCTTTCTGCCAGCACCGGTGCACAAATTGCAACCAAGCGCCAATGTAGGCACTCGTGCACAATGGTGCAAGGCTGTCTGTCTTGTTGGCATGATTGTTTTAGTGCAGGAAGGGGCAGCTTGCTGCACAAAAACAATCACAAGAGGCGTTTTCCTCATTCTATGTGTGCTGCAGAATGCAGCAAACGTGGAAAGAGGAAAAAACTAGCAAAAACTTAAACATTTCTCCTCGTTACACCTGCTCTGGGGAGGCGTACGTTTTTAGTGCTGCCCCAGATTTACACTATGTTGTAAATCTGGGGCAGCACGAAAATCCATGGGTTTTGGGTGGGAACACCAACAGCAACGCCCATGGCAAGACTTCCTGATGCAGTGTGAAGAAACGCAGCTACTTGCCCTGCATTGGCTCACACCATATCTACAAGGCCATGAAAAGCTGCGCAGAGTGGCTTTGCTTGGCATCATAGATTTGGGTCTGCACTTTGTGCCACCGGAGCATCACAAAAAGTGACGCTCTGGTGCGGCACAGGGTTGTAAATAAGCCCCTGAGTGTGATACATGTAGGTGTACGTATCTGTTAGCGCGTCTGACCTTAATAAGTAAACTTACAAGGGGACGCAAATAGGTCGATGAACCTTTTGACTTATTTAAGATGTTCTCGCCCTAGCCCAAATACATGAACAATAATCAATACGGAATAATCAATAATCATTAGTCAAAGTCAATAATCAATGGAGTCAGTAAATATCACACATCATGACCTTTCAGCCATGAATAACCACACCTTTGGTAAAGTTTTAGTATTTTTATTTCTCTTATTTTAACAATGCTAAAGTCATGTAGATTAAACTTAAAATCAGATGGAACACATATAAGAACAATACTGGTTGACCAAAACGACGGAAGAAACGCAATCTAATCAAGGCTTGAATCATGAGACATTCTAAGGCAATGGTGCAAATCAAAAGCAGAGTCAGCTGCAAAAAAGATATGTGGTACAAAGAATTCAGCAAGATAACTCGTTAAACATTGTCCTTGTAATTCGTCTCGGTCATGTGAATTCCCTCATCTAACCCAGATTAGCATCAGCATGTTGGGCTTCATGCAAAACAATTTAGAACACAAATTTAGAAAAGCATCTACTTAGGGAAACTATCAAGAGGCATAAAAATGCAATTCAGTCACATTGTCATATCTACCTATCCTCGGTATGGGTCAGCAAGCAGAATCAGTCTTCGTCCTCAGGTCATCAATCAATCAGAAAAGCATCAGGCTCTCAATCAGAGAGTATGAGCCCAATGACAGAATCTCAGGTCTCTTCTTCTCTTCAAAGTCACTCTAGATCTCTGGTCTCCTCGTCTATCGTCTGATTAATTCTCCTCTGTCGCGTTGTTATATCGAAGTCACCTAAACTATCCCTTAATTCCCTATTGACCAGTTAATCGTACATTTATACACTACCCAATAATATTTCTATACCAAATCTATGAATTCCAATATTTCGCTCTTCACATGAAGTTGATTGGTCCGCATTACGATGTCCTCATCATCCGGCTCGTCAGGTAACAAATTTGTTGCATCTTCCTCTCCAGTCAGTGTCTTCATTGTTCACTTCCTGGAAAAGTACATCTCACACACATTACACACATTTTGTTACATTACTAGGAACATTGTCTCCTGTCCATTGGTTCTCACAAAAAGCTTTGGTTAACCACTTTTAACAAGACAATGGACATTTCACTCTGTCAGCATTTTTATTAAACGCTAAGAAATACAGCTTTTGCATGAGGCCTTGCAAAACTAGGCCAAGACGCTCGCTAAGTTAAGGCCTACAATTCATAAAGCTATAGCATACTTCATAACCCTAAATGTGACATATTACTACATTAATCTAATACATTCTCAATATTTCATAAGTATTAATCATTAATTAGTATATTTCGTGAACATTGGTGGGCATTCTTCGAGGTCACATTTTCAAACGTGTGTATTATTGTTCTCTACGTTATTCGTTTTCTTCAAAATTCATTATTCAAACACATAAACATTCATTAATAATTTCTAGTTAAGATACCAGCTTCAGCAATGCCCATCGGGCTAAGAGGGCTTTATCCCCCGTCAGTTTCCATGAGTAGGGCTGGCTGGGCTGCAAGCTCAGCTCGTATTCTGTACTCCTGCTAATGTATTTTACGGGCTTGATCAAGCCTGCAGTCTTTTCCTTTGAATGCTTTCCATGAAGTTGATGACCTGTTGTCAGAGCTCAATTGTTTCTATTCGGAGATAACGGGCAGTCACTTAGGATATTGAAATTGTCCAGGGTACAAGCATCAAATCACATCAGATTTGCATCCTGCTGTTGAGAAGCACCTCATCGTGTGTATAAAAAAAGGGGTGCCCTGCTACACCCCTTTGCAACAAGACAGAAAAAATGCTCCCATTAAAAGGCCAAAAACAGTCATTGCTATCTAAAGCTGAATAAATGTTGCTTTTCAATTTGAAAATGGCATATGTAGACATAACCTACTACAGTTGTTTTATTTGTTTAAATTGTTAGGATGTCATTCAGAATGATCAAAGCGGAGCGGAAGCAGTAGTTCATTCTCGCGTAGGGTAAAAAAATAAAATGGAATACTCTACTGATGGCTCTATTTAATACAGGATGCCCAACTGTATCCAGGCAGCTGTTTGTGCAAATATGTGCCCTCGAAAATATTTTTAGCATGCTCTGTTTTTGACTCTCAGCAGGGTATTTATGATGCTCATCCTTCTGATATTAATATAGTAGATGTCACTGAGTTGACAACACTTGCCAGTTACAGAATTGTAAAACTGTAGATTGTGCTGTGTCAAGTGCTCGGGTGGTTTAAAATTGTATATTTGTTGAAAGAGTAATCAAAGGTAAACACAACGTTCAAGGTTAAAACAGCTAGAGAATACAGCACCAAATAAAAGTTGCAAAAGTACAAAAGCACACCAGTTAAGGTAATTTTATTACAAAAATAAAGTCAAAGCATTATAACTCTTCCTAATAATGCAGAGTCACATCGTGTGCTGTCGAGTACTATGGGTGGTCAGTCAGAATTGAAGGCTTTGTATAGTAATGGGAGATGGTTTACTAAAAAGCACCATAGCTGATATATTGCAATACTTTTGTGAAATATGTTTTTGTGGTATAGTTTACCCCCAACATGCTCTTAATTCCTGCCCCATAGTGGGCTGTGCATCTGCAGCATCTACACTTATGGCATTCTCACGTGTGGCAGAGGCAACTTCTTCCACAGGCTTACCAAAGATCCAGAACAACATCATCCCAAACTGCATGTATGATCTTTTGCTGGTAACTGATATTCATTTCCATTGTAAGACACTGTTCGGGAGCCATAGGACAGACAGGACTGCTTCAGGTGCAGATTACATTTCCTACAGGCTCAAATACACAATGAGTTTGCTTTGTTTTCACCCCTGTGATACTTGCAGGAAGAAACAATCTTAAGTCCTTGTTCTCTCATCAGTATGCTGCAGTTCCTCTGTCCGGATCGCAGGCGGAGCCCACCATACTTGGATGTTGCTCCTGAAGCCGTTGCAGAGGAGGTCAGCGACAGCCCGTTTTTACAGAATCAGAGATCCATATTTATGGGGAATTGGCGTAGGTCAGCGCGGCAAGTCCTCTTGCTGCGCCGCCGTACGCCAGTGTGTAGGAATGCGCTGTATTTATGAAATACTGTGCATTTCTGTCCTTTCCGCTGCGCTGGTGCACAATTGGCTGCCTAGCACCAATGCAGGCACCTTACCTGTAATTGCGTGGTGCAAGGGCACCTGCGTTGCATGCAGGATTGTTTTTCTGCAGGAAGGACAACTTCCTGCACAAAAACAATCTTGAGAGGTGTTTTTCTGCAGCACACATGGAAAGAGGAAAAAACAAGGAGAAGTGGAAATATTTATCCTCGTTACACCTGCTCAGGGGAGGCAGAAGGTTTTGGCGCTGCCCCAGGTTTATGTGATTTTGTAAATCTGAGGCAGCTTCAAAATCCATGGGTGTTGCATGAGAAAACCCACTGCAATGTCCATGGAACGCCTCCCTGGTGCAGAGGAAGGCAACACAGCATCTTACTCCACTTCTATGAGGCCATGCTAAGCCATGCAAAGTGACTTTGTGTGGCCTCATAGATATGATTGAGAGGCTTATGTCACCGGAGCGCCAAAAAAAGCAATGCTCCAGCAGCACAAGCCTCTCATAAATATGCCCCAGAGTGAGCTCCATCCCTGGAACAGATGAGTGGGACTCGATGGGGCCATTTGGCAGTGATCTGCCTTTTTCAGGAATCACAGCCTACTTCTTGGCTGGTGCAGTGTACTCCGATGATAAGCCAGGTGCAGCCTGCCTACAGGCCGGTGCAGGCGGATCCCATGGCAAGGTAGTTACAGACTACCTCTGGGCTAATGTAGACGGATCCCAGAAGCAACGCAATTGCAGACCATCTCCTAGCCATTGTAGGTGTGTTCCACAGCAAGGTATGTTCCTTGCAGTTGCAACCTTCCTAGGCCTATCGGCTCCATTAGCTGCACAGCAACTTCTCACGCCATCACTGACAGCACCAAATCATGACCCACAGCAGCGGGGGAAGTGGAAACTTCAGTAGCCTTTTGGTGCAGTTCTCAATGGGAACCATGGAGACAGACAAGGAGACCAACCGTCGAAAGGGTTGCTCCTGGCTTTGCTCTTTCAGGCAGTCCACTTTCTCTGCATGTTCCTCGGGCCAAGAACATGCTTGGCTTCTTCTGAACAATCACTCCTCCTTCGGGACCAGGAATATTCCTTCTCTGTCTCAGAATGGCAGGCTTCTAGTGTTGGAAGGTGGGTCATTAGTTGTGTGGCGTGCACAAGTAATGAGTCCGCACACGACCGCCACTGGGAACCAAACACCCCATTGTAGCGCTTGACTCTCATAGGGTAGCGTTGCAGAGCAGTCCAAGGCTTACTCAAGGGAGGTGGTGTGGACTAGTAATCCCCATTCACGAGCATACAAGCATGACTCTCAATAAATGATTGTCCAGTATGTGCTTTTTCTTTTGATAAAGTAAAACTACATTTATTACTCACACACACTACTCAATACTATGCAACAATCTACAAATATACACAAAGTGATGGAATCACTTCGGGAAAACGTTGTGTAATCTCCCATGTCTCCTCCAAGGGAGGATATAATCCAACAACCCACATGGCAAATCAATCCCCGGTGTCCCCCTTGCGACATTTGAACATTTGACAGTAATGTGAAATGGATGGGGTCCGGGGCTCCTCCTGGGGATCTTCACAGGGGGCGCGACGGCACCCCCCAACTTGACTTCTGCTGGGGTCCCCAGGATGGAGTCTGGGGCCCTCCCGGCCAACTTTCACGGGGAGCGCAACGGTGCTCCCTGGCTTCTGCTTCGCCGCCGGCTCCTTCACAGCCGGCGGCCATCTGGCAGGGGTGCGCGATGGCGCCCCCCACTCCTCATTCTTCACAGGGCCCCGGGATGGGGTCCAGGGCCCCCGCCTCAAATCTTTATGGGGAGCACACCGGCGCTCCCCGACTTTACTTTGGTGCAGGGGGCCCCGGGATAGGGTCCGGGGTCCCTACCACCATCGACTCAAATCAGGCCAGGCTTCAAGGGGCTCCGGGATGGAGTCCGGGGCCCCTTCCTCATCCATTGGGGGAGTGCGACGGCACTCCCCTCGCTCCTCTTCCTCCTGGGGCAGCTCCCGGGCCCTGGCCCACCCCGGGGACACAGTCTTGAGCAGCTGCGGAGCCCCACGTGCTTCGTAGCTGCTTCTCGAGAGGTCAAAGGTCGCCATCCTTTTTCCTTGGATATCTTGGGGCCCTAAGGGCAGATTTTCATCATTCTTGTGTCGTTTTGCTCCTGGTGACAAGCCCTTGCCACCAAGAGCACTCTCCTCAGGTCTCCTGGCCTCGAAGGGTCCCAGATCATAGGGAGCCAGTCCCACTGACTCCCTGCGCCAGACTTTCCTCTGGGTTCCCTCTTTTCCTTCTGGGCAGCGTGGTCTCCTTGCACTAGCCGAGTCCATCCCCCAACTAGTCCTTTGGGGGGGTAAGGGGACCAGCTTGCCTGGCCCTGGTATTCGCCTTGCTGGCCTGGAATCCTTCAGGGGCAGAGTCCCTGCCCCAAGGGCAGTCAGGAGGTTCTTCCTTCCAGTTATACATGAGGCCCGTCTGCAGTCCCAGTGTCCAGCAGTGAAGCACAGCCAAGAGAGAGAGCTCTCCCCTGTGCAGGACCTTTTTAAGTGGGGGCGGAAGTGTCCAGCAGGTCTGTACCTGCACACTTCCTTGCCCCTGTCCACTCTTTCTTGCACAGTCTTCTGGGATAGCTCAAAATGGCATCCTCCAGGAGTTAGTTGCCACATGTGCTCTGAAAGTCTCAGCCCCTCCTCACTGACATTCCTCGCAGGGCCTCTACAGCCTGCTCCTGGCACGGAATGACAGCTGGCTGATTGATGCAAGGCCCGGCTCAAGCAACTGGACAGAGCAGTAATTGGCCCTAATCCTGAGCTGAGTCAGAGAAAGATGACATCCATGGATGACCCATAAGTTGTACAACTATGCTCTTGTAACCTACTGCATCATTCTTTTCTTGCAGGTTACAGTGTACTTTGGTGTGACTCTGGTCTCGGTGGACCCCAGAGAACTGGAGTTGCACCCTAGGCCCTCCTTTCCCATTGACATTTGATGGAGTATCCCCACAATGCAACTACCTTAAGCACACTGACATTGGCATTTAACTGAGTGTCCCTACAGTGAAAAGACAGTAAGCACACTGACTCTCCCTCACATGTGTACACCCCTCTCATGAGACCTACTCCAGGTCACCACCCACTCTGCATAGTTCCTCCTGCACCAGGCTTACCTAAGTGTAGTTCTTGGGCTGCGCACACCAGGAATCCTCCTCCCACAGCCCTCACATGGGTGAATATCCATGTGCACACATGATCACATGTAACCCGTCCGGGGCCTTCTGCCCTTGCTGCGCCACCGCAGCCTTTCCTTAGCATGGCGGCACCGGCGATAAACATGCGCAGTCCATTTTACCATGAGTTTACTGTGTGTGAGTCCCCGCATAGGAGGCAGTAAAAAGTCAAAAACCAGGTGATCAAAAAGTGAAAAATCAGGGCAGACCTGATGGTCAGAACCGTCTTCTAACATCTAGGCAGACTCTCAGCACTTCCAGCAGAAAGTGCAGACTTCAGGTAATATCCCACACCTCTGGTAGACTGGCTGTCAGGCAGACACCAGTCCTGGTCACACAGCAGTTTGTCAAGTACTTTGCAGGGCTTTCCATTCCTTCGTCATTGAGAACTTGGAACTGGAACAAGATGGGGTGGCTTGGTTCCTACTTTTGTACACATCTTCCAGACAGGAGATGTGCAAACACTCACTCAAGCTTCAGAACGGGTTTGACTTGGTTCTCTTTCAAGTTGTCATTCTCTTGCTGTTCTCTAGACAGTATTCATATCAAGTGATACTTCCCAAAACCAATGGTAATGGGGCTGTCGCCTAACAGAAGAACACACGAGGACACAGTGAAGTGTTGTAGGAAGGTAGCCTCTTTCTAGCCTTGTTACCCCCACTTTTGGCCTGTTTGTGAGTATATGTCAGGGTATTTTTACTGTCTCACTGGGATCCTGCTAGCCAGGGCCCAGTGCTCATAGTGAAAACCCTATGTTGTCAGTGTGTTTGATATGTGTCACTGGGATCCTGCTAGCCAGGACCCCAGTGCTCATAGATTTGTGGCCTGTATGTGTTCCCTGTGTGGTGCCTAACTGCATCACAGAGGCTCTGCTTACCAGAACCTCAGTGTTTATGCTCTCTCTGCTTTCTAAAATTGTCACTGCAGGCTAGTGACTAATTTTACCAATTCTCATTGGCACACTGGTACACCCATATAATTCCCTTGTATATGGTACCTAGGTACCCAGGGTATTGGGGTTCCAGGAGTTCCCTATGGGCTGCAGCATCTCTTTTGCCACCCATAGGGAGCTCAGACAATTCTTACACAGGACTGCCACTGCAGCCTGAGTGAAATAACGTCCACGTTAATTCACAGCCATTTTTCACTGCACATAAGTAACTTATAAGTCACCTATATGTCTAACCCTCACTTGGTGAAGGTTAGGTGCCAAGTTACTTAGTGTGTGGGCACCCTGGCACTAGCCAAGGTGCCCCCACATTGTTCAGGGCAAATTCCCCGAACTTTGTGAGTGCGGGGACACCATTACACGCGTGCACTGCACATAGGTCACTACCTATGTGTAGCGTCACAATGGTAACTCTGAACATGGCCATGTAACATGTCTAAGATCACGGAATTGTCACCCCAATACCATTCTGGTATTGGGGGGACAATTCTATGATCCCCCGGGCCTGTAGCGCAGAACCCGGGTACTGCCAAACTGCCTTTCTGGGGTTTCCACTGCAGCTGCTGCCAACCCCTCAGACAGGATTCTACCCTCCTGGGGTCTGGGCAGCCCAGTCCCAGGAAGCCAGAACAAAGGATTTCCTCTGAGAGAGGTGTTACACCCTCTCCCTTTGGAAATAGGTGTGAAGGGCTGGGGAGGAGTAGCCTCCCCCAGCCTCTGGAAATGCTTTGATGGGCACAGATGGTGCCCATCTCTGCATAAGCCAGTCTACACCGGTTCAGGGATCCCCCAGCCCTGCTCTGGTGCGAAACTGGACAAAGGAAAGGGGAGTGACCACTCCCCTGACCAGTACCTCCCAGGGGAGGTGCCTAGAGCTCCTCCAGTGTGTCCCAGACCTCTGCCATCTTGGATTCAGAGGTGTTGGGGGCACACTGGACTGCTCTGAGTGGCCAGTGCCAGCAGGTGACGTCAGAGACCCCTCCTGATAAGTTCTTACCTCTCTTGGTAGCCAAACCTCCTTTCTTGGTAGCCAAACCTCCTTTTCTGGCTATTTAGGGTCTCTCCTCTGGGCTATTCCTCAGATAACGAATGCAAGAGCTCATCAGAGTTTCCTCGCACTTCCCTCTTCGACTTCTGCCAAGGATCGACCGCTGACTGCTCTAGGACGCCTGCAAAATCGCAACAAAGTAGCAAGACGACTACCAGCAACATTGTAGCGCCTAATCCTGCCGGCTTTCTCGACTGCTTCCTGGTGGTGCATGCTCTGAGGGTTGTCTGCCTTCACCCTGCACTGGAAATCCCGGAGAAATCTCCCGTGGGTTGACGGAGTCTTCCCCCTGCTATCACAGGCACCAAACTTCTGCATCACCAGTCCTCTGGGCCCCCTCTCATCCCGACGAGCGTGGTCCCTGGAACACAGGAGTTGGATCCAAGTGACCCCCACAGTCCAGTGGTCCTTCAGTCCAAGTTTGGTGGAGGTAAGTCCCTGCCTCCCCACACCAGACAGCAAAACTGTGTACTGCGTGATTTGCAGCTGCTCCGGCTTCTGTGCACTTTTCCAGGGCTTCCTCTGTGCACAGCCTAGCCTGGGTCCCCAGCACTCCCTCCTGCATTGCCCAACTCACTGAGTTGGATTCCGACATCATGGGACCCTCCTTTGTGACTCTGAGTCGACCGCTGTCCTCAGATCTTCCAAGTGCCTGCTCCGGTACTTCTGCGGGTGCTGCCTGCTTCTGTGGGGGCTCTCTGAGTTGCTGAGCGCCCCCTCTGTCTCCTCCTCCAAGGGGCGACATCCTGGTCCTTCCTGGTCCCCAGCATCACCCAAAAACCTTTACTGCGACCCTTGCAGCTAGCAAGGCTTGTTTGCGGTATTTCTGCAAGGAAACACTTCTGAAACATCCAGCAGGCCGTGGGACAAATTCTTTCCAAAGGAGAAGTTCCTCACCCTTTTTGGTGTTGCAGAATCTTCGGCTTCTTCCACCCGGAGGCAGCCCTTTTGCACCTTCATATGGGGTTTCCTGGGCTCCTGCCCCCCCTGGACACTATTGCGACTCTTGGACTTGGTCCCCTTGCCTTGCAGGTCCTCAGGTCCAGGAATCCGTCTTCAGTGCTTTGCTGGTATTTGTGGTTCTTGCAGAATCCCCCTAACACGACTATTGTGTCCTTTTGGGGTAGTAGGGGAACTTTACTCTACTTTTCAGGGTCTTAGGTGGGGTATCTTGAACACCCTGACTGTTTTTTTACAGTCCCAGCGACCCTCTATTCCTACTTTTGGAGTATATGGTTTGTGTTGCCCCTAGACCTATGTTCACCTATTGCATCCTATTGTGATTCTACACTGTTGCATTACTTTTCTTACTATTACTTACCTGTTTTAGGTTTGTGTACATATATCTTGTGTATATTACTTACCTCCTAAGTGAGGGTATTCTCTGAGATACTTTTGGCATATTGTCATAAAAATAAAGTACCTTTATTTTTAGTAACTCTGAGTATTGTGTTTTCTTATGATATTGTGCTATATGATATAAGTGGTATAGTATGAGCTTTGCATGTCTCCTAGTTCAGCCTAAGCTGTTTTGCCATAGCTACCTTCTATCAGCCTAAGCTGCTAGAAACACCTATATTCTACTAATAAGGGATAACTGGACCTGGCACAGGGTGTAAGTACCACAAGGTACCCACTATAAGCCAGGCCAGCCTCCTACACATGTGAGGTTTCTCATTTGTCTGCCACAAGACTTTCTGACCACTAGTCAGGGGTAGACAAAATGGCAGGCCTGAACTAGAAACTTCTCCATCTTGCACAACGGAAAATGCAGTCCCACCATTCAATTCTGCCATCAACCAAATAGCAGTGCTCAAGAAGAACTGATCAGCAATCTTTTGCTTACAAAGTTATCACTGAATTTCTAGAGGCAGCCCTTTCTCCATCCTCCTCTGTCAAGTGTCTAGATGTCCATTCCAGGAAATTGGGTTACTGGTTGAGGGGGGTTAAACCCTAGTCAAACAACAACCACAATCCTTGTCAGAGTGAACTCGCAAGCAAACCCCAAATGCTCAACCCTCTGGTAGCTTGGCACAGAGAAGTCAGGCTTAACTTCGAGGCAATGAGTGAAATATGTGTGCACAACTTCAAACAGTATTAATGAGATACCACAACACAAGAGGAATTCCACACCAAATTAGAAACAGAGTATATTTCAATAAATAAAACAAGACCAAAAGGACAAACATCCATTCAGTAGAACCGGAGATATGCAATTTTAAATATCTCAGTGATAATAGTATCCAAAATGCATAAAGCACTAACTGTGGAAATCTACTTACACCAGACTGGGACAAAGTCACAAGTTCAGGCTGACCGCAGTGGAGCTCGGGCCAGCCATAGGGATCTAGTTAGGCCCACTGAATAAGTCTACCTTAAATCATGGTTGCAGAGCATTGCGAGGTTCCACGTTGAGGATGCATCGCAGAACCAAGGCGATGCGAGGTCCAGGTCAGAGATGCATCACGCAGGGTTGGTTTCTGGGGAGCTACGATGTGAGGTCCTGCATTGTTCTAAAGGAGGCCATTGATGAGGGAAGCTTGCGATACAAATTCCTGCATCGCACACCAGCTAGTTCTGAAGCGGTTGCAGGGCTTGTGATGCAAAGTCCTTCGTAGTCATCAAGGTTGCCTTTGATGTGAGGCTTGCGATACATGGGCCTGTGTTAGAGATGTGCAGCACAATTCCGATAAAGGTGCGGGCTGCAAAGTCAATGAGGAATCCTTGCACTGGAAGAATCCTCACAGCACAGGTGACACATCGGTTTTTTCTCAGAGATGTGTTGCGCAGCAGAGGATAAGCATTGATTCTGCTGGATCCACTGATGAGCTAGCAGGGCACCTTCAGGCCCACTTCCTAGTGTTGAGGACTAAAGTGGCACCACTTGGTAGGATAGACCTCACAGTTGTAGAGCTCAGGTGCTGGTGACAAGAGACTAGGTTTTGGAGTCACTCTGGATGGTCCTGGCTACAGGTTGTCAGTCCAGCCCTTTTTACCCAGGCAAGAGGGCAGCAATCCAGTCCTTTCAGTAATCCAACAGTTCTGCTTCCTGACAGAGTCTACCATGGGTCCAGAACTGAACTGAAGAGCTGGTATCTGAGGTTCAATATTTATACCTGGTCCTTCTTTGACGTCAGAGAAAATTCTAGAGGATTCCCTTTGAAGTGCACAGGTTTCATGCCTCCACTGCCCTAGCCCAAAGCTAACTACAGGGAGTATGTAATACTTTGTGTGAAAGTATTACATGCTCCCTACACAACCTGTTCAGATGTAATTGGGGCTGGGCCTAGCTCCGCGCTTCCATCCTGCCAGTGATGGCTTGTCCAGGCACATCTAAGCTCTCTATTGTTTATGGCTGTCTAGGAGGAATACACAAAGACCAACTACCTACTGCACCCAGTCATGTGATCAAGAGACAGGCTGCAGACACTAAATGGCTAAAGCAGGAAAATGCCCCTTTTCTAAAAGAGGCATTTTCAAAATTATTAGTTAAAATCCAACTTTATCACAAAAAATAATTTTCATTGCAATTCCAAAGACATAAAACATGAACTAGTTATCTCTTCCCATTTGGAAGTTTTCCTTATTAAATGTAATAAGGTAGCCCCAATGTTATCATATGGGAGTTGTAGGCCTTTCAATAGTGAAAAACAAATTTAAGAGTTTTTCACTATCAGGTCATATAAAACTTTAAATTATATGGCCTGCGTTTTAAATACATTGCACCCTGTCATATGGGCTCTTTAGGGCATACTGTAGGGATGAGTTATATGTATTAAAAAGGAAGGTTTGGGCCTGGCAAAAGGTCTATTTTGAAATGGCAGTTCCAAACTGCACCCACAGGCTGCAATGCCAGGTTCCAGACATGTTTAAAGGGCTACGTAAGTGGGTGGCACAATCAGTGCTGCAGGCCTACTAGTAGCTTTTAATTTACAGCCCCTGGGCACGTCGTACCACTTTACTAGGGACTTACAGGTAAATTAAATATGCCAAAAATAGGAAAAAACAATGTTACCATGTTTTAAAGAGTGAGTACATGCACTTTAGCACTGGTTAGTAGTTCACAGAGTCCCAAGGCCAACAAAACAAGATCAGAAAAATATGGAGGAGTACAAACAAGCATTGCACTTAAACGTACTCAAGAAGCCATCTGTGAAAAGATACATGCACAGATCAGACATAAGTTGTAGTTGTAGTAGTAATTCTCCATGCACAGTTGCTAAACATTTTCATGAAGGCTATTCCTTTTGAACATTATTCTGCATTATTTTGCTGCTAGTAGTCAATGGTGGTGTAGAAGTGTGAGAAGTATGAGTATCTGTTCTGTCATGGGCATCAATTCACTAAAATGCCAGGGCCATGGGGAATGACATCACACACACTTTGACCCCCAATAATTTTATATGCTTGAACCTTTGTTCACCCATAGCTTTTGAACACCTTTCTCATTACTACTAAGTTTATAGATAGAGGCAAATAAATAAATGAAATAAAATAAAATAAAAGCTAAATTTCTTTTCTTTTCATTCCTCTGTCTCCATCACAGTAGGTTCCAGGGGACCCAAGGGCAGTGACATGGGTACCAAATATCAAGCCTGACCTAGCAGCTGCTAACACTAGTTACCTCTAATTGTGGTCTGCCTCTGCTATAGGTAGCCCATGGATAATCATTATTTGTGCTCAGTTTCTGTGCTTCTTGTGTTATTAGTGCTAAAGTGTTTTTAAACTTGGGAGGCAGTTCAGGCTGCTGGAGCTCGCAATCATATTAAAATTGTGGATATTTATTGGTAGCAGGAACTCCGGGTCACCATGTAACACCATAGATGAAAGCTTCAACATTCAATGCGCTATAGAGCCTGGACATGAAGCACCTTTACCCAGACAGGAAGAGAGTTGTTCTGTTGTGCAAGTAATGTAAACATAGGGGGTCATTCTGACCCTGGCGGTAATTACCGCCATGGCGGAGGTTGGCGGTAGCACCGCCAACAGGCTGGCGGTGCTCCGCCGGGCATTCTGACCGCGGCGGTACAGCCGCAGCCAGAAGCGGAAAGCCAGCGGTGTACCGCCGACTTTCCGCTGCCCATGGGAATCCGCCATGGCGGCGCAGCTTGCTGCGCCGCCATGGGGATTCTGACAGCCCATACCGCCATCCTGTTCCTGGCGGTTCACCCGCCAGGAACAGGATGGCGGTATGGGGTGTCGTGGGGCCCCTGGGGGCCCCTGCAGTGCCCATGCCAATGGCATGGGCACTGCAGGGGCCCCCGTAAGAGGGCCCCACAAAGAATTTCAGTGTCTGCTTTGCAGACACTGAAATTCGCGACGGGTGCAACTGCACCCGTCGCACCTTCCCACTCCGCCGGCTCCATTCTGAGCCGGCTTCCTCGTGGGAAGGGTGTTTCCCGCTGGGCTGGCGGGCGGACTTTCGGCGGTCGCCCGCCAGCCCAGTGGGAAAGCCAGAATGACCGCCGCGGTCTTTTGACCGCGGAGCGGTCTTTCGGCGGGAACCGCTTGGCGGGCGGCGACCGCCGTCCGCCGCGGTCAGAATCACCCCCATAATGTTTACCTGGAGTAGCAACAGAATATTCACTAAAGAAATGTTCCTGATCTGCACTACTCTGGGAGAAGGATGCCCAACTATAATGTAAGGGCCTGATTTAAGAGGCCCTAGCGCCACCTTAGCTCCACCATAGCATAATTTTTTTTTATGCTAAGGTGGAAATAAAGTGGCTTTTCACACTCACCATATTTACAAAGTGGTGCAATGCATGCATTGTGCCACTTTGTAAACCCTTGCGCCACATTATGCCCGCACCAGGCATAATGTATGGAAGGGGGGCATTCGCCCGTTAAAGGGGGTGAAAAAATGGTGCAAGGAAATCAAAGAGATTTCCTTGCACCATTTATTTCGGCAGTTTAACGCCTGCTAAGAGCAGGCGTTTAAAGGGGGCACACCAATGAATACAATGGGCCCCTATGTACTCTGCCGGAGTACATCAAGAGCGTCAGGAATTCTGAGGCTATTGCCCCTACCCTGTGCCATGGTGCGCCGTGTTTTAAATACGGTGCACACACGGTGGCGTTAGGGGGCGCTAAGGAGCGCAAGGAAAGTGGAGCTGCACTGGGCACAGCGCCACTTTTCTTAAGTCAGCTCCTAAATGTTTTAAAGATGTAATAGTTTGAGACCAATGTAATTTGCACATTGGGGTTATGAATGCACCTTGATAGTTAACATATTGGCCCAGTGTGCTCAGGGACATCTTTAGGATTTTGGGGGCCCTGGGCCAAACGTATTTTTGGGGCCCCCGTTCGGAACAGCTTGAATTTATGATCCAGTTTCTGCCCTCCTTTGCCAGGACACTCACCCAAATTCTAGATGTGTTTACATTTAATACTCAGGGATAGTGACGTTTTCAATATTGTTACACAGCAGCAACTCACTAATAATACTGCAAATAATCTCTGTGACACCCTCCTATTTCTTATACGCAAGGTCCTGTGTTGATCTAAAATAAACCATTTTTATGGATGTTGCATGAAACATAATCAGAACATTTCTCTGCAAAATGTGTATAATAGGCTCTCACACAGCAGCCACATTAGAAATAAAGTAAAGGGAAGCGGTATTTAAAAAAATCTAAGAATTATTCAAGGTCATCAGGGCAAGGCTCTCTGAAGACCAGGACTGGCTCTATCAGGGGTCCCCTGAAAGACACGGGCTCTGGGCCAGTGCCCACTTTGCTCACGCCCTAAAACGTCTCTGAGTGTGCTTTAAAACATACCACTGGCCATGGTCCAAAACAGTCTCCACATATTATGCAGTTTACAACAAAAGAAACGAAGGCCCCCTCCACAAGTAAGTTTGACTCAGGTTTTCAAGACTAGTGGGAGCATGCAATACATATCTTACACTAAGTATGGTACATTATATATGCTGTACTGTCCTAGGAGTGCAAGGGACAGCGAGGAAGGGCCATGAAGGGGACAGAGCGCAGAGAAGCTGAGCATGCCAAGGAGTCTGAGGCTAGCAGGGCAGGAGGTGGATGTTCTTAGCTGAGATTCACATGGAGGGTGTTGGTGCTAAGTGGGAGAATGGGGTGGAAAGAGCAATGATTGTGTGTGGGGGTGTTTGGAAAGATAATGAAGAAGTGAAGGAGGGCAGAGGTTGGCGAGTCAGTGAGGAAACACTGGGAAACAACCCCTGCATTGAACAGGGTTTCCTCTTAGCAGATACCCGCCCGCCCTGTGCCCAGAGGAACCCCGCCTCCTTGATTAGTGAAAGAGAAAAGAGCAGGTGGGTGTAGATGTAGTGCCTTTACTGAAGCAAAGGGCTTTGTAAAGGCCCAGGAGTAGAGTAATGTATTATTTACTGTAATAAGAAAGTTAATGAGCGATTTAGTGACGTGTAGGAGAGAGGGGCAGATATTACGAATTGTGAGTGCCTAGGAACTGGCTAAAATATCACTGATTCAGATAAATCAATCAATCAATGAAACAAGGAATTTGTAAAGCGCACTACTCACCCGTGAGGGTCTCAAAGTGCTGAGGTGGGGTGCGTTTCTACTGCTCGAACAGCCAGGTCTTGAGAAGTCTCCTGAAGGTAAGGAGGTCCTTGGTCTGATGCAGGTGGGTGGTTTCGGGTGCATTTTGAATCAAATAATGCACCTAGACTCCTTGCGGATCAGAGTGGGCATGAGCACCTGAGAGAGAGAGATAACTTTCATGGTTACTGACGGTGATATAAGACTAGATGAGGCTGAAAACACAGAAGCGCAGGTCTTGGAAGGGTTCAGCATTAGGCTTCCTTGAGCCTCCCAGGGTCTGCTGGCTGCAGGTTTCCCCTAGTGGACATTGTGCCATTCAGAGCTCCTTTTAGAATATACTCTGCACTCTGAATCTCCCTCCCAGGTCACATCTCAGACTCTGCTTATTTGCCTCCAAGCTATATCTCCTTTGTGCAGCTGCTGATCCTAGGACACACCCTAGATCCCCCATATCTATTCCTTGGGGTAAATGCAGCTCTTGCAAGTCACTGTTGTGCACATCACCCATGCAGATCGCGATTCAATACCACATCGCAACAATCACAACTCTCTTCTAGAACACAGCTCACCTCATGCATCTTTCACTATTAGAAGAGCTTAATCTCAGGTCAAATACTACCCTTGTTTATCTACCTGCCAGGGCACCTCTCAACACCCATACTCAGGACTCAAGGGAAAAAAGTACAGAAGATCTCTCACCCAGTGGGCATCTCACCCAAATGTAGGTATGACTAAACAGGTACAACTCATTCTCTGTAGATCTCTCTTCCAGAGCTCAGATCATCATCTGCATTTCCCTCTTCCCAAGGCAAGGATCATCTCACCTCTTGTACATCTCTCTCATGGCATGTATCTCATCCTTCCAGATCTGTATCGCGGGACAAATCTAGCCATCAGCAGGAATCTCTACTAGTGCATTCTGCAACTCTCTACCCTTGGTGCATGTACCCGGTATTGCTTTATGCCATGCACATGTCTATAGTGTATATCAAACGCAAAGATCTCTATCCCTTTAGGTATTTAACTCCTACAACTCCTATCAAATCTCATCTTTTCTCTCCACAGACATACCTCAGCTGTCCAGGTCTCTCTCAAGGCACACATCACCCTTTGCAAAACTATTACAAGCACAAATTCTCATTTTCATCTCTTTACTTTGGCACACATCCTAGACACATCATCTGCTTCAGGCAAGGTACAGCTGTCTTTACTAAAAAAACATCTAATTCCTGCAGAGCTATCTCCAAGGCAACATCTCAAAATGTCCATCTTGTTCTCATGCACATTGCTAACTGTGTAGAAGACTCTCTATGTCTAGTGCTACATCAAGCACGTAAACACAAAAAGAGATTTCAGGGAGATTTAGAGACCTGCAGGTGTTTACTCCCAATCAATATATCTTTCACACAAAAAACACTTGGGTCTACGCAAAAAAAGGAAATAATGAAAAACCTATCAGAAGTATTTATTCCTTTTCTGGGGATCAAGTACTCAGTTTGAGTGTCGAATGCTAAACCGCCAAGATGTTGAAGGGCATCTTTTGTGTCTTGTAGGCAGGAAGGCATGGTCCATACAAGCGGTCTCAGAAAGAAGTCTACGAACTGAGAGAGGGGCTAGAGCAGTGACCTGATCCCTGAAATGATCGGTCTCCCTGGCGGGGGTGGGTGCATTGGCAAAGGTCCAGAGTATGGCCCTCATTACAACCCTGGCGGTCGGTGATAAAGCGGTGGTAATACCGCCAACAGGCCGGCGGTAACACAAATGGGATTATGACCACGACGGAAACCGGTCACACAGACTGCCACTTTAACACACCGACTGCCACGGCAGTAGCAACAAGCACCACGGCGGTAACCGCCAACAGCCAGGTGGAGGACAATGTACCGCCTACTGCATTATGACCAGCCTATCCGCCACCTTTTCCAGGGCGGTATCAACGATATCAAAAGCATGGCGGAAACAATGTACAGAAGTCAAAGGACTCACCTCTGGAGACACAGGGAACAACCACAACGCCATGGAGCCCGAGTTGCACATCTTCCCCAAGCTTGTATACCTTTTCCTGCATTACGAGCAGCAACGCCGGCGAAGACGACCACGGTGAGTACTGCCGCCTAGCACACAAGGGAGGAGGGAGGAAAAAGAGAGTGACACACACAACACACACACCCCCACCCCAACACCATACACACAACCAGATGCTCAAACATTACATATTTACCCCGTACCCCTCAGGAATAATGCAAGGACAAAAGGAATTGATTAAAGTGAGTGTAATAAGACAAAATAATATAACTGCGTGCTTTAAATTCAAGATGTATATACATATTTACAAAAGTAGGGACACTGCCCAGTCCTCAATGTCTGTGGGCCACAGGGCCACAATACATAGGCCAAGGCCCCACCTCACTCCTGCAACAACATGGAGAGAACACTGCAGGGGCATCAGGTCGAAAATGCACAGGCACCTCAGGGGGGACGGAGAATGGGGGGGTCACTTCAGCCTGAAGATTGTACAACACCACTGGTCGTTGAGGGGGCAACATGCCCTGTGCAATGTCCTGAGGAGTTGAAAGCCACAGTCTCTCTAGTGGTTGGTTTGCCCACTGCTTGGTCCTGGGGAGTGCAAGGCCACAGTCTTTCAAGTGGATGGCTTGCCCACTGCTTGGCCCTGGGGAGTGCAAGGCCACAGTCTCTCTAGTGGATGGCTTCTCCACTGGTTCTGGAGGGGGCAGTGTACCCAGTGTGCTTCATCCTGGCAAGGATGGGGTGAGTGGATGTCCTCTCCACTGGTTCTGGAGGGGGCATTGTGCCCTGTGATGCAGCACTTGGGGAGTGCAAGGTCACAGCCTCTCATCTGGGTGTCACACCTACAGGATTTGCAGGGGCCAGAACGCACTACAGCCCACAGCGGCAAGACTACACACTGCCCGCCGGCGGTGACGGCTTCTCAGTGGTGGCAGTGCAGGTGTCGGGGCTGGCAGTGTTGGGGGGAGGCTCCAGCCCATCCCCTGCAGCCTCGGACGGCTGCCTAAAGGGGCTGCTGCTGGCAGTGGTGCTGGTGGCAGTGCTGGTAGTGTTGGGGGGAGGCTCCAGCTCATCCCCTGCAGCCTCGGACGGCTGCCCACTGGGGCTGCTGCTGCTGGCAGTGTTGGGGGGGAGGCTCCAGCCCATCCCCTGCAGCCTCAGACGGCTGTCCACTGGGGCTGCTGCTGCTGGCAGCGGTGCTGGTGGCGGTGATGGTGGCAGTGCTGCCAGTGGTGGGGGAGGCTCATCCCCTGCAGGCTCAGACGGCTGTACTGTCATGGTTGGTGGAAGGGGGTCAGAATCAGCCCCAGCACCAGGCCACCTGTCCTTCCTGTCTGCTGGTGCAAGCCCTTTCCCTGTCCTTTAGCAGCTGGTGGTGCCTCCTTGCCCTTCCCTTTGGCAGCTAGTGGTGCCTCCTTGCCCTTCCCTTTGGCAGCTGGTGGTGCCTCCTTGCCCTTCCCTTTGGCAGCTGGTGGTGCCTCCGTACCCTTCCCTTTTGCAGCTGGTGGTGCCTCCTTGCCCTTCCCTTTGGCAGCTAGTGCTGGCATTCTTTCAGAGCCTCTCCCACCTGCGGTAGCTGTCAACACTACTGTGGCTGTGGACTGGGTGGCTGAGGTGCTCGTCTGGGCTCTGACCACCCTTGCCCGACGTGAAGGATGGGGGGGGGGGTCTAGGGAAGAGGTCAACAGTGGAGAGGAAAAGCTTCTTAGGGATACTGGGGTGGGAAGAGGGTGAAGGTTTGGGAGTGGAGGAAGAGGGAGTGGTTGTAGGAGGTGTCTGTCTGCTGAGTTTGGGTGCAGGTGCATGGGCTGGATGCTGTTGTGAGGTGGATGGCTGTTGGGTGTCTGAGTGCTTGCGTTTGTGTACTTTGGGATGAGGGGGCACAGATACAGTGGGAGAGGACACAGGGGACGTGTGCATGGATGTGGGGGGGTGACTGCCAGTGAGGGGTGTGTAGTGATAGGCGTGATGGTGATGGAGGTAGTGGATGAGGATGTAGTGCATGCAGGTGTGAGTGGAGATGCTACTGGGAGGGAGGTGGAGGACGAGGAGGAGGGGGTCACAGAGGAGGCAGTGGATGTTGGTATGTATGCATCTGGATGGTGTTTGTGTGAGTGCCTGTGGAGTGATGTGTGGTGCTTGTGTTTGCTTGAGCCACTCCTGTGTGTTGTCTTGTGTGCATGCTGGTCTGCCTGTGTGCTTGGAATAGGTTGGGGTTGAGGGGAATGGGACTGGGTAGAGGAGGTTGGAGGGGGGAGGCTAGAAACAGGGACAATGGCTGCCATCAGAGAGGAGGCCAGAGCCTGGATTGATCTCTGTTGGGCAGCAATGCCAGAGTGAATGCTCTCCAGGAATGCATTAGTCTATTGCAAATGGGCTGCCAGCCCTGGATGGCATTCACAATGGTTGACTGCCCAACAGAGATGGATTGCAGGAGGTCAATAGCCTCCTCACTCAGGGCAGCAGGGCTAACTGGGGCAGGGCCTGAGGTGCCTGGGGCGGAGGAGATGCCCACCCTCCTGGGTGAGCGGGCACAGGAAACACATTGAGGGGCTGCTGGGAGGGTGGTGCTGGTATGGGGTGATTCGGCCGTACCTGTAGTTGGGGTGGTCACAGAGGTGTCCGCCACCACCAGGGAGCTTCCATCGGAGGAGGAATCACTGTCAGAACTGTCCCCTTCTGTCTCTGCCGTGGTACTCCCCGCGCCCTCCGTCCCACTGGTGCCCTCACTGTCAGTGGATTCGGCCTCATGGGCCCTGTGGGATGCAGCTCCCTCCGTCGCCGGTGCCTCTGCTCCTCCGCCAGATGATGCTAATGCACATAAGGACAGGCTGACAAAACAAAAATGGGGGGAGACAAAGGATACCCTTGGTCAATGGCTGCCCCAACACCACTATTGGCGTACACGACACACACTCACACAGGGAATAGCCCTACACACTAGGCAATGGACAACCAGTCCCAATGCTAATCACCAGGCCATGTACAGGAATACCTAACGCCAATAGCAGCATACCTGAGAGCCACAGACCCCTGGCCAGTAGTGGATGCCTACTAGCTTGGTAGGAGTAGGTTGACATCAGACCCTGCCCAACATGGGACCTACCCTGCAACGTCCGGCCTGGCCTAGGGGCACCCATAGGCCCACATACCCCACCCGGAGATCACCCCACCATGCGCAAGTAGTATATTGGGAAACTGTACTCACCCCCTTGTGGCTGCTGGGATGCCCTCAAGCGCCCATCCAGCTCTGGATAGGCCACCACCAGTATGCAGGCCATCAGGGGGGGTCGGGGTTCGACGGGCACCCCTTCCTCGTTTGGAGTCCATACCCAGCTGGGCCTCCGCCATCTTCTTTGCCCAGCATCTCAGGTCTTCCCACCGTTTGCGACGGTGGGTGCACCACCTGCCGTAGACCTCCAGGGTCGGCACATCCTTGGCGATGGCATGCCATATACCCTTTTTCTGATGGGTGCTGACCTGCAGAAGAATACCCATAGAAAAAGGTATCAGTCAGACCGTCTGGCCTGTTACACTCATGTCCCACCATCACCCTCACATCCCCTTACACACAGACATTGCCCACCATACATGCAGCACGCTGCCCAGGGCCCATCCACCAACCCCCCCCACACGAGGCCCTCACACACAGCACTTCACTCATTCATGCCCCATGCATTGTGCTCACAGTGTACTAACCTGTTGGTCTGGAGGCCCATACAGCATTCGGTAATGGGGTAGGACCCCATCCACCAGTCTCTCCAACTCCGCCACGGTGAAGGCAGGGGCCCTTTCCCCAGTGACACATGGTCGGTTCCAGACACAGGTCACAGCAGCACTTGCAGTGTAGGTCCTCTCCTGTTGAAGGTCAGGTAGCAAGTGAGTGAACAGATACAAAATGGCGGTCATGTCCATGGCGGTGCATACAGTCACCGGCGTACATCACCATTGGCCACTGTAACTCATAGGGCCCAATGCTAATCAATGAGGAGTTGCATGGCGGTACTCAACTGCCTCCCGCAACGGCGCACAACGTCAGTGGCATTACCTCATTTCCACATGTCCATCCACACAGGACAGGCGGTTGCTATATCAGGGGGGAGGCAGGCCATGGCACCAAACTGCGTCACAGTACACATAGGCACCATTTGGGCCTATACAACAATATACTGTTACAGTCACAACATGCAATGCTGTGTAGTGTTTGTAAATGTGGAATACTGACCAGCTGCTCCCCATTTTGCCCCCTAGATTACAACCGCTGCGGATGAATAGGAGATAGAGACATCCCCCCGTGTACAGACCCCTGGTGGACTTGGCAACAATGGAGGACAGGCACATTATCCTCACCTATAGACTGGACAGGGCCACAAATACAGAGCTGTGTACTTAATTGGAGCCTGACCTGATATCTGCTATCCGTCATCCCACCAGGATCCCCCCTCTTGTGCAAGTCCTATCTGAGCTCCATTTCCTGGCGACTGGCTCCTTCCAAGTGACAGTGGGCTTGGCAGAAGAAATGTCACAGCCAATGTTCTCAATAATGCTGACCAGAGTGTTGTCTGCCCTGATTAAACACATGCACAGCTACATTGTTTTCCCTCAGGTGGAGGATTTGGCCACAGTGAAAGCTGACATCTATGCAATGGGACATATCCCCAACATAATTTGGGCTACTGATGGTACACATATTACATTTGTCTCCCCCCCCGGAGAAATGAACAGGTTTTCAGAAATCAAAAGAGCTTTCACTCTATGAATGTGCAGATAGTGTGCCTGGCGGACCAGTACATCTCCCATGTCAATGCAAAGTATCCTGGGTCTGTGCATGATGCCTTTATCCTGAGGAATAGCAGCATCCCATATGTGATGGCTCAGCTCCAGAGGCACCGGTGTGGCTAATAGGTGAGCCCTGGATCCCAGCCAGTGGATGTCAGTGTATGGGTATGGTGTTGCCCATAAGGATTAGTGTGTGTCCAACAGGCATCCCTCGATATTTGCAGGTGACTCTGGTTACCCCAACCTCTCATGGCTACTGACCCCAGTGAGGAATGCCAGGACAAGGGCAGAGGAACGATACAATGAGGCACATGGGCGGACAAGAAGGATTGTCGAGAGGACCTTTGGCCTCCTGAAGGCCAGGTTTAGCTGCCTCGATCTAACAGGTCGATCCCTGTACTACTCACCCAAGAAGGTCTGGCAGATAATTGTGGCATGATGCAAGTTGCATAACCTTGCCTTGAGACGCCAGGTGCCTCTTCTGCAGGAGTGGACCCTCTGTCTAAATACGGACAATGAATTGGAGTATTGTTTGGGTACTTAAGATATGGACCAGTTTGTGGTACATGCACATACAACTCTTCAATCTATGTTGATTTAACAAGATGTGTGATGCACAGGGGAGAGGTGTAATTACATAGGTTTGTATCAAATCACAGTACCATTAATATGTCTTGCAATGCTACTATTAATTGATTTGTTCATCAACATGTTAAGGTGACTATGGATGTTACAATTTCATCTAGAATGAATGCTCCAGTATCATAGATATAAATTATGCAATATACCTACTGTGTGTCCGAACTACAAACAAGAAACTTGAAGGAGTATGAATATATATATCTCATTAGTGTGTCTATAACTACAAGTGTGATTTAGCATTTACATTTATATTAGTGAAATTACTGAAAGGTGTGACTCTATATAAGGGGAAAATCCGGTATTAGCCTGAGACATGAATTTATTGTAAACTTTACAGTAGACACAGATAGATTAAAATCGCTAATACACTCTTCCTTTTAAACTTGGGTTCGAAAACAGGTTAGGACTGTAATAGGACCAATCAGAATAAGGCTGTGTGCCCGTGTATACTACATGCGTAGCCAGCTCTTTAAATATCGAATGCTTACTGGTTTCTCGATGAGCGTACCCGCATCGCATGTTAAGACACAATAACACACCTCGACAGATAATTAGATTAGCGGGTATAACCAACTCTCTAGAGGTGATAGGGTGATTTCATGGATTACCCATTAATTATTGTGTACTCATAACTACAATAGAGAACTCAGAAATAAGTGTAACTTTAAGCTCGGGCAGGAAAAGGTGATTCGATACACATAAGCGTCAATATGAATATGTATAGCTAACCATATTTGGGACGCGATGAGTCAGAATTTAATATGCAAACTTATGAATGTAGCTTCAAGCTACATCATGCGTTAATAAGGACAATACAAAACTTTCCAATTTTGTACCACGTGGTATGATCTGGTACAGAGCGTAAATAATTTTATGACAAGACCGGAGGCTCTTATTATGCCTTCTTTTCTTGCTTTATTTAAAACAGCAGCAAAAAAGAAAAACTACAAATCCCATGAGCGTGGTGAATACCAGCCAATGGGAAACAAACAATAGTCCATAACCAATAACCAATGGATAACCACTTGAACCCTTATGACGTAACTGGACTACGAACAGCCCTCTTTTCTTGCTGCTCGTAATCCAGTTAAGTCGACTTTTTATTTTCTCATTCCATTGTATAATATTTTCACGGTTAATGCGTACGGCATAATGTTTATTTGATATTAACCTCATGTCTGTCCTAGTCGGCATGTTGCCGCATTTCAGTGGTGCCTTCACGCTCTCCGGCGCGCGCTAGTTTCATTTAACGGATTTAACCGTTTCTCGCTGCGCGCCATTTTCTCGACGACGCACGAGGAACGGTTCAATCTCGTTTTGCCTCCTGTTATTCGCACAGCGTTTGCCTCGCTCTCTGCCGCTCCTACGTTAGAAATTAATACCGTTTCTCAAGCAGTTTTCCGGAAACGTCATCCCCTTCCAGTCCTGCCGTCGTTATCAGGGATTTCAGTAAGCAGAGTTAAACACGCCCTGGGGCGGAGCTGTGGCTTAGTTTCTATTTCCTTTTTTCATTAACCCCCTATTAACCAGTTTGGTCTGAACATGGATTCAGGCAGTTCAACCTCACATCAGGAGGATCCTGAGGAGGTTTCCGCTATTAAGCAAGACATCAGCCATTTTATTCAAAATACAGTTCAACAAGCTGTAAATAATTCAATGAATAATTTGTCAAAGACACTGGAATCTTCTGTTTTAAAAATGTTCAATAATACATTTAATGCCCAGTCTGCAGGGGAATGCAGGCAGCGCCCTTCACTTACTTCTAAGACTTCTCATAAATTGGCGCAGAAAGTTTGTGAGGTTCCCTCACCCATGGCAGAGGACGCGGCTCCTCAAAAGGCTCCAATTAAGGAGAAAAGAGTCACGGAGAGCATTGCTCAAAAACGCAAGACAAAATCCAAGAACATTTCGACTCCTGTAGTCATCACCTCCATTCCAGACACAGATGACGAGGTTCCAGATGTGGACTCAGATGTTGACCCATCTGATCAGGACGATTGTGACTCAGCCCCTGTTCCTAAAAGAATTAAAACGTCTTCTGATAATATTACTCCTCTGCTAGACTCGGAAGGTTTGCCTATGTTTGACCCCTCGTTCATATTGCATCCCAACTCAACTGAATGGTTTCCGGCTCCTCACGTTGGAGAATACATTTCAACCAAGTTATTTTGTCCTTTAGATAAACAAACTCGATCCAAACTTAAATCCGAGTGTCCTCGGCCCTCTCTAGAGCATAAGGCATCCGTTACTCCCTCTATCGACCAACCCATCCTCACCTTTTTCACCAAATTTGGCAAGGACCCCAGGAAAGGGGTAGATAAAGCCTGGTCTTCTTGCCAAGCCAAATTATTAGACATCATTGGACCACTCACACGTATTTTTGACATGGCGGAGTCCGCCAGAATCGATGGTTCCACGATGGATCCCGAAGAACTTTCGCTGTGGGTCCAAAGAGCTGTATGTCTGTTAGGCAATGCAAATGCTGCGATTTCGCAAGAACGTCGCAAAGGAATTTTGCTCAAACTGGATCCCAAATTAGTCCATTTGGCCTCACTTCAAGCGCTTTCCAACACAGAAGGTTGCCTTTTCGGCAATAACTTTATCAAGGAACTAGGCAAGTACGTGGCCACTTTTACGTCAATCGACAAGGCGCAACAATCCTTAAAGAAAATGTTCCACCAACGGGTTTTCAACAGGGCCGGCAGAGGCAGGAGCCGCTTTGCCGGCCGTTCATATTACAACCAAGGCTCCCGTGGTAACCAATCCTACAATTCTTCTTACCAAGACTTCAGACCCCAGTTTTATCCACAACGAACCAGAGGTTTCCGTTACAGAGGCTTCAGGAACAACAGAAATGCCACCCAGTCAGGTAATTCCTTTTCCGTCTTCCGTCCATGTGGGCGGTCGGCTTTGTCATTTTCTCCCAAATTGGCTAAGGATTTCTTCAGACCCTTGGGTTCTCAATACTGTTCGAGGTTACACAATGGAATTCTATTCCACTCCAATACAATCAGGGGCTCCCTCTCTTCCACGATTTTCTACAGATATGTCCGCTCTTATTTCCTCAGAAGTTCAAATACTCCTTCAAAAAAGAGCTATTGCCCCCACTTTTCCTCATCCGCTAGGCTTCACCAGTTCCATTTTCTTAGTTCAGAAGAAGAACAAGAAAATGAGGCCGGTGATCAATCTCAAGTCGTTCAATCAATTTGTGGTTTATCGCCACTTCAAGATGGAAACCATTCTCCATCTCAGAGATTCTCTCCTTCAAAACGACTGGATGGTTCGCTTGGATTTACAGGACGCTTACCTGGTAGTTCCAATTCACCCGGAACACAGGAAGTTTCTTCAGTTTCAGTGGCTAGACCAATTTTATCACTTTACATCTCTTCCTTTCGGTCTGTCGTCAGCTCCATGGTGTTTCACCAAGCTCATGAAGCCAGTGACTGCACACCTCAGAGCACAAGGAGTCAGACTCCTTATTTACCTAGACGATATAATTCTCATGAATCAATCTCCTCATCTCCTCTTGTCCCATCTCAACCTCACTTGTTCTCTTTTGACAGACCTTGGCTTTATCATAAACAAAGAGAAATCTATTCTTCTTCCTACCCAAACTATAGAATTCTTAGGTTTCCTTATAAATTCAGTTTCGTCCACGTTGCTTCTTCCTTCTGCAAAAATCAAGTCCATAAAGTCAGAGATTCTTCAAATTCTTCGTCATGCTTCCATTTCCCTGAGAACCCTTGCCCGGGTCGTCGGTCTCCTCTCCTCGTCCATTCAAGCCATTTTCCCAGGCCCTTTGCATTACAGAGCTCTCCAAAGGTTAAAGATTCAACATCTCTGCAAAGGGCTTTCTTACGCAGACGTTATTCCCCTAGATCACGATTCCCGTATAGAACTGCAATGGTGGATAGACCATTTAGATGCATGGAACGGAAGGACTATCTTTCCATCAGCCCCAGATCTTGTATTAGAATCCGATGCAAGCCTAACAGGTTGGGGGGCCCGATGTGGACCAATCTCGACTGGAGGTCCATGGTCTGCGAAGGAGTCCAAATTGCATATCAACTGTTTAGAGATGCTTGCAGGCTCCTTTGCGATAAGAAGCCTAGCAAAGAACAGGGTACGCTGCGCTATTCTTTTAAGGATGGACAACATTTCCGCGGTCCGCTATATCAACCATCTAGGGGGTACGAAATCCAAACCCTTAGCAGAACTGGCCAAAAGTTTTTGGGAGTTTTGTCTCGCAAATCAAATCTCAGTCCAGGCAGAGTATCTTCCAGGATCTCTAAACTCCATCGCCGACTGGCATTCACGTCATCTTCACGATTCAAGCGACTGGAAGCTTCACCCCGCAATTTTCCAATTTCTCCAAAACAGATGGGGTCCCATGGGGATAGATTTATTCGCGTCACGACTCAACACACAACTTCCCCATTTTTACAGTTGGAGACCGGACCCTTCAGCTCTGGCCTGCGATGCTTTCCTTCAGGATTGGTCCAAGTTCCTTTTGTACGCTTTCCCTCCCTTCGTTATGATCAGCAGAGTTCTTGCCCAAGCCCGACGTCAACAAGCTACCTTAATTCTTATCGTTCCTTTTTGGCAATCCCAAATTTGGTTTCCAACTCTTCTGGAACTGGCAATAGATTTTCCTTTTCTCATTCCTTCTTTCCCGGACCTTCTTCTAGATCCCCTTCAACGACCTCACAACCTCATTATCGACAACCTTCTTTCCCTGTCAGCCTGGAAAATTTCGGGAATTTCCAGTCTTTCCCTTGCATTTCGTCACAAGCTTCGGAATATATCAAACAGTCCTGGGCCCCCGGCACTAGGAATGCATACAAGTCAGCTTGGTCTTTATGGCACAGCTGGTGTTTGGGAAAACACATCGATCCCTTTTCAGCAGATGTTACTTTCCTAGTGAATTTCCTTGCAGCAGAGGCTAGCAAGGGCAAAGCGTTCCGTACTATTAATCTGTACAGGTCTGCCATCTCATCGAATCACTGTCTCATCAATGGAAGACCAGCGGGAGAACACCCGCTTGTTTGCCGACTTTTAAAGGGAGTAACATTTTCTAATCCTCCTCTTTCCAAATATAGAACTTTGTGGGATGTTAACATTGTACTGAATTTCTTTCTTTCCTGGCCCGATAACTCGGCTCTTTCTTTAAAGATGTTATCGGCTAAACTTGCCATGTTATTGTGCCTAGTATCACTTAAACGAATTTCTGATGTCAAAGCTTTAGATATTTCTTCTCGTCAGTTTACTCCTTCGGGAGTATTATTTACTATTTCTAGAAGAACAAAAACTAACTTGCAATCTGTGTTTTACCCTTATTTCCCTAATCATCCCAAATTGTGTGTAGCACAATGTTTGAAAGCATATGAGAATATGACTGCACATCTAAGAACGTCCTCTTCCTCCCAATTGCTCATTTCCTTTCAAAAACCTCACAAGCCCGTATCCGCAGCTACTTTGGCTCGTTGGGTCAAGTGGATTATGTCTTTGGCTGGCATTGACACTTCCATATTTGGAGCCCATTCTTCCAGGGGTGCCATGGCATCTAAAGCTTTCTGGGCGGGTTCCCGTCTGGAGGACATTCTTAGATCTGCAGATTGGTCCAATGACAATGTGTTTAAAGTATTTTATTGTAAACCAATTGATAATACGATTATGAATGTTATTAATTCGCTTTAAACATGCATAATAAGAGCCTCCGGTCTTGTCATAAAATGTAGATTTTCCTAGTGTTAATGACGGAAAGTCTTAATTTTATTAAAGACACGGAGGCGAGTATTATCCCACCCGTTGTTTTCCTGATAACTACTGTTCTTTATTTATCTTCCCTCCCTTTAGTGCCATCGGCGGTTCAACCTTCCACTTAATCCAATTTCCTATGGTTCGGAGGGATCGTCATCGTCAGCGCTTTCTCCATATCCTCTGCTCTGTTTGGCGGATCATCAGTGTGCTTCCCTTCATCAGCAGTTTCCTGGTCTCATGAACTTTTGTACTGAGTTGTTGTCTTTCATCATGGCCCTGTTAATTTTGGCAGCTATATTTCCTTTGTTCGTAACAGCTGATTTTAGCGCAAGAAAAGAGGGCTGTTCGTAGTCCAGTTACGTCATAAGGGTTCAAGTGGTTATCCATTGGTTATTGGTTATGGACTATTGTTTGTTTCCCATTGGCTGGTATTCACCACGCTCATGGGATTTGTAGTTTTTCTTTTTTGCTGCTGTTTTAAATAAAGCAAGAAAAGAAGGCATAATACTCGCCTCCGTGTCTTTAATAAAATTAAGACTTTCCGTCATTAACACTAGGAAAATCTACATTTGACTATATTATCAACCTCACAGCACACAGAGTGGAGATTAGTAATTTAGTCCATTTTCTTTGTTTACTTTTTGCTCGGAGAGAGTTCGCAACTGAAGTAGGACTAATTGGAATGAGGCCATCGGCTTACGTTTACAACACGCACAGCATGTTATTTCAATGCCGATTAGCTACGGTGTTTTTGGAGAAGCGTACTCGCGGAAAGGAACAAATACACAATGCGGCTGGCACTTAGGTAAGCGGACTTGGTGATACAGTATATAGAGATGATGTAGCATTTACTTTGGTAGTTTGAAACTTGTCTTTGACTTGAGATTATTTTGGTTAACGTAAACGTTTGTAAATTCAGAATTGGGCAGAGAAAGCGGGTCTGACTCAAAAGAGCGGCAGTTTATGGTACATAGAGATACTTACGTAACCGAATTGGGGAATATAATCGATTGTGGATTACAGTGTTGATATATCTATATGGGTGCAAGCATTATTAGGGATATTATGAAGAATATCAATATTTTCATCTAATTTGGGCTATAAGGAAAGTATAAACGTTTATTCTAAACATTTCCAAACTTTAACAAACCTACCAAGAGCTTATAGAATGAAACTCTGGAAATAATAACACAAGGGAGGTACATTGGCTATTTTTATTTCAGTTAAATGAAAACCGAAAGATGTTATGCTGCTTGATTAAAATATGAGAAAGGAAAACATAATAAAGGTAAATATGACGCTATTCACAGATGTGCATGTACACAGGGAGACTTTAGAGCGGTGGAAATTCAATAATATATTCACACTTATAAATACATGAAAGAAATTATTTATCACTGAGCATACTACTTTATCATGGAGTTTATAATGAGGGACATTATGCACATATAGATCACGTAATTGGATAATAAGTATTAGAGCTTGCTTCACCGTTCACTGATTTTCCAAGGGTGAATTCAATACATTAACATTGTATATTGGTACATTACATTTTGTGTGTATGTTATATACCATTGCAGCCCTGATGAAGTCTATTGGGAGATTTCCCTGACGAAACACGTGTTGGTTGATGTTATGTGTATATCTAAAACAGCAGCTGATGTTATGTGGATATCTTAAACAGTTGAGCTTGGGCCAAATATTTTGAACAATTGATACAGAACTCACATGATTTGGATCTGGCTGGACATATAGAGGAATTTTCAAGGCAAACTAGAAGGATTGTTGTGAACACTATGAAGTTGTTTTCTATGGACTATTAAAAACCAGTATAAGAATTGTAATACGATTGGAGTTACTGATGACATTATAGGAGAGGATGCCTATATCAAAATATTGTAATTTGTACTTCAGATGATGTGTGAAGAATTAATGAGTGTAAAAAATAAATTGCATAGCATACCAGTTGTGAGATATTAGCTGGACGAGTGCCTGAAATGAATTAAGGTAATTTTTCAGGAACTGTGTTGCTGATCACAGGGTTTGTTTGGAGGTGTTCACCCTGTACAGTGCGCTATCTGGGCTAGCAATTTGGTTAATCAAGGGCAGGTAGTGCCATGTACTCTATGAAAACTTCCGATCTCGTATTAGTGTTCATCTGACAGTAGGCAGCTCTGCCTTGATTATACAATATTCTCATATAAGATGGAGGGAGAGAAAATGGCGGAGGAACTATTCAGTAATCTACTAAGAGATCGCACTGTACATGAAGCAAATAAAAGTGGTAATCAGACACACAAACAAGGTTTAGCAGATACATTTGTGAGACTAGAAAGATTAAAAAAAACAGAAATTTCAAGTTGGGATGACATTAAAACAGTACAAGAAACATAATAGACTCCCCAGGGGTCTCGGGTCACATATTTTCCCAACATACGATGATTTGGACTTGGATTTATTGATACAGTGGGATAAGGAATTAACATCAAGCTCTTTGAGACTAATGGATATTCCTATAGAGAGTGCTGATAGAAAAGTTTCCAAATTACAAGCAGAAATAGCAACATTAGAACAGGAAATTAAGGATACTGGATTAGTGGAAGCAATAGAAAAAAACTATACAATATTGAATGAGGTTTTAACTCAATATCAGGTAGAAATCAAACAAAGAAAAGCGAGGAAGTTAAAAAGAGAAGAATGGGACTATTTAAATGGTAGATTTTTTACTTTTGCTAAAAAATATGATCATTTAGCTAAGGGAACTATTACCAAGACTTCTTCAATTTCTTCCTTAAGTTCTGATTCATCTTAAGTAGGGAGTGGACAAACACGCATGATTGGTAATGCGAATAGAGAAGCGGCTACAAGTACAGACCCTACAAATGGAAGTTCTTTTTCGCAGGAGATGATGTGAATAAAGCAAGGGAATCGACAAAAAAGAAGGGAAACAACAGGAGAGCCAGAAGGGGTCATAGAGGGAGGAAACGTTACACAGAGAGGAGGGATGAGAACGAGGTCTTGGGACAGGAAGACACAAGGCTCACGGTAGGACAACATATTAATGTAATTAACTTATCGGATAAGCATCTAACAACGGACATTGGGGGTTATTCCAACTTTGGAGGAGGTGTTAATCCGTCCCAAAAGTGACGGAAAAGTGACGGATTTACCACCAGCCGTATTACGAGTCCATTATATCCTATGAAACTCGTAATACGGCTGGTGGTATATCCGTCACTTTACTGTCACTTTTGGGACGGATTAACACTCCTCCAAAGTTGGAATAACCCCCATTGTGTCTTTGCTTAGCAAAGGATTATGCTTTTGTCCTACTAGCAAGGGGGATCTCTGTAAGCAGGAAATTGATTTTTATAAATATGTGAGATGTTTAAAACTGAGGAGATTTTTTTAGATCAACAAACAACTGGGAAGCCTCTAATCCTCTGAATAAGGAGATGAAATTTAGTGAACTGACAATACAAGATATCCATGATACCACAACCATAATGTCCATCACAGACTATGAGGAGGTACCTACTATAATTCAAAAACGACTTAATGATCTTAATATATTTTCAGACTTACATGAGACGAGTGGCTTGAGGAAGAAATCGAATTGGACACCAAAAATGGGCGATGCTAGCAATATTGAAGTATTTTACAAATTGGTTAGTAGGGGCTATAGAAAACACATGTTCAAAATAAGGAATAGGAGAAGGAGGACTAATCTTACTAGTAAAGTGTGGCAGGCGCCAAAATTGTTACAAGATGATGAGGACATAATAATCAGACAAGCCGACAAAGGGGGGCAATATAGTTGTTATAAACAAAAGAGAGTATGATCAGGAAATCTATAGTCAGCTAATGAATGAGGACTGTTATGAAATTCTTCCCTCCAACCCAATATATAGTCTTGTCAATCTTATTAATAATCTATTAGGGAATTGGCATCAGCAAGGATTATTGGATAAAGAAGAATTTATGTATTTGAAGGTAGATCGACTTAGATAACCATGCTTTTATACTCTACCAAAAATTCATAAGAATCACCCTTTTCCCCCTGGAAGACCAATCATTTCAGGAATTGGGGGACCTACAGAGAAAATGTCAGAATTTGTTGATATATTCTTACAGCCATTGGTAGTTAACTTACCTTCCTATATTAGAGATACCAAACACATATTAGGACTGTTGGGAGACATACAATGGGAGGAAGGCATGATGTTAGTAACTTTGGCTGTGGTAGCACTATATACGAGTATCAAACATCGGGTAGGTCTTGAAGCATTGAGATTTATGTTAAATCGCAGATCAGTAAGTTTTCTTAAACACACTGAAATGATTCTGAATATGGTGGAGTTAATTTTGAACCATAATGTATTCATGTTCAATAACAAATGGTACAGACAAAAACAAAGGGTGGCGATGGGAGTCAGATTCTCCCCTTCTTTTGCCAATCTCTTTATGGGATGGTTTGAGGAAAGTTGGGTCTGGGGACCTGGTGCCAAAGATTGGCAAGATTACATACTCTATTGGGGACGTTTCATTGATGATTGCTTTATGATATGGACAGGCAGTACTGAACAATTTATAGGATTCTGTGAATATCTAAACGATAATGATGTGAATATCAAATTGTCAGAGTCACCAGATTCTCGGGGTCTGTGCACGTTCCCAACACGTCCACCACTGAACAGCTCCAAGACTCTGATAGATAAATCACAGAGACTGAGAGAGTTCAAGAGGGGAAGAGGGGATTAGGAAGGGAACAGCTGGGAAGGAGACCTGTAGTAAGAAAAAGATTAGAACACACAATATGAAAATTATATCTCCTGAAATCAATACTAGACTATGATTCTAAGCCTAGTCTGAAAACATGAACAATCTAAGAGTTAAGTTTAAAATGACTAAGTTTCAAGATGGCCGGATATCTGTAAGGGAATCAAGATGAATTAAATGAAAACTTTCTTATTCAAGTACTTTCCTTTACATGAGAATAAAATAAAAAAACATTCTGACTAAATTTTAAACCAGTCATATAAATCCTGTTTTGAGAAAGTCTACTAGGACCATACAATATTGCATCTAGAAACTCTGGCCTTCTGTGTACTCTTACAAGGTTTCAACACAAATTGCGCATATTGCAGATATATATATATATATATATAGTAAACACCATAAAAGGATTGTGCACCATGAATAACACAATATGGATTCAGGAAACAAATCACATAACTTGTCAACTCGAATATTACATAATAAATATCTTAGAATAGTGGCATACAATAAACAACATGAAATAAACTCGAGGAGAGAATCGTGCGTCTTGACGATTCGAGTGTCACCATGTAAAATACCAAGAAATGGTAGCACGCAATGAATATCAAAGTTACATCATCATTAATCGAATCGCGCGTCTTGCCGATTCGTAAAACACGATGTAAATGTCAAGAAATAACAGCTCACAATAAATAACAAGATCAAAGCACAATGAAACGAATTGCGCTTCTTTTGCCGATTCTTAAGCCACCATGTAAATGTCAAGAAATGGTAGCGCGCAAAGAGCAACAAAGTTAAATCCTCATGAAACGAGTTGCGCGTCTTGCCAATTCGTAAAACATCATGTAAATGTCAAGAAATAGTAGCGCGCAATGGACAACAATGTTTAAACACCATAAAACGAATCGCGCGTCTTGCCGATTCTTAAGCCACCATGCCAATGTCAAGAAATGGTAGCACGCAATGAATAACAAAGTCAAACCGTTATGAAACAAATCACGTGTCTTGCCTATTTGTAAACTACCATATAAATGTCAAGAAATGGTAGCGCGCAAGTAATCTGTTACTCATTTAAGAATTAAACCAAGAATATGAAAATTCTCAATAACGGTGTCGGAACAGTCCAACCACCGTCTTACCGCCTGGAACAATGATCACCAATGAAGGATGAAGGGCAGAAGACTGGAAGATCCTAATAGGCCGCCGGGACAGGAGCTCAGGAAGAAGCTGCTGCTCTGCACCAGGACCTCTGAATAGTGAGCACTGGGAGTTGGGCTGGCTCTCTTTTATAGAGTTGTGGCCCAGCCCAGAACCACGCCCAGGCATTTTGCAGGGAAAGTCTCTGGAAGGCCCTGTAAAGGGGCCACACCCTAACACACTCTGAAAACCTGCAGCAATACATTGCAAAGGAACAGTATTTGTAAGCATATTAAAAATGAGTTTTCAGGATTGAACTCTGCAATGCAAAAGGTTAAACCACAACATATCAGCACAATGCATAAATTACATTGTTTTGAGAGTCCTGGGTTCTTGCATTTTTGTCGCCAATAGAGCACGTACTGCTCTGGTGTTGACACAAATTCACTTATCAATTTAGCAAACAGAAGATAGAGTTTCTTGATGTGGAATTATTTATCGGTGAAGACCAGATACATAGTAGACTGTATAGAAAGCCTACTTCATGTAATGTAATATTACATGCCTCTAGTGCACACCCACAACACCAGATACAAGCAATTCCGTTTGAAGAATTGGTGAGGGCAAGACGAAATTGTAGCAGGGATGCAGACTTTGAGGTGTGTTTCCAGGATATGACATCACGGTTTGTTCAGAGAGGATATAATAAGAATACTATTGATGTTGCATGCAATAGAGTCAAGAAAATCAAGAGAACGGATACCTTACTACCACGAAGAAAATCTCAAGAAGATCATACCAACAAAATTCGGTTGATTACGGATTATACTGACTGTGCACACATTTTAAGGAAGATGATGAAACAACATTGGAATATTCTTAAACAAGATAGTATTTTGAATACATATAACTTGGCAGGCCCACAAATTACATATAGAAGAAGAAGATCATTAAAAAACCTGCTATGTCGTACTAATTCAACATCGAAAACGAAAGGGAACTGGCTCACTGAACAGAATGTAGTTTTTTTTAAGTGTGGTCATTGTGGTTGTTGTAAATGGGCCTGTCATGGAATAATACAATATGTAGATAGTAATGGACACATCCATAAACTACAATCACGTATGACTTGTGGTACAAAATATGTAATATACATTATTAGATGCAAATGTGAACGTATATATGTTGGGAGTACCATACGTCCGCTAAGAACGAGAATTGGTGATCATTTGAGATCATTGAAACAAAAGGATGAGAGATATCCAGTTGTACAATATATGGTATCATGTGCTAAACATAACAATCTTGAAAACATAACATTATTTGGTCTAGAGTTTATACCTATGGACCCGAGGGAAGGCAATAGAGAGCTACAACTAAGACGCAGGGAAGCTCTATGGATCATGAGATTACAAGCGGTAGAAGAAGGTCTAAAGATGGACAATGAATTGGAGTATTTTTTGGGTGCTTAAGATATGGACCAGTTTGTGGTACATGCACATACAATTCCTCAATCTATGTTGATTTAACAAGATGTGTGATGCACAGGGGATAAGTGCAATTACATAGGTTTGTATCAAATCACAGTACCATTCATATGTCTTGCAGTGCTACTATTAATTGATTTGTTCATCAACATGTTAAGGTGACTATGGATGTTACAATTTCATCTAGAATTAACGGTCCAGTATCATAGATATAAATTATGCAATGTACCTACTGTGTATCCAACTACAAACGAAAGAACCTTGAAGGAGTATGAATATATATATCTCATTAGTGTGTCTATAGCTACAAGTGTGATTTAGCATTTACATTTATATTAGTGAAATTACTGAAAGGTGTGACTCTATATAAGGGGAAAATACGGTATTAGCCTGAGACATGAATTTATTATAAACTTTACGGTAGACACAGATAGATTAAAATCGCTAATCCACTCTTCCTTTTAAACTTGGGTTCGAAGACAGGTTAGGACTGTAATAGGACCAATCAGAATAAGGCTGTGTGCCCGTGTATTCTACATGCGTAGCCAGCTCTTTAAATATTGAATGCATACTGGTTTCTTGATGAGCGTACTCGCATCGCATGTTAAGAGACAAGAACACACCTCAACAGATAATTAGATTAGCGGATATAACCAACTCTTTAGGGGTGATAGGGTGATTTCATGGATTACCCATTAATTATTGTGTACTCCTAACTACAATAGAGAACTCAGAAATAAGTGTAATTTTAAGCTCAGGCAGGAAAAGGTGATTCAATACACATAAGGGTCAATATGAATATGTATAGCTAACCATATTAAGGGACGCGATGAGTCAGAATTTAATATGCAAACGTATGAATGTAGCTTCAAGCTACAACATGCGTTAATAAGGATAATACAAAACTTTCCAATTTTGTACCACGTGGTATGATCAGATACAGAGCGTAAATAATTTTATTACAAGACCGGAGGCTCATATTATGCAGTCTTTTCTTGCTTTAATTTTTAATAGCAGCCAAGTAAAAAACTACAGTTCCCAGTAAAAACAAACTACAACAATGAAATCATAGATGAACAACCAATAGGATATCGAACACCAGTATTAATATCTTAACTGCGAGCAACAAGTCCTCTTTTCTTGCTGCTCGCAGTCAAAATAAGTAACTCCATTTGTTTTGCTTTGTATATTGTACTGTATGCATTACTGTGCTTTCATTTTATTGTGTGAACTGTGTTTATTCCAGCTAATATGTACGCGTTTTAGACGCGCGTCTTGTTTGCTTGATGCAGCGCGTCTTTCAACGGTCATTTTTCGGCCGTCGCAGACGCGCGTGTGCACGCGCGCGCATTTCTCTCATTCTCCTCATTCCTGGCTAACCTGTTGTCGTTGGAACTCGCGTTGGGCCCTGCATTTCGAGCGTATTTTCGCTCGTATTTTCTTAGTCGGGCCCGCGTTTGGCCACTGCTCTGCCGGACGCTTCTCCACACGTCTTTCCTTCCGGACTTCGTCTTTTCCTCAGTAACCGCCCCTAACTCTGGTTCCTGCCCCTTTTAGCCACTCCCTCTCTCAGTTAACCCCTATTTGACCAGTTTCCTCTACATTTCAAGTTTGTATATTTTACAAAGCCTCTTTTCCAATATTAATACATTTATTATTGTTTTTGTGCACAATGGCTGAGGAAGAAGATTCCCAAGTTTTTCAAGAAAACTTGAAATCTTTCATAAAAGATTCAGTTCAACAAGCAGTAACTGTTTCTATGTCTGATATTACCAAAAATTTAGAAGCCTCTTTTTCTAAAATGATATCTACTTCTAAAGTGCCTTTTAATAAAGGTAGGAAACGTGCGGCTTCCCTCCCGGGGCCTTCGAAAGGCGTTTCTTCTGGTCCTTCCACCCGAGAGGTATTCAAATCGGGTCCCTCTCTCTCCCCAGTTCATGTTACACAGTTGAGAGACACTGATGATGACGATGATGACTCTCCGAGTCATACTGATGATATGGACGGATCTTCGGATCCTTTTTCATGTGGGCCTTTGGAGAAAAGGCGTAAAATTTCTCCTGGTGACGGTGGTGACGTTCACCCTGTGTCTCATATTTTGGTGGACCATGCGGGCGAACCCTTATTTGACCCTTCCCTCATGGTTCATCCAAATTCAAAAGAGTGGTACCCATCTGATCACGTTGCTGATTATGTCTCATTCTTTTTACGGCACCCTCTCGATAAAGCTACCCGCAATAAGCTCAAATCCGAATGTCCTCACCCCTCGTTACCAGACAACATCACTTCTACCCCGGTGATTGACCCCAAATGCTTATGTTCTTTACAAAATTTGGCAAAGACCCCAAGAAAGGTGTTGATAGAGCTTGGTCAGGGTGTCAGGACAAGCTCCTAGATTTGGTGGGCCCTCTCACCAGAATTTTCGATTTGGCAGAGGAGGCCAAAATGGATAACACTCCAATAGACCCTGAAATTCTCTCGAATTGGGCGCAACGTGCTATTTGCATGTTGGGCAATGCCAACACTCAACTTTCCATTGAAAGGAGGAAAAGTCTCCTGTTAAAAATCGATCCCAAACTGGCTTCTCTAGCCTCCAAAGATGATGGTCCGTCAGCTAAGGGCCAATTGTTTGGGGATTCTTTTATCAAAGAACTTGGCAAATATGTGTCCACCTTTGCCTCCCTGGACAAGGCCCAACTTTCCATGAAAAAGATCTTTTCATCTCGGGTTTTTGCCAGGGCCGGCAAAGGCAGGAGTCGCTTTGCCGGCCGCTCCATCAGAGGCCAATATTCCAACAGAGACTCCTACAACCAACAATCCCAGCTTGAGACCTACACAGGATACAAGCCAGGGTTCTACCCCCGTCGTTCAAGAGGCTATCGTCACAGGGGTTACGCCAACAAGGGAGACCAAACCTCCGGTAAGTGTTTCCAGTTCTGGCCTTCCTCCGGTAGGAGGCAGACTGGCTCAGTTTCTAAATTCATGGCTTTCTCTCACTTCAGATCCCTGGATAATTCAATCCATTCAAGGTTACCTATTAGAGTTTTACCAAACCCCAAGTCAATCCCGTTTTCCTCTTCCCCTTGTATTTTCCCAAGATCAAACCGAGCTTCTACACGGCGAAATACAGTCTCTCCTTACCAAACATGCTATAGAACCCGTCCTGTTCGATCCTGCGGGTTTCCTAAGCACCATTTTTCTTGTCCAGAAGAAAAATCACAAATTTCGATTAGTTTTAAACCTAAAGGCTTTCAACAATTTCGTCATTTACCGGCACTTCAAGATGGAGACCATTCTCCACCTAAGAGACATTCTGCTTCAGAACGATTGGTTGGTCAGATTAGACCTTCAGGATGCCTATCTCACAGTGCCCATTCATCACTCACACAGAAAATTCCTTCAATTCCAGTGGATAGACTCCTTTGATCAATTCAGAGTTCTTCCTTTCGGTCTTTCTTCCGCTCCTTGGTGCTTCACCAAAATTCTCAAACCCGTCGCGGCCTTTCTCCGCGCTCACGGTGTTCGTCTAATCCTTTATTTAGACGACTTTCTTTTGATGGCACAGGACGAACGTCTTCTTCTAGACCATCTTCAGCTTTGTCAGAACCTTCTTCTCAGCTTGGGCTTCCTCATCAATTTTCAGAAGTCGGTTCTGATTCCAACTCAGAAGTTGGAATTTCTCGGATTTCTCATAGACACTACTCAGTCGGTGCTTCAGCTCCCTCAACACAAAGTATCCTTAATCAAAAAGGAGATTCGTCAATCATTATCCCTTCCACACATCTCCCTCAGGACTCTGGCACGTCTGGTAGGACTTCTAGCATCCTCTATTCAGGCCATCTTCCCCGGTCCTTTACATTATCGCGCCCTTCAACGGCTCAAGATCCGCCATCTTCACAAGGGCCTCGCTTATTCGGATCCCTTCGTCGTAGATGCCGAATCCAAAGAAGAACTTCTATGGTGGTTGACGCATCTAGACGCCTGCAATGGCAGAACTATCTTCTCTGCCGCCCCAGATCTTGTATTAGAATCCGATGCAAGTCGGACCGGTTGGGGCGCAAGATGTGGTCAGTTCTCGACTGGAGGCGCATGGTCTCTGAAGGAGTCCTTCTTGCACATAAACAGTTTAGAGATGCTTGCAGGTTCCTTTGCCATCCGCACTTTTGCAAAAGACAGAGTAAGTTGCACCATCCTTCTAAGGATGGACAATTTGTCCGCGGTCAGGTACATCAACCACATAGGCGGTACCAAATCCAAAATTCTCTCCACTCTGGCGAAACATCTTTGGGAGTATTGTCTTCCTCGTCGAATCTCAGTCAAGGCAGTGTATCTGCCAGGCAGGCTAAATACGGTGGCGGACTGGTATTCCAGACACCTTCACGATTCCACCGATTGGCAATTGCACCCTTCAGTATTCAATCATCTTACTTCTATCTTTGGCGAAATGTCCATAGATCTTTTTGCTTCTCGCCTCAACTCTCACCTTCCTTCCTATTTCAGTTGGAGGCCAGATCCACAGGCTCTTGCCACAGATGCTTTCCTTCAGACTTGGCCGTCATCCCTTCTTTACGCTTTCCCTCCCTTCCTGCTCATTCCTCGAGTCCTTGCACAAGCGCGCAGGCAACGTTCCTCTCTAGTTCTCATAACTCCTTTCTGGCAGGCCCAACCTTGGTATCCAACTCTATTGGAGTTGACAGTAGATCACCCCGTTTGGCTTCCTCACTTTCCCAACCTCCTCTTAGATCCCCAAGGCCAACAACATCATTTGATTCTCAGCAATTCCTTGTTCCTCATAGCTTGGAGGATTTCGGGTCGTCCTGGAGAACCCCAGGAATTTCGGAAGATGCTGCTAAACTCATCCAGCAGGCCAGAGCCCCTGGTACCTCCAAAGCATACAAGTCCGCATGGACCCTTTGGAGTAGCTGGTGTATGGACAGGAATTCAAATCCCTTTTCAGCCGATGTAGTGCTAGTTGTAAATTTCCTTGCTTCCTTAGCCTCCCAAGGTAAGGCTTATCGCACTATTAATATTTACAGATCTGCCATTTCTGCTGAACATCAAAGGATCAATGGCAGGCCAATTGGTGAACATCCGCTCATCTGCCAATTATTAAAGGGAGTAAGATATGTTTTCCCGCCATCTCCTAAATATGATGTCATGTGGGACGTTAATTTGGTATTACGATTTCTTACCACTTGGCCAGATAATGATCTACTCTCTCTCAAACAGCTTTCTGCTAAGTTGACCATGCTTTTGTGTCTAGTCTCTATCAAACGTGTTTCAGATGTTAAGGCGTTAGATGTTACTTCCTTTTTCTTCTCCCCCCTTGGTGTTTCTTTTCAGATCAAGAGACGTACTAAAACCAATTTAGCTTGTGTCAATTACCCATTTTTTCCCTCTCAACCCAAGTTGTGTGTTGGAAATTGTTTGAAAACTTATGTGACTCGTACTGCAGATTTGAGATCATCCTCTGCATCCCAATTACTTATTTCCTTTCAGAAGCCCCATAACCCTGTTTCTTCCCCTACTCTAGCTCGTTGGATCCAATGGATCATGTCCCTAGCTGGCATTGATGTAGGATCTTTTGGTGCCCATTCTGCTAGAGGGGCTATGGCCTCTCGCGCTTTCTGGGCAGGATCCTCCTTACAGGATATTCTCAAGTCTGCAGATTGGTCTAATGAAAGTACTTTCAGAACTTTCTATTGTAAGCCAATTTCTCATGTTTCAGATTCAGTGATTGCTATGCTTTGAACATGCATAATATGAGCCTCCGGTCTTGTAATAAAATTGAGATTTTCCTAGCCTTGGTGTCTGAAAGGCTAGATTTTATTAAAGACATGGAGGCGAGTATTATCCCGCCACTGTTTCTAACCCACCCTGTATCTTTATTTTAGTGCCAACTCCTTCGTCCAGCGTTGGCTCCTCATGATTCTCATGGACTGCTCCTGCCGACATTGGACTCGACCATCAACGTCCACTCTTCCCAGGCTTCACTCCACACTCGCCATGTTCAAGATTGTTTCATGGACATTGTGACTTTGGTTACTATTTTTTATGCCATTTTATTTGTTACTTCTCCTCTTTAGTTTCGCATCAAGAAAAGAGGACTTGTTACTCGCAGTTAAGATATTAATACTGGTGTTCGATATCCTATTGGTTGTTCATCTATGATGTCATTGTTGTAGTTTGTTTTTACTGGGAACTGTAGTTTTTTACTTGGCTGCTATTAAAAATTAAAGCAAGAAAAGACTGCATAATACTTGCCTCCGCGTCTTTAATAAAATCTAGCCTTTCAGACACCAAGGCTAGGAAAATCTCAATTTGACTATATTATCAACCTCACAGCACACGGAGTGGAGATTAGTAATTTAGTCTGTTTTCTTTGTTTACTTTTTGCTCGGAGAGAGTTCGCAACTGAAGTAGGACTAATTGGAATGAGGCCATCGGCTTACGTTTACAACACGCACAGCATGTTATTTCAATGCCGATTAGCTACGGTGTTTTTGGAGAAGCGTACTCGCGGAAAGGAACAAATACACAATGTGGCTGGCAATTAGGTAAGCGGACTTGGTGATACAGTATATAGGGATGATGTAGCATTTACATTGGTAGTTTGAAACTTGTCTTTGACTTGAGATTATTTTGGTTAACGTGAACGTTTGTAAATTCAGAATTGGGCAGAGAAAGCGGGTCTGACTCAAAAGAGCGGCAGTTTATGGTACATAGAGATAGTTGCTTAACCAAATTGGGGAATATAATCGATTGTGGATTACAGTGTTGATACATCTATATGGGTGCAAGTATTATTAGGGATATTATGAAGAATATCAACATTTTCATCTAATTTGGGTTATAAGGAAAGTATAAACATTTATGCTAAACATTTCCAAAGCTTAACAGACCTACCAAGAGCTTATAGAATGAAACCCTGGAAATATTAACATAAGGGAGGTACATTGGCTATTTTTATTTCAGTTAAATGAAAACAGAAAGACGTTATGCTGCTTGATTAAAATATGAGAAAGGAAAACATAATGAAGGTAAATATGACACTATTCACGGATGTGCATGTACACAGGGAGACTTTAGAGCGGTGAAAAAGGCCAATAATATTTAATTCAATAATATATTCACACTTATAAATACATGAAAGAAATTATTTATCACTGAGCATACTACTTTATCATGGAGTTTATAATGAGGGACATTATGCACATATAGATCACGTAATTGGATAATAAGTATTAGAGCTTGCTTCACCGTTCACTGATTTTCCAAGGGTGAATTCAGTAGATTAACTTGGTATATTGGTACATTACATTTTCTGTGTATGTTATATACCATTGCAGCCCTGATGAAGTCTATTGGGAGATTTCCCTGACGGAACACGTGTTGGTTGATGTTATGTGTATATCTAAAACAGCAGCTGATGTTATGTGGATATCTTAAACAGTTGAGCTTGGGCCAAATATTTTGAACAATTGATACGGAACTCACATGATTTGGATCTGGCTGGACATATAGAGGAACTTTCAAGGCAAACTAGAAGGATTGTTGTGAACACTATGAAGTTGTTTTGTATGGACTATTAAAAACCACTATAAGAATTGTAATACGATTGGAGTTACTGATGACATTATAGGAGAGGATGCCTATATCAAAATATTGTAATTTGTACTTCAGATGAGGTGTGAAGAATTAATGAGTGTAAAAAATAAATTGCATAGCATACCAGTTGTGAGATATTAGCTGGACGAGTGCCTGAAATTAATTAAGGTAATTTTTCAGGAACTGTTTTGCTGATCACAGGGGTTTTTGGAGGTGTTCACCCTGTTCAGTGCACCGTCTGGGCTAGCAATTTGGTTAATCAAGGGCAGGTAACGCCACTTACTCTATGAAAAGTTCCGATCTCGTATTAGTGACCCTGTGGATAGTGAAGTGGAGGAGGCAGAGGATGAGGATGAGGACAACAGAACAGAAATAATATGACAGTACAGTGAAACACAGGTAAGACACTGGAACTTCACTTTACATTGACAGTTTTGTGTTGGACATTGTACATGACAGGCATTCTCTCCCAATTATATGGCCACTTACTGTACCCTTTGGCATCTCTATTTTCAGATATCTGTGCCCCACTTTGGCCCTTGGTGTGTTGACTGCAGCCAACTACAGGTCATTCCTATGCATACATTCCTGTACAGTTGTATTGCAGTGTCTAAAGCTTGTTAAACGAATACATAGTTCAATCATTTGACAGACTCCATATTTGTATTTTTTTAAAGGTGTTTATTTAAGTGCCAATGAGTGGAGGGGTATGTGCAATGGGCTGGGGTGATGGTTGAGGAATGTCCAGGATAGAGTCCAGTCTATTTGTATCACAGGTGCATTGTCCAAGGGGGCATAGGAAGTGGAGCAATGGCAGTTCAAGGTGGACAGGGTGACAGAGTGGGACACAAGGGTGACAATCAGGGGAGCCCTATATCCTGCCGGGGGTTTTGGCAATGTTCTCTGGCTTCTGCCTAGATCACAGGGACCGTTTGTGGGGTGGTTCTCCTTCTGCAGGGGGTGGGGTGCTGGTGGTCTGTTGTTCCTGTGGCGAGGCCTCCTGTCCACTAGCGGCAGCGGAGGTGGAGGGCTGTTCATCGGTGTGGCTAATGTCAGGGGCCCGGTGGTGTGCCACTGCCTTCCTCATGGTGTTTGTCATGTCTGCCAGCACCCCTGCAATGGTGACCAGGGTGGTGTGGATGTCCTTCAGGTCCTCCCTGATCCCCAGGTACTGTCCCTCCAGCAGCCGCTGGGTCTCCTGCAACTTGTCCAGTATCTGGCCCATCGTCTCCTGGGAATGGTGGTATGCTCCCAGGATGTTGGTGAGTGCCTCCTGGAGAGTGGGTTCTCTGGGCCTTTCCTCCCCCTGTCGCACAGCCGTCCTCCCAGCTTCCCTGTTGTCCTGTGCCTCTGTCCCCTGAACCGTGTGCCCACTGCCACTGACCCCAGGTCCGTGATCTTCCTGTGTTTGTGGGGTGGCCTAGGGTCCCTGTAGTGGTGGACACACTGCAGATTGACGTGTCCTGGAGACAGAGGTATGGGCCCATTGGGTGGGTACTGTTGTGGTGTTTCCTGAGGGGGGAGGCTCTGTGGTGGTATGGGACTGTGCCTGGGTAACCGACTGTCCGGATGTCCCTGATGGGCCAGGTTGGTCATCCAGATCCAGGTGTCCAGAGCTGCTGTCATCACTGTGGGCATCTTCTGTGGGGGGACTGGATGTTGCTGGCACCTCCTCTCCGGTGATGTTGTGTGGGGGACCTGTGGGGATGGAAATGCTGTGTTATTGTTTCTGCGTGTGACATCTTGTGCATGGGTGTGTTGCCCTGTATGGTTGTGATTGCCCTGTCAGCTTTGCCTTGTGTGAGGAGTGATTTTGTGGGATAGGTGATTCTCTGTAATGTACATGCTTTAGTGATGGGTGTCAATGCAGGTCTGTGATAGGGGTCCGTGCATTGGTGTTACGTGCAGGGCTTGGTATTGGGATGGGTGGGTTGTGATGGTGGGGTGTATGTGAGGTGGTGGGGTGATGGTGTGAGGGTAGGGGTGGGGGTATATGATGGCATGCAGGTAGAGTGGGTGATAGTAGTAAAGAGTTGACTTACCAGAGTCCAGTCCTCCTCCTACTCCTGCCAGGCCCTCAGGGTGCAGTATTGCCAAGACTTGCTCCTCCTGTGTTGTTAGTTGTGGGGGAGGAGGTGGGGGTCCACCACCAGTCTTCTGTACTGCTATTTGGTGTCTTGCTACCACGGAACGCACCTTCTCCCATAGGCCGTTCCACCTCTTCCTGATGTCATCCCTTGTTCTTGGGAGCTGTCCCACGGCGTCGACCCTGTCCATGATTCTCCGACATAGCTCCATCTTCCTAGCAATGGATGTCTGCTGCACCTGTGCTTCAAATAGCTGTGGCTCTACCCGGATGATTTCCTCCACCATGACCCTTAGCTCCTCCTCTGAGAACCTGGGGTGTCTTTGTGGTGCCATGGGTGTAGTGTGACTGATATATGTGAGGGTGTGTGGGGTGGTGTGTTGGGGTGTGTGCTGTAAGGTGCGTGGATGGTGTATGGGTGATGATCTAATGTGGCTCTGGTTCTGTGGGTTCTCTTGGTGTCTCTTTCTCTCAGTTGTCAATTGTTTGTAGTTGTAAAGGGATGTGGGTAGTGTGGGTGTGTGTTTTATAGTGGTGTGCGTGTGTGGTGTGTGTATGGTTGTCAGGTGTGTGTAGTTTGAATTGTCCAATGTGGTGCTGTTTTGTTTGAGTGTGTGTATTTTGAGCACGGCGGTCTGTACCGCCAATGGTTTACCGCTGTTGAATATTCGTTGTGGTGATTCGTGGGTCATAATGCTGTGTGCGTTGTTCTGTTGGTGTAACGGTGTGGGTTTTGGTACCGCCAGTTTATCACTGACCTTTGGGCTGGCGGACTTGTGTGTGTGGCTGTATAGTGACAGATAGCTATGTGTGTGTCATAATATGGGTAGCGGTAATCTGCCACGCCAGCGGTATGTTGGCGGCAGTCAGCATGGCGGTAAGCAGGATTTACCGCCAAGGTCATAATGAGGGCCTATACGTGTTGATATGTGCCTTAGGAGGCAGCCTCACCACCTTTGAGGTCTCCCTAGGGCTTCTACCATACATTAAAACATTGGTAGAGCTCCTACTTCTTAGCGAGGGAGTTGTAGCCCGCACTGTGATCTGCTGTCAAGGTGCGAAGAGAGTCCCAATGATGAAAAATGCCACTTCTGATGGGTGAGGGAATTCGTCCTAAAGAAGGAATACTTTTGTTCAGCTATGTTTTTCATTATTTCCTGTTTTGCTATATCGAGTATATCATAGGCAGATGCCCAATATAACTGTAATCTGTTACTGGACATGCCCTATGGCGTCACGCATCCACTTGCATGCTCATACATCATGATGCCAGACGCAGGGTCAGGATGTCAATAAATCATCAGCCGACAGCATGCTAGGATAACTGCTGGGAGTTATCCCCAATGTAATGGTGCCAGCGCTGTTATTCAAGCTAGACTGACTGCTGTTACTACATTGTCAATGAGGGATGTTGTTCACTTGCTACCCAAGACCCAGTGCTGCTGAAAAGGCATATATATATATATATATATATATATATATATATATATATATATATATGTTCTTCTCCAGCCTCTTCAGCAGCACTGGGCCGCGGGTAGCAAGTGAACATTATCCCTCATAAGGCGCATATATATATATATATATATATATATATATATATATATATGTTCTTCTCCAGCCTCTTCAGCGCTGGCCGCGGGTAGCAAGTGAACAACATCCCTCATTGTGTATATATATTTATATATATATATATATATATATATATATATATACCGAAGAAGTGCCATGCCTTGTTAATGCTTTTCCCTTTCGAACTGTTCCAGAACCTCCCCCTAGGAGGGTCCATCTATGTGTTCTATGTCGGACTATGTGAAGTCACCACTAACTGTATAAATGACGATCCCCAGAAAGCGGCGTGAGCACAACTCATCTAAGGCTGCAAGTCGGCAGCCCTCTGACGCCACATCCCATGCAAAGTTAGAATGCCCCTGGACAAAATTCTTACCCTGCCTCACTCACATGAACTCTCCAATAATAGGGCTGAGCAGATGGAAATGGTGTTCAGCAGGCTGTCCATGAGGCAGGAAATCAAACAGAAGCAAATCAAGCTGGAAACAACGGCTGCCATCTTATGGAGCTCCTCATGGCCACCAACCCATTAAGTGCCCCTTCTGAAGGACAAGTGACATACATAGATTCTTTATTGAGAACATTTAAAAGATTCAGAAAAGAGTTACTACATAACAAAGCAGTTTAACAAACCTTAATGAGTATATAACGTACATATTGAATGTTTTTCCCCTTTGCTGGGTCAACCTTGGTACCACTGCTAGAGAAGATGTAGTAATATAATTTGATTTCCTGCTGCAGGAACTGACACTTTTCGTAGTTGAGTGTCAGCCCTACTTAACAAACTCTTTTAAAATCAGTGTACATTTGTGGCTGGTGGGTTTTGATTGTGGGGGTTTATATCAAGATTTCATAATTGACGTTGATGACACCATTGAATTCTGAAAGGACTTCACAACTGGTGTCCTGAAAAACATCTGCCACTGATGAAATCCCTGTGTTGAGGTGGTGATGTCAGAGGAGGCCAACATGGGTCTAAAAACGGTGGTTAAGTCATGGCAGTTCTCATTGTGCTCCAACTGATGATATCTGGAGTTAAGATCTAGCTTGGAAAGCCAGTGGACCCCAGTTAACTGGTTCGGTGTGGAGGACGGCTCCATTCTGTCCTCCACACCAATCCTCGTGTGCTGAGTGTGGCTCCATGCCGTCCTTGCACTTGAGGCAGGAAATCCCTCTGGTGTGAGCCTCAGAGAGATTTCCTTTCATTTATTTTAGTATAGATAATGATACAGATATAAGTTTGCTGCTTCAAAGGTTTGACAAAGTTTTTAGCCATAACGTAGGTCTGGTGAAAAGGTTTGAACACAAAATCAAATTGAAATCTAATGCTCTACCAGTAATTCAGAAAGTTTGACAGGTTCCTAGGTCAATTAAAAAAGATTTGAAGGATTTATTCAAAAAAATGTGTAAGAATATTATAATAACAATTGTGGAGTCATCTGAATGGGTGTTGGCAGCTGTTATTGCAAGGAAGAAATCTGATGACATACGCTTGTGCGCTGAACTTAGGGTGCTGGATCATAACATTGTTGTGGACAGCCATCCACTTCCTAGAATCCATGACATGTTGACAAATGTGGGGGTAGTAAGTATTGTTTAACAATACATTTACAGTCATCATATCACAGGATTCCTCTGGTAAAAGAATCACAACCTTTGAAAACATTTGTGACTCCTTATAGGGCTTATATGTATTTAAGGATGCCATTTGGTTTAGCCTCTGCCGCTAGTGTATTCCAGCATACGATGGGTGAAATGTTTGGTCAGGAAGTTATAATACAAGTGCTCCAAGATGGCATCCTGATACATACTGATAATATTGAACAGCACTTGGTCAAACTGGAACTGGTTTTGGAAAGAATCTTTAAACATGGAATTACTGTCAACAAACAAAAATGTACATTTTTAACTGATCAAGTTGATTATTTATAACACAACATAACACCTGATGGTATTAAACCGAAATCATCTCTAGTTAAAGCAATAAAAGAAGCATCTGTTCTGAAGGATAAAGATTTGCTTCGGTCTTTCTAAGGTCTAAGCGAATATCACACTAGATTTGTCCATTGATATGCCTTTCAGTACAACCTCTGAGAGGGATGTTGAAGAATGGTGTCAAGTTTGTATGGTCTCCAGCTCAGCAGAATGCTTTTGATATGATCAAAGAGTTGATTGTTAATGCTCCTACTATCAAGCCCTTTTCTCATGGAAAAGAGTCTTAGAATTGTTTATGCGTGATGATCTCTCATGGACATGGGGCTATCCTGAGTCAAATGGTAGATGGTCAGCAGCCAATTAGTGCCTTCTTTTCAAAGTGTTGACAGGACTCAAAAAAATTACAGCACTATGGAAAGGGAGGTTCTGGCGTGCTCATGGGCAGCAGATAAGTTTAGAATGTGTATGTGGGGAACTAGATTTGATCTATATACAGATCATAAACCCTTGATTTCCATGCTGGGGGATGTTCCAACAAAGTATTGTCGAGATTGATTAGACTTCTATTTCAATTACAAGAATTCAATTTCAACATAAATTATTTATCAGAATGAAAAAATGTAAGGACAGATTGCTTCTCTCATTTACCTGTCCTGGGCAATGATGATTGCAGGTATTATGTTGATGAAGATAAATGTGTGATGGCCATTATGGATGCTATGGAGCATTTTCATATTACTGAGAATGCGTGGTGAGAATGTTGCCAGTAGGATGAGTCCATGTTGCAGGCCAGAAAGTACATTGTTAATTGATAGCCACGGAATAGAAATGTAGGTCCAAGCTACAGTTTTTGTGCAAATAGCATCAGAGTTGTTTGTGGTCAATGAAATACTTAGAAAATATCTGTTTGTGCCTCCTGCAGGTTTGAAAAAAATAATGACACTCATGCATGAAGGATATTTAGGAATGTCTGCCACTGTAAAGAAAATCAAGCAATATTACTCGTCGGGACTGATAGTCAGGTCTGAATGTATGTAGAAAGATGCAAAGAGTGTTTGTACTCAGATAAGCATTGGAAGGTAAATCCTTCTCCTTTGTGCCCTGTTGTATGGACAAATGGTGCATGCAAGAAAGTTGGAATTGATTTTGTGGGACATTTCCACACTTTGAGTAATGATAACAGGTATCTCATTGTGGCTGTGGATTACTTCTCAAAGTGGGTGCATTATGCATTTTGTAGGATGTCAGATGCCAGTTCTGCTATTAAGTTCGTGGACCATCTGTTTCACACTGAAGACACTCCAAGGGAAATTCTCATTGATAATGAGACACCCTTTGTGTCTTCATATCATTTTTGCAAAAGCACATGGTGCGACATGTTATGGTACCACTTTACAATCCTTCCTCAAATGGTCTTGTGCAAAGGACCAACAGGATGTTAAAGGAGGGTGTGCAAATTGCCCTGGAAAATACAATATATGTGAATAATTATTTGCAGGAAAAAGTGTGGAACTATAATATAATTCCCCATGGTACCACAGGGATTTCTCAATTTGTATTGTTGAAAGGAAGGCGTCCTTTTCCTTCAATTCACCCCGAATGGTTGGGTGAAAAGGTTGCATTGAAGAATGACAAATTAAGAATGGAAAATATTCGGGAACATGTGAAAAATAAATAGAACTCAAGTGAAAGGTATTTTGATGAAAATAGAAATGTCAAGGAATTGGAGTTAGCAGCAGGTGATGTGGTTATGTTTAAAAAACCCATGAGAGTGCCCAAGGGTGAATCTAAATGTTCCAGTCCTGCTAAGGTATTGAAAGTTTGCAAAGTAGCTGTATTTTTGGAGAACAAGGGTTGGTGGAACAAAAGCCCCATTGTCAAAATAAGCAAGGAGCAGGAAAACATTATGGGGGTCATTACGACCCTGGCGGCCGGCGGTAAGGTGGCGGTAACACCGCCAACAGGCTGCTGGTGTTCCGCCAGCAATTATGACCGTGGCGCAATAGCCACGGCCATACCGGCGGCCCCTCCAACATACCACCAGGCTTCCGCCTGGCAGTCATAATCCCCAGGGCAGCGGTGCAAGCACCGCTGCCCTGGGGATTATGAGTCCCCGACCGCCAGCCTGTCCGTGGCGGTAAACACCGCCATGGAACGGCTGGCAGTAAGGGGACTTGGGGTGCCCCTGGGGGCCCCTCCACTGCCCATGCACTTGGCATGGGCAGTGCAGGGGCCCCCAGGCATAGCCCCGTCGCGCATTTCACTGGCCGAATTTCGGGCAGTGAAATGCGCGACGGGTACTACTGCACCCACTGCACATCAGCATTGCCGCCGGCTCTATTACGAGCCGGCAGCAATGTTGATGTGACATTTCCGCTGGGCCAGCGGACGGTAACACTGTTACCGTCCGCTGGCCCAGCAGAAATGTCATAATAGGGAGCCAGGAATACCGCCGGCAATGGCGGTATTCTGTCTCCCGCAGCCTCTGCGGTCTTTTTGCAAGACCGCCGAGGTTGTAATGACCCCCTATGTCTGACAAAATTGTGGATTACCTGAATGATACAACTTTGAGTGGAAGTGATTGATTTGATTATGGTGATTTTTCAGATCAATGTGAGGTGCAGAATGTGCATAATACTGTAGATATGCAAGAAAATGACACTGAAGAAACAAGATTATCATTTGAATTAACTGGAGGAGGTGACTGTGAAAAAGTGACCGACAGTAGGGCAAGAATAAGAGCTCTACCAACTAGACTATAGGCCTGAATTAGATCTTTGTGGAGGGGTCACTCCATCACAACGGTGACAGATGTGCCACCTCCTGAGATCTAAATCCCATTGTTTTCTATGGTATTTAGATTTCGGCGGATGGGATATTCATCATAGCTGTGATGGAGTAACCCCCTCTGCCAAGCTCTAAATCAGGCCCTATGTCACATACACAGGCCCATATTTACAAGCAGCATGCACCGGTGGCACAGGCTGCTGACCCACATCTACAAGGCCACGCAAAGCCCCTCTGCATGGCTTTTCATGGCCTTGTAGATATGGAGAAAGGCAAATCAGCGCAACTCGTTGCGTTGCCTTACTTTGCACCATGGAGGCATTTACATGGGTGTTACATGGGTGTTTCCATGCAACATCCATGAATTTTGACGCATTCCCCAATTTACAATGTTTTGTACACCTGAGAATCTGTCAAAAGCCTTCCCCACTCAGGGGTGAGATAAGAGTAATGCAACGGGGAGAAATATCTTTACTTTTCCCCATTTTTCCTCTTTCTATGTGTGCTGTAGATTGCAGCACACATAGAAAGAGAAAAATGCCTCCACGTATTGTTTTTGTGCAGGAAGGTGTCCCTTCCTGTACAAAACAATCATCCCTACAATGCAGGCACCCTTGCACCCAGGTGCAAGGGTGCCTGAGCTGGTGCATGGCAGAAATGTTTGCGCCAGCACGGGGGAGAGGACAGAAAGGCTGGTTTCTAGCTATGGCACATTTCTGCCCTTTCCCAGTGGCGCAGGGCAGTACAGCAAGACACTTGCTGCACCGCCCTGCAGCAGAGGGCCTTGTAAATATTAAAATTATATATATATCACATATTGTGTGGGTTCAGGAATGTGGGGAATTTTTCGGGGCAGTTGGGAGGCAGAGTTTGATCTGTGTGGTTGTGGGTTTTTCTTGCAGAATGAACTTGGAGTTTTTAATATACATTGGCTAATGACAATTGTTTTAATACTTCCAAACTACAGTGCGGCAACAACAACATCCCCCCTCAGAAATGAGGAGCTTCTTAGGGAGAGCGATGTATTGAGGCAGGTTTATATCCAACCTGACAACTCTGACAGGTCTGCTATGGCATCTAACAAAATCATCTGTCCACTGGATCTGGAGCCAATCAAAAGCTATCAAACAGGCACAACTACAAAATATATTGATACTATAGTTTGATCATCCAAAGAGTCCAAAGTTATCATAGACACCAGTCCAATAGGGCTGGGCCCAGTACTCATGCAACAGTTCAACAGTGATCCGTAGGTACTATAGCCTTTTTAAGCAGGCTCTCACAGAAACAGAAAAAAGGCATGCCAGCATTGAGAAAGAAGTGTTAGCAATCAAATGTGGATGCACCCATTTGCACCTGTTCGTGTTTGGCCGACACTTCAAAGTCATCTCAGACCATAAACCACTGATAGCTCTGTTTGCATGGATGGCACAGCACACCCCTCCTTGCATCAAAATATTCGGTCTGTTGGAAATGGCCCTTTCTGCAGGGTCACCCCCAAACATTTTGCCTCCACTCTTTGCTGTATCTTTTTGTTAGCTTTGGAACTCTGAGCACTTTACCCCTGCTGACCAGTGCTAAAGGGCAGGTGTTTCTCCCCTAAACAAGGTAATACTGATGTATTCACAATTTGTAAAATGGTATACCATGTACCCAGGGCCTGTAAATTAAATGCTACAGGTGGGCCTGCAGCACTGATTGTTCCACCTACTTAAGTAGCCCTGTAAACTTGTCTCAGGCCTGACATTGCAGAGCCTTTGTGTTCAGTTTCCCTGCTACATCGATTTGGCATTTAAAACCTCTTGCCAAGCCTTAAACTCCTTTTCTTATTACATATGTAATCCCTTAGGTAGCCCATAGGGTACGGTGCTACGTAAGTAAAAGGCTGGACATTTACTTCTAAGTTTTACATGCCCTGGTAGTGAAAAACTCCCAAAGATGTTTTTCACCACTGTGATGCCTACTCCCCGCATAGGCCAATATTGGGAATTCCTTAATTTACTTTTAAGCTGTAATTCCTGATCAGAATGAAGTAGCTATGTTGTGGGTCTTTATATGGAATGACTAAATAATAGGCTTGTTTTAGTTACCACTGCCACTTTTATTTTAATTTGTTCTATGTGTCTGTCCCTTACAGTATCTGTGATGTCACTGTGGATGTTCTCCCTCTGGGTCTTTCCCAGTCCCAGCTAAAACTCTTCTTCTTTCTGGCTCTTGCAGGTGGGAAGAGAGGCTTCCGGTCTAGTGATTCGCTCATGCCAGTCGACCTTGGAAGAACATCAAAAGACCCAAGGTCAGGTAAGCAGATGGGGTCATTGGGGTAGGGGTTTGGGCTAACAGGTGCTCGTGAGGATAGGTGGAGTTTTAGGGTGCAGGCAATAGTGGGAACATGTTTTACCCAGCAGTGGAATAAGGCCTTCTCAGCTGTACCAATAAGCCACAGATACTGAATGCCCCACTCCTACACTTCTCACGCTTTCCTGCCCTCAACGGTCTTGTCTTTCCTGAAGAGAGACCACACCTTGTGGAGCCACGTCCCTCCAGAGATGTCACAGGGGTTAATGGGGCCTGCTCCCGTGCTTTGCTTTCCTCCAGCTGCTTTCTGGTCTGCTTTCTGCCTCTCGGGGGTCCGGCGTTCGGTCCTGCATCTTCTTCCTCACTCCTTTGGAGGTACTAAGGTCCCCAGTCTTACCCTTCATGGCTCCAGAGATCCTCGGGTCCTGCATCTTCCTCCTTGCTCTCTGGATCCTCCTGTTTCCCACGTTGTCCCAACAACAGGCCCCTTCATCTGCAGCTCAATCCGCCTTTAGCCCCTTTCACCCAGAAGTACTTCTCACTTCTGGAGGTTCATTGTTCCGTTGTCCCCCCGGGGCACGGGACACTACATACTGCCCGGTCCATGGTGCCGCTCAGTTCAGGGATCGTCACGGCGACCCTGTAACAAATTTCATCATGTTTTTTATTATTGGAATGGTCATGGTAGATTTTCTTTGATGGTAAAGTTGGATTTAACCTCACTATTTTAGAAATGCCACTTTTTGAAAGGGGGCATTTCTCTTCTCTGTGTGCCTTGCAGCCTGTCTCCAATACATATACAAGGTAGGTGACAGCTACACTTTGTGCATTCTCTCTAGACAGCCATAAACACAGGAAGGTTAGGTGTGTCTGAGCACTCATCTGCATTCTGATGGGACTTCCTGGGCAGAAAGGGCGGATGAGCGCTGATACTTACACTTGAATAGGGAATTACCTGTCCCCACACAAAGGGCAGATTTACCTCCTACTGGTTGTCTGGACCGAAGGATACAAAGGAAATATTTCTGTGTACTTCAAAGACCCTTCTTTAAAGTCACCCCCACTTCAAAGGCACATTTGGGTAGAAGAACTGGGGTTCTGGCCCTACCAGATCAGTACATTACTGTACCTGGGAAGAATTCTGCTGAACTAAGGACTCCTGTACTACAAGAACTGCCACTCTGCTTGACTGGCTGTTCTGAGAAACCGCTTGACTTCTTTGCAGAACTGCCCCTGCTGATCTCAGCCCTACTGAGGACAAGGACTGGACCCATCTCACTTGAACCCAAAGTGACTCCAAGGGCTTGCTGGCTTGCCTCCTTTTTGCTAAAGTCTTAGGGACACAAAATACTTCTTCCAACTCACATGCTACAGCTCCTGGATTAGTCTTCATTCAACTTCTGACCCCCAAGAGGTGCCTCTCCAGTCCTGGACCTTTGTGAGTGGTCTTTCTGCTCATCAAATTAAGCTTTTGGGCTCTTTGCGAATGGGCCCACTCACACCGAACCGCATCGCTTACACAAAAGAATCAGCATGAGCAGGTGCAATTTCATCTCTTCGCAGAGCAGCATTGCCGCTCACAACTATGAGGCTCCAGCCTGTCCGTTCCCACAATGCCAGGTGGCACTTCGTACCTGCGAGCAGACTCTTCACACCAAACAGAGAAAATAAAACTTCAAAGGGACTTACCTGGAACAGTATAAGACCCGTGCTCCTTAGCGGTCGACCTGAACTTTAGATTTTCCCCAGTCTAGCGTGACCTCAAGTTACCTTTTATCGATATTGACTTCTAAGCACTGTTCTTGGATTTAATCTTTAAAAATTCATATCTTGACTTCTACTGATTGGATATTTGTTGTTTTGGTCTCATTTTACTCAAATAAAAGTTCTCTGTTTTTCTAACCTGTGTGGAGTCTTTTTGTGGTGTGTTCATTGTGTTTCTGTGTATGTGTGTGTGTGGTGCACAAATACTTTACACATTGCCTCTGAAGTTGAGCCTGCCTGTTCTGTGCCAAGCTACAAGAGGGTGAGTACAGGTAGATTTAAAGTGTGTATCTGGCTTACCGTGACAAGGATTGTGGTTCCTGCTTGTACAGGGTGCATACTCTGACATCCAGAAACACAATTTCAATCAGGGTCTCCAGCTCCAAAAGTATCAACGGATCATGGGGTGCAAGACAGGGAGCATCAACCTCACCATCTATCTGTCAATGCATCCCAGGCTAAATCTGAACACCTCACAGGAACCTACTGCTGGAGCAGATGACTACATCGATTGGATAGCAGAGGTTTGTGGACCATGCACACTACACTCAATGGCATAGCTGAAGTAAACAAGGCTGATTTGTGCCTCCAAAAGGCATGAGCAGCAGCAATCTTGTACGTGTGGAAAGATTCCCTCTGTGTCAGTTACCATGATGACATTTATGAGCATGGCCTCACAGCACTGTGGAATGTGCAAAATGAACTCAATGTCACAGATGGATAAATTATTTTGAGAAGACACGGGATTGCTGTTCTCTGACAACAAAGACATCAGATGCTGCTGTTAGCCCATGTAGGATATCAAAGGACAATGTAGACTAAAGATAGGCTATGGATTAAACTATGGTTCTCTGCAATGGGTTCAGACATTGATGACCTAGTGGCCAGGTGTCACTGGTGCCAAATCAGCCAGGACCCTGACAGACCAACTCCAATCATCACAGAAGACCCCAGTGAAGGCCCTTGGTATCCCTTTCCGAAGGATGTCACATGCGTGTCTGATGCATACTCCAAATTTTCTGTGGTGGATTTTCGAACCAGATGCTGCCAGGAGAAAATCTTTGCCCTCTTCGTCATACGACTAACACTAACCAGTGACAATGGACCTCCATTCCAGGGCCACAAATTTTGAGAATATTTTGAAACGCTCACCTTTACACATAGGAATGTGATGCTTTGCTGGCCTCAGGCCCATGACAAAGGTGAAAGGCTCATGAGAATTTTGAATAAGGCCATCAGGATTGGAGTGAAGCAACATGAGGACAATGAGGGCATCATTACCAAGAACCTAGGTGCATACAGGCGTACTCCGCGTAGTACCTCCCAAAGAGGACCAGCGGGTGGCATGTTTGGGAGGGTGGTCAACATCATCACTCATACTGGTTTCTGGGCCCCAGAGCCCCTGGCCACACAAGTGCCCCAACATCGATGGAAGAGGCAGGCCGTTGGGAAATTCGATCTCCCATTCGAGAAACACCTTGTTCAGGTGACTTTCCGGAAAGGTACCAGGGTGCCAGCTGAGAAGTGTCACTCCACCCAGCAGCAAAGGACTGACGAGCGGCTCCCTCACTCTCCAGGGGATATCCAATGTAGTTAACAGGACTACCCGGGCAGCCCAGAAACATTGGATGGGATTTACGTGGAGGCATCTCCAAGTGTCTTGAGTGGGAGTGCCCCAGATGAATCCCTAACACTCAGTTGCGGCTGCCACGGAACGGGGGCAGGGTGGAACAGGTCGCAACAGGACAGAGGGAGGGGGTTCAAAACAAATAATAAAAAAAAAACACTTACCTTCAAAGGGAGACATGTTTGTCTCCCCTCCGTCCTCTTCCCGGCTGCACAGGTTCCCAGCCAATCACAACGCTGCGGTCACCAGCATGACAGCAACGTTGTGATTGGTCTGAGCGGCCTGCTTTGCCGCTCAGACTGAAAATGGGAGCCTGGGCATGTTCTCCACTCTGCTGTACCATACAGCCGGGAAGAGAACATGCAAAGTGCGCATGTCTGTTTGGCTGCCCAACACAGCCGACCAAGCAGATATGAGCACTTATTGTGGTGCATAGCCCTCCTCCGGCCCACTCCCTCTAGCCCAGTCCTGCCCCGCTCCTTACTACAAGGAAAAATAAAATGATAATGACATAGTGTACGTTATTAGTATTTTATGTTTCCTTTTTGCAGAATCGAGCTGGGCGACGCTCCTCCACCTTAGCATGTCTTTTGCTCTCAGTAAATGCTTGAAGCAGAAAAATAAGTGCTGGCCCTAAAAAATAAGTGCCGGTCCCTGCACCAGAAACCACTGGCTCAAATTAAGCACTGCAAACACTATTGCAACAGACCTCAATAGGGTGTTACATTAGAACAAATGGCTTAGTTCTTAGGTTAGGCAGAGTGCCCAGATGGCTCCAAAAGGCCTCTCCTGATGCTTGCCATGGAACACCTCATCCTCATGTCAAGTCTCTTGCTGAGAACACATATCACACCTGCAGATCAGTCTCACAAGGTACAGTTCGTAGGTTTGCTTCTCTCTCCAAATAAATATTAGCTTTGATTTTTTTAATAGTAGTATTTTCAGAAACAGAGCACTCCAGGTCACACATGCCTCATTGAAAGTCCCTGTTGCATTTTTTTCATTTTTTATGTTCACCACGGTCAGTGTTGCTGATTTGCACACAGTGCCATGGATCTGGAGAAAGAATAGCCTGATAACGTCTGCACAGTGCTCAGTGTTCTCATATATGCCCATTTCTTCCAGTCTTTCCAGTCTCAGTAAAACTGCACCTATGTCTTCCTTTTCAACACATCCCTCTATTGGACACAACCCCACCGCCGCTGCCCCAACCAACTATTGCATCAGTCACCTTTCTTAACTACAATATAATCCTGAATAAACCCTCCAAACCATCACTCTGCCAATCAATACTGAAAATGCCAAACATAACCTCCCCTACAATCAATTCCCCACCCGGATTTGCCTCACTTTTAGGGCCCACGTGGGGCCCCCGGGGCTCTGGAAGCCAACTGGACCAATATACTAACTTCCAAAGCCACTCAATTCGCAAAGTGGTGGCCTCGATGCTGCTGAGAGTAGATGAAGGCTTTTGGAGAGGATGACCCGGAAGCATAAAGTCTAAATTTAATAGCTTGCTGTCATGTGAACCATGTTGCCTTCTGCACGCTATACTGGTGGTGTGTGCCTCACACATGACCATTAACAGAGGTTGGGGTAACCATGTGGCCCCCTCTGTAATCCCTGCTCTGCGCACTCAACAGAGGCGGAGAACTAGCCCATTACCCCCCCAAATGATGGTGGTATGTGGGCTTCGGAGCAGGTCTTTATACAGTGCCAGTCCCTGTCCTTTGCCTGTTCTTAGAGGTAAGAGCATCCTCCCCAAGAGAGCACTGGAAGGGTAGGCATGGTTGGAGGTGCCTTAAGGGATGATGCTCTAGGGACACTTATGCTGACTGTCTCCTCTCAGAAGGTCTGCTCAGGGCACGCATCCCGACTAAGACTCCCACCATCTCCACCTTATGTAACTAAGACCATAAAAGAGAGCATTAGAGATTTACAACCTTACGGCCCTTGGGGCAGTCATGTACAGGGCAGAGTTCTGGGGATGTGCAAATACCAATACTCTGTTAATGATCGAACATAGGTTAATCAGGTCCCTTTTGAGCCTTCCAGTGAGCACACTGATGAGCCCTGTGTATCTGGATTTGCGCAAAGGAGGATCTCTGAAAAAATTGAATGTAGACTTTTGACCTATTGGTGCCTTTTATTGTCTTCTCCAGCTCTTGTATCATATCGGGTGGGCTTAAGAGATCTCATGGTTCCTGCATGTGTCGCTAAAATTCCATGGCTGAAGAGAATAAAAGCCCTTCTAGAGAGATTGGGTTGGAGAACCATTGGATCTCCCCAGAGGAGATGAGCTCAATCCCCAGAGAAAGGCAAAAAAAATCTATTGGGAGCACACACTTGTGGAAATGGTGACTAGGTGCAAAGGGTCGCTTACAGTGGAATCTTTAGATATTAAACCTAGCCCAACATACGAACCAACAATTGATGAAATTGCTCCCCTCCTTGCCCTCAAACTGTGTATCCAATTTAGGCATCAGACCATTCCAACCAAAAAAGAATTGTAGTAAATGGGTAGTGGATGGCTCAGTTGGTGACCTTTGTCCTGGATGCACGGGGGAGGGGTTGGAAACACTGACCCACATCTTATTCTTCTGCCTATCTTACTGCAGATTACAAAAGTGGATAGTTCCCTTCTGCAAGGACATGGACATTAGGCAGCACACCGAAGCCTTCAGGATCCTTAGTGCTGATACCAGTAGAGTGGTGGTCTTCTCTATTGCCAAATATTTGTTGTCAGTTTGGATCAGGCAATGTAAGTGCATCCACGGTAATTGATTACATGTTGCACTTACGTATAAAGTCAAGGAGCCCCTGAAATCTGTGTCTCCTAATGGCTGAAAAAAATTAGTGACAATAATCTGAGTCTAGGCTTATTACCTGTTTTCCTATTGTATTTTGATAGGCACATGTAATTGAAAAGCTCAGTTTTTTGCACAAGATTATTTAATGTGCACTGCTACTGTATTTTATTGATTCTTGTACAGCTTGTAAGAAAATATTGTGTTGTTTTTAACAAACAGTGGTCTTTTTAACATAACTATTTTAAGTTTGTCCCTGTTGTTACATGAATTCTACCTCAATCTTTTATGTGATTGCTTGAAAGCTCTTTCTGTTGCATTATATGTGTTTTTTTTTTTTTAACGTTTGTCTGTATTTAATGTGACCTATTTATTTATGTTGTACTTTTATGATCCTGGCGATCGAAATAAAGTTTATTATGAGGGTGATCATGGATAATGGGTGTGAGATGTAATTCATCTTTAAGTGTCCATGGATGTATAGCAGAAGTGGCCCAGGCGGGTACTTCCTCCCTAACCTAAAAAGCGCCCCTGCCCAGTGCTCCCTAATTCAACTCAATGCCTCCGCCCCAGGGGTAGGGTCTATAGGAGGGAAAAAGAGCGAAAACCACACAAAACAAACATGGTTCATCAAGCCCTGTTTCTTTCTCTTCCTTTCGCTGGCTTTTGGGGTCTAGAGGCCTCCGGTACCAGTAGCAGTGCATTGGGTATATCAAAGTGCCCAAACATGGGAGACACAGGGTAGCAGGAGCAGTGCTATGGGTATATCTGTGCATGCCCAAACACTGGAGCCCCGACGTAGCAGGAGCAGTTCCAGGGGTATATCTGTGTATTCCCAAACACTGGAGTCCCGAGGTAGCAGGAGCAGTGCTGGGGTATATCTGTGTATGGCCAAACACTGGAGTCCCAAGGTAGCAGGAGCAGTGCCGGAGGTATATCTGTGTATGCCCAAACACTGGAGTCCTGAGGTAGCAGGAGCAGTGCCAGGGGTACATCTGTGCATGCCCAAACATAGGAGCCCCGAGGTAGCAGGAGCAGTGCCAGGGTTATATCTGTGTATGCCCAAACACTGGAGTCCCGAGGTAGCAGGAGCAGTGCTGGGGTATATCTGTGTATGCCCAAACACTGGAGTCCCGAGGTAACCCGACGTAACAGGAGCAGTGCCGGGGGTATATCTGTGTATGCCCAAACAATGGAGTCCTGAGGTAGCAGGAGCAGTGCCGGGGATATATCTGTGTATGCCCAAACACTGGAGACCCGAAGTAGCAGGAGCAGTGCCAGGAGTATATCTGTGTATGCCCAAACACTGGAGTCCTGATGTAGCAGGAGCAGTGCCAGAGTATATCTGTGTATGCCCAAACACTGGAGACCCGAGGTAGCAGGAGCAGTGCCGGGGGTATATCTGTGTATGCCCAAACACTAGAGTCCCGAGGTAGCAGGCAGTGCCGGGGGTATATCTGTGTATGCCCAAACACTGGAGACCCGAGGTAGCAGGAGCAGTGACAGGAGTATATCTGTTTATGCCCAAGCACTGGAGTCCCGAGGTAGCAGGAGCAGTGTCGGCGGTATATCTGTGTATGCCCAAACACTAGAGTCCCGAGGTAGCAGGAGCAGTGCCGGGGGTATATCTGTGTATGCCCAAACACTGGAGACCCGAGGTAGCAGGAGCAGTGCTGGGGTATATCTGTGTATGCCCAAACACTGGAGTCCCGAGGTAGCAGGAGCAGTGTCGGCGGTATATGTGTGTATGCCCCAACACTGGAGCCCCGAGGTAGCAGGAGCAGTGTCGGCGGTATATCTGTGTATGCCCAAACACTGGAGTCCTGAGGTAGCAGGAGCAGTGCCAGGAGTATATCTGTGCATGCCCAAACACTAGAGTCCCGAGGTAACAGAAGCAGTGCCAGGGTATATCTGTGTATGGCCAAACAATGGAGTCCTGAGGTAGCAGGAGCAGTGCCGGGGGTATATCTGTGTATGCCCAAACACTGGAGACCCGAAGTAGCAGGAGCAGTGCCAGGAGTATATCTGTGTATGCCCAAACACTGGAGTCCTGATGTAGCAGGAGCAGTGCCAGAGTATATCTCTGTATGCCCAAACACTAGAGTCCTGAGGTAGCAGGAGCAGTGCCGGGGGTATATCTGTGTATGCCCAAACACTGGAGACCCGAGGTAGCAGGAGCAGTGCCAGGAGTATATCTGTGTATGCCCAAACACTGGAGTCCCGAGGTAGCAGGAGCAGTGTCGGCGGTATATCTGTGTATGGCCAAACACTAGAGTCCCGAGGTAGCAGGAGCAGTGCCTGGGGTATATCTGTGTATGCCCAAACACTGGAGACCCGAGGTAGCAGGAGCAGTGCTGGGGTATATCTGTGTATGCCCAAACACTGGAGTCCCGAGGTAGCAGGAGCAGTGTCGGCGATATATCTGTGTATGCCCCAACACTGGAGCCCCGAGGTAGCAGGAGCAGTGTCGGCGGTATATCTGTGTATGCCCAAAAACTGGAGTCCTGAGGTAGCAGGAGCAGTGCCAGGAGTATATCTGTGCATGCCCAAACACTAGAGTCCCGAGGTAACAGAAGCAGTGCCGGGGTATATCTGTGTATGGCCAAACAATGGAGTCCTGAGGTAGCAGGAGCAGTGCCGGGGGTATATCTGTGTATGCCCAAACACTGGAGACCCAAAGTAGCAGGAGCAGTGCCAGGAGTATATCTGTGTATGCCCAAACACTGGAGTCCCAAGGTAGCAGTAGCAGTGTCGGCGGTATATCTGTGTATGGCCAAACACTGGAGTCCCGAGGTAGCAGGAGCAGTGTCTGCGGTATATCTGTGTATGCCCAAACACTGGAGACCCGAGGTAGCAGGAGCAGTGCCAGGGGTATATCTGTGTATGTCTAAACTCTGTAGACCCGAGGTAGCAGGAGCAGTGCTGGGGTATATCTGTGTATGCCCAAACACTGGAGTCCTGAGGTAGCAGGAGCAGTGCTGGGGGTATATCTGTGTATGACCAAACACTGGAGTCCCGAGGTAGCAGGAGCAGTGTCGGCGGTATATCTGTGTATGCCCAAACACTGGAGCCCCAAGGTAGCAGGAGCAGTGTCGGCGGTATATCTGTGTGAGCCCAAAAAATTGAGTCCTGAGGTAGCAGGAGCAGTGCCGCGTGTATATCTGTGTATTCCCAAACACTGGAGTCCCGAGGTAGCAGGAGCAGTGCTGTGGTATATCTGTGTATTCCCAAACACTAGAGTCCTGAGGTAGCAGGAGCAGTGTTGGGGTATATCTGTGTATGCCCAAACACTGGAGACCCGAGGTAGCAGGAGCAGTGCCAGGAGTATATATCTGTGTATGCCCAAACACTGGAGTCCCGAGGTAGCAGGAGCAGTGCCGGAGGTATATCTGTGTATGCCCAAACACTGGAGTCCCGAGGTAGCAGGAGCAGTGCCGGAGGTATATCTGTGTATGCCCAAACACTGGAGTCCCGAGGTAGCAGGAGCAGTGCCGGGGTATATCTGTGTATGTCTAAACTCTGGAGACCCGAGGTAGCAGGAACTGTGCTGGGGCCTGGGCATATCTGTATTCGCTCAACACCAAAGACCTTGACTAGTAGGAGAAGAGCCAGGGGTCTATATGTGTTTGCTTAAACACCCAAGACCCCAGGTAGCAGGAGCAGTGCCATGGGCATATCCATATGTGCCCAAACACTAGAAACCAGGGGTAGAAGGAGCCGTGCTGGAAGCACATCTGTATTTGCTCAAACACCCAAGACCCAAGGTACCAGGAGCAGTGCCAGGGGCATATCTACAGGCACCCAAACATCCACGTGATCCCATGGTGCAAAGGAAACAAAAGATGAACTAACAATTTATTAAGCCCCGGAAGCGAAGGAACCCTGGTGCAAGTTTGCTGTCCGATCGCTGCTGCAGTACTAAGCAGTTTCACAATTTCTCAGTAGCCCATCTCAAAGGAACGCCGCATTGCACTATGGTCCCATTGATCACAAAACCCTCTGACATTTAATAAAGGGCTCAGAAGGTGAATACTGTCTGAATTCTTTCAGCCCCGACTGAGCGAAGCGACTGGGAAGTATCCGGAACAATAAAGCAGGACATTTTGGATGTGTTTGCTTTGCTGTACCGCAGACTGACTTACGAAACACTGGCAGTGATACCTAAGCTGTGGATATCATTCTCAGCATCAAGGAAGGAATCACTGAGATAATGTTGATGCATACAATGTTGAAACATAAAAATATTGGAAAATTAATATTGTTATTGAAAATATCGCCTTCCCATACTCAACTAATCAAACCACAAATATCAAGAACACAAATATCCTTGTTAAAAATATCAATTTTTACTTAAATCGAAAACACAAATATTTGGAACACAAATATTGTCACCTTTAAATAAACATATAACATGTCAAAAATATTGATTCACACAAAATCGACCACAATAATATCACCAAAACAATTACATTATCATTAAAAAGTATTAAAATCTCTTTTTACATACATTTTTTGTTTAAGATCAAAATAAAACATTTTACACACATAATTAAATTATAAATAAATGTATTACATCACCAAAATATTTACAGGTCATCACAATAAAATATATAACTAAAATCATAAAAATTTAACAACATATATTTGTACAAACGTTTATACAACAACCTAAACATAATACATATATATATATATATATATATATATAAAATTATATTCAAACTATCAAAGAATAAATCCAACATTATAAATAAAACCTAAATTAGCATTTACCTTAGAAGAACAGAATTGATTACAAAATTCAAACTAAAACTAAACCAACCAATAAAATCAAACTATAAACAAACTTAACCAATAAAATCAGACAAACAATTAAATCAGCAATATAAAAGGCACACTAATTTTGTCAACTACATTTTTCAAAAACGACAAACACTGCAAGATGAGGAAACTCTGCCAGATTCCCTAACCACACCCTTAAAGAAGAAATATATACATCTCTACAACTACCTAACCAACCAAGTAAAATTTATATTTAAGCTACAACTTACTTGTAAATAAACTAAAAATGTAAAATAGCAAATAATTAAGAAAACACTCTCTCGCATGCAGTTCCTAAAAGAAAACACTACAACTTTGAAAAGTGATAAGCTGCCAGAAAAAAACTTCTATCACAAACCAGCAAAAACATATAACAAATTAAGTATACATAAATTATTTAAGAATATTACCTCACCCCAGTAGCTAGTAAAAATAAACTTAACAACCTCAATCTCTCCAAATACCAATAAATAAACATTTAAAATAAAACTGACACTTTTTTCCTTCCAACATCAAAGAAAGACCTGCTCCATATTAGAATACCCCAAACCAAAAAGCTGCTAAACAGTATGAAGCATCTAAATAGAACATACCTGTAAGTATATAAAATAGAAGTAGTTGCACATTTTTATATGTAAGTAACAAAGGTATAAATGTTTAAACATTGTATACATTTATACTATTACACTACTTTTAGATACAGTGACAGAGAGAGACAAATATATCACATCCCAGAAGGGAAAGCCATTACTAAGTAAGATGGGCTACACCTACAAACAAGAAAGTCCATTGACAGAAAGTTTTAATTAGAAACATACCAAATATTATTCTATTGCATGATATGGAAGGGCCGCTACAAAATATGATGTAATTAATGTATGTGAACAGAACCACTCACTCAAATGTAACAGAAATAGAAGTAATGGAGTTATTGCAGGATGTAAGAGAAGCAAGCACTAGCTCCCAGGAACCCACAACCAAAATCCTAAAAGATATAGGGCCTCATTATGAGTTTGGCGAACCATGCACCACCATGACGGTGGTGGTGGTCCAACTGCCATCAGCTTGACGGTTGGACCACTGCATTACGAGACAAGCGGGCCTATGGAGGAAAGACCGCTGCAGTCCCGCAGGCACCACCATGGAGCACAAACCGCCTCCGTGCAGAGGCAGGACAAACAGGCCTTTGGAGCCGGTGTTTCCTCCAGACACATTATGAGGTTGCACACTGCCAATGTGACAGTGGCGGTCCAACTGCCATGTTCCAGCAGGTGGAACCAGAGAGTATAAAGGGAGAAAATCCCCTGCAGGAAGTCTTACACGTCCTGTGCTGCCGTGGAGCCCATCACACATGTCCTGCCGCTGCTGCTCATCAATGAAGCTCAAAATCCACGCTGCCATGGAAGCAACCAACGGTAAGTACACACACCTACCTGTACCTACTTGTGTGTGTGACAGCTCAACAACAGATCATCGGGCTATCATCCACAAGATATGGGGCTCACGCTATGGGCAACAAGTACACCTATCATTGTGTCCACAGTCGGGGTGAGCCACAGAGGAGGACCCATTCACAGCCACAAAACGCCCCCTTTGGGCAGCTCTCTCACACTGCACTGCGACACAACACAAAAACACACATCTGCACATCTTAGGCACAGGGTCAGTAAAGTGTACACAACATTGTGTCATACAACACCAACAATACAACAACATCACATCTAACAATACAATTGACACAATTACAATGCACACATGCCATGGACTGTCGTCAGATTCAACATACATATATATGGATGTGACACTTAACAAAAACTCCCCTCCCAGTAAACTTCCCTGAAATGGACCTACACATCACCACATTGAACACAATGGAAGGACAATGGGATGCACAATAGTCAGAGAGACCAATATCCATAGCTCAAAATGCAAACAATACCTGCACAATAGGGATAGAGGCATCAGGAACACTCAGGGAAGGGTACTGCACTAGGACACATATCACTTTGCAGACGCCTCTAAAACAACATTTGCACAGGAACTGGCCCTACATGTATCTTGTGGGCAAACAAAACTAGAGCAAAGTGACATGCCTCTCTGCACAATGTAGAAGGGCAAGTCAAGAAAGCACATACAACAGCAACTGCATGGGACATACATCTAGATGAAGTAGCTGCAAGGCACACATAGCAAAATTGGCACATGCACAGTCAAATGCAAAGGAAGCTAGCACAATAGAACACCCTCTGTGTGGGGACAGATAAAACTCAAGCTGCCACACACGAGACCAATATACAATCCATATCGGGGGGGAAATTCAACACCATACATGCTGACTTTGGACCACACAAGAAGAAATTCTTGCAATGCCAAACAGAACATAATGCTAGGACACCCCATTTGGATGAACACACACATATGCATACAGTCAACATCTAGCTTTGTCTTGGGGGACACCAGCACTGCCCACAAAGTCATGTATTGCAAACAACAGCAAATAGATCAGCGCAGGGTCAAATACACACAACTTTACGCATACGCCATAAGTTACTCAGGAACAATATAATGGAAGATAAGGAATTGCAGGACAAATGTGTACCGATCTTGGGTTTATTAGCTCCAAATAGTGAGAGCAAAGGCCATTGGCCAGTCCAAATCTGATGTTCATGCACATCACTGTGCTCCAACTTGATTCCTATCACTGCCAGGGAACCTCCACAGAAAGGGACATCAAGTGGGCAAACAGGCACCTCAGGGATCATCCTTGATGGGGGGTCATATTTGGGAGGGGTAGGTTTGGGAGGGATGGACGTTTCTTAGGAGGGGTGGGCTTCTTCAGGGAGAGGGGTATGGTGCTTGCAAGGGGGCAGGTGTGACAGGGGAGGACTTGGACGTGGAAGGGATGGGTTGGGATGTGGGTCGGGTCCTCTTGGGTTTGAGAGGGGAGTGGAGAGAAGAAGGGAAAGGGAAGGTCAAAAAAGAAACTCTCCTTTGGAACATGGGAACGGTCATCAGAAGGGGTTGGGGATTTGGAGGTTGAGGGAGTGGTTGTCTGGTGTGTTGGTGTAGATGTATTGGGTGTGTGCGTGTGAGAGGTATGCTTCTGTGTGGGTGGAACCTGTTGCGTGTGTGAGTGTGGGCATTTGTGTGTCTTGGGGGGATAGGAGGTGGAGGTGCTGGGTGATGGAATGGTGGATATCTGTGTGTCTTGGGGTGGTGCCTGAAGGTATGATGGATGTGGTGGATGTCTGTGTCTTTTGGGGTGGTGTCTGCGGGTATGCTCTATGTGGTGGATGTTTGAGAGTCTGTTGGGTGTCTGCGGGTATGGTGGGTGTGGTGGATATGTCACTGGGTGTTGTTGTGGTACCTGTAAGTATCCTGGATGTTGTGTGTGGGTGGTGGACATGGTGGTAGTCTGCTGAAGTGGTGGATGATGTTGTGTTTGTGTGTGTATGTTGAGTGTCTGCGTGCCAGTGTGTCTTGTGGTGTTTGTGTTCATGTGTGCTGCTTGTGTGTGTTGAGGTGTGTGTGTGGAGGTGGGTCTGTGTGCTTGGGATGGGTAGGGGAATGGGGGATTTGTATTGGGAAGAGGGCGGTAGAGGAGGGGTGAAGGGGGCATGACTGGCTGCTATCAGTGAGGAGGCCAGAGCCTGAAAAGATCTATGTGGGCCAGATATGGCACTATGAATGCCTTCCAAGCAAGCATTGGTCTGCTGAAGCTGGCTGGCCAACCCCTGGATGGCATTCACAATAGCAGTCTGACCCACAGAGATGTTCCTCAGGAGATCAATAGTCTCCTCACTCAGGACAGCAGCGGTAACAGGGGCTGAGGTAGAGGCGCCTGCGGCAAATGAGATGCCCACCCTTATGGGGTGGGGGGCAACAGGGAGGGTGGCGATAGAACTGGGGGTGACGGATAATGATGGTACAGGAGAAGGTCCCGATGGGTCCTCCAGCACTAGAGTGCCCACTGGAGGAAGAATGCAATAATGAGGATGTAGGTCCGGTCTCCTCTGTGGCACTCCCCTCACCCTCCGTTCCAATAGGTCCCTTTGTGACGGTGGTGTCTGGACCGGAGGTACTGCGGCTAGATTTTTCCCCACTTGGCTCTGCCCTGTCTCTTTCACTTGCCTGGGTAAATACTAACAATTCAAAGAGGAAGAGGGTCACACCACATGTTTCTGAAAAACACTTGAACAACAGCTGTCATTAGCAAACATTACCATGACATCAAGTTGGTGCCAGCAAAAACCTACATCAAAGTGGGTCCTATATGTATCATATTCATGCATGCCATGAACTGTCAACAGTTCCCCGCAGGAAAATCAGGGTCTCAGACAACTACAATTGCATGGCTGAAGTTGTACAATCACAGTAACCATTGAACAAGTAGGGAGACCAAATCCCCTTCAATAATTTGCCTCATGGAGCATACCTCAGTTACCTGTTGTCATAAAATATTAGCCCAATGCCAACTTCAGTCCCACAGATCCCACACAAGGTCATGCAAACATCTATTTGTCACATACACAATAACACACCAATGTGAAATGATGCTCCCAGAACATGCCATGTTGCTGACAACAGTACAGTAGCCTGGAGAAGGTGACCTGCAATTACTCATTTCACAATGGAAACATATCAACAATGCACACTTTACCAAGTAAAATGTGTCCCAGTGGAGTCATGGAGGTAGTGCTAATGTTGCTCAGTTATGCCACACGATTGGCATGGAAATATACACTGATGACATGATATGCAAACTGAAAGGGAGGTATGCCCCTAAAATCCACAACATAGTGTATCAGCATGCCCCTGGGAAATCACCACTAATGTCTGACACCCTTTACAATGGCATACTCTGATTTCATCAGTAAAGGCCATTAGTCCTTTGTATCTTGGAGAGTCCCAGAGATATGCAGGTACATGTAGAAGGACCTCAACATGTTGCCCAATGTGAAGATAAATCACTGTCTCCATATTTGTCATGCAAACGAACCCAGATGTATGTAGATGAATGGTTGTACCCAACTACATGTGATTCCAACATAACTGCAAGTCACTCTATGATGCATGCCAACAGTCATGTTTCAAACCTTCCCCATTACATACGTGCAGTGGATGTTGCTACATGATGCCACATCAAAGGCCTCGAAATGCACCTAGTGGCTAAAAAAATATAGTCATACACAGCTTGTCCCTCATTGCCACTGCAGTTGTACATGCCAAATGACATGCACTGATGGGTGAGAGCCTGTGTCAGCCAACAATCAATACTGACACACTCCTGTCTGTGGCACCATATGAAATGTAGCCCCATTGCAAGTGTCCCATTCCACACACAGGTAGGTATGCACATATATGTGAGGGAATTCAGAAATCATCCTATTAACACGGTAGACCATACATGACACATCAGTGTGCACATTTTGTCAAAATAGAAAAGGACACATGCTAACATGCAGGCACAAGGAATGTTGGCAGCAGTGATGGCACATAACTCATGTCAATGGACATTCCCCAATTACCAAGGGAAAATAAAGATCTGTAGCAGCATACAAATAACAATGTATGCTCTGTCACATATATGATGGCCACCTTCACATCACAGACAGTAGTGAGGCGCCAGCACCCTTCACATGCTGAAGAAAAGTGGCCTCTGGGTGGCAGATGCCAATATACTCATTTGACCAAACACATGGTTGAGGACAGTGACCCATCACTTCCTTACCTTTGACCTGAAACACTTAGGAGTAGTGGTCTGTTGCATAGAATTTATACCCACTATACGTGACTGATCGATGTACACAGCCATGTGTTGTCCCTGGATAGCTAATTGTTTGAGGATTGTACACAGTTGTGTCCTAGTTCCGTGGGCCAATAGGCAAGGCACATCAGTATGCACCACATTGCATATCTCACGTTGGGAGGACAGCCCCAGCTGGACCTCCGTGATCTATTAGGCCAAGCATCTCAGATCCTCCCACCTCTAGCGACAGTGGGCGCTCCGCCAGCTGTAGGCTCCCGGAGTCAGCATATTCTGCATATTCCAACTGATGGCTCTCCATATCTTCTTCTAATGGGCATTTACCTGCATGGATGCAAGAGACAAATTGTCAACATCAGGGCAGTGCGCACTCTACGGGCGACTACAATGCAAAAACCCAACAATTTCAAGCTAACATAATTTATGCATTGTTCTGATATGATGTTGTTTAACCTTTTGCATTGCAGAGTTTAATCTTAAAGACTTATGTTCAGCATGCACATAAATACTGTTCACATGCTATGTACTGCTGCAGGTTTGCAGACTGTGTCAGGGTGTGGTCCCCTTCCAGGGCCTTCTAGAAGCTTTCCCTGCAGCATGCCTGGGTGTGGTTTGTGGACTGGGCAAAGACTCTAAATAAGGGAGCCAGCCCAGCTCCACGTGCTCACTATTCAGAGGTCCAGGTGCAGAGCAGCAGCAGCAACTTCCTGAGCTCCTGTTCCGGTGGCCTACTTTGATCCTCCAGGCCTTGCCCTTTTCACTTTAATTGGTGATCCTAGATCAGGGCGGTAAGACGGAGGTCGGGCTGGGCCCCCGCCCCGTTATCGAAGACTCTCGAGTTCTTTGGCATAAACTTTGCATGTTAAAAATGTTTACTCTTGTGCGTGTGAATGTGTGCTTGGTCGTTTCGTGGCATTTGCATGCTGATACTTGAATCGGCAAGACGCGCGATTCTTTGCTTGTGTGTTAACTCTTGATATTCATTGTGCGCTACCATTTTATGGCATTTACAAGGTAGCATTCGAATCGGCAAGACTCGCAATACTTTTCTCGTGCTTAATTCATGTTATTCATTGTGCGCTACCATTCCTTGGCAGTTACATGGTGGCATTCGAATCGACAAGATGCGCGATTTGTTTTCCTGTGCTTTAACTCTTGATATTCATTGTGCGCTACCATTCCTTGGCAGTTACATGGTGGCATTCGAATCGGCAAGACGCGCAATTCTTTTCTCGTGCTAAATTCATGTTATTCATTGTGCGCTACCATCCCTTGGCAGTTACATGGTGGCATTCGAATCGGCAAGACGCGCAATTCTTTTCTCATGCTTAATTCATGTTATTCATTGTGTGCTACCATTCCTGGGCAGTTACATGGTGGCCTTCGAATCGGCAAGAAGTGCAATTTGTTTTCTTGTGCTTTAATCCTTGATATTCATTGCGCGCTACCATTCCTTGGCAGTTACATGGTGGTACTCGAATCAGCAAGACGCGCGATTCATTTCCTGTATGTAATTCATGTTACTCATTGTACTCATTGTGCGCTACCATTTCCTGACATTTATTTGGTGACATTCAAATCGGTAAGCTGCGCAATTCCTTTTCTGTGTTTAAAATCACGGTGTTCATTATGCGCTACCATTTTAAGGCATTTACTTGGTGGCTTTCGAGTTGGCAAGTCGCGTGATTTATTTCACAAGTCTAATTTGTGTTATTCATGGTGCACACTCATTCTATGGTATTTACTACCTATGTGAAAATCTGCAATGTGCGCAATTCATGTTCCAGCAATTTGAGAGAACAAAAAGCCAGAGTTCTAGATGTAATGTTGTGTGTTCCTAATATGTTTCTCAAACACGATTCATATGATGGTTTAGAAATCATTCAGATTGTTTCCTGATCCTCATGCAAAGGATAATACTTGAATTTGAAAGTTGCATTTAACCTTTCTTGATTCCCTCACAGGTAACCAGTCATCTTGAAGCCTAGTCATTTTAAGTCTATGCTTAGGTTGTCCATGTTTTCAGAATGACAATGCTTAGAGTCATAGCCTAGTGTTGATTCATATGATGTAATCTTGATATTGTGTGTTTTAACCTTTTTGCTTCCTACAGGTCTCCTTCCCAGCTGTTCCCTTCCTAATTCCCTTTTCCCAACTTGGACTCTCTTAGACTCTGTGACAATTCTAATCAGAGTATTGGAGCTGTCTTGTGGTGGAAGTGTTGGGAACGTGCACAGACCCCGAGGATCTGGTGACTCTGACACAAATCAAGACATTACAATCACAGATCTTTTGCACAAATTGTTGAGTTACACACATGCCAGGAGCACCAACCTAGAAATGTCCTAACACACCACCAGTGTAAAGCAAGCAAGCCAATAAGTCCAGGGACATGACTACAGATATTTATATTCATCTGCAGACTAACCCAGTAGCCTCTGCCCAGGGCCTATACTAAAGTAACAATCCTACTGACATCAGGTAACCTATGCTCCAGCAACGTGTACTGTGATCTGAGCCACAAAGAAACACTACACACATATGTGACTTCTGAAGGGTGTACTCCTTGGGCCTGACTGGACAAACACATTCACACTCTGCAAGACTGACTCACTGCATACAGTCCCTACAGGCAACTTCCATAGTACAGACTTCACCATTATACTTGAGTGTCATTGAAGGGGCTGGCATGGTGGGTATAGAAAGTGTATTCCTTGTGCATGTATGGACATGTGGCCTACCAAACTCAGATGCATGCCTCTTCTGAGGGTGGGTTCTGTGGTATATATACCTGTAATTATGAATACTCCTTTGGACATATGTGTTTAGCCTAAAGAGATGGCATCCAACATACAAAGGAGTATATTGTACACTGTCAGCTATGTAACCAATATACTGAGTCACACATCATGGCCTCCCAGGAATCAACACACTGTCTGCAGTGCGGGAGTGTCATTTGTGCAAAAGCCTGTACAGGACAAGTATGACTCCTGTAAAGGTGACAACAGAGCTGTGGGAGTAAGGGACCTGTCATAAGTCAAAGATACACATTGACAATGAGGCAAAATTTACGTATGGACTAGTTCAGGGATGTACCTCAGTACCCATACCTAATCTAGTCAATGGACTCAGGCATTCATGGTAAGTTTTGCCACTAATGCATCATATTCTCCACATGACAGGATCTGTTGGTGTCCAGGAAGTGGGTACAGTGCCACAGTTGCATAGCCACAGTGATTCTCCCACAGTCTGGACTAGGTCCCATACGGGGAGATACAAAAATGACAGGCCCTGGTCTCTGCAGGCCGGGCATAGTGAACCTACATGACACTCACATTTCCATCACTTCCATGCATGACAGTAAATCATGTGGCCATCAGCAAGTTGGCATGTGGTTTGTGTGGCCACCTGAAGGGCAGAGTGAATCAGGATGTGGATTCCAGACAACAGTTTGTCAATGTCAGATGTGGGTTGGACAATCTGTGGTACCATACAGATTGCTTACAAGATCCTCAAATGACTCATACAAAATGCATACATGGCTCATGCTGGCATAGACATACATGTTTTCAAATATTTACAACAATCGTGAAGAAAGAGATGTCAATGGATGGCAGGGAAGTCCCCTTACTTAGTCAGATGCATCCAACTCAAGGAAGATCTAGGAGCTCAAACATCTCACACACCACAATGTGACTGAACTTAACATGTTGTACTGCCCACCAATACCTGCACAATATACATCCCATTGATGCCACACAGACTGCAACGACAGGCACGCAAGAAGTATTACTGGCATATAGGGGCACATATTAGCCTGTGAGGAGGGAAAGGATTGTGTGGAACAGAATCAATTGTGCCCATGAGAATCTTAGCTGCGCCTCTGGTGAGCCATAGATCTGTACATACAGGGGAAGGACCTCATTAACAAGCCTCCCCAGTTCCTCTGGAGGGAAGACAGGGGCCTTATCACCTGCTGAATGTGGCATGCTTTCTCCCAGAGGTGGCACACAGCAGCTCAGGTAGTGGAGGTGTTGCTGACAGCAGTGTCAGGAGTCAAGTGAGTGAATGTGCACAAGATGGCAGTCTGGTTCACCACGTGCATGGTCATCACCGCCAGCGGACACAGCCATTGATCCATGATGCCACAGTCAACAATGTTAGCCTATAGCTGGGTCTGCTGAGGTTGTGACCGCCTACCGCCTTGATGACTTCCACCAGCAGTCGCAGACTGTTCCTAATGTCCAGTGGAGTAGGTCAGGCATCTGCCATTTTGGAGGCATTAAATATTGTATTTGGCTTTGTAAACTGCATCATACCTACAAAAAATTTGTTGTGTCATTGCAAACATCCTTACTCTGTCTTGTCATGTAGGTCCTTCTACATAACCACCACAATCGTGTGTTGCAGGGCACAGACGGCAATTGACTGCAGTGCACGATCCACCACCGCCGATGGTCATTTTTGCAGACAAATTAGACAGTCACATTTCGAGGGGCAGTTGTGTAACAGATAGCTGAGATTCATCCACATCCATGATGTGGACACATGTGTTGACAACCATGTGGGCCACATGTGACCCTTGTGTAGTTGTCAGCTGTGTTGTGTACTGGATGTCATGTCTATCCAGTCAGATATGCTTTGTCCCATGACATTATTGGTATGCATAAATGATGTTGCTGTGGACACACTGACTAATGTTACAAATCATATCTTGTCACACATAGGTGTCCTGGGATGTGGAGGCGGTGACAACCTCTTGTCTACCATCCACTGCCAGAGCTTCAGACTGTGGAGCAATGTTACATAATTATGTTCTACCACCTGACTAGGCAATCAATAGTGGACTTATGCCATCAGTTGGAGCCAGATCTGAATCCAGCTATTAGTTATCCAACATGCATAGCACTCATTGTACAAGTAATGTCAGTTTTGCACTTCCTGGCCTTAGGGTCCTTCCAACATACAGTGGTCTGCTGGTATGTCCCAACCTATCTTCAGTCAGGTATTGAAGAATTTCCTCTCAGCAATAATGAAACACATTGACAGCTATATTAGGTTCCCCCAACGTGAGGATTTAGCCAATGTGGAGACTGAATTTTATGGTTTTGCCCAACCTCCCACATGTGATGGGGGCAATTGATGGTACACATGTTGGTTTGATGCCACTGCAGGCCACTGAACAAGTGTATCGTAACATGAAGAACTTCCATTCCCTGAATGTGCAAGTTGTCTGTTTGGCAGGTCTCTACATCTCACATGTCTGTGCATGTTATCCAGGATCCACCCATGATTCAATTATAATGCGGAACAGCACCATACCCCAGTTGATGTCACAACTGCGACTAGAGAGGGCCTGGCTGGTTGGTAATTCACATCTGTCCTGATTGTGTGTGTGCAATGTCAGGTGCAACAATCATTAAGGAAGGGACTCATTGTTGCACTTCTGTCCCATTTTTTGACAGGAGATTATGCATATCCTAACCTCCCTTGGTAGTTGACGCCGGTGAGGAATCCAACTATGCCAGAGAAGTCCGCTTCAGTGAGGCCCATGGAAGAACACAGTGGCCAGTGGAGCAGGCTTTTGGGCTCCAGAAGGCCAGATTTAGAATATTGGACAGGACTGGTGGAGCCCACCTCTACTCACCCGGGAAAGTGTTTCAGATCACTGTGACATGCTGCATGCTCTGCAACCTTGCTCTGCGGAGGAACATCCCAAACATCCCAGAGGAGGGGGAGCCTGCAGTGCCACCAGGTGAGACTCCTAACGTGCCAAGTGAGGATGACAGTGGTGAGAGGAAGGAGCTGAGTTGCAAGAAGATCTCATCAACAGCTACTTTTAATGAGTGTAAGTATGTCATGTGATGTTATGACTGTGACTGCACAATGACCTGTAGTTGTGAGAATGTGTGGAGCTGAGCATTATGGACACAGCTAAGGAACTGATTCTCAGCAATAGTCAGCCAAAGGCTGCTTGATGAGATAACGTTTGACACATCCCCACCTTGATGATGTGCTTTGTTTGTGTCAGTTTCCTTGCAAAGTACTTTGTTTTCCAGTTGCTTGATATGTGACTTGTGTCATAAGGATGGTTTCAAGCCTATACTCCTTGTTTTGTTGTTTGTAGAGGTACCTTCACCCTGACATCTTCCTGTGGCATTTCAGAGTTGTGACATTAGCAGGTAGTTGATGCTGTTCTGACACACCAGGTGGACATGGGTTGTACCAGATAATGTAGGTCACAGAGTTTGGATGTATGAGACCTGTTCCAAGACAGTTTGCACAGTGTTTGGGTGGAGGTAGAGAATTAGCCATTGCACTTGTTTGTGTGTTGTGGTGGGCATGATGCATCATGTGTGTCATGTGGTCATAAAATATGTAGTCCTAGGTTTTGACCAAGTCATTTTCCTGTCACATTGGCTAAACATTCCTTTTGTATGACCTGTATGTAGCTGTAGATGTGTTTCATCATTTGTTGTGTCATATCACCAGATGCATGGTCATTGTAATAGGATGGTCCCGTGATCAGGGACTGTTGTACTATTGCACTGCCATCTATCAGTGTCTTGGATTATGTTATGTTGGATTACTTTGGTGTGATATGAGATAAGGCTGAAGATGATGACATTAACCACTTCAGTGTTTTCCTATACTACAGGACAATGCCTGAAAAATCCCTTCCTTCCTTCCTTCCGTGGTATGTATATGCAAATATGTACATTTACTCAGTATGAGTCACTCATTCTTGATTTCCAATAGTCCAGACATCTTGATAGTCTGTGTGCTGAACACTAGATTAAAATTGTTGGTTTGACCAGACACTTGTACTATTGTGTTGGTGTGTAATGGTAGAGTGATCCTATGCTTGACACTATGGCGGTCATTCTGACCCTGGCGGTCAAAGACCGCCAGGGCGGAGGACCGCGGGAGCACCGCCGACAGGCCGGCGGTGCTCCAATGGGGATTCCGACCGCGGCGGTAAAGCCGCGGTCGGACCGGCACCACTGGCGGGCTCCCGCCAGTGTACCGCCGCCCCATTGAATCCTCCAAGGCGGCGCAGCTTGCTGCGCCGCCGAGGGGATTCCGACCCCCCCTACCGCCATCCAGATCCCGGCGGTCCGACCGCCGGGATCCGGATGGCGGTAGGGGGGGTCGCGGGGCCCCTGGGGGCCCCTGCAGTGCCCATGCCACTGGCATGGGCATTGCAGGGGCCCCCGTAAGAGGGCCCCTAAATGTATTTCACTGTCTGCTGCGCAGACAGTGAAATACGCGACGGGTGCAACTGCACCCGTCGCACAGCTTCCACTCCGCCGGCTCGATTCCGAGCCGGCTTCATCGTGGAAGCCTCTTTCCCGCTGGGCTGGCGGGCGGTCTGAAGGCGACCGCCCGCCAGCCCAGCGGGAAAGTCAGAATTACCGCCGCGGTCTTTCGACCGCGGAACGGTAACCTGACGGCGGGACTTTGGCGGGCGGCCTCCGCCGCCCGCCAAGGTCAGAATGAGGGCCTATGTGCCTGGAACATATCCCTGATTGAACAAGTAGCTTGTATTTTCGTCATATGGTTCACATGGGCTTACATCTCCACATGGCTAAATGAGAAATCAAAGCAAGCAGATAATTAGTTTGTGATGGGTAAATTTATTTTGATGCCAATACAGCAAAAAAAGTTTGGAGTGAAAGAAACCAAAATGAAAAGTGAAGAGGTAAATCATGGTGAACGAAATCATTGGAGTAGATGCCACATCATTGTGAGTCCAAAGTCCAGAGTACGTCTCCCATTGGAACAGGTAGCTGGTTCAAGATCAGTCCACAGACTGAATGTGTGGTACACAAAGGAGGTCCTTAAGGAAGAGGGTTATTACTGGCATTGGAGGGTGTCTTGCCATCCACACCTCCTGGATACTTGGCTGGACATCTCCACTTGCGTGTAGTGGGAGGAGGGGTCTGCTGCTACGGGGGCAGGGGTGTCTGTGGCTTGTTCCTCTGGCAGGGCTTCTCTTCCAGTGGGTGGCACAGATGAAGAAGGAGCTAGTGTTGATGCACCAAAGGAAGATATAGAGTGGTGTTGTGGAGCCCTGCTCAGGTTGGTGTTAATGTCCCTCAAAAACCCTGTTAGGAAGGCCATGTTGGTACTGTGGGCCTCCCACTGTTCACGCATATCCCTATGTGTCCCTCTGTAGTTGATTTTCCAGTGTTCGGTCAAGGCCTGGCCCATCACGCCTTGGGACTTCTAATATGCCCCCAAGACATGGCTGATGGTGTCTTGGCCAAGAGCAGCCCCAGTGACCTCACCACACTGGCCCACAGCATCTTTCCTATGCTCCCTACTACCACTGGCCTGTGTCCTTGCCACAGGTTGCCCTCTCCAACTAGGTCCTGTACTATCATTGTTGGATGTGTTGTACTGCAACTCAGGATCTAGGTCTGGGGGGCACAAGATGGTAAACACTGTGCTAGGTACACAGTTTGGGGGACAAATGTTTGCCTGTGATGTCAAAGCAATGGCTGGGAGGTGTTGTAGTGGGCACAGTGAGACTCACTGTTGCCATCTGACCAGGTTGCCCAGATGGGCCAGAACTGTCCTCCACGTCCAGACATCCAGGAGTGTCTTCATCCAGGGGGGTAGTTGAAGTCTGTTCTGTGGGCTCTGTGTGCCTAGCGGCATCTCCAACTGTTGATGTCAAACAATGTTACTGGTTGTATTGTGACATCTACCTCCAATGGTTTAGGGTTACAGTAAGCAGAGACCTTGTACAAAGTAAAGTTGCAGTTAATCCAATTGTGCCAAGTGGCCATTGTATTGGCTGTTTTGACTTGACATATGTGAAGTTTGGCTATTCATTTTTACCCAAGCAGCTGATGAGATGTACAGATCAATTGTACTTTGGAGGATGGCCTAAAAATGACATCTTGCCACCAATGCAGGCAAGACAGTGGCTCAGCAAGATATGGATTTGCCTATTTTGAGGCCTAGTTGAGTGTGATGGAGGCACACCTAGGACTTTGTTGGATATGTGACTGGAGTCATCATGTTCACAGTGCAGTGTGAATATGTCTGCTGCCATTACCAATCTGGTGGGATATATTGAGGCCTTAGGAATACTTGATATTCACACTGGGCAAGGTGTCATACCTGTCCTCAAACATTTCATCTTGAGTTAGCAATTCAAAATGGAGCTATGTTGACAGATAAATCTCTGATTTGTGCATAATGTGTGCTTCATCACTCCCAGGTGAGTATACTTCATTTGAGAGTTGACAAAGAAGGGTATTTGGACAAGTAGCCACAATGCTGGTATATAGTAAGAGTAACAGGGCCCATTGGGCTTTGCAGTCAGGTCACTCCCTCTACTTCCCAAAAGGTGCAAATGGAGTCCTCCCAGAGGAGTACACTTCTATTGAGAGTTGAGGAACAGGGGTATCTGGGCAACTAACCAATGGTCTGGTGTTTGTAGTTGATGTGCAGTCAGCTGCAATTTGAAGCTGACAAACAGGGGAATGTGGCCAAGGGAGGGCTGGTTTAGTGTTTGTAGTTGGTGATACAGGGCCTCCTGGGAGCTGCAGTAAAGTCAGTTCCTACCTTCCACACACTCTACCAATGTTATCCCCAAGTTGAGTTTACCTGAAATATAACATATCCAACCCAATGGAAATACAATAAATATGACTTACTGTTCGGTAGCTGCAGATCGTCCTTTGTATCCACATTCTCAGCAATAATAATCCACCAAAAGCAGGAAAAATGTTTTCCAACTCTCCCCAAAAATTGAGAAATAAAATGAATCCAATAGGCATCCCTCGAAGAAATCCAAAGTATCTAGGAACTATAAAACAAATAAAGAAAAGTGTTTTAAAAAATGTTCCTGTAAACCCAAAAAAGGGAATCAAATTTTTAAATATTGGTTTATGATAAAGCAAAAGAGATTTCCTTAAAAAAAAAAAAAGTCCAATGCCCATGTGACATGTTCGTAGACAAAAACCTGTGAAGGAAACAAGAAAACTCACCCACAAAACACATTACATTCCCAAAAATACACATAAATTACACGTAATCATCATAAAATTAGTCACATAGAACAATGTAGCATAACACAATGATACATTAATAAAACAGTGTACTAAAATCGAAAAGTACACACTAGTGAAAAACAATACTATTACTACAACTTCATTTACAAACAACTCATAAAAAACACTTTAATTAACCTCTAGACATCCCCGTCACTCCTTGTACCCTTGAAATGCTCAGAAAAACCTTTAAAATAGGACTTACATGTTCCAATGAATAGCAGCACCTTACCACAACCTGGATAAAATTACCCCACAGAAATGAATGTGAAATAATGTAAATATGTTGAATTAATGTATTAAAAATGTAAAAATGATTAGACATTTAAAAGTATGTAAAAATGTTACAAATTCTAAAGTATAAATTAAAAAACTATAAAATATATACATGTATTTAATACATACTGAAAAACTCTTACTAAAGTAATAAGGAAAATTTATTTATAAAACAATTTAGGAAATGTTACCAAATGTTAAACCACAGGAAAAAAAGTGGAAGCTGTATAACATACAATACTATTCAAATATGATTTTCATTTTTATGTAATAATACAAATACATTTAAAAGTGTTGTACTTATTTATGTTGATATAGATATTTATTTTTAAGTTGAAATATGTATGTTTAAAATGTAAACATGTACATTAAATAAACTTTGAAAAGATAAAATATGTTATTTTTCTAATCATATTTATTACAAACACACAATTAACTTTTTTTTAAATATATTTCTAAACACCAACAATAATAACTAAATAACAGTAACTATTTCCAATACATGTAAACACAATTTAAACAAAGAATTTCACAATCAAATTATAAAATTAAATAATCACACTCTAACATAAATTATTTTGAAGGAACAGTTGGTCACTAAAGGGGTGACATTTACTATTCCCACTCAAATCTAAACCAATTTACAGAAGGTGTTGGACACAAAAGGAATGACATTTACTATTCCTACTCCAAAATAAACTATTTTGAAGAAGGTGATGGATACTAAAGGGGTGACATTTACTTTTCTAACTCCCAATTTGGAGAAGGTGTTGGACACTAAAGGCTTAATATTTACTATTCCTAACCCCAATCAAAACCAATTTGGGGATGGTGTTAAGCACTAAAAGGCTAACATTTACTATCAAATCGAAACCAATTTACTGGAGGTGTTGGACACTGAAGGAGGGAAATGTACTATTTCCACCTCAAAGTAAATTACTTTGAAGTAAGTGCTAAACACTAAAGGGGTGACATTTATTATTACTACTCCAATCTATACCAATTTGGGGAAGCTATCGGACATCAAAGAGGTGACATTTACTATTCCCAAACCCATCTAGCTCAATTGCAGGAAGGTGTTGGACTCTAAAGGGGTGATATCTACTATTTTCACTGCAATCTAAAACATTTTATACAAGGTGCTTCAGAGTAAACATTCTATATACACAATCAATACTCCTGCTTTGGGCCAGGAGTACACTCGGCTCCACCAGCCACCCTCCGTGCCCCTGACCCCGCCGTTGCTGCAAGGAGAAGTCCCTGGTGCCTAGTGGTAGGCGTATTTGCTTTGTACCCTGTATTTTGTTGTTTGCCTATCGTATTTCGTTTCTTGCAATTTGTTTTTTGTTTCTCACACTGTTTTAAAATTTGCCTGTGCCCATTTTCTGCTCTACTTCGTCGTATTGCTCTGATTATGCCCATTTTTCTTTTTCAGTCTCTTGCCGGTTTGTTCTGACCCTGCTGCTGCATCCCCTGTGGCCCGCCCCCCTCGCGCCCTTATTGGCCACTCCCTCCCAGCTGCTCCTCCCACCCACCTCCCCTTCTTAATGGTGCCCGCTGTGCTGCTGTGCACAGCGGGCGTGCCAGAGGCAAGCCCGTCTGCGCCCGTCCGTGCCTGGACTGCGCCCAGCGCCCGTCCCCCTGGTCCATGCTCCTCGGCCTCCTCAAGCGCAACTACTCCTCCACAGAGCTCCTTGCTCTCAACCCCAGCCCGCACCCCCCCTGCGCCCAGGCCAACTCCAAATACACACACTGTCCTTTCACATGCCACTCATGCCACTTCTTTTGCACTCACACCAACACCAACAACACCAACAAGCACCACAACAACACCAAACCCCCCAATCACCTCAACTGCATCCTCCTTAATACCCGCTCCGTCCACAAGCATGCCATCAAGCTTTGGGACCTACTCACCACAAACTCTCCCAACATCGCCTTCCTCACTGAAACATGGATGAACTCCTCATCAGAACCCGACATCCTCATAGCCATCCCAGAAGGTTACAAAATCACCCGTAGAGACCGCACCAACAAACCAGGAGGAGGAATCGCCCTAATACACAGAAACTCCATCAAGATTTCCACCAACACCAACGACACCCTAGACAAAACAGAACACCTACACTTTCAGGTACACATCAACGCCAACACCACCCTAAGAGGAACCCTCATCTACAGACCACCAGCACCACAACAACACCAAAACCCCCAATAACCTCAACTTCATCCTCCTTAACACCCGCTCCGTCCACAAGCATGCCATCGAGCTTTGGGACCTACTCACCACAAACTCTCCCAACATCGCCTTCCTCACTGAAACATGGAAGAACTCCTCATCAGAACCCAACATCGCCACAGCCATCCCAGAAGGTTACAAAATAACCCGTAGAGACCACACCAACAAACCAGGAGGAGGAATTGCCATAATACACAGAAACTCCATCAAGATTTCCACCAACACCAACGACACCCTAGACAACGCAGAACACCTACACTTTCAGGTACACATCAACGCCAACACCACCCTAAGTGGAACCCTCATCTACAGACCACCAGGACACTGCCCCCCATTCTGTGACACCATTTCCGACACTATCAGCTCCCACGTCCTCACCTCCACAGGCTACATACTCCTTGGTGACCTTAACTTTCACCTGGAAAGCACCCACGTCTGCAACTCCACAGCCCTGCTGGACAACCTTGCAAACCTCGGCCTCAAGCAACTGGTCACCTCACCCACCCACTCAGCCGGACACACGCTAGACGCCATCTTCACCTCCAGCAGCCACATCGCCTTCACTCACACCACCGAACTCCACTGGACTGACCACCACTGCGTCCATTTCTCCTTCCTGAAACCCCCCACCCACCACCAACAACATCCTACCCCCTACTGCAAGTGGAACAAGATCTCCAAAGAACACCTGATCTCCAACCTCGCAAAAGCTCCATCTCCCAGCACCAACGACCCCAACGCCGCCACCCTCAACCTCACACAATGGCTAGCAACTTGCGTAGACTCCCTCTCCCCTTTCAAAATAAACAACACCCGCACCATCAAGACCGCCCCCTGGTTCACCACAGAACTTCAGTCTTCTAAACGAGAATGGCGAAAAATTGAGAAAGCCTGGCGTCAAGAACCCTCAACTTCTCCGCCCTCAAATCAGCCATGCGCAAACACCACCAACTCATCCGGACCACCAAACGGTCCTCCTACAAAGTACGCATAGACAACAACACACACAACAGCAAGGAACTTTTTGCCATCATCAAAGAACTCACCAAACCCAAATCCTGCACCATCGACCCTCCACACTCCCAAGACCTCTGCAACTCCCTCTCCAACTACTTCCACCGCAAGATCGCAGACATATACAACAGCTTCACACCGTCAGCACCCATCACCACCACCGACACAACCAACACCACAACACCCTGCCGCACCAACCTACTGAACACTTGGACCCCCACAAACAACGAAGAAATTGGCAAAACCATGAGCTCCATCCACTCTGGCTCCCCAACAGACCCTTGCCCCCACCACATCTTCAACAAGGCCAGCCAAATCATCGCTCGCCAGCTCCGGGCCGTCATCAACAGTTCCTTTGAGACCGCAACCTTCCCGGATATTTGGAAACACGCCAAAGTCAACGCTCTTCTCAATAAACCCAAAGCAGACCCTGAAGACCTCACAAACTACTGACCCATCTCTCTTCTCCCCTTCCCCACAAAGGTCATGGAGAAGATCGTAAACATACACTGTCTCGCTTCCTAGAAGACAACAACATACTTAACGTCTCCCAGTCTGGATTCCGCAAAAGCCACAGCACCAAGACCACCCTCATCGCCTGAACAGACGACATGAGGACCAGATTGGACAAGGGCGAAACCGTCGCCCTCATCCTCCTAGACCTCTCCACAGCTCTTGACACCGTACGCCACCAAACCCTCTGCACATGCCTATTCGACGCCGGAATTTGCCTCAAAGCCCTGGACTGGCTCACCTCCTTCCCTCCAAAAGAACCCAAAGAGTTTGCCTCCCTCCTTTCCGGCCTACAGCCACCAAGACCATCTGTGGGGTCCCCCAAGGATCCTCCCTAAGCCCCACCCTTTTCAATATCTACATGGCTCCTCGTGCCAACATCATACGCCCCCCACGGCCTCACCATCATTTCATATGCTGACGACACCCAGCTCATCATCTCCCTCACGAGGAACCCAGCTACCACCAAGAATAACCTACATGCCGGACTCCTCGCCATCGCTAACTGGATGACAGCAAGCCACCTCAAATTGAACTCAGAAAAAACAGAGATCATTAACTTCGGTCCCAACAAGACAGCATGGAACGACTCTTGGTGGCCCACCACCCTTGGACCACCCCCAACACCCACCACCCACGCATGCAATCTTGGCATCATACTGGACTCATCCCTCTCCATGACTCGGCAAGTCAATGCCATATCATCCTCCTGCTTCAACACCCTTCGCATGCTACTCAAGACTTTCAAATGGATTCCTTTAGAAACAAGAAGAACAGTGTCCCACGCCCTCATAAGCAGCAGACTGGACTACGGCAAGGCCCTCTATGCAGGGACCACAGCCAAGCTTCAGAGAAAACTCCAGCGAATCCAGAACGCAGCCACACGCCTCATCCTCAACCTCCCTCGCCATGAACACATCTCCGCCCACCTCAGATCCCCACACGTGGAACTCCCTCCCCACCAACCTACGCAAGATTCAGGACCTCCTAACCTTCAGAAAGCACCTCAAAACTTGGCTTTTCGAGCAGTAACCCCCCCCCCAGCGCCTTGAGACCCTACCGGGTGAGTAGTGCGCTTAAGAAATTTGTTTGATTGATTGATTGATAATCACGCATAATTTTTGATCTGTCAAATAAACTAAGATGTAGTTAAAAACACACTAACCAAAACTACAAATCTATATATTCATATTTATACATTAACATATTAAATAACTTTTTATCACTCTTTACATTATTATATATATATATATATGTATATAAATATAAATATATATATATATATATATATGTATATATATGTGTGTATATATATATATATATATATATATATATATATACACATATTTATTGACTTTTGAAATACAGCACTACAGGAAAAATGAAGCAACTATGGGTAACTAGCCGATGAGTGGGGAGGGAAGCCAAGTGAGGGGAGGAGGGATAGAGGGGAGAAGAGGGAAAACAAGTAGAGGAAAAGGACACACAGTTTCACGATAGCATCTGACATAGTGACATTGCTAAAACGTACATCAGCTGCAGGGCACACAGAGTGGATAGATCAGCTAGGTTGTGGAATCCCTAGGTCAGTGGTTCCCAACCTTTTGACTTCTGTTGACCCCCACTTTATCATTACTGGAGCCCGGACACCCCACTGAATTTTTATTGGATTCTGGGGACCCCCCACTGAGTCATTACTGAAAATTGGAGACCTAATCTGTTAATATTATTTAATTTTCTAAGCAGTTGCGGACCCCCTGAGGTGGCTTCCCGGACCCCCAGTGGTCCCGAGGACCACGGGTTGGGAACCACTGCCCTAGGTAATAATAAAAATAAAATATAAGTTTCCATGTGGTGGACAGAGGCAATAAAAGGATGGGTGCATCTGTCTATAGCAGGGGTCTCCAACCTTTTGTATAGTAAAAGCTACTCATGCTCTTTGAAAGTCACCCTCGTTGAAAGTCACCCAAAGCTACTATTGTTTTTATGAGTATTAATACTAACCAATTCAGCGAAAATGACATTAGTGTCCACCATGTGCAATATTATTCACAGTGTTCACCTCAGTGCATAAAGCATGGTTTCCAGCAGTAATGTAAAAAATGCCTTATCAGTGTGGCATGTCCCTACATGGGTAATGCATACCAGCCATAGCTACAATGGCCCTGGCACCAAGTAATTAATAATAAGTCTCCCCAAACACCAGCTCATAAGTCCTTAAATACACACATTTTCATCTCAAATGCACACTTCAATTTCTGGTATACATACATTTATTCAGCCAAGCAAAAACTTCTAATTTATTAGACTGAACTGTACACAGGAGAGCTACTTACAAGTAGTTGGAGAGCTATCAGTAGCTCACAAGCTACTCGTTGGAGATGCCTGTTCTATAGGGACGGGCATTAAACATCTGGTGCCCCCCCCCACAGGCAGTGTGGAGAGCGAATGGGACCAGGCAGTGGCCACCCTCCTGGATCGAACCAAAGCACTTGTCTCTCTTGAGTGGCCATATCTGTTCCAACTACTTACATGCATCAGCCTGGGTACACAATTCCTTCACCAGATGCAGCCTCTCTATACCTTTCCCACAGCCCGCATCAAGCTCAACATCATGATATCCGATCCCTTCCGAATTACCTGTGGGATGCATTAGAGATGTCCACTGTCACTCATTCTTTTCACTATCACGATGGAGCACTTAGCAGCATGCCTTCGAAAGCACCATGCGCATCCCGGTCTTCGTTTCCCGTCACACTTTACATCCAGGAACCCCAAGAGAACCTTACCCCGCTTACTAGAGAGATTATATGCTTTGGTGGTTTTTCGACCATATATGTCAACTTGTCCAAATCCATCCAATTCTCTCTCTCATACATCTGGGTCACCAGCAAACAGTGAGAAAGTCAATGTTAAAATAAGTGTTTAAAGCAGTGTTAACAGGCACTGGCATGTAGACCATTAATACAGTTACAGGACATATTTGAGCGATTATATAATCACTATATAAATCTTGGTAACTCCTGAAGTGAAGGCATCACTAAAGGAGTAGGAAGGGACTCCACCGCCTCATGCACAAAGTGTTTTAACAATCTCAAACCCTCCGATTCAATAAATCTGAGTGTTTGTGACTGTTAAAAAAAAACCTTAACAATTTAGAAAAGCTTTTTCGAATCATTAAGTTAGTTTAGGAAACATTAAGGAATTGCTATTTGGAATGCGGTGTTTTAAGGTTGTCCCATCAAAAAAACGATTTCTTATGACATGTACTAATGCTTTGCGACTGAAATCTGGTCCCAAACAATACTTAACCTCCAAATCAAAAGTGGTGGTAGCACTTTTTCAAACAGGAAGGCCTCACTGAGGGACCCCTACCCCTTTGTGAATGTTATTTAAACGCCATCACAGACATGGCGGTCTGCTGACTGTAACAGTTCACCATGGCTGTGACTGTAGCCAGGTAGGCAATTGTAGTAGGTCGCAATTTGTGACTTACCTTATTAATATTTTATATATAAAAATACAGAGCTTGAGACAAACTTCAGCTCAAGTGTTATACAGACACTGCAACAACTAAACAACAAAGACGATATAACTATATAAAAGAGAACCTATATGCATTCAAAACCTGAAGCAAACAAACATATACAACATATACATATAATTCCCGATTACATCACTCATTGGACCATTGTGAACATCATGGTCACTGCATAGTCTGATATAGAAGCCGGAGAATATAAGCGTATATATATATATATATATATATATACATACACACACGTATATATATATATATATATATATATATATACACACATATATAATATATATATATATATATATATATATATATATATATATATATATATATATATATACCACCTACTGGCGGTCGCCAGTAGGTAGTTATAGTTAAGACCATGTTCCGATATGAAAAGCATTTTTTTACTAGCCTATATCTTTGGAGTCGCTTGATGAGTCTTCACAATTTTCTTTTTTTTAAAGTGTGAGGTGATTCTTGTTGCACATGGAAAGTTTCAGGGTGATCTGCAAAGCGGGGCTGAGAAAAAGGGGGGGGCCATCTTAATTCCCATAGTAGTTTTGAACATGAATACAGCCCAAACTGCTGGACGGAATTACACAAAATTTGTCAGAAAGCTAGATTTTGTTCCGCAGATTGGGCTTTTTATTATTTAGTGTAAATTTGTTCAGCAGTTTTCAAGATATTAAAGGGAAAATAAATTTGTATATCTAGGTCAGTGGATCTTTTGCGATGAATTTGCATATATCGCAGTGAATTCCCAAATAGACGTGCCAATACGAATGCCATGATTAGCTGGCCGCAATCAGAGCAGAGAGTTGCCGCTGCCATTTTACGTCTTCGGGAGAGTCCCCGGGGCTCAAACCAAATGGCAGAAAGTGGCATAGGGGGTTAGATTGGATGTGTCCTGAACCCATTAGAGGAATACAGGGGTGCTTAAGGAACCACTTTTATATGTCGAAGAACAGGTTTTTTTTCCACTTGCAATATTCGCAAATTCGTCAAGACCGTCAGCGCACCCCCCGTAACATAGTGAGGAATTCATGAAAAACTGTGAAAATATAAAAAATATATATTCACAGTCTCAATCAGACACCAATTCATTCACTAATAGATGCAATCAGAGACTCATGCACGCACTCGGCGACTCATACAGCCACTCACACACCCACTCAGAGACTCACAGCCACTCACACACCCACTCAGGCACTCATGCACCCACTCACAGACTCACTTAGAGATTCAGGCTCCCACTTCACTTTCAGACCCACTCAGACACTCATTCACTTACTCAAAGACCCACGCAGACCCCCATACACCCACTCACAGACCCTGGCAGACAAACCTGTACTGAAAGGGGAACTTGTGCACTTCAAAACCACTCTTTGAAGTCTCGCCCATTTCATAGGCATTTTTGGATATATAAATTGGGTCCCTGACCCCACCAACTCAGACACTTCTGTACCTGAACCTACAACCTTTCAAGAGGAACTGCCTGGCTGCCCAAAGGACTCATCTGGATTGCTTTACTGAGAATGAATGTTGCCCTGCTGCCCTATGACTTTGCTGAGAAGTGCTCTCCAAGGGCTTGGATTGAGGTTGCCTCCCGTTTTCTGAAGTCTCAGGTCCAAAAAGACTTCATCTCTTCTGGAAACTCCTTGTGTGCCAAAAAGCGGCACATAGCCTGCCAGAAACAACGCACAGCTGTTTTGCGACAGAGGAATAACCGCACAGCCGAACCGGAACAACGCAGCCGATTCTCCGAGTGGAAAATCGATGCAGCGCTTGCCATGCGACACAAAATTTGACACATCACCACACCAGATCGACGCAACGCTGGTGACTTCTTCCCCACACTCAGGATTTCCCCTCATTGTCCCTGGGCGTCAAGAAGATCCCCGCATCGCGGCAAGGAACCAAGACTGCCTGACGAAAAACAACGCAAAGCCCCTTGCAGCTTGGAAAGAAATGACGTACTGTCTGTGTTGCATCGGAAAAATCCACGCATCTCCTCCTCTGGAGTCTCGCTGCATGTTATTTTTGACGCAAACCAGGTACTTTGTGTAAATAAAGGACAACTGTTGATTTCTACGATTTAAGCCTTTTTTTAATCTTGCAAAAGTGATATTTCAACTTGTGCTTATTGAATCTTTATCGTTTTGGTCTTAATTGAACCAGATAAATATCCTATATTTTTCTAAACCTGTGTGGTGTATTTTTGCGGTGTTTTCACTGTGCTACTGTATGATTTATTGCACAAATACTTTACACATTGCCTTCTAAGTTAAGACTGACTGCTCAGTGCCAAGCTACCAGAAGGTGGGCACAGTATAATTTGGATTGTGTGTGACTTACCCTGCCTAGGATTGTGGTCCCTACTTGGACAATTGTGTATACCTCTGCCAACCCCATTTCTAACAGACACTCATGCACCCAGACACAGACTGACTCAGAGACTCATGTGCCCACTCACAGACCAACTCAGACACTCACACACCCATTCACAGACCCACTCAGACACTCACGCACCCACTCACAGACCTACTCAGATACTCACACACTCACTCACAGACCCACTCAGACACTTACACACCAACTCACGGACCCACTCAGACCCTAACACACCCACTAACAGAGCTACCCAGACACACGCACCCACTCACAGACCCACTTAGACACTCATGCACCCATTCCCGGGTCCACTCACTAATACAACCACTCACAGACCCACTCAGACACTTATGCATCTACTCACAGACCCACTCAGACAATCATGCATCCACTCACAGACCCACACAAAGTTACACATCCACTCACACATGCACTCAGAGACACATGCCTCCACTTACAGACCCACTCAGAGACCCATACACCCACTGACAGACCCACTGAGGTACTCATGCACACACTCACAGACCCACTCAGAGACCTATGCATGCGGCCAACCCATGCTGTGCATGGCCAAAGCTTGTGCATGGTTGGGTAGTTATAAGGGGTTGGCCATGGAGCCTGGCCCTGCTGCCAACCCACGCAGGGTTGGGTATTTGTAGTGGATTGGCCAAGCACGTCTGAAGGTTGCATTAACGTATAGTAGTTAAAATTACTTTAAGGTATAAAAACATTGAAATCCAGTGAAAAAAACAAAGGTTACAGGGACGTTATTGTTAGGAATTAGCATTTAAAAAACCTCAGAAATTCACTAAAAAAAACACAGGTTACAGGGACATTATAGTTAGAATCAGAATGTATAGTTAGAGTAATTTCAAGTGACTATAACTTGCGCCGTAAGGTAACTATAATGTGCGCATTATATATTTTGTGACTTCATTTTTTATGTTCCTATAGCTTTCCCAACTGAAAATGCCAAATATCTTAATTAGCATTATTCTAAGAGTTTAAAGATGAGAAATAACTCAAGTTCATCTCCCAAATCAATTCTTTCAAACCATATATGCTATCTTTATTTTCGTTGGCAATATGTTAGAGAGTTTTAGGCTGCCCTTAGAGAATACTCTTGGCGCAGCAACATCACATATTAATGACGTCAAAGCTCTTCTCTCCTAGTAGCGCAATATTCTGTTCTTGTTGTCTCTCGGTATCACATCCATGAACACGCTCGAAACACATCTCTGCGTAAAAACAGTTTGTGTCACGTTCAAGTTAGACTCAGCAGCAAACAGATAGTTTGCACCAGCCTGCATCACCAGAGAGAAGGCACATCTCCAAAATCACCTCCTGTGAAAGGTCAAAACAACAGGATGGGGGCAGCCATGTTTGGCTGCCAACCTCCTGGCACAAACCTGTGGGTATTTCAACAGCTTTGGCAGTACCCTGGAAAGACTGGAACGCCTAGATGTTTTGAACAGACCGGATTCAGCCCATAGTAGCATTTAGTACAGGAGACGTTATCTTGACTGCCAATGCTTCGGGTATCAACCTGAAGCCTTCAAACTGAAGGGTGGGTGGCCAGGTGTGGATCAGAATAAACCATTGGCCAAGCCAAGGTGGGATCAGAATGTGGATAGCCTGCAAAAATATTGTTTTAAAAAAGAGACCAATCTCGTTTCAAACATATGTTGATGTCAGAAACATTGTTGGACAGAATATGTAGGGTAAGAAGCATCTTCCTGCAGAAAAACAACCCTCAGAGGCATATTCCTCTAACCATGTGTGCTGCAAAATGCAGCACACATAGAATGCGGAAGTAACAAGGAGAAATAAAAATATTTCTCCTTGTTACGGCTCTCCTGGGGAGTCATATCTTTTTGGCACATTCCCAGGTTTACTAGGTTTGGAAAATCTGGGAATGTGTCAGAAACCATGGTAGTTGCATGGGAACACCCATGGAACACCTCCCTTGCGCAGAGTAATGCAACGCAGAAATTTGCACTGAGGTACATTACTCCAGATTTTTGAAGCCAGTTAAAGCCACGCAAAGTGGCTTTGTGTGGCTTCAGAAATCTAACTTAGAGGTTTGCGTCATGCATGTTCCATGTTGCGTGGTGCAAGCATTACACAAAGCGCTCATAAATATGCCCCATAGTTTTAAACATTTTTTATCTTTTTTTAATCTACTTGTTCATATTATCATTTTAATGTTAATTATGTTTAATTATTATTAGTGTGCTTTTTGACATAATTATTTATAACATATTTAGTTTTTTTTTCAATTTTATGCCAATTTATTTTTGCCAGTTTGTTGAGTTTGTAGGGGAATAAGGTGGGAAGTTTTTTAACTATTTGTTTGAATACTTTTTAAAAAAAGTTTTAAATCAACCCTACCCCCAAATCCAACACTTTACATGCTGTTGCATGAGATGGACTGTAAATAGTACATCTGTGGCTGTATTAGTTATCCCGCGCACATTCTCGATTTGCAACATGGCACACTTTTCAAAAGGTGTACCAGGTACAAATGGACAGTGCGCTGTATTAGAAGGAATGCACTGACCTCAGGGCAGCCGTGAACGTGTGCTGCCCTCAGGGCACCGCATTCAAGTGCAAAATGGAGCAACTGCTTAAAAGCAGCTCTATGTTTCACTGTGTGGGGGGGACCTGCCTGGACTATAAAAGAGAGGAGAGAGAGCTCCTTGCAGGTTGGTGCTGTGAGTGACTGCCCTGCCTGCAAAAAGACATCTGGGGGGACTATAGGACACACTTTCTCCCTTCCCGAAGGCTGCCTATAGGAGGCACTTTCAGTGTGCTTCCTAAGGACATGTTTGCCTCGGTGCGGCCCCATACTAATGAGGGAATGACTTAGCCTCTGCGCCGCGTTGTATTATGGACGCTGACTCAGATGCGAAGTGATCCCCTCATTTGCATGGGGCCACGCCCCCAGGCAAATGAGGGAACACCATCTCATGATAGCCCAGGCACTACATGTGTGCCAGCACTATCCGTATTACTGAAGGGGATGCACAAGCATCTTTGGCTCCTTCTGTAATACCATTGTCATCTCGAGGGAGCCCAAAGCGGCAGCACACACCCGTTGCGCCCCCAGGGCACAATGTATACTATGGCCCCTGATCTGTTCAAAGTCCACCACTTTCCCAACTGTTCTTCATGTTGGAGTGGAAATAGTAAATCTAACTTCTTAAAGTCCAGCACTTTCGCCACTGTTGCTCTAGTGGGAGTGGTGAATTTGACCCCACAAATCTATTTATTTTTACCTGATTGTTTTTAAAATTATATTATATATACATATCTATATCTATATATACATATATTTATATATAGATATAAAGATATAGATAGATATAGATATATATTTGTATTAGTTTAATATTTTGTTCGTTTAATGGCTTTTTGTACTTTTTAGTTTTGTTTTTGATTTGTGTTTTACTTGTATGTTATTGTGTATTTTAAATGTTTTTAATATCTGATGCTTGTAATTATAATGAATAATTAATAGTTTTTATTTAGTTTAAATAATAGTCTTTTTTTAAATGATGTTTACTATTTTTTCTATTATGTTAAAGAATATTATTTCATTATATTTGTAAGTTTTACTTTTTATATATATTTTATATTATAAGTATTTCTTTATGTAACATTTTTAAAGGTAAGTCAATATTTGTGTCCTTGATATTTTTTGGTGATATTTTTGTGGTTGATATTTTGTCATACAACTCTTGGTTCATGCTGGTGAGGTCAGCCATGGCAGTGTTGAGAGCTGGGCTGGACCTGTGAGGTGTTAAATGCCATGTTTGATTGCCATTGAGGATTGGCAAGAAAAGTGTGGTGGTTCCAAAGGGGGCCTTGAGGATTTCCATTTTGGCAGATTGGGATAGTTTTGGGTGTAAGTCTCTGGTTCTGTGTATTCTCTGGATGGCTATCAAGTGGCATCACAGCCCCCCAAAACCACTGCCCCGAGCGTCATCCAGCTTTTCTGTTTTTTCATCTTACACACGGTCGCTGTCCAAATAGAAGTAAACAAAAAGCAGGAAGAAGAGGCATGAAATAAATGGGAGGGAGGGTAAAAGTAAATGTCACCCATTTTGGGCCCAATTATGAGTTTGGCGGAAGGGAACACCCGTCCGCCAATCTCCCGATAGGGTGGTTGCCACTGTGCTGGCTACCTCCCTTCTGGCGCCATCAAGGTTTCTGCTGGTCAGCCCAGTGGGAAAGTGGCAGCAGCATTGTTGCCGGCTCATAATCGAGCCGGCGGCAATGCTGCCATCCACAGTGGCACCAGCCCCCTCATAATGCGCACGGTCTGCACAGCAGACAGTGCGCATTATGAGGGTTCTGGGCTGGAGTGCCTTGCACTGCCCATGCCACAGGCATGGGCAGTACAGGGACCCCTGTGTCCCCCTGCACCTTTTCTCTGCCAGCCTTTCATGGCAGTGCCGCCCTGCTGATTGCAACCTGCACTCCCGTCAGCTTGTCGGGAGCCCCACCAACCTCGTAATGTGTCAGTCAGACCACCACAACCGCGGTGGTCCCACACACCACCGTGAGTATGGCGGTCCGAGGACAGCCACACTCATAATTGGGCCCTTAGGGCCTCATTTTGAGTTTGCTGGTCTGAGGGCAAAACAGCCGCGGTGGCAGCCGCCAAAAGACCGCCATGTTGGCGGTCCTACAGACCGCTGTATTGAGTTACACAGCCAATCCCGTCAAAAGGCAGCCAGAATCCCAACACCACCAGGACTCTGGAGGGCGGGAAAGAGGCGGTCCCACCACCAGCACCGCCAGCCCGACAAAAATCCACCCACCAGATTACGAGTCACAAATCACTACAGTGGTTTTTCCATGTTGGTAAACAATTGGTGGTGCGAACTGCCGCGGCTGGCGGTCACATCACACTGAACAAAACACCACATTGGATAGTTTGAATACCCCACACCTGACACACATCCACACACTCAACACACCTGTACACTTCCCTATAAAACACAACCCCACACAAACCACAATGCTTTCCAACAAAAACACCAGAGACACAGAGAGCAGGCAATTAAATTGAGATAGCACCAAAAACCTTCCAACCTATTACGACTCAAAAATCACAACGGTTGTTCATCCCTGGTCGAAGACCAATGGCAGTACGAACTGCGGCGGTCACCACAGTTAAACAGCACACCACATTGGATAATTTGAAAACCCCACACCTGACACACATCCACACATCAGACATGCCTACACACTGCACTATAAAACACTCCCCTTCACACCCCACAATCCTTTGCAACCAGAATGCAATACACAACTCAAAAAAGGCTGCACTCAAATATCAGTATCCATAGATTAAGCACCCCTACACACTTCACACTGCACACATCACACACCTCCACAACACACCCAACACAACAATAAGTACCCCACACATTAGACACCACCGGTCATCCCCTCAGATCACAGCACCCACACTTCATCACCAATTTAAATTGACTTTTGTACTGACATCCTTACCATCTCATCCACCACTACCATGTCCCCACAAAAACATCCCCATTTCACAGATGATGAATTGAGGTTCATGGTGGACGAAATCATCAGAGTAGCTCCACACCTTTTGGGAGCACAATTTCAGCAAACATCCATCACCATGAAAATGGAGATGTGGCAAAGAATAGCCAACAGGGTAAATTCTGCAGGTAACTATCCACGCAAAAGAGAGGACATCAGGAAGAGGTAGAATGACCTCAGGGGGAAGGTGAGCTCCATGGCCACGAGGCACCAGCTGGTGGTCAGCAAGACTGGTGGTGGGCCCCCCAATTCCTTCCCCACAGTTCACTTCATGGGAGGAGAAGGACTCGGACATCCTGCATCCTGAGGGCTTGACAGGAATACCTTGAGGAGTGGAGACGGGTAAGTTACAACACCTATGATGTCACACTAAACTTTCATCTTGCATGATCACTGATCACCTTTTCACATCTTAACTGCCAAACCACTTACCACCCCTGTATCCAACTGTCAAAATACCCCTCTGTGCCATCCCACATGCCTACTAAAGTCACCTTGGGCCCTAGTGTCTGTGTATTGCATGGGTAGTACAGGGGCTGATAGCAGTACAACTCCCAGCAGGCACTGTTCTACCATAAAGAAAACCAGAACAGTGTACTACAAATAGAATTACCTTGTCTGTTAAACCAACAAACAATTCAACACACCTGAATGCTCCACAATTGTACAGTCTTTGGCACTGACAGCAATGCTATGGGCATCTGCCAGTACAATACCATCCAACACACAGCTACTGCTGTTTTCCGTGCTAAACTGGCCTTTAAATCTCCATTCAAACAATGTAAGTACTCACCTGGGCGGCACACACACATATAGGAAGCTGGATGTACTTGGAGTACACCCATACAGAGACCCAGGTATATTGCACCCCAGGTATAATGCTTACTCCCATACAGTTGGCCAACTCTGTTTCCATTGTACATTGTGCAGCTGTTAGTTGACATTATGATGCCATACACCTAACTCAGAGATAACTTTAAAATGAAAATGTATTTAGCATACAAGATATGGGTCTATGAGCAGACATCTAACCACCAAGATACTCCAATATCTTGTAGAATGGTGTATGATATAGGAAACCTCTGTCTTAGACTTGGCATCCTTGGTGTGGTCTCCCTAACTTTTTGCCTCTGTTCCCTAGGTTGTTGATGTGTGCTGGACTCTGTTTTTGCTGTTTTTGTTACTCTGTGCACTTTACCACTGCTATCTTGTGCTAAAGTGCAAGTGCTCCTATGTAAAATGTATGTGTAATTGGATTTCCATGATTGGCATATTTGATTTACTGGTAAGTCCCTAGTACAGTGCACTAGAGGTGCACAGGGCCTGTAAATCAAATGCTACTAGTGGGCCTGCAGCAATGGTTGTGCCACCCACATTAGTAGCCCTGTAAACATGGCTCAGACCTGCCACTGCAGTGTCTGTATGTGCAGTTTTAAACTGCCAATTCGACTTGGCAAGTGTACCCACTTGCTAGGCCTAAACCTTCCCTTTTCTTACATGTAAGACACCCATAAGGTAGGCCCTAGGTAGCCCCATGGGCACGCTGCAGTGTATGTTTAAGGTAAGACATGTACTAATGTTTTATATGTCCTGACAGTGAAATACTACTAAATGCGTTTTTCACTGTTGCAAGGCCTATCTCTCTGATAGGTTAACATCTCTAATAGGTAAATATGATCAAAGTGTAGATTCCTTTTGGGAGCAGATCCACATGTGAGGTTTGGGGTCTCTGAGGTCACAATTTAAAAATACATCTTTTAGTAAAGTTTGTTTTGAGACTGTGTGTTTGAAAATGACAGTTTTAGAAAGTAGGCATTATCTTGCTTAAACCATTCTGTGACTCTGCCTGTTTGTGGATTCCCTGTCTGGGTTAGTTTGACAGTTGGGCTGTGTGCACCTCTCTCTAGACAGTGACACAAAGGGAGCTGGGGTGTAGCCTGCATATCCTGATGAGCGATCTATGCTAGGAGGGAGGGGAGGAGTGGTCACTTACACATGAAAAGGCTGTGCCTGCCCTCACACAATGCAGTCTCCAGCCCCCTGGTGTGTGTCTGGGGCCTGGCCTGGGCAAGGCAGGATCTCACAAACAAGAGAGACTTTCATTTTAAGTAGGCCTACTTCTAATGCCAAAATGGGTATAAGAAGAGCACCCAAACCCCTGAAAATTAGTCACTTCTGGACATCAAGAGGAACCTCTGCCAAGGAGAAGAGCTGAAGAGCTGAGGGGAAGTTCTGCCCTGCCTGTGACTCTGTGGAGTTATCCTGCAGTTGCTGATTCTGCCTGTGAAATGGGGCAAAGACTGGACTTTGTTGTGCATTCCTGCTTGTGAAGAGATCTTCAAGCGCTTGTCCTGAGCTTGCCTCCTGTTGTTGCCATCTCAGTGCCATCAAAGCCTTCCCCTGTCAACACCTGGACTCTCTTCTGAGACTTCTGCCCTGCCAAGTGGTGCCCTATTCAGTTCCTGGGCCCTTGAAAGGTGAAGCTGGCGGACCAAGACTGAAAATCCACGCACAGACCGCATGGGGGAAAATTTCAATGCACCTTCTGAGACGCGGCTGAGACATGACGCGCCGTCAGCTTCACGGCAGAAATCTACCCCCACCTGCATCGCGGCTGGAAGATCAACGCATGCGGCTGGAGAAATGACGTGCAACACCCGCTGATGGAGGCTGATAACTTCGCAACCCACATAGCACAGTTTTGCTGATACCGTGCTGCAGGATTTTCGATGCAAAACAATGCAAAGGCTTCCTGGATCCGAGGTGCCTGTCCGGAACGACGCATCGCTCTCCTGTGGAGAGGAAAAACGAGACACGCCGAACCAACCGGAGGAGGAACGACGCATGGTCTCACTTGCGAGTGAGAAATTGACACATCGCTGGCCTTTTTCTGATGCACACTCGCCCATGCAGTGTTATTTTGACGCCACCCAGGTACCTTTTCATGCTAACAGCGTTAGCACTGTTTTCCAAGGATTTAAAACTCTTTTTGCTTTTTAATTCATAACTTGACTTGTGTATGGTGGATTTTTTGTCGTTTTGGTCTTGTTCTGTTTAGATAAATATTACCTATTATTCTAAACCTATTTTGTGTCATTTTGTGGTGTTTTCACTGAGTTACTGTGTGTGTTGGTACGAATACTTTACACCTAGACTCTGAAGTTAAGCCTGCCTGTTTGTGCCAAGCTACCGAGGGGGTGAGTGGGGGTTAACTGAGGGTGATTCTCATTTACCCTGACTAGAGTGAGGGTCTTGCTTGGACAGGAAGTAACCTGATTGCCAACCAAAGACCCTATTTCTAACACTCTGTTTCCCATGAAGCTTTAACCCAGATTTGGATGCAGGTGTCAATGTCATATCAGGGGATGAAGTAAAGGCTTTGTGTGCATGTCACACTTGTTGCATAATTCACAGTAATTGTGTGTTCCACTTCTCCTACAGGTAGCCTACCCATTGTGACAGTGGAAAGGACACCAGAGACAGCCACTTCCCCTCTGGATGAAACCCTCAGTGAGGAAATCCCCCTTGGATGTGTGGACATTGAGGATGGCTCTGGCCCATCTGGGACACCTGATCAGTCAATAACAGTCAGCCTCACCCTGCCTACATCAACTCCGCCTAGACCTGTTGCTACAACATATCAGGTAACCATTCGCCCCCAATCCTGTATTCCAAGGGCAGTATCAACCATCATGTGCCCCCCAGTACAGGTACCTCAGTCCACAGTCGCAAACCAAGACAATGATGGACCTGGCACCAGTGGGAGTGGGCAAACAGTGCTAGGGTCACAGGCACGTAGGTTTAGGGTGTTTGGGGGGGATTGTGTGGGCCCGAGGATGGAGGCTCCTAGGGATACAATTGGTCGGGACACCATCTCCCACGTCTTTGGAGCTTACCAACATTCACAAGGTGTGATGGGTCAGGTACTTATCATGATGGGGGAGATCAAGCAGCTGCAGAGGGACAACCCCCAGGAATTGATGCAGCAGTGGGAGGCACAAAATGCCCATTTGGCTGCCATTGTAGGGGTGCTGGGAGACATGAATACCACCATGAGTAGGTTATATCCACAACAGCTGGCCCCTTCCACTAGCAATCTGTCTTCTTCCCCTTCAACATCTGTGGCAGCCAGTGGAATGGAGGCCCTGCCAGGGGAAGGACTTGCTTCAGACACTCCTCCCTCTAGTTGACGCACCCTCCCGCAAATGTGGACGTCCACCTAATCATCCAGGAGGAGCAGGTAACAAGACTTCAACCAGTGTCAGGAAGTGAACCTTTACTGATTGGTTCCCCTTGTTTGTCACTGATAGACCCTGTTGACTGTACTACAACCAATCTCCATTTTCCAATGGTACAAGAACACTGGACTTGAGACTCCGAATGTTGGTGATGCTACCCTGATGATTTCATCCACCACGACTGAACCCTTCACTGTTTAAAAGCATTTTATTTGATCCAATTCCCACATATGAATGTGCACTCCTCATTAAACACTACTAAACCACAGATCATGTGTGAGAGTCATTTTTCAGCTATATGTGACTATTACCTGAAATACCACTTGCACATAAAAGATATGCACAATTGTAACAATTTTTTAAAGTCCCATCTCACATGTACTGTTTCATGAGGGTAAGTGTTGCATTTGATGATACTGAATGACACACTTATTATCACTTTCATTGCACTTTCCTACATCTAGGGTGGGAAAATGCAAATGATCACACAGTAAAGTATTGCTGTTCACTTTAATGACTCTGCATAGGTGTGAATAACTAGCCCCCCTACAGACCACAGATGTAAGAAACATGTCAGTCTTTCACTATCCGAATGGGCAAACAGATTGGTACAATGTATCGTCAGCTAAAGCCTTATCAAATACCCATACCATACCTCCCCAATTACCATACCCCATAGTACAGAAAGAGGTCTGTACAAATACCCCCAGTCATGGAACCTTCCACTTACCATGGAGAGGTATCAGTAGCCATGCTACTCCCCTATGTCAGTCTTGTTATACATGCACAGTGGCCTGAAATGATGAAACACAGTGACAGCTACATACAAAAAGACATTACCAAAATCAAGCCATTAAGATGGTTGAGGGAATGGATTGCACAGGATGACATGTGTCAGAGACACAAAACCATACACATGGCACCATTGGGCCCACCTACTATGGCAAACAGGTCTATAGTATGGAATAGGATACTACCATCCCACTGTCCTGAGAGTCTGGGGATAGAACTCACACGCCACAAATCTCCTGCCTTACAGTACCTGGTTGAATACATTTTCACTTCACATGTCAGTCTGCAAATTCCAGCTGCAGGTGACACTGTCAGATATTGCCAAATGAGGATGACCTTGTGAAGTAATCTGCCAAATTAAATTGTAATACGTAAGGTACAGTCAGGAATTGATTGTAAAACATCATACAGTTACGTCCTATATACAATGGTAACTCTGATTGTGCATTGCGATATACTTAGACTATGGCAATCAAAAAACTGCACACTACTCAATGTAGTATTCAGCATGCACATCTGAGCAATGTGCTTTAAAGCTAATTATAACCTGTCTGATGGTCATCAAGCATACCTAACCCCCCAATACCCCACTGAGTTAGTAATATTACAGGACATGACATACCTAGAAGTCAGGTGAAGTACTGATTGATGAGATCTGCCCGGATGTCTCCAGCTTCATCCACATCATAGTCATCCTCACTTGGCACATCTGCATTCTCACCCACTGGAATTGCTGGCTCCCCCTCATCTGGTATAAATGGGATTTGACATCTCAGGGCAAGGTTGTGGAGCATGCCGCAGGCAACAATAATTTGACATACTTTGGTGGGTGAGTAGAGGAGGGCTCCAGACTTATCAATGCTACAGAATCTTGCCTTCAGGACCCCAAACGTCCCCTCCACGACATGCCTTGCCCTTCTGTGGGCCTCATTGAAGCAGACTTCCTCTGGCATGGTTGAGTATCTCACAGGTGTCAATAACCAAGGATGGTTTGGGTAGCCAGAGTACCCTGTAAGAAATAGTTACACAGAGACAAAATAATATCTTGGGCATCCTAAACTTTGGTAGTAGATAAAAGTTGCAGACACACATGACATACATGACTTACCAACCAACCAGGCCCTCTCTGTGTACTGTCGTACCATCAGCAGTGGGATATTGCTGTCCTGCATGAAGAAGGCATTATGGACTGACCCCTGGTACCTTGTACAAATTTGTGAAATGTAGAGGTCAGTGTAACAGACTACTTGGACATTAATGGAGTGGAAGTTTTTCCTGGTCCTATACACCTCTTCATTGGCTTTTGGGGGAACCAAGGCTACATGGGTGCCACAGTGGCACCCAGCACATGTGGAATGTCTGCCAAAGCATAAAAATCAGACTTCACATGGGCCAAATCTTCACATTGGGGGAATCTGATGTCGCTGTCCAGGTTTTTTCAACAATGCAGACAGTACAGCCTCCAAAGCCACACTGAACATAGGCTGAGACATCCCTGGCGTTAGGGCCATGGTATTTTGAAAGGAGCCTGTGGCCAGGAAGTGGCCAGGAAGTGCAGCACTGACATGACTTGTACAATGGGTGGTATCCCTATCCAGGTGGTAGATTTTGATGACATGTTGATTCTCCATAGTCTGCAGATCTGCTAGTGGATGGTACACTGGAGGGTCTCCCACTAATCTCATGCCAGAATAACAATGTGTGATAAAATCAAGATGTATGTGTTTCACTCATTCTGTCCATTGTAATTTTTAAAATACATATGTCACACATAATGCTCCGACATGCCACATGAAATTGTCGAACCATTGTACACAGTACATACCTAGGCAAATAATGGCTTCATACTGCAATCACATTCCCTTTCCTCACTCATGATTTATAAATGGAGAAGGATGTCACTAAAAGTCTCTGTGATAATGACATTCATACCATGTGTCACATTGATAAGATAGAAATGCCATATTTCTGATTGCCATTGGTGTGCTGACTATGCCACTAAAGTTACGTTAGTATTGACTCATCAAGTTTACAACCTGTACATAAATTCTTAATTATCTCTTACAGCTTGTGACGCAACTTTGATCAAACTTTACCGATCAGCTCTGAGCCTTAAAATGGCAGCTGCCTGACCTACTGTCCTGGGCATTGGGAAATTACCTAACTCAACCAGCGGAAGTCGTCATGGAGGTAGGCGGATACAACCGCAGTGGACATTGTCATTGGAACACATTGTTGCCTTTGGCGCTCTTGCACCAATGGCGATGTCCACCGGCGGTGATGTTGTCTTATGTGGCGGACGTGACTGCCATTTCATACTTCATCTCTCACTTGACTACTGACACTGCTGCCAGCAAGACTTCCATGGCCTGAGCTGCTGTGTACTGTCCCTGGGAGCGATTGTGCCACATCCTACAGGTGATAGGGCCCCTCCATTCTCCCCAAGGAGCTTGATAAGCAGGTGGAGGAGGTCTTACCCCTATATGAACAGCTCTATGGTGCACCATAGGAACAGGTAAGAGCACCATGTGCACATATGTATATTTCCCTTGTTATGACAAGCAGTGGATGATGGGTAAATTTTGTGATGATGTCCAGGAAATGTGGAAGAATGAAGGGTATGGTGATATGTGTGTGTAGATGGGCATGTGCATATGTGTTTTTGACATAGTATAGATTGTGTGATGTATGTTTCCTGACCCATCTACTCACTGTAAGACATGATCACTGTAGGTGGTATGACAAGCTTTGCCAGGAAGTCCATCTGTACAGATATGCATGTGATCTGGTCATATGTAACAAGCTGACACCTGTTGCTGGATATGCATGTTCTATGCCTGTTCCAACATGACACATGGCATGAATGCATATGTTCATCTAACGTTGAAGGGTATGTTGAAGACAGTCTGTGTATGGCTATGTGCACTAACTTGTTTTTCACCCTGCTTGTTTTGGAATGGTGCATGTGGACATGACATTCTATTCTTGTCTGTGTCATCCATGCAGGTCAGTGCCCATCAGAAGAAGGGGATATGGCGTGCCATCGCCAAGAAAGTGCAGACCCTTGGGGTCCACAGCTGGTGGAGAACACACTGTAGGAAGTGCTGGGAGGACCTGAGATGCTGGGCCCAGAAGACCGCAGAGGCCCAGCTGGGGATGTCCTTTCACATGGACTGGGTGCCCATCGGACCTTGATGCCCCCAAACGGCCCGCATATTGGCGGTGGCCTACCCGGAGTTGAATGGGCATTTGAAGGCAGTACAGCAGCCGCAAGAGGGTAAGTACAGATCTAACACAATTTCACCCCTGTAACAAGTTAGTGTCTGATGTGACAGTTTGTTAGCTCTGACAATATGGTAAGTGCAAAGCATCAAAGATTTCCAAGTCAATACATTGATGTACAGTCCCCAACAATGGGACACAGGTGCGCACATTCTAATGTGTATAGGGACATATTACTCATCTATGTAGTCCCCTCTGTACAAAAGCATGTGATGATGCACATGTGACAGTGTCACGTGTACCACGATACAGCTTTTCATACCCTAGTGATTGTTCATTCCCAACTACAGATCAATAATCCCAATATCATGATGGTAAGTTGTCCAGGTCCTTACTCTCTGTCCATTGCAATATCCATTGATCCATGTATCTGTGCAACGCTAAGTCAGACAATTTGTAGTCATTCCTACTCTTCAAAACTTTACAGGTGAGTGACAGAATCAAGTGAGGCTGTGATGCCCATCTGACATTGTTACAAGTTGAACCCCATTGGTAATAGGGGGATGCAGATAGACCTTTGTAATGTCTATTCTGAGTGGACAGCCTACATGTTGGGAACCATGAAGGTATTGCTAGACTCCTATTGGATCACATACATTGGTGTCAGGGCAATGAATATTAGTGCCATGTTCATGATCAATAGATGGTAAGTGGCAACCCAGCATTTCACTTAGCCATACTATAGTAGGGATGATAAATAGTAAAATAAATGTTATTCCCAGCTATAATCCTACCATTTATTTGCCAACATCATGTGTAAAGTGAAAGGTTCTGTCATGATTCCACATTGTAAAGAGTTAAATACATACTTTTAGTTGCTAAATAGGTTAAGTTTACTGAGTCCTGGCTGTATGGAAAACTAATGTTTGCACTGACACCAATGTGGTGCAGGTGTGGTAGATCACATGCACATGCGAGTGGCATGGTATGTGAATTCAGACATTTGGCTTGCATCATGGTGGGTGTACCTGTCATGGTAGCATTAGATGTGGCTTGTCTCTCATAAATTCACAGACAGATGGAAGGGTAGTCATGTCTGATGTGTGGATTGTGATGTTGCCACCCAGCCAATCATTGGGCTATTGATGGACTGATTGGATAATTAGATAAATCTGAATGTCACCTTCATGCACATGACAGTGGTACATTGACTAGAAACTGAAGATGTACTAGCTGTTGTGTGTGGTTCAATGCTCTGAGCATATTAGGCCCTTATCTGACTGACATACTTTGTTTTCAGGAGGACAATGACTCAGATGCCATGGTTCACAATGTATTTGCAATCCTTTCAATCATCACTATTGGTACATGTGTAGGTGACGTGTTTAGACTCTTTCATCCAAAAAAGATTTAGAGTATGGCAATTAGAGGAGTTGCATGATTGCATATATCCATTGTATATGTTGTTAACTATGTGACATTAAGTGGTTATGGCTTTTGTAAACCAGGCTGTCCAGAGTATACTGTACAATCTATGACTATTTTGATGTGGGTAAGGACCCTGTAGCATGTGGCAAAGACACCTTGTCATGGAATGGTCAGTGTCACAGGTCTACTGATTTCATGGTATTGTAGGTGTGAGATAGGTAGCTTAGCCTCTGTGTAAATATGTTTTTATAGAGGGACATACATTGTATCTTGTTGTGACATGATGTTGGCACTTAACTGGTACTACCTGGGGGTGTTGGTCAACTGGATGTAATATTGCTGATGTGTAAAGTATGATAGAAGTGGTACGTAGAGAATGTGAGTCCTCAATGGAGGATCTCGCCCCGGGCCCCCCTTTTGAGGACCAGAGATCGTGGGCTCTGATGTTGGGTTTGGGTATTGCTCCCAGAAAGTGACACAAAGGCCCTCATTCTGATTTTGGCGGGCGGCGGAGGCCGCCCGCCAAAGTCCCGCCGTCAGAATACCCCTGCGCGGTCAAAAGACCGCCGCAGTTATTCTGAGTTTCCCGCTGGGCTGGCGGGCAACCGCCAGAAGGCCGCCCGCCAGCCCAGCGGGAAACCCCCTTCCATGAGGATGCCGGCTCCGAATGGAGCCGGCGGAGTGGAAGGGGTGCGACGGGTGCAGTTGCACCCGTCGCGATTTTCAGTGTCTGCATGGCAGACACTGAAAATCTTGGTGGGGCCCTGTTACGGGGCCCCCTGCAGTGCCCATGCCATTGGCATGGGCACTGCAGGGGCCCCCAGGGGCCCCACGACACCCCTTACCGCCATACTGTTCCAACAGGATGGCATAATGGGGGTCGGAATCCCCATGGCGGCGCAGCAAGCTGCGCCGCCATGGAGGATTCCCCAGGGCAGCGGGAAACCGGCGGTACACCGCCGGTTTTCCGTTTCTGACCGCGGCTGTACCGCCACGGTTAGAATGCCCATGGGAGCGCCGCCAGCCTGTTGGCGGTGCTCCCGCGGTCGTTGGCCCTGGCGGATTTTACCGCCAGGGTCAGAATGACCCCCAAAGTGTGTCAGGGTGGGCCATCATGCCAGGATGGCTGAGGCAGAGCTGTACCCTGCCCCACTTACTCTTCAAAGTGCTTTACCTCCAGCATTCATAACGGAACCTGACACCAGTCTTTTGTCATCCTAGACAGTTTGGAGCCTGACAGGGAAAAAGAAGGACTCTCCTGAACCAGATGTGTGAGTAGAACGTGGTGTCCCTTCCCCCCACACACAATGGCTGGTACAGGTATTAGTAGTAGATATCCAGAGCCATTCTTCAAAGCAGTTCTGACCTGTGGACATTACAGACAAAGGACTGCCCTGCTGCCAGGGGACTAGGAAGGCAGCTTTTTTCATTGGGACTTAACTTGTCCCACTATCCCACTCATGTTCCATCGCGGTTGGCCTGAACTTGTGACTTTCCCCCAGTCTAGTACGACTAGATGACTTTGAGTGTCTCTTTGTTATTTTAAGTGTTTTTTCACAATAAAATTTAAAATTGCATATCTTCAGTTCTACTGATTGGATTTTTTGGTGTTTTAGTATAATTTTATCTTTTTTCCGAAATTGGTTTGGGGTTTTGTCTTGTGTTGTATTTTCACTTTATTACAGTTTGTGCGCTGCTAAATACTTTACACATTGCCTCTAAGTTAAGCCTGACTGCTTTTGTGCCACAGCCACCGAGGGCTAATTTAGTGACTTTGTGGTTCGCCCCAATAAGGATTGTGGTTGTTGCGTGAGTGAGGCTTCCACCCCCTCAATCAATAACCCAATTTTTTACAATAATGAATTATTACACAAAAAATATAAAACATAGTATAATTAATTGAAATCCAAATAAGTAAAAACAATTAAATAAAAGACAATCAATTGACAAACTAATCCACTAACAAATACAAAAGTATGGCAATGTTTTAAAATTATCGATTAAATAATTTAAAAAATACACAATTGATCAAATGAACAACTTAAAATGTCTAAAAATAATCAATTTAAAAAACTTTTTTAAAACTTCCCATAAAAGTCCCTTACAAGACCAACAGTCCACCAAAAAGAAAGAAATTGAGGTAAAATATAAAACCCCCTCAGAATATATTACTAAGCCAAAACAAAAATCTCAACTGAATATTAAAAAAATTATATTATGTATGACTATATATAAAAATGATATAAAATACTTTATAAAAACAACATAACTTCTAGATTCTATCTCTCAATATTTTGGCATCACAATATGTTTGACACAATATTTGTGTCTCACTATATTTTTGATACAATATTTTATTGGAATACTGAACAGCAGCCAAGCATCACCTTTTGTTGGAATACCTATTTTAAGCACTTACTATCTTGCTTTAGATTTGGCATTTTCCAATGCTGTGTTTTTTTTAAATTTTCTTTGGGCTGGACACCTTCTAATCATTAACATTATGAATTGCTCTCTAAACTACAGGAATCTGTTCAGAAACACCATCTTATTAACCTTTGTCAGTGTGATAAACTCTCCCGAAAGTCTTCTACGCATCTCTTTTGTCCATTTTTATAGAGGCACAGGAGAAGTTTATCTGCCTAAGTTTGAAGAAGACCAGCTTTAGACCAGGCAGGCAAGCTTCTTGGTAACATAAGACACTTCAGTTTATCAGGGTCTATTACACATTTGGTAATTTCTGCAAGCAGCAGTAACTAGCGTAAGGAAGCATGTGGCATAACCATTTCTTTAGAGTTTTTGATCTTGCTTCTACATTTCTTAGGCCGGATCCTGCTCTTGTGTAAAATGGAAGCAGTAGACATCTGTTTCATGATTAAAATGTAATGGTATAGGCCTAGGCATGATGTCCTACATCATAATTAGGGTTCCTTGTTTTATGGTATATCTGTTTTAGACATATCCATCTCTTGATATCCATATCTATTTTTGTTCTTTTAGATGTATTTATTCATATTTATTTTGTGTTTTTTTTAAGGATGAACCTGAAACTAGTATATTTCCACATTTATTTAACTGATCAAGGTACACTTGCACTTGGATGCCTTGTGGGTTTTAGTGCTATAAGAAGCCATATATAATGCATCACTCATATGGCGCAGCTGCAACTGTTTAAAGCTTTATTAGGAAACCTTGTCTCTTATGAACTTTCCGGCGTATCCTTCTACAAGCTAGCCATAATTAATACCATAAAAAAGACCTACTTTACATATTCTTCTATATATAAAAATAAATACAGACAAACTAAATAAGGACAGAGAAACAGATGATTTTCTGTCTGCATTCATCTGTAGAAATCAGTAAAAAAGAAAATCTGAGAGATTTAATCATAATTTAGTAGTCTTAGGAGAAGCCTAATTACTTGATCACATTGTTACAGCATTAATTATAACTATTCACATTGATCACCTATAGACGGCTAACCTGCTTCATACGTCAAACAATTCTTCACCTCCCTCATCAATAACACAACAAACATGACAATGGTGTTTCTTTTTTTTTTAGTCATTATAGATAATATGAAAACATGCAATCATCAAACCTCTAATGAACAAAACATCTGTAGATCCTTGTATTTAGGCTGACTAGCAGCTTATCTTTAACCTTCCCTACTATAGCAAACTCACAGAAATGGCGGAGCTGAAGTAATATCAAGAGCATGTGGAACACATCATCAATTAAACATCTACCAGTCAGATGTTTTTATTCTTGTTTTTATTGGTTATTCTTAGTTGACTGATAATAACCATAAGAACATTCAGTTGCATTAAAAATGATAAAACCCAAAAATAAGCATACACTCTTCTATAAGTGTCAAAAAACCTGTAAATACATTACCTTATGATTATTACAATTTGTAATCATTCTTAATGCATTTTTTAATATCAAGGTTTAAAACTGGTGATGAAGGATGTGTTTAAAACGCTTGATTTTGAGATAAGACCAGCAGAAAAATCTCAGGTCAACTAAAGCATCTACTTAGGCATTGTTCGATTGTTCGCCTAGAAGAGCTTCAACTGCCCAATTATTAATCTCAAGCATTACTTATTTACCACAGTGCAACTTAATTATTTATCTATTATAGGTTTGGGCATGCTGCTCTTCCTCTGTCAAACAAAGTATAGAAACTTAATGATATACTTTCTGCAAATTATTTTGCTGTCTGCTACTTATATTTTGTGTGCCATCGATTGCAATGTGGTATGAAACTATGATCATGAAACAGTATTGTGATTAGAATCAGGTAGAGCATAAAAATGTCTTAGAACCTTGAAGCCACCATTGGATGGTTAACAGACCTCTATAAGGACCTTAATCGAATAAACAAAGGCATGAATATATAATCAATGCAACATTGTACATAATTTCTGGAAGTATATGCTCTGGCTCCCTACAGTTTAACCGTGATGCAAACTTTCCAACAATGCTCTGCTCAGTTTAAGAAATCAGCAGACCACACCTACTAGAGAAAAAACACAGTCAACTCAAGTCTGACATAATTCCCTTAACATAACATTTCTGCTGGGGTATTCAACTGTACTGGCAACAATTGTTGCCAACGTCTGAATTACAAATTTAATCAGCAATTTATGAAACTTTGAAAGCCATATCTCAGAATCATAGGTCAAAATGGGGACTGCTTTGGGCTCTAGGGCTTTTATCCTTGCCCTCCCCCTATTCTCAATCTAGGAATTAGCATGATTGCCTCTATTCTCTGTCAGATCTTGTACTTTTCTGTTCATCCTTTCTGCCACATATCTGAAAATTAGCCTACCTCAAACTTAATCTCAAAAAGTGTAATGCTGATTCCAACATTCCAGAAATTCACATAACCTTCTCATTGCTTCCAGCTCCAGTAAAGATGCTTGAAATGGACATCTCCCATCAACTATCACAGTACCTCTGAACTAATCATTTTTGTGATGTATCTCAATTTGGCTTCCGTACTGCTTGCAGAACCGAATCCATTCTTTTTATGTATCTGAACATATCTAACTTAAAATGGACTATAGAGGAACTGCTGCTCTCATTTTGTTAGATCTGTCAGCAGCATTTAGCACTAAGCACCACATCTCACAACATCACACACAATACTAATTCAGAGATTGGCTGGTATAGGGTTTGGTTGCTCTGCTCTTGGATGGATCTCTAACTTCCTCACTAATAGGTCCCAATCAGTGTGTCTCCGTCCTCTTTCATCTGACCCAATTCCCCTGGACTACGGAGTACAACAAGGATCATTGTTGAGTCCAATGTTTTTTAACATCTATGTGATCCCTCTAGCAGCTCTGGTCCGGGCCTCTCTCTAGCACGGAGGCTGATTTTAGCTGCTGAGCGCCACGCACACACCTTAGCACCATAGTGCTAAGGTGTGTGCGTGAGTCTAGCTAGGGTTTTATACTGGAAAGGCATCCTTCCAGTACAAAATACCATGGGTAGACACACTTTAAAACTTTTCCTTCATCGTATATGTGCTGTCGGAAGTCAGGAAAAAAGGAAAAATTAAACAATTTCTCCTTTTAATTCCTGCGTTTCAGTAGCGTTAATTTTTGGTGCCAAATCCTGTCTACTAATGTTAGTAGATAGGATTTAGAGTCAAATGTACCACTTATGTAACACCCCCTTGGTGCTAAGCAGCGCAAAGCAGTGCTTTGCGTTACTTTTAGGGTATTTTCCAAAGCAAAACAAGTTTTGCGCTAGAAAGTAAATAGGTAGAAAAAGATTATGGCCCTCATTACGACCCTGGCGGTGAGAGATAAAGTGGCAGTAATAACACCAACAGGCTGGTGGTAAGTACCGCCAAATTATTACCATGGTGGTGATAACCCCCATAGACAGCCAATGTACCACACCAACCCCGGGGCGGAAACAACACTCACCATGGCGGTAGCCGGCAACAGATGGGCGGAAGACGAAGTACCGCCCAGCATATTAAGACATATCAATCCGCCACCTTTTCCAGGACCGTACCAACGCCATCAAAACCCTGGCGGAAACGCATCACAGAAGAGAAAGGACTCACCACCAGAGACACAGGGAAGACGAACGCTGCCATGGAACCCGAACTGCAAGATTTTCCGATGATCTTCTATGTAATGCTCCACCTGGAACACCAACGCCGACGAAGACGACGACTGTGAGTACAGCTGCCTAGCACACAAGGGAGGATAAGAGAAAAACGAGAGTGAAACACACATGCACAACACACACCAGACACACACACACCACACACACATTCAGCTGCACACGAAAAACAATCTGTCCCCAATAAACGGCAGAATAATGCAAGGACAACAGGAATGGACAAAAGTGATTGTAATCACATCAACATCAAAATACCTAATTCGATTTGTCAATGAAACAGATATGTACACATGTACACAAAAGGACACTGCCCAGTCCAATGTTCAAAGGGCCCACATGGCCACAGGGCACAGTCTAAGGCCCAACTTGAACCCTGACCCCATCTGGATAGTACACTGCAGGGGCATCAGTTTGCAAATAGGTACGCACCTCGGAGGGGCACCTTAGCCGGATGCGGGAACAAGCCCACTGGTTCTGGAGGGGGCTCCATGCCCATTGCTCAGTCCTGGGGAGTGCAGGGCCACAGTTTCTCAGGTGGGTGACTTGCTCACTGGTTCTGGATGAGGCAACTTGCCCATTGCTCTGTCCTGGGAGTACAAGGCCACAGTGTCTCAGGTGGGTGACTTGCCCACTGGTTCTGGATGGGGCAACTTGCCCATTGCTCTGACCTGGGGAGTGCAAGGCCACAGTCTCTCAGGTGGGTGACTTGCCCACTGGTTCTAGATGGGGAAACTTGCCCATTGCTCTGTCCTGGGGAGTGCAAGGCCACAGTCTCCCAGGTGGGTGACTTGCCCACTGATTCTGGAGGTGGCAATTCGTACAGCAGACCCTGGAGTGTGGCCTACATGGCGTCCGCTGGTGGTGACGGTTGCATTGTTGTGGTGGATGTAGGAGCCTCCTGGGCCGCCTATGCATTTTTGGATGGCTACAGTGTGGTGGTGGATGTAGGAGCCTCCTGGGCCGCCTCTGCACTTTCGAATGGCTGCAGTGTGGTGGTGGATGGAGGAGCCTCCTGGGCTGCCTCTGCACTTTCAGATGGCTGCAGTGTGGTGGTGGATGGAGGAGCCTCCTGGGCAGCCTCTGCACTTTCTGATGGCTGCAATCCATCAGCTGGCAGTGGGGCCCAGTGACAGGTGGTGGTGGTGGAGGTGTCACCCTGACAACCTTTGCTGGAGTACAGGGTTTCGTCTCCTCCAGTACATGTGGTGTGGATCCCTTACCCTTCCTGGCAAGGGTGGGTGGGCTCTTCCCCTTCCTGTCTGGTGGTGCAGGCTCCTTCCCCTTCTTGTCTGGTGGTGCAGGCTTCTTCTCCTTCTTGCCTGGTGGTGCAGCCTCATTCCCCTTCTTGCCTGGTGGTGCAGGCTCCTTTCCCTTCTTGCCAGGTGGTGCAGCCTCCTTACCCTTCTTCGATGGAGGTGTGGTGTCAACACCAGAGCAGTACGCACTCTATTGGCGACAAAAATGCAAAAACCCAGCACTCTCAAAACAAAGTAATTTATGCATTGTGCTGATATGTTGTGGTTTAACCTTTTGCATTGCAGAGTTCAATCCTGAAAACTTATTTTTAATATGCTTACAAATACTGTTCCTTTGCAATGTATTCCTGCAGATTTTCAGAGTGTGTTAGGGTGTGGCCCCTTTCCAGGGCCTTCCAGAGACTTTCCCTGCAACATGCCTGGGCGTGGTTCTGGGCTGGGTCAAGACTCTATAAAAGAGAGCCAGCCCAACTCCCAGTGCTCACTATTCAGAGGTCCCGGTGCAGAGCAGCAGCTTCTTCCTGAGCTCCTGTTCCGGCGGCCTATTTGGATTTTCCAGTCTTCTGCCCTTCATCCTTCATTGGTGATCATTGTTCCAGGCGGTAAGGCGGGGGTTGGACTGTCCCGACACCGTTATTGAGAATTTTCATATTCTTGGTTTAATTCTTAAATGAGTAACAGATTACTTGCGCGCTACCATTTCTTGACATTTATATGGTAGTTTACAAATTGACAAGACGCGCAACTCGTTTCATGAGGATTTAACTTTGTTGTTCATTGCGCGCTACCATTTCTTGATATTTACATGGTGGCTTAAGAATCGGCAAAAGAAGCGCAGTTCGTTTCATTGTACTTTGATCTTGTTATTTATTGTGAGCTGTTATTTCTTGACATTTACATCGTGTTTTTTACGAATCGGCAAGACGCGCGATTCGATTAATGATGATTTGACCTTGATATTCATTGCGTGTTACCATTTCTTGGTATTTTACATGGTGACACTCGAATCGGCAAGACGCACAATTCTCTCCTCGAGTTTATTTCATGTTGTTTATTGTATGCCACTATTCTAAGATATTTATTAGGTAATATTCAAGTTGACAAGTTATGTGATTTGTTTCCTGAATTCATATCGTGTTATTCATGGTGCACAATCCTTTTATGGTGTTTACTCTCTCTCTCTCTCTCTCTCTATATATATATATATATATATATATATATATATATATGCAATATGCACAATTTGTGTTGAAACATTTTAAGAGTACACAGAAGGCCAGAGTTTTTAGATGCAATATTGTACGGTCCTAGTATACATTCTCAAAAACAGGATTTATATGACTGGTTTAAAATTTAGTCAGAATGTTTTTCTGATTCTCATGTAAAGGAAAGTACTTGAATAGGAAAGTTTTCATTTAATTCATCTTGATTCCCCTACAGGTATCCGGCCATCTTGAAACTTAATCATTTTAAACTTAACTCTTAGATTGTTCATGTTTTCAGAGTGACTAGGCTTAGAATCATAGTCTAGTATTGATTTCAGGAGATATAATTTTCATATTGTGTGTTCTAACCTTTTTCTTACTACAGGTCTCCTTCCCAGCTGTTCCCTTCCTAATCCCCTCTTCCCCTCTTGAACTCTCTCAGTCTCTGTGATTTACCTATCAGAGTCTTGGAGCTGTTCAGTGGTGGACGTGTTTGGAACGTGCACAGACCCCGAGGATCTGGTGACTCTGACATGTGGTATCCTAACCACCATGAGTAGGTGGTGCTACCACTGTCCCCGTGGAATGTTTGGCTGAGGTGCGGGGTTGTGTCCTTGGTACCCTTCTCATACGGGCAGGACAGGGGGAGTGGAAGGGAGGAGGTCAAGTTGGGAAAGGAAAAGCTTTTTAGGGACGTTGGGGCGGGAGGAGGGAGGAGTAATGGGAATGGAGGTTGGGGGAGTGGTTGTTGGAGGCGTATGTCTGCTGGATTTGGATGTAGGTGCATGCGCTGTATGCTGATGTGAGGTGGATGGCTGTTGGGTGCTTGCGTTTGTGTCCTTTAGGAGGGGGGACAGACAGGGTGAGAGAGGACAGAAGGGACGATAGCTGTTGTGGAGGTGTCTGCCAGTGAGGTGTGTGTTCTGCTTGGTGTGGTGATGCTGCTAGTGGATGTCCATGTAGTGCATGCAGGTGTGAGTGTGGATGTGACTGGGAGGAAGGTGGAGGAGGAGGGGGAGACAGTGGAGGCAGTGGAAGTTGTCGTGTCTGCAACTGTATGCTGTTTGCGTGACTGCTTTTGGGATGAAGTGTGGTACTTGTGTTTGCCTGTGCCACTCTTGGGTGTTGTCTTGTATGCATGCTCAACTGTATGTGTGCCTGGTATGGGTTGGGGTTGAGGAGAATGGGACTGGGAAGTAGAAGTTGGAGGGGGGACGGTAGGAACAGGGACAATGGCTGCCATCAAAGAGGGGGCCAGAGCCTGAATCGATCTCTGTTGGGCCGCAAATCCACTGTGAATGCCCTCCAGGAATGCATTGTATTGCTGCATCTGGGATGCCAGCCCCTGAATGGCATTCACAATGGTTGACTGCCCTACAAAGATGAATCTCAGGAGGTCAACAGCCTCCTCACTCAGGGCAGCATGGCTCACTGGGGCAGGGCTTGAGGTGCCTGGGGCGAAGGAGAGGGCCACCCTCCTGGGTGAGCGGGCACGGGAAACTCGCTGAGGGGCTGCTGGGAGGGTGGTGCTAGCACGGGGGTTGCGGCTGTACCTGCAGCTGGGGTGGTCACAGAGGTGTCCGCCACCACCAGGGAGCTCCCATTGGAGGAGGTATCTGAGTCTGTGTTGTCTCCTCCAGTCTCTGCCGTGGTGCTCCCCATACCCTCCATCTACTGGTTCCCTCGGCATCAGTGGACTCCGCCTCCTGGGTCATGTGGGATGCAGCTCCCTCTGTCGCCGGTGCCCCCACTCCTCCACCAGATGATGCTAATGCACACAAGGACAGGATGACAAAACAAGAAAGGGGAGGAGAGAGACAAAGGATACACTGGGTCAATGACTGCACCAACACCACAGTTGGCATACACATCACCGTCACACACAGGGAACAGGCTTAAGCACTATGCATTGCACTACCAGTGATATGGCTAATCACTAATGCAAGATGAGGACCACACACCGCCAACTGCAGCACTCCTGGGACCCACAATGCCCTGTCTGAAATGGACTGCTAACAGGCTAGGTCACCTGTATTTGCCATACACCCATTACCCTTCAGATGAACCACGCTGCAATGTCTGGCCTGGCCACTAACACACATCCACCACCCGGATACCACCCCACCAGCCAAAATATGTATTGATACCCACTGTACTGACCCCCTTGTGGCTGCTGTGATGCCCTCAAGCGCCCATCCAGCTCAGGGTAGGCCACCGCCAGTGTACGGGCCATCAGGGGAGTCAGGGTCAGGGTCTGACAGGCACCCCTTCCTTGATAGGAGGCCATCCCCAACTAAGCCTTTGCGGTCTTCAGTGCCCAGCATCACAGGTCCTCCCACCGTTTCTGACAGTGGGTGCTCCGCCTGCCATAGACCCACAGGGTCCGCATGTCCTTGGTGATGACACACCATATTCCCTTCTTTTGATGGGCGCTGACCTGCAGAGGCAATACAGACAGGAGAACACCATTAAGCAAACAGTCCTACCTGTCACACAAATGGCCCACCATACCCGTTTCCATCACCATAGGCACACACATAGCCCAGCGCACAAAATGTACACTGCCAACAGACAATTCCCCCACCCCCTTTCACACAATGCTTACACACACATCTCCATGCATCCTTGCCACATGCATCGTGGCCAAAGTGTACTCACCTGTTGGTCTGGAGGCCCATAAAGCTGTCCGTACTGGGGTAGGACCCCATCTACCAGTCGCTCCAACTCCTCCTAAGTGAAGGCAGGGGCCCTTTCCTCGGTCACACGGGCCATGGTAGGTTCCATACACAGGTCACAGCAGCACACGCACTGTAGGTGTTCTCCTGTTGAAGGTCAGGAAACAAGTGAGGAATGAGATAGAAAATGGCAGTCACGTCCGCGGCGATGTACACCGCCATTGGCCACTGTACTCCATAGAGCCCCATATTATCCAATGAGGAATTGCACGGCGGTGCAAGACCGCCTTCCGCCACGACGCCCAACGTCGGCGGAGTTACCTCACTTCCACCTGTCCCTACATACAGGACAGACAGTCGCCATTTCAGGGGGGGAACAGGCATATGGACAATTACTGCGTCACAGATTATATTGGCAGTTACTCCACCATTAACACTGTCCCAATACATAAGTGCACCATGTGGACTGCTGTTGTGCTTTTGTTGTTCAAAATGTGACAGCCTACTCACTCTTGTGTCCCTTAGATACCTACCCGCAATGAATAGGAAGTGGAGACATACCCCTGTGTACAAACCCCTGGTGGACTCAGTTACATTGGAGGACAGGCACATTATACTCACCTATAGACTGGATAGGACCACAATCACAGAGCTGTGTGCCCAGTTGGAGCCAGACCTGAACTCATCTATCCGTCATCAGACTGAGATTCTCCCTCTTGTGCAAGTGCTATCAGTGCTCCATTTCCTGGCGACAGGTTCTTTCCAAGTGACAGTGGGCTTGGCAGCAGGAATGTCACAGCCAATGTTCTCAATAGTGCTGGCAAGAGTGTTGTCTGCCCTGATAAAACACATGTGCAACTAAATTTCTTTCCCCCAGGTGGAAGATTTGGCCACTGTGAAGGCTGGATTCTATGCAATGGGACACATCCCCAATATTATTGGGGTGATTGACGGGACACATATTGCGTTTGTCCCCCTTCCCCGCCAGAATGAACAGGTCTACAGGAATCGTAAGAGTTTCCACTCACTGAATGTGCAGTACATCTCCCACGTCAATGCTAAGTATTCTGGGTTGGTGCATGATGTCTTAGTCCTGAGGAATAGCAGCATCCCAAATGTGATGGTCCAACTACAGAGGCACAGGGTGTGTCTAATAGGTGAGCCATGGCCCCACCCACTGTATGTTAGTGTATGCCTCTGCTGTTGACCCCATAGGATTATGTGTGGCTAAATGTTGTCCCTTAATACTTGCAGGTGACTCTGGCTACCCAAACCAATCATGGCTGCTGACCCCTGTGAGGAATGCCAGGACAAGGGCTGAAGAACGTTATAATGAAGCACATGGGTGAACTAGACGGATCATCGAAAGGACCTTCGGCCTCCTGAAGACCAGGTTCAGGTGCCTCCATCTGACAGGTGGATCCCTGTGCTACTCACCCGAGAAGGTCTGCCAGATAGTAGTGGCATGTTGCATGTTGCACAACCTGGCCCTCAGACGCCATGTACCTTTTCTGCAGGAGGAGGAGACTGGAGATACCCTTGTGGCAGCAGTAGACCCTGATGACAGTGAGGGAGAGGAGGCAGAGGATGAGGATGAGGACAACAGAACATCAGTTATCCGTCAGTACTTCCAATGACACACAGGTGAGACAGTGCAACTTCACATTTCTATGACTATTTTATATTCTGTGTGGCTGTGGCATGATGGCATTAACTTCCTTTTACCTCTACTTATTGTCACCTATGGTTTATCATTTTACAGATGTTGGTGCTATGACAACTGTGTACTGATGTGCTGACTACAGCCAGCTACATGTCATTATTTCTATGCTCTCACAATGTACAGTTCATTTGCAATGGATGTAACTGTTTCCATAAACACACATTTTCAACACATGACAAGTAGTCAAGTTGTGTTTAAGGGTGTTTATTTTAGTGCTAACAAATTTAGGGAAAAGTGCAGTTGAATGGGGTGATGATGGAGGAAAGTCCAGGGTATTTGTTCCAGTCTGTTTGTAGCACAGGTGCAGTGTCCAAGTGGCCATAGGAAGGGGAGCAACAGCAGTTCAAGGTGGACAAGGTGAATGAGTGGGATACAAGGGGTAAATCAGGAGAGTCTCATTTCTTGGCAGTGGTCTTGGTAAGTGTCTCTGGCGTCTGTCTGGGTTTGCAGGGAACGTTTGCGGGTGCACCTTCTGCAGGGGGAGGGATGCCGGTGGCCTGTGGGTCCTGTGGCGGGGCCTCCTGCCCACTAGCCGCAGCGGACGTGGAGGGCTGGTCAATGGACTTGCTAGTGGTAGGGGCCCGCTGGTGTGATTCTGCCTCCCTCATGATGTTGGCCATGCCTGCCAGCACCCCTGCTATGGAGATCAGGGTGGTGTTAATGGCCTGCAAGTCCTCCCTGATCCCCTTATACTGTCCTTCCTGCAGCCGCTTGTTCTCCTGTACGTTGTCAAGGATCTGGCCCATTGTGTTCTGGGAATGTTGGTGGGCTCCCAGGATCTCAGAGAGTGCCTCCTGAAGAGTTGGTTCCCTGATCCTGTCCTCCCCTGGCACACAGCAGTCCTACCAGTGTCCCTGTTGGCCTGTGCCTCTGTCCCCTGAACAGTGTGCCCACTGTCACTGACCACAGGGCCCAGATTGTCTTGGGGTCGAGGTGTGGACTTGCGTCCCTGTATAGGTGGTCACACTGCTGATTGATGTGTCCTGGGGACAGAGGTGTGGGTACGTTGGGTGGGTGCTGTAGTGTTGGATCCTGATAGGGGAGGCTCTGTGATGGTCTGTGAGTTGGCCTAGGTGACCGGCTGTCAGTGGTCCCTGATGGGCCAGGTAGTTCATCCAGATCTAGAAGTCCAGAGTTACTGTCATTACTGGGGGCATCTTCTGTTGGGGCACTGGATAGTCGTTGCACCTCCTCTCCACTGACATTGGCTGGGGTACCTTTGGGGATGTAAGTGATGTATTATGCTTCATTTGTATGACATTTGTACATCCCTAGCTTCCCCTCTATCGTTGGTGTTGCCCTGCCACCTTCTGCTTGTGTATGGTGATGTATTGTGGGATTGTTAGTTTCCCTATGCTGTGCATGCGTTAGTGATGGGTGTCCATGCAGGGCTGGGAGGGCTGTCCATGCATTGGTGTGGCATGCAGGGCCTGTCATTGTGGTTAGTCATATGTGTAGGTGCAGTATGTGGGATGGATTGGAGTGATGGGAGTGAGGGTGAGGGTGTTAGATGGCATGCAGATATGGAGGTTGATAAGTAGTAAATATTGACTTACCAGTGTCCAGTCCTCCGGCTACTCCAGCTAGTCCCTCAGGATGCAGTATTGCCATTACTTGCTCCTCGCATGCTGTGAGCTGTGGGGGAGGAGGTGGGGGTCCACCGCCAGTCCTCTGTATGGCGAGCTGGTGCCTTGCTACTATGGAACGTACCTTTCCCCGTAAGTCGTTCCACCTCTTCCTGATGTCATCCCTTGTTCTTGGATGCTGTCCCACAGCATTCACCCTGTCCACGACCCTCTGCCATAGCTCCATCTTCCTGGCAATGGATATCTGCTGTACCTGTGCTCCAAACAGCTGTGGCTCTACCCTGACAGTTTCCTCCACCATGACCCTTAACTCCTCCTCAGTGAAGCGGGGGTGCCTTTGTGGTGCCATGGGTGTTGTGTGGTGTGTGTTGGTGAGAGTGTGTTATGTGGTGAGGTGTGTAATGTGGGGTGCGTGAGGGATGTATGGATGTAAGTGGTATGTGTGTAGTTGTTGCAGTGGTCTTGGTTTCAGTCTGGTAGCTATGATTTGTAATCGTAAGGGGTTGTGAGTAATGTGGGTGAGTGTTTTATAGTGGTGTGGGTGTATGGGTGTGGTGTGTGTATGGGTGTTAGGTGTGTGTTTTTGGTATTGGCCAATGGGGTGTTGTTTTGTATGTGGGTGTCCATTCTGAGCGCGGCTGTATGTACCGCCAATGGTTTACCGCTGTTGAATGTCCACCGTGGTGATTCGTGGGTCATAATGTGGTGGGCGTTGTTCTGTTGGCGTAATGGTATGGGTTTTGGGACCGCCACTTTAGCACTGACCTTTGGGCTGGCGGATTTGTGTATGTGGTAGTATTCTGTCGGATTAGTGTGTGTGTCATAATATGGCAAACGGATATTCGTCACCGCGGCGGGATGTTGGCGCCCGTCAGCGTGGCGGTTGGTGGCATTTACCGCCAATGTCATAATGAGGGCCTATGTGTCAAATTGCATCACTTTTGTGACTCAAACACAGCGTAAAATCTTAGTAAATATACCCCTCAGTGCACTATGAAAACAGAAACTATATAATAAATCATTATTACCCGCATCTTCATCACGTTTTTAGGAGTGTTTTCTCAAAATGTATTTCAAAGTAACTTAATTTGCAAACATATCTATATTTAAGTATTGCAGTGATAGCATTCAAATGATATGAATTTCTTCACAGACTATTGAATGATTTATATGTGTTTATTGATTTATACGTGATTCCAATTCAGGTTAGGTTTTTCAGAGACGCTGCTGATGGGGATAGCCACAAATCAGGCATGGTTCCTGCCTTCAGGGACCATAATTGGACTACTCGCACAACAGTAACTGTGATACTCTGGTACTACCAGAAGTACGAAGGGTAAACCACTGCTACCAACAGCTCTGCTGCTCACTCCCGGGCTGCAAACACACCACCAGTCAGGAACCCCCTGCCTCTCTCCACCTGCAGTAATTGTGCAATCTTAACTCGTTCCCAGTCCCCGATCCACTATTTGCAGAGGTCTGCTGCTTTCTTGCTAGTTTGTTACAGTTCAACAGCAAAGAAATAAATATATATCAGCCCTTCGAAGTGCCCAAAAGGCTCTAATAAACAATAAAGGAATCTCATATTTACTATTCAGTGCTCCTTTTTTACGGTAAATGTTCCTCATATTTTGGAGAAATTATCATTAGTGAAAGGACCTTACTTTATAAGGTTACATAAATAAATTCACAAATACCTAAATACATCAACAAAGCAGTTTTGTTTCTCTTAGCAGAACTAGCTGTGCCAATGCTCTGCCAATACAAACTCTTCTTAAATTTCTACCTGCTGCAATTAAACAACATTTTAATAATTTTCCCGTTATTACACAATCAACATCCGCCATGTAGCCGACAGAGGGAGACACGTATTTTGTTGATAAAATCAATGCACAATAAAGAGTCACGTGCATCATTGTGCGTCATGAACACGTGAGTCCTGCAGCGCGAGCGCTACTAACGTGGCGGGCGGTCCTCTTAGTGTAGAATCCCGCACCAGACTTCAGGAAGTGTAATTTTCCTAATCAGGGTCAAGGGTCAAGCATAAAGCGCCCATTGACAGATAATGAGGTGCTTGACCAGCACTTGCCTGGCACTTACAGAAAAGCGTCGTTGTTGAGTGTTCGAGCACAGCTCTAATGTGCTCCTAGAACAGATGAGATGTGTCTGCTTAAGGGCCTGTGTGGGAAGTTCCACTAAATTGGAAACTGTAGCGCAACAATGGGCTTCAGCCTCTCGATTTAGGAGCCAACTTGTGGCCCGAGGCATCTCACAGGGACGTCAAGGACCTGCCAACAATGAAAATATTATTTTAATATTTGGGAGCGCTGCGGTGCTCTCTGTCTTCGTTTGACAACCTCATCTTCCTACTGCCACAGGCGATATCGCTCTCGGAGACCATCTCAAAAGATGATGCAGCAGGGCAATTCAAGATGGGGCAATATAACATATATTTATATTTGTATGTGTTTGCTTTTAAAAACAAAAATCAATCTAGAAAATTTGCAGCACTTTGCTGAACGGCCAGCAGCATTTCGCACGTGCAGTAATCAAGCTTGCTGCATAATTTGCATTTCTCTGTGTTCACAGAGAGCAGATTAAACAGCTAAAAAAAAAAGTTTTAGTTGGAAATCAGCTTAGCTTGAGTTTGGCTATAGCTGTGAGAAGCACTCTTTCTGAGCACTTTTATGTTCTTATATGATGTTCTTTATTTGTTTGGATTCAGACTCAGGGCCTTGTTACGAGTTTGGCAGTTGGACCATCAGACCGTCATATTGGCGGTCCCAAAAAGACCGTCATGTTGGTCTTACAGACCGCCATATTACGAGTTACATTGGCAGGACCGCCGACCATCAACCAAAAACGGCAGACCACAAGCGGCGCAGAGGTCCAGAAATAGTACTCCAGCCCCGACAGCACAGCGATCACCCACTGACCGTATTACAAGTCCAAAGTCGCAATGGTGGGCTCCCATGGCGGTCCGCCCATGGTAGTCCGAACCATGACAGTTTGCAGTCACCAAACTAATACATAACTAATGGATTTGAAAACAACACAACTGATACACATTGCCACCCTAGAAACACCTGTAAAGGACACTATAAAACACACCCCTTCACACACCACAATCCTTTGCAATTTCACAGCATGACCCAGCAAAACAAAGCAACTTTTTCCCACACTGCACAGATACTAGGCACCATATTTTTTACCATCACATACAACACCCTGCACACACTTTTGTCCAGTCACACCCTTCTGTACTACCTCCTTTAGTAAGTCACTGTCACTCTTCTAAATTAAAAAATAATAATCCCACCATCACATTCCAAAAAAACCCATTTCACAGATGAAGAGTTAAGAGTCATGGTGGATGGAATCATAAGATTAGAGCCACAATTGTTTGGAGCACAAGTCCAGCACACTCCTCTCAGTAGGAAAATGGAAATGTGGGACAGGATAGTCAACAGAGTGAATGCTGTAGGCACCACCCTGCACACTGTTGTGGGGCGGCCACTCACCTGAAAACCAGGCTGTCTGCAGGGACAATGACTGTTCTCCCGAACTCCTGAGGCACATCTCGGTGCTGCGAATTGCACCAGAAGCCCTGACAGGTACCCCAACAGGGAAGGAGATTTGGAAAGAAAAGAGAGAAAGAAACACTGGACTCCTTTTCACCAGGTCCACCCAAGTGCAGTTCTTCGGGTTATAGAGGACTGTCAGTGGAGCCCCTGGAAGTTGCCTTTCTGTGATGAATAATGGTATTGGTGAAGCTATGTGCTATTAAGAGACTGTTTCACAACATTCATTCAAGCATGCACTGGTCTCATGAAACAACATTAAAAAAGGCATGCACTGCTCTCATTACATTCATCTAATTTGGTCATCACAGCACATTCACCTGGTAATATCAGCAACTTGGCCCTCTCTCTCTTCTCACGGATTAATATATACCAAAGGTGACAAAATCTGAATGTCTCTAAACAAATTAGGATGTTCTGCAAGTCTCTTTCATGGATCTGCAGTTTCACATTAGGTTTTCTATGGGTAAAGTACAACATAAAACGAGTTGCATTACCAAAAGCAAGAAAACTCACATATAGAGTATTCTTAGCACTAAATTGCATAATCACTATTAACATAAAATGAATTGCAATACCAAAAGCAAGTAAACTCACACATAAAGTAAACCCAGCACTGAATTGCGTAATCACTATTAGTACAAAAAATAAACAAGTGGAAGATAGTGAAGTTCTGTCACAGCCCTCAGTTACAAAATGAAAGTTGGCAAGGCCCCCGTGCTAAATCTGTTATTCAACCCTCATCAAGGCCCCCGCTCATAAATCATGTCTGTGTCCTTAGAAGAGGCCTTTCAAAGTCTCAAGAAGGCTAGAGTGCAACCAGTCTCGGTGTTCAGCTTTCACCAAAAAACAAAGCGGCCGTAATAAAATTCTACACAAACAGATTCCAGACAGCATGCTTCGCTTAGCTGACAGAAGTGTGTTCTTTCCAGAAGATCTCTGCTGAGGCTCTTTGCTGCCAGCAAAAGGGCAGTGGATGGGGCCTGGAGGGAATTCCAGAGTGCAGCGGGCTTTCCATGCCAGACAGGAAGAAAGCCAAGCAGAGTCATGTGCACAGCAAGAGGATTTATAGCCAGCATGACTCATGTTTTTCAAAATACCTGCTCCTTGGAGACCATGTGAGTGTGGTGGTTGCCTGGCAACCAATAAACAGTGCAATTACATTACAAGCAACACAGGCAGAGTTGTTGGGTCCTGGCACGCAAAAGGGAGGACATCAGGAAGAGGTGGAAAGACCTCAGTGACAAGGTCTGTTCCCTGGTCTCCAGGTACCATCTGCAGACCAAGAAGACTGGTGGTGGCCTTCCCAGTGCCCCATTACAACTCTATCCCTGGGAGTAGGTCTTGGCCATCCTGCATCCTGAGGCATTGACAGGAATATCTGGGGGAGTAGAGTCTGGTATGTTACAACACTTAAATGACACCAAAATGCTATGCCAGGCATGCTTACTGCTCACCTTTCGCCACCTTCACTGTCACTCCACTCACCAGCCCAGTGCCCGCTTCTCCAAAGACCCCTGTCTGGCATCTTACAAGTGAAGTGTACTTACTTGGGGCAGGGTGGATAACGTCTGGGTATAGTGTATATATGACAGGGAATTACATGACTACAACTCCCAGCAGGCACTGTTCTACAACTCCAAACACTGGACCAGTGATTCTTTCTCCAAATACCCTTGCTTGAAACTCCCAATTAAAGTGTACCCACATGGGAGGATAACATTGCCAAGTGTGTGTATTATAGGGAGTTACATGACTACAACTCGCAGCAGGCACTGTTCTACAACTCAAAACACCAGAACAGTGTTTCTCCTCCAAATACCTTTGTTTGAAACTCCCAATTGAAGTATACCCAACTGGGAGGATAATATTTGCCAGCTGTGTGTAGTACAGGGGCTGACATAACTACAACTCCTAGCAGGCACTGTTACTGTTATTCAAACCATAAGCACAGTGTCACCTTCTCCAAATACTTTTGTTTGTCAACTCCCAATTGTAGTGTACTCACTTGAGAGGATAACATTTGTATACTGTGTGTGGTACAGGGAGTAACATGCCTACAACTCCCAGCAGGCTCCGTTTCTATAACTCCAACCAGCAGCACAGTGTTGTCTTGTCCAAAGACCCCTGTGTCTTAACTCTCTATTGACGTGTACTCACCTGGGAGGAAACCATTTGTATAGTGTGTGTAGTACAGGGAGTTACATGAATTCACAATAGGCTCTCTTACTATCACCCAACCACCAGTCCAGGGTTCTCTTCTCTAAAAAAAACATGTTTTGGAACTCACACATGAAGAGTACTCACCTTGGGGGATAATAGTTCTAAAGTGTATGTAGTAGAGTGAGCGACATGACTTCCAAGGCCAGGATGCTCTGTCTCACCAACTCAAACATAAGCCCAGTGTTTATTTGCCCAAATACCCTTTCAATGGAAATGTACTCACCTGGGAGTATAACATTTGTATACTGTGTGTACTACAGAGAGTGACATAACTGCAACTCCCAACAGACCCAGTTTCTGTAACTCCAATCACCAGCACAGTGTCCAACTGTCACAGTGCATCAGTTATTGAACTCTCAAACGTTTACTCACCTGGGAGGGACCAAGATATCAATCATGTGGAGAAGTGTGGCACAATGGTTAGAGCGGCAGACCCTGATGCAGAGATCTGGCCCAGGACCAGGATTCAATTCCCGCCTCGGTGGGTCTTGGGCTCAATTCCCTTCGACCAGATAATTCTTGCCTTGGTGCCTCATCTAATTAATGGGTCCCACTCTGTAACTCTGGGCAATAGCTTACTTAGGGCCAGATGTAGGAAACAGTTTGCGACTCGCAAACGGCAAAAATTGCCGTTTGCGAGTCGCAAACCGGAGTTTCCTATGCAGAAATGCATTTTGCGAGTCGGAACCGACTCACAAAATGCATTTCTGACTCGCAAATAGGAAGGGGTGTTCCCTTCCTATTTGCGACTCGCAGTGGGATGCAATTCAGTCGCAGTTACCATCCATTTGAAGTGGATGGTAACCCACTCGCAAATTGGAAGGGGTCCCCATGGGACCCCTTCCCCTTTGTGAATGGACCCCAAAATATTTTTTCAGGGCAGGTAGTGGTCCAAGGGACCACTACCTGCCCTGAAAAAATTCCGAAACAAAAGGTTTCGGATTTTTTTTAAAGTGCAGCTTGTTTTCCTTTAAGGAAAACGGGCAACACTTAAAAAAAAAAAAAATGCTTTATTGACAAGCAGTCACGGACATGGAGGTCTGCTGACTACAGCAGGCCTCCATGTTAGTGAGTGCCCATAGTCGCTATGGGGCCGCAATTTGCGACCCACCTCATTAATATTAATGAGGTGGGTCTTTGCGACCCCATAGCGACTCGCAGACGGTGTCTGAGACACCGTTCTGCATATGGTTTTGCGACTCGGAAATTGCGAGTCGCTCGGAGTAGCAATTTCCGAGTCGCAAAACCAAGTTTTGCTACATCTGGCCCTTAATCTCCACAACGGCCCTCACAGCGCTTGGATGCTTGGCTTCCCCCTGGGGCTATCCAGGAGTGGATGCCTCACAGGGAAAAGCCAGGAGGAGTTCCACAGCGGTATGCGTACAGCGCCTTGAGACCCTAACGGGTGAGTAGTGCGCTATACAAGTGCAAAGTTTACAGTTTTTTTTTTACAGTTTAACTCAGACTTATGTCGTGCTACATAGCTCCATCTTGACATGCTTACCCAAGATGAAAATATTGAGGACAGGAAGAACACCTTACCCTGTGTGAAAAACAAGAATCTCAAAGCCCTCAAGATGCATCACCAGAATGGTATTGGCAGCAGAAACATTCACAAAGCACTGACCACATGATGACTCCAATCACATATACAACAGACTCCTGGGTCTGCTTGCACCTCAATCAACTAGGCATCACAATGGTCAAAGCCACATCCTGTCCAACCACTGTTTTGCCTGTACTGATGACAAGATGCCATTCTCAGCACATCCTCTCAAGTGCCAATGACCTGCACACGTCAGCAGCTGGCATGCTTTAAAATGTCAGGTTAATACAACCAATATTATGGGTACCTGTCACAATAGGATAATCTGCACATCAACTATGTACAAGGGCTTTGCAAAATGTCACTGTAAACGTTTGGAGGTAGCTGTCACAATACAACCAGTAACATTATGGGGGTCATTCTGACCCTGGCGGTAAAATCCGCCAGGGCCAACGACCGCGGGAGCACCGCCAACAGGCTGGCGGTGCTCCCTTGGGCATTCTGACCGCGGCGGTACAGCTGCGGTCAGAAACGGAAAACCGGCGGTGTATCGCCGGTTTTCCGCTGCCCTGGGGAATCCTCCATGGCGGCGCAGCTTGCTGCGCCGCCATGGGGATTCCGACCCCCATACCGCCATCCTGTCCCTGGGGGTTTTGGCCGCCAGGCACAGGATGGCGGTATGGGGTGTCGTGGGGCCCCTGGGCACTGGGCACTGCAGGGGCCCCTGTAACAGGGCCCCACCAAGATTTTCAGTGTCTGCCATGCAGACACTGAAAATCGCGACGGGTGCAACTGCACCCGTCGCACCCCTTCCACTCCGCCGGCTCCATTCGGAGCCGGCATCCTCATGGAAGGGTGTTTCCCGCTGGGCTGGCGGGCGGCCTTCTGGCGGTCGCCCGCCAGCCCAGCGGGAAATCCAGAATACCCACGGCGGTCTTTTGACCGCGCAGCGGTATTCTGGCGGTTCCAGCCAGGCCGGCGGCTTCCGCCGCCGGCCGGGGTCAGAATGACCCCCTATATCTTTCATACCAACAGGTTGAACTGCCACTTGGCACACAGAGCCCACAGAAGAGACTGCCAATACCCCCATGGATGAAGCCCTCAGTGAAGAAGACACTCCTGGACGTCTGGACGTGAAGGACAGTTCAGGCCCATCTGGATAACCTGGTCAGACCTCAAAAGTGAGTCTCACTGTGCCGACATCAATACATCCCAGCTCGGTTGTCTTGACATCACAGACAACCATTCATCCTCAATCTGTGTCCATAGGACAGTACCTACCATCTTGTGCCCCCCAGTCCCGGATCCTGAGTCGCAGCACAACACCTAGGACAATGACGATCCTGGGACCAGTGCGAGGGTGCACCCTGTGGCAAGGGCACAGGCCTGTGGGTGTAGGGAGTGTGAGAAGGATGCTGTGGGCCGTCGGGGTGAGGCCCCTGGGCCTGCCTTCAGCCAGGACACCAACAGCCACATCTTGGCTGTCTTTCATGGCCACATGATCTCACACATGATGCAATGGGCACAACACAGCACAATAAACAAGTACAATACGCATTTCTGACCTTCCACCCACAAACTGTTCAAGCTGCCTCGGCACAGGTCTCATACACCCAAATCGGTGACCTACATTACCTGGAACAAACCATGTCCACTTCTTATGTCCCAAGGCGTGATGGGCTTGTTAATTGCAGAACTCCAGGAGATTAAGCAGCTGCAAAGCGACATCAATAGGGATATGTGTGAGCATTTGAAGGCCCACAATACCAACATGGCCTCCCTAACAGGGGTGCTGAGGGACATTAACACCACCCCGAGCAGGGATCGTCAACAACAATCTACCCCTTCCTTTGGGGCAGCAATACCTGGCCCTTCATCTTTGCCAGGCACTGGAAGGTCGGCCCTATCAGGGGAAGAACCCGCCCAAGACACTCCTGCCTCTATAGCAGCAGATCCACCCCCCCACACATGCGGGGACATCCAGCAAAGACTCCTAGAAGTGCGGATGGCAAGACACCCACCACTGCCAGCAAGTGACCTCTTCCTACAGACCCTCCTTTGTGTGCCACATGTTCACTCTGTGGAGAAGTGTGGCTCAATGGTTAGAGCGGCAGACCCTGAAGCAGAGATCTGGCTCAAGACCAGGGTTCAAGTCCCGCTTCAGCAGGTCTTGGGCTCAATTCCCCTTGACCAGATAATTCTCGCCTCGGTGCCTAATCTAATTCATGGGTCCCACTCTGCAACTCTGGGCAATAGCTTGCTTAATCTCCACAACGGCCCCAACAGTGCTTGGATGCCTGGCTTCACCCTGGGGTGCTCAGGAGTGGGTGCCTCACAGGGAAAAGCCAGGAGGGGTTCCATAGCGGTATGAGTACAGCGCCTTGAGACCCTAACGGGTGAGTAGTGCACTATACAAGTGCTAATTTACATTTTTACTCTGTTGATTGTTCTTCAACCACCTTCCACTTCCTATGGGAAGAGTACACTGGACTTTGGACTTTCAATTGTGTGGCATCTACTCCAATGATTTCATCCACCGTGGCTGAACCCCTCACTGTTCTTTTCAACCATGCCCCAATATGAATTTAAGCACACATTTCCAATAAATCCACCTATCACAAAGTCATTGTCTGCCTGCTTCTGTTCCGCATGTTGCTATGTAGAAAAGTAAGACCATGTGATTCAGATGAGGGAGACACAAGATACTAATACAAGGAGGGATATGTTACAGGTACAGTGTCCTGCTAAGGATCACTATCAACACACACAAACACAATGCTACAAGTGTCTGGTCCCAACAAACATTGTATTCCAGTGTATAGCACATAGGATGTCCATATGTCGGGGCTGTCATAGCCAAGAATGACTGACTTATTGTGTCAAGGTACACATACCAAGGTAACGCTCTCCAGACCTGGCCTTGTCAGATATTGTCCTGTAGAATAGGCTAACAGAAAAGGAAATTATGTCACCAGCTTCAGCCTTATCACATACCAAACCAAAGTGATCCAACATCACATAACCCAAGGTACAGACAGGGGGCATGTCAATCATAATCCAATGACCTTGCGTCTGGTTGTATGAGACAAACATATGTCAGTGTTGTGGCGCAGACACTGTGGCCTGCAATGATGAAGCACATCTGCAGCTGCCTACAGGTCATACAAGTTTAGCCAATGTGAAAGGTGAATACATTGGACTTGATGACAACATATTTCATGGCCACATGATCTCACACATGATGCAATGGGCACAACACAGCACAATAAACAAGTACAATGTGCATTTCTGACCTTCCACCCACAAACTGTTCAAGCTGCCTCGGCACAGGTCTCATACACCCAAATCGGTGACCTACATTACCTGGAACAAACCATGTCCACTTCTTATGTCGGAACAGCATCAGATACCTGCCAATATCACAACTCTGAAATGACCAATGAGCATATCTTGGTGAGGGGACCTGTACAAAGACATAAAAAAGAGTATAGGCTTGAAAATATTATCATGGCAGTAGGCGGTTGCAACTGCGGTGGCCACAGCCATAGGCTAACATTGTTCTCAGTGGCGGTCACGGGCCAATGGCTGAGTCTGCTGGCAGTGACGACCGTGTACGTGGCGAATGTGACACCGTGTCCTGCAGAATCAGACACTTGACTCCTGACACTGCTGCCAGAAAGACCTTGACTACCGGAGCTACTGTGTACCGCCTCTGGGAGCAATCATGCCATGTCCAGCAGATGATAGGGCTCCTGCCTTCTCACCAGAGGAGCTGGAGAGGCTAGAGTAGGAGGTCCTACCCCTGTATGAACAGCTTTATGATACACCAGAGGAGCACCTCCTGTGCATAGCTTTCTCGGTACTTCACTATCCTTTTCCTCCTCACAGGCTAAAACATGGCCCTGTGTGCCAGGCTGACTATCCTCATTGGCCTGCAGGTGCAATCTGTGTGGCATCAATGGAAGGGACAATGGGCAGGTACTGGTGGCCAGTGCCACATGTCCAGTACATTCACATTGTGTTCTGTGAGTTTTTTTGGGTGCCTAGATCCCTTTGTGTTGGATGTACATAACTAGGTAAAGAGACATTACTGCCATCCATTGACGTCTCTTTCCTCATGACTGTTGTATATGTTAGACAACATGTGTGTGAATGACTGCATGAGCTGAGTATGCATGTTGTACGATTCAGTCGTGAGTAAAGTGAGCAATGTGTATGGTGCCACAGAGATTTCTTTACACATGTGCCCTTACTAAAGTGTTGTTTGGAAGGCATGCCATGACTCTCTCTGCCCTTCAGGTAGCCCCACATACCACATGCCAATTGCTGTTGGCTACATGATGTACTGTCATGCATGGAAGTGATGGGAATGGAGTGTCATGTAGGTTCTGTCTGCTCAGCCTGCAGAGACCAGGGCCTGTTACATGTATCCCCCAGTATGGGTCCTAGACTAGGTTAGGGTTGAGTCACTATGGCTATACAACTGTGGCACTGTGCCCACTCCCTATATGCCAGCAGAACCTGTCATGTGGGCAATATGAGGCTCTGGTTTAAAGTCCTGCCCAGAATGCCTCATTCTTTTGATTCGATTATGAATGGGTCCAGAGATAAGTTACTAATCTAGTCCATATGTGCACTTAGCATCACTGTCAAGGTATGTCTTTGACTCATGATAAGTCCCTTACTTCCAGAGCCCTGTTGTCACCTTCACACAGGTCATATTTTCCCTGTGCAGGCATATTGCATAAATGACAGTCCCACAGTGCAGACAGTGCATTGATTCCTGGTAGGCCATGATATGTGACTCAATAGCTTGGTCACATGGCAGAAACTGGACAACACATGCCTTTGTTTGTTGGATTCCATCGCTATAGGATGGACACATATGTCCAAAAGCATGTTCTGTGGTACAGATACATAACCAGAACCCCACCCGAAGAGGCATGAGTCTACATTTGTTAGGCCACATGTCCCCACAACCAGTGGGTACTTACTGTATCCACCATGCAAGTCCCTTCATTGTTACCCATGTGTGATGTTTGAGTATGTACTCTGACAGAAGTCTGTAGGGACTGTATGGAGAGAGAGATCCTCGCAGAGTGTGCATATGTTGTTCCATTCATGCCTCAGGAGTTTAACCTTCAGAAGCCACGGAGGTGCTCCCTTCACAAACATGCCATAGAACTCTGGGACCTCATTACATCACAATCAACCGACATCCCCTTCCTCACGGAAACCTGGACCAACCCCTCCTCAGAACCCGACATAGCCATCGCCACCCCCAAGGGATACAAACTCCAATGCAAAGACCACCTCAACAGGCCAGGGGATGGCATCGCCATCCTACACAGGGACACCATCAAAGTCTCCACCAGCTCCCAAGACACTATTGACAACACAGAACACATGCACTCAGAGGTACACTAATCTACAGACCACCAGGACCACGCCCCGCCTTCTGCGACACCATCGCCGACACCGTCAGCTCGGACGCCCTCACCTCCACAGACTACATCCTCCTCGGTGATTTCAACTTTCACTTGGAGAACCTACAAGACCACAACTCTAAATCCCTCATAGACAACCTCACCAACCTCGGACTCAAACAACTGGTCACCGCACCCACCCACTCAGCAGGACACACGCTCAACGCAATTTTCACCTCAAGCCAACACATAGCCTACACCCACACCACCGAACTCCTCTGGACTGACCACCACTGCGTCCACTTCTCCTTCGCCAAACCCCCCACACACCACCATCAACACACCACACCCTATCGCATGTGGGACAAGATCCCCACAGAATGCCTGAACTCCCAACTGGCTCACAACCCCCCCCCAACACCAACGACCCCAACACAGGAGGCCACAACCTCTCAAAATGGATCACCACCTGCGCAGACACACTAGCCCCCCTCAGAAAACACATCGCCACCTGCAACATCAAGAACGCCCCATGGTTCACCCCCGAAGTCCAAGACTCCAATCGCAAATGCCGCCAAGCGGAGAAAATCTGGCAACAAGAACCCTCTACAACCAACTTCTCCACCCTCAAAGCCACCATTTGCACCCATCACCAACTCATACGCACCTCCAAAAGAGACCACTACAAGACACGCCTTGACAACAACTCTCAAAACAGCAAAGAACACTTCACCATCATTAATGAACTAGCCAAACCCAAAGCCAGCAACATAGACCCTTCACACACACAGCCCCTATGTGACGCCCTCTCTAACCACTTCCACCACAAAATCCTGGACATCCACAACAGCTTCATACCACACACACCCACCACACAAACCCCTCACTCACCCAACTCAACCCCCACTCCTGATCCCCCACCACACTCACCACCTGGGCCCCCACCACACACGAAGAAACCGAAAAAACCATGAACTCCATCCGCTCCGGATCCCCCTCCGACCCCTGCCCACATCGCATCTACAACAAAGCCAGCCCAACCATCGCCCCCATACTCCGTGACATAATCAACTCCTCCTTCGACTCCGCCACCTACTCAGACCCCTGGAAGCACGCAGAAATCACTGCTCTCCTAAAAACACCCAAAGCCGACCCAGAGATCCTCTCCAACTATTGCCCCATCTCCCTCCTCCCCTTCCCCGCCAAGGTCGCCGAGAAACTAGTCAACACCCGCCTATCCCACTACCTCGAAGAAAACAACACTCTTGACCCCTCACAATCCGGGTTCCGCAAGAACCACAGCACGGAAACCGCCCTCATCGCATGCACTGACGACATTAGGACTAAAGTCGACAAAGGCAAGACCGTCACACTCATCCTCCTAGACCTCTCCGCAGCCTTTGACACTGTCTGCCACCACACACTCCGCACACGCCTCCACAACATAGGAATTCGCCACAAAGCCTTAGACTGGCTCACCTCCTTCCTCACTGACTGGACCCAGAGAATCCGCCTCCCACCTTTCCACTCCACCACCACCAAGATCATCTGCAGAGTCCCCCAAGGGTCCTCTCTCAGCCCCACACTCTTCAACATTTACATGATCCCCCTAGCCAACATCCTCCGATCACACGGAATCACTATCCTCTCCTACGCAGATGACACCCAACTCATCCTCTCCCTCACCCGCAACCCCACCACCGCCAAAACCAACCTACACGCGGCTGTCCTCGACACCGCCAACTGGATGACAACTAACCACCTCAAGCTTAACTCCAACAAAACCGAGATCATCATCTTCGGCCCCAACAAAACCATATGGGACGACTCCTGGTGGCCCACCGCCCTAGGACCCGCACCCACCCCCGCAAACCACGCACGCAACCTCTGCATCATCCTGGACCCCTCCCTCTCCATGACACAGCAAATCAATGCTCTTACCTCCTCCTGCTTCCTCACACTCCACACTCTAAAAAAATCTTTCAAATGGATTCCCCCTGAGACCAGGAAGACAGTCACCCATGCACTCATCAGCAGCAGACTAGACTACGGTAACGCCCTGTACGCCGGCACCACACTCAAACTCACACGCAAACTCCAGAGAATCCAGAACACAGCCGCGCACCTCGTCCTTGGCCTCCCCCACCACAAACGAATCTCACCATACCTCAAAACCCTTCACTGGCTCCCCATAAACAAGAGAATCACATTCAAGATCTTCATCCACGCACACAAATCCCTCCACAACACCGGCCCGACATACCTCAATGAAAGAGTGAACTTTCACACTCCCACCTGCAACATCCGATCAGCCAACCTCGCCCTAGCCACAGTCCCCCGCATCCAACCACAGGAGGCAGGTCCTTCTCCTACCTCGCCCCCAAAACCTGGAACTCCCTACCCACCAACCTCCGCAAAACCAAAGACCTCCTGCTCTTCAGAAAGAACCTCAAAACATGGTTGTTCGAACAGTGACCCTCCTGCCCCCCACCCCCAAGCGCCTTGAGACCCTCCCGGGTGAGTAGCGCGCTTTATACATTTGTTTGATTGATTGATTGATTGATGTGTCTCACAGTGACTCACATCCCAGTCAGGTTGCTAGAGCATGGCCCAGATGATGTCAGTAAGCTTGCTTAGTCCTTTAAGGCCTGAGCAGGGTGGTGGGTTGGTCTGCATATTGAGAAGTTTATGTATGTAGTCATGGCTTGTATGTGTCACACTTGGGGAGTATTAGTATTGACAAATAGGAAAGTTTGAACTTGATGTTACTGACATGTAAGTGATATGATCTCTTGATTGGTCTTTTGCATCCATGCAGGTCAACACCCATCAAAAGAAGGGTATATGGGATCCATAGCCAAGAAGGTGCGGACACTGGGGGTCCACAGCCGGCAGAGCGCCCGCTGCAGAAAAAGGTGGGAGGACCTGAGATGCTGGGCCCAGAAGATCACGACGGCCCAGATGGGGGTGTCCTCCCAATGTGGGCGGGGTGCCCATTGGACCATGACCCCCCTAATGGCTCTCATTCTAGCGGTGGCGTATCCAGACCTTGCTGGGCATTTGAGGATAGTACAGCAGCCACAACGGGGTGAGTACAGGGCATATTCCTGCCTGTCCCATTGCCAAGTGATTGTGTTAGATTCTGACAGATCCTCTTGACAATTAGGGTTGAGCTATGTGTCACTCATTAGATGAGTGATTGTTTGTGTAGACATGTCATGTGTTGTACACTGATGTGCCTTGCCTATTGTCTCAAGGACCTAGGACACAACTGGGTGGAATCCAGGAACGACATACAGTATGGCTGGCTACATTGATCAATCAAGTACTGTTTGTTGTTGTAGTGTGTGTAATATCTATTCAACAGGCCACTACTCCCAAATGTTTCAAGCCAAAGGTAAGTAGGTGATGGATCACTATCCTCTGCCATGTGTCTGGGTAAATGCGTATATAGGCATTTGCCACCCAGTAGCTAGTTGTCTTTAGCGTATGACGGGTGCTGGTGTCTCACTGCAATCTGTAATTTAGAGATGTCCAACATACATGTGGCAGGGCTTACATTGTTCTTTGGATGCAGCTATTGATCACTACTTTCCCTTGTAAGTGGGGAAGGTCTATTGACATGATATATGTGCCATCACTGTTGCCGACATTCCTTGTGCCTACATGTCAGCATGTGTCCCTTTCTCTTTATGAAACATTTGTGAGCTGCAGCTTCATACGTGGTCAACCTATGTTGATGGGATGATGTCTGTATTCCCTCACATATATGTGCATGACACACTGTGGAATAGGACATTTACAATGGGGATATGTTGGAAATGGCCTCTCTGCACGGTCACCACCCAAACTTTTTGCCTTCCTCCTCCTCATTTTCTGACCTCATTTTTGCTGGCTCTGAGACTCTCGACATTTTCCCACTGCTAACCAGTGCTAAAGTGCATGTGCTCTCTCCCTAACACATGGTAACATTGGTTCATACCCAATTGGCATATTTGATTTACTTGTAAGTCCCTAGTAAGTGCACTACATGTGCCCATGGCCTGTAAATTGAATGCTACTAGTGGGCCTGAAGCACTGGTTGTGCCACCCACATAAGTAGCCCCTTAACCATGTCTCAGGCCTGCCATTGCAAGGCCTGTGTGTGCAGGTTCACTGCCACTTCGACTTGGCATTTAAAAGTACTTGCCAAGCCCTATACTACCCTTTTTCCACATAGACGTCACCCCTAAGATATGCCCTAGGTGACCCATAGGGCGGTGTGCTATGTAGGTAAAAGGCAGGACATGAACATGTGTTTTTTATATGTCTTGGTAGTGGAAAACTCCTAAATCCATTTCCCACTACTGTGAGGCCTGCTCCTTTCATAAGATAGCATTAGGGCTAACCTCCTATACTGTTTGAGTGGTAGTTTCTAATTAGAAAGGGATAACCAGGTCATATTTAGTATGGCCAGAATGATAATAGAAAATCCTGCTTATTGTTGAGGTTGGAATTTATATTACTATTTTAGAAATGCTACTTTTAGAAAGTGAGCATTTCTCTGCACTTAAATTCCATCAGTGCCTTACAGCCTGCCTGCAGTCAACATCTGGGCTGGGCTGGTTGACAGCGTTCCTTGTGCATTTCACCCAGACAACCACAAACACAGGATACTCAGTCACTCCTGCACTCATCTGCATACTGAATGGGTCTTCCTGGGCTGGAAGGGCGAAGGTTCTGATACTTACATTTCAAAGGCTAGTGGACTGCCCTCACACAATGGACTGCCAAACCCCAAACTGGGACCCTGGCATACAGACCTGTAGTGAAAGGGGGGCTTGTGCACTTCAAAACCACTCTTTGAAGTCTCCCCCACTTCAAAGGCATTTTTGGGTATATAAACTGGGTCTCTGACTCCACCAACTCAGTCACTTCTGGACCTGAACCTGCAACCTGTCAAGAGGAACTGCCTGGCTGCCCAAAGGACTCATCTGGACTGCTTTGTTGAGAAGGAGTGCTGCCATGCTGTTGCCCTGATGCCCTATGACTTTGCTGAGAAGTGCTTTCCAAGGCCTTGGATTGAGCTTGCCTCCCGTTTTCTGAAGTCTCAGGTTCAAAAAGACTTCGGGGGTCATTCCGACCCCGGCGGGCGGCGCGGAGACCGCCAAAAGACCGCACCACGGTCAAATGACCGCAGCGGTCATTCTGACTTTCCCGCTGGGCCAGCGGGCGATCTCCAAAAGATCGCCCGCCGGCCCAGCGGGAAAGCCCCTGCAAAGAGGAAGCCGGCTCCGAATGGAGCCGGCGGATTTGCAGGGGTGCGACGGGTGCAATGGCACCCGTCGCGATTTTCAGTGTCTGCAAAGCAGACACTGAAAATCATTCTGGGGCCCTGTTAGGGGGCCTCTGCACTGCCCATGCCAGTGGCATGGGCAGTGCAGGGGCCCCCAGGGGCCCCACGACACCCGTTCCGGCCATCCTGTTCCTTGCGGTAAAAACCGCCAGGAACAGGATGGCGGGAAGGGGGTCGGAATCCCCATGGCGGCGCTGCAAGCAGCGCCGCCATGGAGGATTCCCTGGGCCAGGGGTAAACCGGCGGGAAACCGCCGGTTCCCCTTTTCTGACTGCGGTCAGAATGGCCCAGGAAGGACCGCCAGCCTGTTGGCGGTGCTTCCGCGGTCGTTGGCCCTGGCAGAATGACCCCCTTCATCTCTTCTGGAACCTCCTTGTGTGCCAAAAAGCGACACACAGCCTTCCAGAAACAACGCACAGCCGTTTTGTCACAGAGAAATAGCCGCACAACCCAACCAGAACAACGCAGCCACTTCTCCGAGTGGATAATCGACGCAGCACTTGCCATGCGACAGAAAACTCAACACATCGTCACACCGGATCGACGAAACGCCGGTGACTTCTTCCCACACACTCAGGATTTCTCCGCATTGTCCCTGGGTGCCAAGAAGATCCCTGCATCGCAGTAAGGAACCAAGAATGCCTGCCGAAAAACGGCTCAAAGCCCCTTGCAGCTTGGAAAGAAATGACGCATCTTCTGTGTCGCATCGGAAAACCCAAAGCACACCCTATTTTTCCATGCATCTCCTCCTCTGCAGTCTCCCTGCGTGTTATTTTTGACGCAAACCAGGTACTTCGTGTAAACAAGGGACGACTGTTGATTTCTAAGATTTAAGCGTTTTTTTAATCTTGCAAAAGTGATATATCAACTTGTGCTTATTGAATCTTTATTGTTTTGTTCTTAATTTAACCAGATAAATATCCTATATTTTTCTAAACCTGTTTGGTGTATTTTCACTGTGTTACTGTATGATTTATTGCACAAATATTTTACACATTTCCTTCTAAGTTAAGACTGACTGCTCAGTGCCAAGCTACCAGAAGGTGGACACAGTATAATTTGGATTGTGTGTGGCTTACCCTGATTAGGATTGTGGTCCCTACTTGGACAAGGGTGTATACCTCTGCCAACTAGAGACCCCATTTCTAACAGGATACATTTCATGTTGTGCCAGATATAGGAGTGTGTCACCATTGTTTATTGGCTGACACATACCGTCACCCATCATAGCATGTCATTCGGCATGTACAGTTGCAATAGCAATGAGGAACAGGTAGGCCTAGAGTTTAGAGCCACAACGTCCTGGCACCTGGACTTGGCATCAGGTGGAAAAGTACACTGCATATGTGTAATGGGTAAGGTTTGAGCCCCGACTGTTGATATGCTTCATGGAGTGGCTTGCAGTTATGTAGACATCACATGTATTTGGGCACAGGCATTCATCCACACTCAGACAATTGGGTTGACATGACCAAAATGTGGAGAATGATGTAGCTTCCAACTGGGCAACGTGTTGAGGGCATTCAACAAGTACTTGCAAGTCCGAGGACCACTCCAAGGGAATAATGGCATCTGCTGATGCACTCAAAGTATGTCATAGTAAGGGGTGTCAGACATTAGTGGTGATTACCCTGGGGCTTGATGATTCATTGTGTTGTGAATCTTGGGGACATCTCTCCCTGACATATTGCACATGATGTCTACAGTGTCCATTTCCATACCACATCTTTCGCCTTTCTGAGCAGCATTAATACTACCTCCATGACTCTATTGGGACACATTTCACCTGGTGGAGTGTACGTTGTTGATATGTTTCCATTGTGACATGGGTATTTCAAAGTCACCTTCTCCAGGATATTGTACATTTTACATCAATATGGCATGACTTTGTATCATCATTTCTCATTGTTGGGCATCATGTATGTGACAAATAGACGTGTGCATGACCTACTGTGGAACCTGTGGAAGTCCATTTTGCATTGACCTACTATTGTATGCAAACAGGTGACTGGTATCTGCTTCATGGGGCAAAGCTTTGAGGGTGATGGTGCCTCCTACTTGTTTAATGGTCATTGTGATTGCACACCTTCAGCCATGCAATTGTAGTTGTCTGAGATCCTGATTTTCCTGTGGCAACTGTTGACAGTTCAGATGGCATGCATGCATATGGTATAGCAAATGTATGGGCCACTTAGGTGGAGTTTGTTGCTGAGGTCTACTTGACATCATGGCACTGTATACTAATCAGAGCTGTTGTTCATGTGTGATCATGGACATGTGATGACACTATTTCTCTGTGTGTTTGCAGCATCAGTACCAGCAAGTGAAGGAGGCGGGGCACAGCAGAGTGGGGAAGCATCTGGCCAGGGTACCTCGGGTCAAGGCACCACTGACACAGAGGGACCCAGTGGCCTGGAGGGCGAGGGGAGTGCCGGGGGAGACTGCGACATCATCATCAGATTTTTCCTCCATTGAACACTCCCTCATGGTGGCGGGCCCATGGTGGCATCCCCCTGTACCAACCTTGTCTACCACCCCCTGTTCTATCACCGCCCTCCATGTTGCTCCCCACCTGGTTGGCTGTGCCCGCACCCAAGAGGGTGGCGTTTCCATTGCCGCAGACCCCTCCATCCCTGCACCTGTTACCCTTGCTCCCCTCAGTGAGGAGGCTATTGACCTCCTGAGAAGTATCTGTGTGTGTCAGACAGCCATTGTGAATGCTATCCAGGGATTGGCAAGTCAGCTACAACAGACAAATGCATTCGTGGAAGGGATTCATGGTGCAATGTCTGGCATACAGAAATCTTTTCAGGCTATGGCTTCCACACTGACGGCAGCCAGTCACCCCCCCACTTTCCGTCCCTCTCCACCTCCATCTTCCCACTCCAAATCCCTCCTTCCCCTACCTTTCCAAAGCACACAGAGAGATTTACACACATCTACTTCAACACACCAGCACGCAAGCAAACAAAAGCTGCACACTAACACAACTGTCACAACTTCCCACTGCCACCAACCACAGCATCACATACACAACATCTAGCATACCCACAGGCACCACACCAGCAGTCAGTGACACACCCACCACACCCATCATACACGCAGACGCCACCCCAGCAGACCCCCAGACATCCACCACAAGCATCACATAAAGGCCACACCCACTTTCACCACTCCATCCCTCAACACCTCCACCTCCCAGACCCCCAAGACTCATAACACACTCACGCACCCACCCAACAGACACCCACCAAACATAAGCATACTTCCCAGAAGCATGCACCCATGGCATCCACACCAACACAGACTACTCTCTCTCTATTTTTTTTTAACATGATTATTTATTGGTATTTCAGGTGGTACATCATCTTATTCACAGGATCAAAAAATCTTACATGGCCGTACAAGTCACTTTTTCATGACAACTTTGAAACACTTAACCAGCACTGCTATCGTTTTATATTACCCCCACTCTGAGGCTTGTTCCTCATAGAACTCTGTTTACAAGTGAAAAGGTGTATCCGTGAAGCAGGGTGGTGAGAACCACCACTTTCAGCTCTGGGCTCTCAGATACCCATCCACTCTGAATATAACAACTAACAAGTAAAAGATACAACTTGCCCAGTGATCTGAACCAATCTACCTGGTGTGCATGCAATTGTATGGGTACCTACTGGAGAGAGGGGGAGCTGGGGAAATGACCATGTGTGATCATACAGGAAGGTCCCGGAGGCCTGTAGCTGTTGTAGTCCTACCTCCACTGATTAAGCGGCCCATCTGCAACATCATCCATAGTCACCTCAAGAGTGTCTCATGTTCCCGCCACCTCCACCAAAAGGGTGGCTATCAGTCTTTTCCTCATCCCTCTCATTTCTTCCCTCTGAAGGGCCTGTTCTTCCGCCCTGGCCTAGCAGGCAACATCTGCCACCCATGTGCTCAACCTAGGTCCATTGCTATTCTTCCAAGCCATCGCTACCCTCCTACGTGCCAGTTGCAATGCCAGGTCAGTAAATCTGTTCCCCACCTTTTTTTAGGGGGGCTATTAAGAAGTCCCAGTAAGCAGACAGCCGGACCATTATCCATCTGCCTGTCCAGGGTACTGTTAAGTTCAGTTTTAATCTCTCTGCCCCAGAAGTGCTGCAACACCGGGTATCCCCAAGTCATAGGCAGAAGTCTGCGTCACTCAGCCGGCATCGTAGGCAGATCCCTGATGTCACGCTGTATATCTGATTAATTCTATGCAGGGTAAGATGGGTCCTATGGGCATAGTTATACTGGGTATACCTCAAGCATGTGTTTTGTGAGATTTTGTATGGGTATGCCAGGGTTCGACTCCATTCAGCGTCCGTCATCTGTCTCCCTAGATCCGTGTCCCACTTATGTCTCTGTCCCTCCAATGATCGGTCTATCATCCCCTTCAGGGGTCTGTAGAACCACGTTACCAGGTGGGATCCGCCCCCAACAATCAGCATAGATTGTAAGACCGCAGCCGCAGTGGGTTACTCGCTTTCGCCCCCCACATGGCTTTCAGGGCTCTTACGATGGCCTCATAATTTAAGAACTGGCTGGCGACTAAGCCTGTTTGGTCCATCAAGTCACCGAAGGGGATCAACATCCACTGTTGCGATCCCCACATCCGTCCACTGTTGTAGCTTTCGTGCAGTAAAGAAGGAACAGGGTTTACCATGTGGTAGGCCGACCAGCGGGAGGGCCGTGGCATAGGGGTTTGTCGTATGTGTTCACCTGAGGGCCATACACCAGGCTGCCAATGCCACAGCCACCAGTATATTCGATCCAAGAATTGGCCATTTCCCCCGAAGTAGAGAAGCCAGGAGTCCCACCACTTAGGTATGTCCCTTGTCTAGGTAGACCATCGAGGTGTCCAGCCCGTTGAGCCATATCGTCAGCCACTGAAGCTGAGCTGCCAAGTGGTACAGTCCAAAGTCAGGTACTCCAAGCCCTCCCTCCTGAGGCGGTAGGCAGAGCATTGTCAGGGCTACTCATTGGCTCCCCATGTCCCACACCAACTCTCGTAAGAGCCTGTCCAAGGTGCGAAACCAGTACACCTGGATGAGGAATGGTAGGTTGGCGATGTAATAAAGAAGCCTGGGGAGCATCACAATTTTGGACAGGGCTATCCAGGCCATAATGGGAAGTTTTAACGATTGCCAAAAGGCTACTGCAGACTTCAATGCCCGGTATACTCCCCCCAGGTTACCCTTGCAAAGGTCTTTCAAGTCATGATAAATTTGAATTCCCAGGTACATAAGGGTGCGGGGGCCAATGGACATCCTCTGGGCAGGGGAGAGGGCGTGGCATCCCTGCTATCATCGGGAAGACACACGTCTTACGTCTATTGAGGCGCAGGCCTTAGAGGTTGCCAAAGTCCACCAGCATCTGTAATACCTGTGGCAGCACCGCGTTCCCATCCCGCAGGTAAATGAGGAGGTCGTCAGCATATAGGGAGATAATGTGCGGGGTTCCCCGCCTGATCACTCCTCACTCTCCGGCCACAGCCCTTAAGCTCTCCGCTAGCGGCTCTATTGCAATGACCAACAATAAAGGCAAGAGGGGGCAGCCTTGCCTGGTTCCCCCTGCAAATGTTATAACTACTCGAGATTGTGTGTCCTGTCTTCACTCTCTCCGTGGGTCAAGTGTATAGTAGATTAACCCATCGGGCCCATCGCTGCCCCAGCCCCATTAGCATCATCACCGCTTCTAGATAGTCCCATTGCACAGTGTCAAAGGTCTTTCCACCGACACTATCATAGCTGCCATCTCCGGGGGACGTGGGCTATCATAAATTAGGGAATAGAGTCTCCGTAGGTTGTGTGGTTACTATATGTAGGTATAAACCCATTCTGATCTTTATGAATGAGAGTCCGTCTGTGTAGTAGTAACCGGGTCGCAAGGACCTTGCTAAGCACCTTAATGTCAGTATTCAACATTGATAATGGGTGGTAATCAGCCACCGTCATATCAGTCCGTTTACCCTTGGGGAGAAGTATCACCAAGGCCTCCCTAGTGGATGGCGGTAGTTCGCCTGTCTCATAGACCTTGGTATACATCTCTACCAGTCGGGGCACCAAAGTTTCGGTAAATCTCTGATAAAGTTCTGGTGGGAGGCCATCTGTTCCCATTGTTTTCCCCGTCGCCAGATCTTTGACGGTAGTTCCCACCTCCTGGGCGCACACCTCCCCCAATGCTCCCAATTCCATGCCGTCCTGCTCTGTTAACATCACCAGCCATAGACCCACCAGGTAAGTTTGGAGAGAGTCCAGTCAGCCCCACTGGGTGCGCTATACAAATATGTGTAGTAGGCCTTAAACTCATTATTGATGTCTATGCGGGAATAGAGCGGAGTCCCCGTTCTGGACGTCAATTGGGTAATTGGTGTTCCCCTACTCTCCGGTTGGATCTGCAAGGCTAATAATCTCCCTGCCCTTCCCTCTTCTTCATGTATCCTGCCCAAGTATTCCTTGTAGTCGTGGCATCTAAGGCTTCAGTGGGCTTCTTGCGTGTCTGCTAGTTGTCAAGTGGCCCCCTGGTCCGTCCCCAGCCATGACTCCCACCTGTGCAGCTCGGTCTCTAGGCGGATTAGTCCCTTCTTAATCCCTACTGTTTGTCCAAAGCTGTGCCCCCTAATAACCACTTTCAGGGCTTCCCATTCCAACCCTCTAGACTAGGCGGTCCCCTTGTTCAGGGAGGGATAGTCTGTCAGTGTAGAGGCTAGTGCATTTCTGAAGAACTCGTCCTCTATGGCCTTAGGGTACAGGTGCCATGTCAGTATCGGTGGGTGCCTCCCCAGTGTCTGCAGTGTCAGCAGCAATGGGCTGTGGTCAGAGACTGTTCTACCCAGGTATACAGTATGTAGAACATCACTCATGAGTGTCGTGGAGCAGAACATGTGATCGATCCATGTGTGCACTTGGCGGAGGGAGGAGTAGTGTGAGTATTCCTTACTATGAGGGTGTTGAGTCCAGGCCTTTCGCCACTCTAAGTGTTTACGGCTCCCTGCAGAAGGTGAGAGGAGCGATCCCAGTCTGGGTTAACTATACTGTTGTAGTTCCCCCAGCCAATAGGGCCCGCCTGGGAATCGCGTCAGGCGGGCTGAAAGAACCTGCCAAAAAAGATTCTGGTCTTGGTTAGGGATGTATACGCGCCCCAAGACTATCTGTCTGCCACTAAGGTGTCCCTCCACCAAGACATATCACCCTTCTTTGTCAGCGTCTAGTGTGATAGCCTCAAAGGGCACCCCCACCTGCACCCATATCAGTGCGCCTCGTGCATAGGCTGAATATGTAGTGACAATGAGCTGCCCCGCCAGCGCCTGAGAAAACTATCAGCCTCTGTCTTAGTGAGGTGGGATTCTTGTAGGAATGCTGTATGGACTCCTCTCCTCTTCATGTAAGTCAGTATATTATGCAGCTTTAATATGGTCCCCATCCCTCGGATGTTCCAGGACATCAATTTAATTGCAGGGCTGTTATTCAACATATTTGTGCAGTGTCCACTGATCTACTTGTCCCAGCTCCCACTGCATCCCTCCAGTTCCCCCTACACAACCAACCATACACGCCAACTTCATATCTGCCCTTCAACAAGAACAACAATATTTAAAACCCAACTCCACGACCCAAGAGCAGTCCAGCAATGGCCAACTGCCCAAACCGGCAAAACCGAACTTCTACAGTCTCTCATTGTGGCCTGTCTGGAGCAATCCAACGGCGAGTGGGGGGGGTAAAATGTCCATAAGCCTTTAATAGACCATCGAGCTTGCCCGGACCGGCACCATTCAGCTGTAAGCCGCCTCTCCCACTGGGAGCTGTTAGCAAAGCGAGTGTAGGAGCTCCATTAAATGTCAAATTATGTCTTCTGCTGTTTGGGGTGTCACCTGAGGGAGCTCCTAAATCACACTGGTGATAGATTCAAGGTTGGCTGTGTCCGCTGTTTCGTGTACATCTGTGTAGTAGTTTCTGTCCCTATCAGAGGCGGGCAACTCCGTCAGTGATGCTGTAGTCCGGATCGCCGCGCATTGCTCCTGAGTTACTTGTAGTTGCGTTGGTTGCAACAGGCAACCTGTGACAGTTTGATTCTTAGAGCGGCTCCTCTTCCCACGATGACCAGTTGCACTGGTTCGTTCCCCACACAGCCAACTTTTCCACCTTTGTAAGATTCAAGCCAGGCCCATGCTTGCTCCGGGGTCTGACAAAAGTGTATTTTGCCTTCCTACATTATCTTCAGTTTCGAGGGGAAAAGCAGTGCATAGCGGACCCTTTTGTCGTGTAGTGCCTTCTTCACGGATAGATATGAAGCCTGCTTCGCCTGCACCACTGCTGTGTAATTGGGAAACATGTTAAACCTGAAGTTCTCTACTGTAAAAGGGCCCGCCTCTCATGCACTCTGTAACAAAATCTCTCAATCCCTAAAATGTAGCAGCTTATCCACTACCGGTCTGGGTGGCCGGCCTTGCGCCGGGGGTCTAGGCGGCACCCTGTGCACTCTTTCCAGTGCAAAAAATGAAGTAAACTGCTGCTCACCGAGGAGGAATTTCATCCAGTGCTCCTGGAAGGCCACCATATCAGCACCTTTGCCCCCCCCGGGAGTCCTATAATGCATACATTACTGCGGCGACTGAGGCCATCTGCGACCTCTGCCAAATATTCTAGTCTCAGCACTTTGGCTCTGATTTATCCTTTTTTGTGCCACATTTCCGTCATTTTTTGGCGCAAAAGCGGCACAAATTTACAAAATACAATTGTATTTTGTAAATTTGCGCCGCTTTTGCGTCAAAAAATGACGGTAATGCAGCACAAAAAAAGTATAAATCAGGGCCTTTGTTGGTGAGATGGGCTATCTGTGTCTTGTGCGACCGCTGCTGGGTTCCAAGACTTGTCAACTCTTCCTCAGTGGTTTTCACCCTGTCAGAAAGCTTCCGGTGGTCCGCCCATAGGCAGCTCAGCTCTGTCGACACCTTTGCGATCTCTTTCCCTAAGAGTATTTTTCTATTCCTCAATTGCTTCCACTATCTTTTGTAAGGTGACTTACATTGGGGGTGTTGTGCAAGCGGGCTCAGGAGCGGCTCCCCCGCACCCTGGTCGCTGTCAGGGCTGAGTGGTCTCTGCGTCTGGGACTTAAGGCATTGTTTCCCTATTGGGAGGCTCTGTAGTTGTTCCCATACTCGTCTGACTGGCCACGGTGGGAAGCGACTGGGGAGGGGCTCCGTTTCCACCAACGTTAATCCTCACCTTCAGCCGGCAGGCTCCCTTGGTATTCCACTGGTCCCAACGTCCATTTCTGCTGCAGGCGTCCTTTGCCGGTGGGCCTTTGCCACTCCCCACCAGGTGTAGCTATGTGCAGCTGGTATGCTCCAGGTGGGGCCCCTCCTCCCCAGACCCAGCACCTCTCCAGGGGCCACCTTGCTCACCTCTCCTCGGCAGGTTCGCAGATCCCCACCACCTCTGCTTGTGCTAACTGGGGATTTAGGGGCCCTCCTGACTCCTATACATGCCCCCGGTGGTGGGGGGGGGGGACTTACACCGGATAGTCCCCCCGTCAGCCAGACTTTTCAGGGGCTCAGTTGCCTCCGCTCCCATGACCGCCCACACCGCTCTCGCAGGCCTCCTCATTCCGTCTGGTACAGGGCGCTAGCTCCTACAGGAGCTTCTCTAATCGGCGCGGGACAGTGGCACGTCTCCCAGCAGCCTTTGCTGCCTAAGTTGTCACCGCCTCATACCACTCTGGGTTCATGGTCCCTGGGGACCCTCCCGCACCCCCAACCAGCACTCTCCTCCTCACCTGGCCGTGAGGGGGCCTTCCGAGCCCCGGCGTACAGAGCTCCGGGCCTCCCGGCTCCCCAGTAAGAAGGGGGCAGAGCGCTGGGCCGTGCCTGTCCCCTCTCTCCTTGCCTCCTCAGTTGTGCTTCCTGGGGTCCTATGGAGTCAGGCCTCCCCCTCTGGCTGCCGCCAGCAGGGAGGGCCAAGCACCACGGCCTCGCCCACCTCTTCTTCTGTGGCCCGCTCGGTGTCCTCACAGACACGCAGCTGCCATCTTGTGCTCTCACTGGCACGGGCTGCCTCATCCGCCTTCTCCGTGCCAGCCAATGGCAGCAGCGGATCACTGCTCACTCCCCTAGGTCAACAGGTTTCACATGTATCTAGGGGCCACATCCCCTTACCCCGACTCTCGGCTACGGCCTCGTTCGGTCAGGATCCCTACTGGCCAGTCCAGAGCTCGTCCTCTATGCGGCTGCCATCTTCGGCGGTTGGCTCTGCCCCCCAACACATACTACTCTCTCGACCTTCAAATCCTGACCCCCTTCTGATGACCATCCCCGTGTCCCTAAGAAAGCTTTTTTGTTTGACTTTAACCTTTTCCTTGTTCCCTCCACCCCATCCCAAACCCAAGAGGCCCCTACCCACCTAGCAGGCCCTCCTTTCCACCTCCAAGGCCTCCCGTGCTCCCTGCAAGCACCCATACCTCTTCCCATCAAGAAGAATCCCACCCCTCCCAAAAAGAAGCCCATCCCTCCCAAGCCAAGTAAACCCCCCCTCCCAAATCTGACCCCCAAGGATGATCACTGAGGTGCCCTCTTGCCTGCTTGCTGCCCCTTCATGTGGAGGTTCTCTGGCAGTTGGGAGTCAAGTGTTGGCACAAAACTGTGCTATTGTAATTTGAATGGACTGACCAATTGCCTTGGACTCTTTGGGCTCCTCTATTTAATAGACCCACAGAGCTGCTGTTGTTTTGGGTGCACCTGCAATTCCTTTTCTACCTTACTGTTTTTCCTGAGTAACTTATGTTGTTTGTGTACACGTATGTGTGTTTCAGCCTGCTTGCTGATCCAATTGCTGTTGTTTGCAGTGTGTGACTTTGTGGACAGTGCTGGTGTCCCCCAAGACAAAGGAATATGTTGAGTGTGTGGATATTTGGGTGTAAATGCAATATTGGAGTCAGAGCATTGTGTACTGTTTGTTACGGTATGTATTTCATCTTGTGTTGTCCAATGTGAGCATGTATGAGATCATACTTGTCCCCCTGATAAGAATTATGGATTAATCTAATGTGTGTAAGCTTGAGTTTTGTTTGTGCAGACATGGAGTGTGTTGACTTGTTCTACCTTTGTTTGCATTTGGCTGTGCATGTGTCCATTTAGCTATGTGTACCTTGTAGCTACTTCATGTAGATGTATGTCCCATGCAGTTGGAGTTGTATGTGCTTTTGTTGACTTGCACTTCCACATTGTGCCTGTGACACATGTAGGGCCATTTCCTGTGAACATGTTGTTTTAGGGGTGTGTGCAAAGTGATATGTGTACCAGTGCAGCCTCCTTCCCTGAGTGCTCCTGATGCCCCCATCCCTATTTTGCAGGTAGTGTTAGCATAGTGCTCTTTGTCTATTTGTCTCTCTGTCTATTGTACATGCTATTGGCCTTCCATTGTGCTGTGATGTGGGTGATGTGTGTGTTCATTGCAGGGCTTTTTAATGGGAGTGGTGTTTGTGTTCCATGCCACATCATTACTTATGTGTGTTGTATGTGATAACAGTCCATGGCATTTGAGGAATTGTATTTGCATATGTGATGTTGGTTTGTTGTTGGTGATATGTGATACAATGTTGAGTAGCCTTCACTATTCCTTTGCCTGAGATGTGAAGATTTGTGTTATTGTGTAGTCTTGCTGTGCAGTGTGAGTGACCTGTCCAAAAGGGGCGTATTGTGACTGTGCCCATCTTTATGTATGGTTTAGACTGTGTACACGATGAGACATGTACTTGGTGCCCGTAGCGTGACCCCCATATGATGTGGACTACAGCGCAACGATCTGTTGTTGAGTGTAATGACACTGGTAGGTGTGTGTACTTATGGCCAGTTGCATCCACGGTGATGTGGATTTTGTGCTAGATTAATGATCAACAACAACGGCAAGATGTGCGTGATGGGCTCCATGGTGGCACCAGATGTGTAAGGCTTCCTGCAGGTGAATGGCTCCCTTTATAGAACCCGTTTCCACCTGTTGAGACGTGGTGGTCAGACCGCCATGGTCACATTAGCGGTGTGCAACCTTGTAAGACGTCTGGCGAAAACACTGTTTCTGCCGGTCTGTTTGTTCTGCCTTGTGACCGGGGTGGTCTGTGCTGCATGGCGGCGCCGGCGGGACCACGGCTGTCTTTGCTCCATAGTCCGGCATGTCTCATAATACGGTGGTCTGATGGCCATCCCGACGGCGGTCGGACCACCACCGCTGCCATGATGGCCGACAGACCACCAAACTCATAACGAGGCCTTAAGAATAGGTGTCTTAGGTGGTTGGTGAAAAAATTCTTATCTTACGGTCCTTGTGAGTATGTATATTGTCTGAGAAAAATGAACATGGTTTTGCTAAGGCGACTTCTATGTCAAAATCCACGGTGCATGAAAAATCAGTTAAACTTGTAGCAGGAGTTCAAAAGTGGGGCTTTGACAAGATGGCCACCCAAATCTATGGCCCTCTCTTACAGAGGCATTTCTATTCATGACAGCCTTCTGTTTTTTTTTTTTTTTTTTTTTTACCAAGGACAATGAATAGCAACAAAGCGCATGAGACATAATTAAAACTGGAACGAAGGAGAGCAGTAAGAAATAATTTAAAAAGAGAGGTAAAAATAAAAGGTACAGAGAACAGTATCCATTTCAACCCTAGCTCCACATACTGTAAGTAGCGGAAACCATCAAAGTCACTAAGAATAGTAGGCTATATCGCCGCACTGAAATATCTTTGGAACAATCAGGAGACAAAAAGATCTCCTCGGCCACACAGGTCTGCTGATGAACAAAACACCAGGCACAACATGAACACAAGAAGTGCTTTGAACAGTAGTAAGCACTGGATATGGTGCTAAAGAGTATGGTGGTCCAGAGAATCTCAGGTAACACATGAAACCACATGAGAGCAGTCTAGACACCAGAGACAGCTAGATCCCTTTAAAAGTGGTGGGGTGAGTGAAGTGCCCCATCACTTCCCAAAAACTAAATATTATACCCCTCCCCCTAAAACCCCAGTGTAAAACACCCCTTCCTCCAAAAGCCCAAAATAAATTACCCCCCCAAATGCCCAAATAATAACATAACCACTAACTACAAAATAAAACATAACCACTACACTTACATGCATTACACATTTCAAATAAATAAAATGGTACGTACCCACAGGCTGCGCATCCTCCTCGGTATTCTACTGCACTATGATGCAGGAAGAGCTCCCCTAACCCATCCAGGTGCTCCTCTCATGCTGGTAACCATCATGAAAGAAGCACCTGGATTGGATGGAGTTGGCTGGCTGGACACTCCTTCAAGCCCTGGAGGCCGGTACTTGGCCTTCACTCAGCTGTTTAAGGAAAATGAGTGGAGAGCTTCAAAGTGCGCATGTGACTTTTGCCTGCTCAAGGCAGCTAGCCAAAGTGACATGCGCACTTTGCAACATCCAGACAGCCCCGCTTCAATCCTCCATTCTGCCAATTTGCAGCAGAGGACATGCCCCACGTGTCTCTGGGATTGAGGCAGGCTGGCTGCTGCAGTTCACACATTGGTAAAAATAAAATGGCAATAAAATCTTTTTATTGCTATTTTATTTTTCCTGCATGGCTCGCAGTGGGGGGGGGGAGGAGGGAGGCAATGCTCCCCTGCCCTCGTGAAGAAAACGCTGCTGCTAGCAGCTACAGAAGAATGAATATCCAAGGTGGCAACCAGTATGGAATGTTTAGAACATCAGCAGTAGACAGCGATGTTATAACAAGAAGCAGCAACAGATAGTTGGACCTATCTCATCAAATGCAGCAGACAGAATATCCTCCAATTTGCAGGGGCACTGTAGGGAGAAAAAGACTCTCTGGTGTTCATGGAAAATGAGTTTCTCAAATGATTACAGCTAGAACTCCAGCCAGGTCTGAAAACTCAATGGACATTCCTACCATATAGGATTCACTACAACTGTCATCTTTAGGCACAAAACACAATGCTGAAATAATACAAATACACAGTCAAAAAATTCCATAGCTGTCCGTCTCCGGGCTATCCTCGTGGTAAATCAGGGCAAAAGTAATTTAATTCTTGGAAGTTCAGCCTGATGACAAGAAACATAAAATATATCCTGTTGGAAGAAACATTAATGGTCTCACCAAACAAACCTTCACCCATTGCTTTTAAGGACTTAAAAAGTCCTTGGCTATGACTCCTTCAAATACCTAGCTACAAAATGTATCATCAATCCAGGTTCCTCCTTTCTTCCTTCATCTTTCTACTTATCAACCAAACGTTTAAAAATTAACTTTCCTAGGTTTCAGGGTAACTTTTATGACCTCAACACAAATGTCAATCTCAAATAGACAATCATTCAGAGTGACTTGAATATCTGGCAGATGACTCCTCCAACATATGTGGTGGAAAAGTCATCATTAACATGGACTGCACAGTCCTTACTCAAAGATGAAGAACCCACCAAACTCCAGAGTTGCAGTCTAAAATCCTGATCTGTCTGACTCCACAACTCTAAATTACAGTGTGTCAGGATCTATCTTAGACCCCTCCCTGTTTTACTTCCACATAATAAACAGGCTTTGCACTAAGCAGACACCTGACTATATGTATCTCTACCTTCCAATGCAGCAAATGAGAAAACATGTCTGAGAGATGCTAGCCCAAACCATTAACACCAGAAGGGGCTGCCTTTGATAACCATCACAAAGAAGATATCTGCTGTCAGATCTAGTCATATGGGCTCTTGGTCAACTACCTCCCATTAGAGTTTACAGGACCAGCTCTGAAAATGGCATAAAAATACTGACTCACTTCTGATCTCCTGAACACTCACAGCTAATGCGTGCCGTGTGTTCTGATTATGTTAAATCTCTTATCAACTTAGGATAAAAGATAGCTTATTCACAATCACTCAATAGCTCACACAAAGGTTGAATGAACTTCTTTCTGTAGTCAATGAGCAAACACACCAACACAAGCAAGCTAGTCTCCTATCTGCATGACATCCCTTCGACTGTTTGTGGTGTCTCAGAGAGACCGCCCATCTCACCAGTCCTTTTCAGTATCCCATGATCCTAGTATTCTACATTTGGAAGCACAACTCATTGGCCACCGTGTGTGAGGGTGCCACTCAAAAAGAAAAAGAACCTAAGAAATTCCACAGAGAGAGATTTGAACTGAAAGACTGAAAACACTGGATGAAGGTCAATTGGCCCTGCGTCACAAGTGTTAAAAGAGAAGACCCACTAAGTTGTAAAGCAACACAAAGTGGTGCAAAGCAATTCAAAGCAATGCAAAGTGGAACATGCTACTTATTACCCAGAGTAAAAGGTGGTTTTTAGTGAAGATATTTCCTTTTCTCAGCATAAAACCGACTTGTGCTGATTTGCATCACTTTGTATCAAGGGGGCATTACAGGGCCAAATCAATGCAATCACCTCTAGATTTTGACACAACACCTGATCTACTAAGCTAGCTAGATCAGGCATTGTGTCAGAAACTACCTCTTCCTTGAAGCAGACATAGACATGTATAAATGTGGTCATTTTTCAAAAACAATGCCTTGTGTGAATAGGGCAGTACCCAGTACACATCCAATGTGTGGAATCCTTCAGAGTGTATCTACCATAGAAACTGGGGGTGGAAGTGCATGCTTTCATTACAGATCCTATGCTGGACAGTGCACATTCTCTTCTGCACTTCAAGCAGCCTTGTTTGACCCCCAGTGCTGACAGCAGTAGGCGGCTCTTTGCTGTGTTTTCTTCCTCACACAGGGGACAAATGAGCAAATCTGGACTGAAATCTTGCTCAAGAACATCCCTCTCTCTTACCTTTTCCATGGCAGGACCAGTGATCCTGCCAATCAACACCAGTATATACAACACGAAGCTTAGGTAAGTGTTGTCGCTAAGAACAGGGTCTACTTGCCACGATTTATTCGGATCATATCTTCTCGTTTTCAGAGTGGCTATCCAGGGAGGCCTGACTTGGGTTACACATACTTGGAGATGGAGGGGCATATTGATGAGGATTTGGCAAAAATGAAAGGGCAGGAAAGCATTGTATGCATGCAGTACAGTGCATTCCACCTGCGTTGCATGCAGGATTGTTTTTTGTGCAGGAAGGGGCGCCTTAATGTACAAAAACAATCCAGAGAGGTGTTTTCCTCCTTCTATGTGTGCTGCAAAATTCAGCACACATAGAAAGAGAAAAAAAACGAGGAGAAATGAAAATATTCCTCCTTGTTATGCCACCTCTGGGGAGGCATAAGGTTTTGGAGCTTCCCCAGGTTTACATCATTAAGTAAATCTGGGGCAGTGCCAAAATACATCGGTGTTGCATGGGAAAGCCCTCCGCAACGCTCATGGACCCCCCCGGCGCAGAGTAAGGCATTGCAGCGGCTAGTGCTGATTTGTCTTACTTCATATCTATGAGGCCATTGAAAGCCACGCAAAGTGGCTTTGCGCTGCCTCATAGATGTGATTCAGAGGCTTGCACCACAGGAGCATCAAAACAGTGACGCGTTGGTGATGCAGCCTCTTGTAAATATTCCTCAAGGTGCCTTTCTACTATATTCTCCGAAACGTAGATATGGCCTTCTGGCCTCAGTATATTTTTTTGACCAGAGCCATTAAAATAGCCCGAAGGATGATGCGGCGGTTGACAATGATGCCCTTTATATCAGTTTGTATAGTGCTACAGGCATTCCCGCTGACTCTTGCCCTGAAGCTAGCCTGAGGCAAACCACAGCCCCACAGATGCTTATGAAAGAGCCATGGAGACAATGCAGTACTGACCATGTCTGTGGCATGCTTGCGTTTAACCGGAAGTTTGAAGTCTCAATTGCAGGGCATCATAATCTTACATTTACATATGATTCACAGATACTTGCATCTGACAGTGGCTGCTTTAGGGTCTGGCTGATGAAAACCTCCTAGTTCCTGACCAGGCGGTGCAAGTGGACTACTTTATCCTGCCTGCTGCGCCGGGATCCTTGCATACATCACAGGCACAACTCCTGTGAATAGGCATTCATCCGGACGAAGAGGAAAGGAAAGGACCCAATTGTCCCAGTCGGAGACAATTCTGCTTTGTTTAGTTTAGAGGTATAATCTTATCAGGGGCTGTAGCAGACCATGGATTTATGCTACGATGGAGGACCAGACTAAGGGCCTGATTTAGAGTTTGGCAGACGGACTACCCCATCATAAACGTGACGAATATCCCGTCCGCCGTATTACAATCTCCATAGGATATAATGGGATCGTAATAGCGTTATCAGGTACCGTAGCAGACCATGGATTTGTGCTACGATGGAGGACCAGACTGAGGGCCTGATTTAGAGTTTGCCACTTGGGTTACTCCGTCACAAATGTCACGGATATCCCGTCCGCCGTCTTACAATTTCCATAGGATATAATGGGATTGTAATACAGCGGACAGGATATCCGTCATGTTTCCGACAGAACAACCCCATCCTCCAAACTCTAAATCAGGCCTTGAGTATCCCTGTTGGTTAAATTATGGACAAAGAAAGAGAAATTATGTTTAGGAGAAAGACCAGGTACGCGAGTAAAGGGAAATTATGCTGCACTTTCTAGGGCATTCCCATCTACTTTGACATTGTAACACTTGTCATTATGTAGTGACCCCGGGGCAATAGGAATGCAGCTTGTATGCAGAATAATGGGAGTTTGGTTTGTCTTTTACAGAAGCACAGTATGACTGAAACAGATTGTGTAAAACAGGACATTTTTACACTCCTCAGCTTGCTGTAATAAAAGGTGCGTCTCCTTTATTGGCACATCCAGGTGTGCTTGGAATCTACCCTGTGTTCAGGTAGAGGGCCTCTGCGAGCGCCTCTGTCCAGCTGACACATCCCTGCAGAACAGAGTGTACATGTCCTACTCATTACACAGGTGCCTCCCTTGGAGGCCTATCACAAGAGAGATGACATGTTTAGGATTCCTTCAAACACCGAGTGCTTTCATGGAGCCCTGCTGCCGCGAGAACAGTGTCTGGAGTAATTGCTGCTTTGAGAACATCATTTGTGAAACCTGAATGTGTTTGAATAGCAAAAGAAAACACTTTCATGATAGGGAAGGAATAATTCTTTCCACTTTGTTTCAGCAGAATTAACTGGGCATCGTTTTGTAGTTTTGTAGATTGTTTTTACTCGATGAATAATCTGCAGGACTATATTTTATGTTCTACACTACTGAGAATCTACAGCTGCGGTGCATTTCCAGGAGTGCTCCTGGGATTCGCTGTGAATCCCAGAAATATCAGAAATCTACTCCAAGCATGGAAGTATCACTCGAGGAGTACATTTAAGGCCATCAACACCAAGGATGTGTGAATCAAACGCGTGATTAGCAGATTTTTAGTGCATCGTGCTTACTATTTGTAACGTCGGCGACATTGGTAGATTTTTCAAAATTGTGAAGGCAGAATTAGACTGGATATTTAAACTTCTAGCAAAAGAATCTCTTACAAGAAATTATATATACATAATTGCGTTGAAGATCCTTCTCCGACGTATCACAGTTCATAAATATAACTTGTTGCTGATCACCTGTGAAAATCACAATCCTACTCATCAAATCTAGAAGCAAGCCCATTCAGCACCTTGCTGGTGTCTGCTTCTACCCACTTTGGGGGAGCCTCAACCTGCTAAAGCCACCAGTTTTCCAATTAAATCAACAGCCCAGGGACAGAGGTGCTGATCAGCATTTCTTCTGTGGGGTGTAAAGAAGAGTGTGCATGCATGTGTGTGTGGTCATGCACGAGTGTGTGCATGCTTGTCTGCGTGTGCATGTGTCATTGCGTGCGTGACTGGGTGAGTGTGCACACTTGTGTGTATGCATGCGTGTACGCATACCAGCCTGTCTGTGTATGTGTATGCATGAGTGTATGTGTGAATACATTCCAGTTTGTGTGCATGCCTCTTTGTGTTGGTGCATGCGCATGTCTGTGTGTGTGTGTGCATGTGTGAACTTGAGTGGCTGCACGTTTCTATATGTGTGCATGTGTGCCCGTCCGTACGTGTGCATGCGTGTTTGTGTGTGTGGTGCAATCTTTGTTTGCATGGAAGGGTGTTGAGAGACAACCTACGGTCGTGGGAAGGTGAGTGGTTTTGAAGAGGTCCTTTTCCCTGAGCTAGACTATGGCCAGGGTCACTCCTGCTTCTTGATGAATGAGGCCTTCCTTTAAGAGATGAGCCTTTACTTCTTTTCAGATCTGCACCAGTGATCGGACCGGTCACTTTTAAAGATGTGCAAGCGCTACAGTCTGGAAAGAACAGAGCGCTTGGAGCACCACATTGTAGGTGAATGTGTAAGTGGAGATCTTGGAGTACATAAGGGAAGCAGGCCCATCTTGTAGAATTCCCTCTCACACTTACAGATGGGAGCTGTGAGCCATGGAGAAAGGGTTGAGGGAGATTGTTTTGGGTGGAAAGTGCAGATGAGAAGTGATGGTCTTTTGTCCACCGAGGAGAGAGCGGCAATAAGGAACTCAGGAGAGGGCAGCTATCTGGAAAAAACAATACTTTTGGCTACATATCAGTTATGAAAGTGTGCTGATATAGTTGTACGATTTATTGTGGCAAGACGAGTAGGGTACCTTTGAGATAATTGGTTGATTATGCAATGTGTCCATACAGCACTATACACATAGATCTAAAGAGATTTCCTCAGAGAAAAACACAAATGGAGGCAGAAATTTACATCTCTGCCTGAGTGCCCACTGTGTTCTGTTCACCAACATTTCCAGTTGTACACTTGAAAAGATGCACCAACTGCATGCAGCTTGCATTATGGGAGATATCCTATTCCTGTCCATGAAGTAAATGTACACACACATAAATAAAATATATTTAGGAGTAGATAGGTATACATGCTGCAATGGTAGATTGATTCAGTGGTAACTGTTTCACACATCACTAACCAAAGAAGTAGAAACACAGAACAGGTTGATAACCAGTCATAAAAGCACCCCCATTGTTCTAGGATGCAGAGACTTTGACCTTGGCTGATTAACAAAGTAATCAGTCTGAGCATTAATTCAGCAAGGGAAGCAGGGAGTCAGGTGAGAGATGGGCGGAGGCTCATTTCAAGCACACCAGCACATCCTGCCGCATCTGAGATGCCTGATGAAGCTGACACCCCCTGCAGTCTTTGTAAGTCTGAAGATGCTCTAGAGTTGTTGGAATAACATTTATTAGACTAAAAGTAAAGACAAACTGAATGTTCACAGTGCATGATGTGATCCTAATTATATCCAATATTTTTGTCCTCGTTTAGTTCATAACAAAGTGAGGAATTTCACCTCCCTGGCAGATGTTATAAAGAGTCCCCCTACACACTTTCTTCAGAAGTCCTATTTCTTTCTCGTGTTGTTATTTGGCCCGCCCCGTACTGAGAATATCCACCACTTATGGCTTAGGTCACTTCCAAAAAGACAAATCCTGCGACAGCGCGGGCGGGGCTTTAGTGACGTTATGAGCTAAGCGAAGACAAAAGGAGCACCGAAGGTTGGTTTAAGTGATCTAAACATGACCACCACGTAGTTTTTTATCCTCGTTTATTTCAATGTGAGGATGTAACAACTATCCTTTATTAGGGTGTGGTCATGAAATGCAGCAAAACAAAACACACTTATCTGTTTTGCTGAAACGCCCATAAATTTAATGAAAAAAACACAAACAAAAAGAAAATTTGGTTCCACAAGATAAGATCAATCATTCAGGATTTGTAGAGCATGCTAATCACAGGTGAGGGTATCCGGACACGGAGTCCCAAGCTGCTCGGGGGGCTTCAGTCGAAAAGCCAGGTCTTGAGGTTCCGTATGAGCGCCAGAAGGGGGGGTGAGGTCCGGAGGGGATGGGAAGGCAGTTCCATGTTTTGGTGGTGAGGTAGGAGAACACATAAACCCCTACTACTGCTGCTGCCCTTTCCGGATTTGTTAATCACTAATACACAATAGATATTGATGGTGGTGCCCATGTGGCTGCCCTACATACATGTAATAATGGAACCCCAGCTGCTGAAGCCCCAGATACCGCTACCCCCCGGCAGAGCTACTTAGAACCAATTAAGGGACTTCAGAAGCTTTGAGATAAGAGTGTAGAACCATCTACAACAGTGGCTCCCAACCTGTGGTACGCGGACCCCCAGGGGTCTGTGACACATTCCAAGGGGCTCCGCAGGCCTTGGCTGGCAGGAAGACACTTCTCCAGCTGGGGCCTCTCCGAAACATGTGCATGTTTTTATATTATTAACTTCATGTGTGCAGCAGTTTTAAAAGCACACACATTTCTTTGTATATCCAGCAGCTTTCGGGCAAAAATAAAAGTATCAATATAACTCTAGTGATTAAAGTTCCTGCTGGAGAGAGATAGGAGTTGTGTCTAGTGGCAGTTTTGACTCATCTAAGGTGGCACAGTTGCATAATATGCCTGCTGCAAAGAATGTGTATCATGCAAAGAATAGTATTTTATGTGCAAAGCGCAGTGTGCTACTGCTTTTGTCACAGAGATTCTTTTGTCGCTGTGCAGTTCATAAGTTACAATTGTAATGTAGCACAGTGAGCTATGAACTTCAGTCAAACAGTTGCGTGCAAACTGCATGACACAAATTAGAAAGTTATGTTTTTCCCCTGTCTTTCATAAGCATTATGATGCTAAAAAAAGGTTGCTTGTGTAGAAATACATTCTTAATATTAAAGTCAACTCTAACCACTGTGTTATGTTCTGAGTCCTGTGTTTGTGCATCTCCAGACCAATCACTCTCAGAAAATGCCAGTATGGATGACATGTGAATCCTACAGAGTGTAGTCACCGGTAAAGTGCTCTGACATCCTACACTGGTATGAGAGGTGCTATAAAACAAATGAACTACAGGTGACTGAGAGGTTAAGGAGAGAAGAGAGTCCCTTATGGTTTTGCTTCCTTTCCCCACCACATATTTATGCAAAAAAACTTTCTCTGATCTTATGTACCTAAAAAATAAAAACAGAAATTGCTTGGGAAATGTATAATCTGATCTCAGGATTCAGCTTTCCTAAATAAAACCAAACTCTGAAAAGTTAGTCTTTGAGATGCAGCACCAACCTTCCAATTAAGATTGTCCAATTGTTGCATATTTTTTAACTCTAAAATATTTGTATCTTTAGTAATTTGAGTATTTGTTTGGTGTGTACTTGTTTGTGTATTTCTGCGAATTACTGTTTTAATTTTGGAATTTAAATAAAAAAATTGATTGGGTGCCCTCCGCTTCAAGGAGTGATTCAAAGGGGGTCATTAGGAGTCAAAGTGTTGGGAACCACTGATCTACTAATTGAGGCAATCAATGGTCTTAAATTCTTTGTTTGAGGAACCAAATGAGACAGGTAGTGCTGGCATTTGCAAAACTATGCTGCCCTGTGCAGATAATATAGGACTTCTCTTTCCATATCAATCACAATTAATGAAAAGTTCTGAAGACCAGTGGTAAAACCACGTCTGCATCTACGTGAAAGGCAGATAACACCTTGTTAGAAAGTGTGGACCAGGTTTCAGAACTAAACAATCCTATAAAAGCCTTAAGTATAAAGGAGTGTAAACCAGGAAACCGAAACCCCACCAGCACTGCAAAGAAACACCTACCATGAAAGCAAGTATGTATGTCAGTATAGCCAATAAAATAGAATGAATGGGCTTGGCACATCTTGTTCTAGGGCATACAAATCTCAAGGTAAATCTGAACACACATCTGTCTAGCAACAGACAACAAGACAGGAAGTGGTGTAAGCTATAAGAAGCAAGCTGATATACTAGTTAAAAGGAGGGACAAAAAAAGTAAATAATATGAGTTCTGACTAAATTCTGTGGCCTTCTAACATCTATCAAGAAGGCAATAGGCGTTATATCACTATGAAATAAACCAGGATAAAAAATAATGTGGTGGAAATTGTTATTACTATATTATGCTTCAGACCGATAGATGACATGTCCTCAAAGTATTAAAATTGATGAAGAAAATTGTTCATGCCAAATAGCTGATGCAATGTAAGTCAAAGAGGGTGCCATGAATATCAGCTCTTCAGCTGAAGTTGTGTCTCAAATTGGAGAATCAAACTTAAAAGTGAGAACACTCAGTGGATTTAGGTAGGAGAAATCACATGGACAGCGCATAGAAGTCACCTGGATGCCCCTGCAGCTCAGAATTGACATTTTAGGGCCTTTGTTTTTGCATCCTTTTTAATGGGGCAGGAAGGTTTTTCTTTCTGCTACCTTCCTTGTATGAAGCCAGTTACAGGTCAGAGTGTTTCATGGAGGGAGAAACTTCCGAACAAAGTTCTGTGGCCAAAGACGTTGCCACATCATTTCCCCATCGAAAGAAGATGAGTTGCCCTTCCATTCCCCGCATTCAGTGTTCAGCTCTTCCAAGGAGAAGCTCAGCAACAGTTACTGATGGCCTGGAGACTGTTCGAGTCACTTACACCTAGCTCTGGGCATGATCCTATGCCGGGCATTAGCAAGAAACCAGTGTGCCCCTTTCTGGGAAGATGTTTTCCATGGAACTGAACAACACCTTCATTGAGATTCAATTTGAATTGATTGGTATCACCAAACATTTTGATCAATTCTTACTTTTTCAGTGGCTGGTTGATTTAGGCCCACCTGCTAATGTTCAAAATATAAGCTGGCCTTGCAAGTGAGGTCAGATGTTCACCTTGGACTTGAAAAAAATCTGTGCGTCAGCACAGAAGTAAAGATTGGACCAGAGGCAGGAAGTTTGTCTGTCTCCCCTGAAGGAGTAGTAAACATACTACAGGACTAATGATAATGCCTGATGGGGCTGGTATGTGAAGAAAAACACCCATGTGATGGATTCTACCCATACCTAAAATCACAACGTTGAGACAGAAGTTCCCCTTCACCATTCAATCAATCAATCAATCACTCATTTATTTCTAGAGCTTCTACTCACCCCTAGGGTCTCAAGGCACTCTAGAGAATGTCCTCAGGGTTCAGTCGAAGAGCCAGGTCTTGAGGTCCTTCCTGAATTGAGGTAGCGATGGCGACTGTCTGATGTGGAGAGCTAGGGTGTTGAAACTTTTTGCCGACCGGTAGGTAAACGATCTTCCTCCTGCCGAGGACTTCTTTATGCTGGGCATGGCAGCGAGCGACTGCTAGGAGGAGTGGAGAGGTCTGTAAGGGGAGAACCAGTTCATACTGTGGTTGACATAGCTGAGTCTGATTTTGTGGAGGGCTCTGTAGGCATATACAGGGAGTTTGATTTGATCCTCTTCTCAACGGGGAACCAGTGGAGGTCTCTCAGGTGTCCTGTGACGTGTTCTAGACGGGGATGTGCAGGAGAAGTCTGGCAGCGGCGGCCTGGATTTGTTGCAGCTCATTCAGTTTCTTCTTGGAGGTTCCGGCATAGAGGGTGTAGCTGCAGTCAAGTCTGCTTGTGATCAGGGTGTGTGTCACGGTTTGCGGCAGTCGCTGGGTATCCATCTGAAAATATTGCTTAGAAGTCGGAGGGTGTGGAAGCAGGTGGATGCAACGGAGTTGACTTGTCAGGTCATGGTGAGCGCTGAGTTAAGGACGCCGCCGAGATTTCATGCATGGTCTGGGGGGGAGGGAGGGCGATAGCGTGAAGTCCATTGTGGAGGTTGTTTCTTGCTGTTGTGGGGTCTTTCGTGAGGGAGATGATCAGCTGGGTGTCGTCTGCGTAGGATACTATGTTGATGTGGTGGGATCGAGCGATGTTGGCGAGGGGAGCCATGTAAACGTTGAAAAGTGTTGACCTGAGGGAGGATCCTTGAGGGACGCCACAGACGATTTTGGAGGATTCAGACAGGTAGGGTGGAAGGCGTACTCTATGGGTTCTGTTGGAGAGCAAAGAGAGATCCAGTCGAGGGCCTTGCCGCGGATCCCGGTGTTGTGGAGGCGTGTTCAAAGGGTGTGGTGACAGACGGTGTCGAAAGCGGCGGAAAGGTCCAGGAGGATGAGCGCTGTGGTTTCGCCTTTGTCGAGCATGGTCCTGATGTCATCTGTGGCAGCAATGAGTGCGGTCTCCATGCTGTGGTTCTTGCGAAATCCGGATTGGGAGGTATCAAGCGCTTTGCTGTCTTCCAGGTAGCGGGACAGTTGGCTGTTCACGATTTTTACGATGACCTTCGCTGGGAAGGGGGGGAGGGAGCTAGGTCGGTAGTTAATGGGGTTCTCTGGATCTGCTTTGGGTTTCTTCAACAGGGCGTTGACGTCGGCGTGTTTCTATCTCTCCAGGAAGGTGGCTGTCTCGAAGGAGCTGTTGATGATTGCGCAGAGGTGGGGTGCGATGATGTTGCTGGCTTTGTTGAAGATCTGGTGCCGGCAGGGGTCCGAGGGGCAGCCGGAGTGGATGGAGGCCATGGTGTTGATGGTGTCTTCATTGTTGACGTGGGTCCAGGAGCATAGAGGGTTGGTGTTGTTTGATGCATCAGGTTCTTGGTTGTTTGTGGTTGGCTGATGGGTCTGGGGGTCGAAGCTGTTGTGGATGTCTTCGATCTTTCGACGGAAGTGAGTGGCGAGGGAGTTGCAGAGTTCCTGTGATGGCGAGGGTTCATGGGAGCAGGTCCTGGGGTTGGAGAGTTCTTTGATGATGCCAAAGAGCTCTTTGTTGTTGTGGGCGTTGGTGTCTATTTGGCTTTTGTAGTTTGTTTTTTTGGTAGTGCAGATCAGCTGGTGATGTTTGAGGATGGCAGTCTTGAGGGCGGTGTGGTTGGATTCGGTGGGTGCAAAGCGCCAGGTCTTCTCCATTCTTTGACATTCCTGCTTGGAGGCCTGCAGGTCGGGGGTGAACCAGCTGGCCTTCGGTCTGTGGGGGGAGTCTGAGGATTGTTTGAGTGGTGCGAGGGTGTTTGCGCAGTCTTCTAGCCATTTGTGCAGGTAGGTGGCGGCTGTGCTGGGGTTCTGGTAGAGGGTGCGTGGGTGAGGGTGGAGATCAGCTGTTCTGTTGAGATTCTGTTCCAGTAGCCGCGGGGGGTTTCGTGGTGAGGGGGTGAGTGACCGGCTTCTGAAAGGAGAAATGGATGCAGCTATGGTTGGTACATAGGAGTTCGGTGGTGTGGCTGAAGGAGACGTGGTTGCTGGCTGAGAAGATGGGGTCGAGTGTGTGTCCTACCATAAACAGTCATTCATGGCCTTTTGCTCTTTCTATATGTGCTGCAGAATGCAGCACACATAGAAAACGCACAAGCACAGACTGGCCTGCAGTAAACACAGATATAAAATAATAGCATAGTAACAGGCATGCCACCTCTCATAACCAAACCCAAATAAATATATGGACAGCTGAAACGCGTGTATAAATATAGATTAATTAACACACAAATAAATACATACAGCAACATGCTACCCCACACATGATCACACATAATGCCAAAAAAAGCAAAAGACAAACACATGCAGGCAGAGCAGCTATGAAAGAGTTCTGGACCCTTTTCAGCTTTTAATCCGGTGACAAACAGCCTGTCCATTCTGCAGAGCCATCAACAGTCACTGGACCGGGTGTGTGTCCATATTGCACAATACTTTTGTACTAAGAAGAGTGCCACCTTCTAAGAACCTGTATGACACGAATGATTACCTATGCTCCACCTTTGTCGTCATACAGAAACACATACAAAAAAGAAAGAAGAGAAAAAAGGAGAAAACCGGGTAGGAAATTCAATGGAAGGAGAGGAGGATGAATTGCAGATGGAGCGATAATCATCGAGCAGCAAGGCAGGAAATGTAACCCTTCACTTAAAATTGAGCAGGCTGACAAGCAGAATGACATGGTGGAGGGGGCAAGGTCTTTTCCAACCAGCCACAGCTGGGGTACCTAGTTTAAAGCTGGCTGCAGTGAAGGAAAATATTTTCCCTTGAAAGCATCTTGCATGCACATGGCAGGAGCTACATTGGGGTAAAATGGCACCTGAAGGCAGGTCCGCCATGCTTTACCTGCATGGTAGGCGCGTTGGCACTTAGATTATTCCTGAAGATAGACCTTCAAAAAATGTGCAGGTACTTCCTGCCTGCCTGGGGTGACAATTTCAGGAGTTTTTCTGCTAAAAAATACCACAGTTTAAATGGTGGCCGCATACAGTAAGGATTCCATTTTGCAGGACGTGAGCTCTGGAAAGGAGTGTCTGATGAGGGAGAAGCTGGCTTCACCATCGAAAAACAAGGATCGATGTGGGAGGGGTGGGAGGGAGTGACAGGCACGATCAGGAAACTGAGGGACAGGCGGGAAGTGTGTGGGACGGCAGTGCAAGCCGATTCTAAGTTCTAAGGTCGCTATGAGCGCGAAGGAGAGACACAGGAGAAAAAAACAGGTCGTTCGCTCACATAAAATTTATCGGCAATCATGCGATAAGCCATGTAACAGGGTTGGTGTCCAAGGCGGTAACAAAACCGCCCCAAGGCGAGACAAACATGAAGCATTTACCAACACCCTCAAGAGATTTTTGAAAGGCAATCCCATGAACAAATGAAAGTGATGGGCATGAGGTGGTCGTGGTTAAAAGCCCCCAATACTTACAACAGGTCAGAAGCGCTTGCATGCTCGACCTAAAAAACGAGGAGGAATAAAAGTATTCCTCCTTGTTGTGCAATGCTAACACCACACCTGGGGTGGCGTTAGTATTTCGCGCTGCTTCAGATTTCAGACTTGTTGTAACTCTGGTACAGCGTCAAAAGCAATGGGTGTTGTTGGCCCTGGCCCTTTTGGCAGGTTCATCCCCTGACTTTTTGCCTCCTTCCTCCTATTTTTTTTTACCTCTTGCTCTTGGCTCTAGGACTCTGAGCACTTTATCACTGCTGATCAGTGCTAAAGTGCAGGTGCTCTCCCTTCTAAGGTTGGTATGATTGGCTTATACCTAATTAGCATCCTTAATTTACCTGTAAGTCCCTTGTACAGTGGTATCTCTATACCCAGGGCCCGTAAATTAAATGCTACTAGTGGGCCTGCAGCGCTGCTTACACCACTCACTGAAGTAGCCTTTCAAACCTATCTCAGGCCTGCTAGCGCAGGGCCTGTGTGCGCAGTTTTCTGCCACAGGGACCAGGCATCTAAATTTACTTGCCAGGCCCAGAACTCCCTTTTTACTACATGTAAGTCACCCCTAGGGTAGGCCCTAGCTAGCCCTATGGGCAGGGGGCCATGTATGTAGAAGGCTGGACATGTGCCCAGAAGCGTGGCCTGTCCTGGTAGTGACAAACAGCCCATTGGGTTTCTCACTGCTGTGAGTGCTGCCTTCTCATAGGATTGTATTGGTAGTGCCCTGCCTTATGTGTAAGGGGTATTGTCTGATTTATGAGGAGTAGCGTAGGCACGTTTGGGATAATGGTAATGGTAGTGAGAAATGCTGCTTACTGGTGTAAGTGGATTTTTTATTACTATTACAGAAATGCCACTTCTAGAAAGCGAGCATTTCTCTGTGCTTATGACTCTGGTGTTTTGCAGCTTGACTCCAATCCACGTCTGGTCAGAGTGACAGTTGGGCTTTGTGCATACTTTTCAGACAGCCTGTACACAGGGAGGGGGGAGGTGTCACAGAGGTGCATCTGCATACTGAATATTCTTCCTGGGCTGAGAGAAGAGGGAGGCAGGGCTACACATGCATCTGTAAAGGCTGTGCCCTGGCCTCACACAAAAGGGTTGTTTATCCCCAACCGATGTTTGGAGCCTGTGCTGGAGAAGAAAGGGGGCACTCCCAGAGCCAGCTGTAACTGGTTGGAACCTCCTCTCCCCTTCTTTGTGAAACACTGCTAAAACTAAGTATAATTACAGGGGAGTTTCCCCCACAATTTGGCAACATTTTGGGGACACATGGTGACATTTTGGAACTGTACACAGAATGTTGGTGGGACTCACCAGGAACCGCCATGGACTGCTGCTGCTGTACTGACCTGCTTGGTCATGTGGAAGAACTGGCAACTGTCTGCATTCACCTTGTGCTGGCCTTCTGCTGGTCCCCGCCGCCCCTGTGCTTCCTTCGTACTTTGTCCCCCAGGACAGGGTGCTGTGGCCCCTGCAAATGCTTCAAGCATGAAGAGTGCTTAGTTTCACATATAGTGCCTTGAGAGCGCATGGCTTAATTAGCCTAAAACACCATGGAAGCACTTTCCTTTTGATTTATTTTGCGCTATGAAAGCACGTGGTTGTGTACCCAACCTGCCCCTGGTGCTCGTAGGCACGTTGCTGTTGCCTTTAAAAGTTCACTGCCGCAACCCAGGTGGCGTATTCACGAGGAGCCGGGAGCACGTCGGAATCGCGCTCCCGCTTGTGCCCCCAGGGCACTACCAAAGGGAAGAAAGGAGCGAGCGCACTCTAACTGTGCCCCGGGGCAGAAGCAGGCACCCACTCTGGTGCCGGCTGTCTGCTGTGGCCCGGGAGGGCCGCAGCCTGCATTTGGAAGCCGGGCGGGGAAGGAAGCCTCATCGGAGGCCCCCGCCGGGCCCCCTTTTGTCATTGTGGATGGGCAGGGGGGAAGGAAGCCTCATCGGAGGCTCCCCCTGCCCCAACAGAGGCCCCAATCATCTTGTCACACCGCGGGCGGGGTAAAAGCCTCGCTGGAGGTCCTCCACACCGCCAGGTCTCCCCGGTCGGACCCCCGTGAGAGTCAGGTGAGGCTCAGCCCGATTTAAGGCCCCACTAAGTGTTTTGCTGGCTTTGGCCTACCCTCTGGAGAGCCAGTTATGGCCTGGGGGCCCCCCCTTGAGATCGCAGGCCGTAGCAGGGGCCTGTTATAAAAATCAGAAGGGGTGCGTGTCACCCCTCTTCCCGTAAATGATTGCAAGCCACCCATTTGGCGCAGAGGAGTGCCGGAGGCCCCCCTTTTTTGGAGCATTTGTGTCACTGGAAGTGCCTTTTCATCACTAAAGCAGGTACTTTGAAAGGACATACATATTTCTTATGTTCCTGGTATGGACATTATTGATCTATATGTTAACCTGCCTATTTTTATAATGTGTTACATATAAGTGTTGATGTTTCTTTTATGGGCATGACATGCTGATATGTTTTATATCTTGCCATGTGTTTTATAATGCTCTTGGTATTGGCATTCATGATACTTTAATGACAAGTGCATTTATTTTGTGATGTGATTCCTGACTAATGCTTATGTTGCAGAATAATACGTAACCTGTGTGTTATGTGTGAATACTGCTGGTTTCTGCAGAGTAACTATTGTGTATCTTTCTGAGAACTGCTGAGTAGCAGGGTGTGGGAAACTGGCACCTTGTTGCAGTACCCCCCCACACTTTTTGCTTGGTTTCTGAATGCAATTGGACTGGAGTGCACTGGGATCCTGCTAACCAGGTTCCCAGTGCCAGTGTTCTTTCCCTAAAACCTTGTAAAAGTAATTGGATACACCTTTAGCTACCACTATAAGTCCCTAGTAAAAAGTACTCCGGTACACTACCGGGTTCCCCCAAAAACAACCACTAAATTAAAGATTTAGGCCCTCATTATGACATTGGTGATAAATCCCACTGTCTATTATCCTTCCTGTTCGCCCATGTGCCTCATTGTAACGTTCCTCAGCCCTTGTCCTGGCATTCCTCACAGGGGTCAGTAGCCATGATAGGCTGGGGTCACCCCCAAATATCAAGGGACAACTGTTAGCCACACACTAACCCTTATGGCCCACACCATATCAATACACTAACATCCACTGGGTGGGAACCAGGGCTCACCTATCAGCCTTCACTGTGGCCAAATCCTCCACCTGGGGAAAAACAATGTAGCTGCACATGTGTTTAACCAGGGCAGACAACATTCTGGTCAGCACTACTGAGAACATTGTCTGTGACATTCCTGCTGCCAAGCCCACTGTCACTTGGAAAGAACCTGTTGCCAAGAAATGGAGCACTGATAGCACTTGCACAAGAGGGGGGATCCCAGTGGAGTGACGGATAGCAGATGTCAGGTCTGGCTCCAATTGGGCACACAGCTCTGTGATCGTGGCCCTGTCAAGTCTGTAGTTGAGGATAATGTTCCTGTCCTCCATTGTTGCCAAGTCCACCAGGGGGCTGTACACGAGGGATGTCTCCATCTCTTATTCATCCGCAGCGGTTGCAATCTATGGGGCAAAAGAGTGAGCAGCTGGTCATATTCTGTACATTGTAACCACTAAAGTTCAATGCATGTTGTGACTTTTACATTTTATTGGTGGCATATGTCCAGAATGTGAAATTGTGAACTGTGACGTAGTTAGGATCCATGGCCTGCCCACCACCCTGAAATGGCGTCTGCCTGTCCTGTATGGAGGGGCAAGTGGAAATGAGGTAATTCTGCTGACGTTGTGCGCCGTTGCGGAAGGCAGTCGGGAACAGCCGTGCAATTCCTCATTGGTTATAATTGGGCCCTATGGGGTACAGTGGCCAATGGTGATGTACGCCGGCGGTGACGGTATGCACCGCTGCGGACGTCACAGCCATTTTGTATCTGTTCACTCACTTGCTACCTGACCTTCAGCAGGAGAGGACCTACACTGCATGTGCTGCTGTGACCTGTGTATGCTGAGCCGTGTCTGTGCAAATGTGGATAGGAAGGGGGATGGCGGGCCATGAGTGTACAGACATTCTGACTAATACCTTTCCCTGTGTATATTTTTCTGCAGGTCAGCGCCCATCAAAAGAAGGGAATATGGCGTGCCATCGCCAAGGAGGTGCGGACCCTGGGGTTCTACGGCAGGCGGAGCACCCGCTTTTGGAAACGGTGGGACGACCTGAGACGCTGGGGATGGAAGACGGCGGAGGCCCAGCTGGGGATTGCCTCCCAACGAGGAAGGGGTGCCCGTCGAACCCTGACCCCTCTGATGGCCCACATACTGCCGGTGGCCTATCCTGAGCTGGATGGGTGCTTGGGGGCACCACAGCAGCAACAAGGGGGTTAGTACAGTGCCCTTCATTACTACATACGTCTGGTGGGGTGGTATCCGGGTGGGGGATGTGTGCCTGTGGGTGCCCCTAGGCCAGGCCTGACATTGCAGAGTAGGTCCCATGTGGGCCAGGGTTCTGATGTGAAATTCCTCCAACCTAACTGTTAGGCATCCAATACTTGGCAGGGGTGTGTGGGTCCCAGGTATGCTGCAGTTGGCGGTATGTGTCCCTCCCCATGTCCTGTTGACTAGCATTGTAACTGGTAGTGCATTGCCTAGTGCGTAGGGCTGTTGCCTGTGTGTGAGTGTGTTGTGTATGACAACGGTGGTGTTGTGCCACTATTGACCAAGTGTATCCTTTGTCTCCCCCCCTTTCTTGTCTTGTCACCCTGTCCTTACGTGCATTAGCATCATCTGGCGGAGGAGGCACCGGTGACTGAGGGAGCTGCATCCCACAGGACCCAGGAGGCAGAGTCTACCGACGGTGAGGGCACCAGTGGGACGGAGGGCGAGGGGAGCACCACGGCAGAGACTGGGGGGGACAGTTCGGACATGGATACCTCCTCTGATAGAAGCTCCCTGGTGGTGGTGGACACCTCTGTGTCCACCACATATAGAGGGACAGCCGCCACCCCGTACCAGCACCACCCTCTGAGGCAGCCCCTCAGCGAGTTTCCCGTGCCAGCTCACCCAGGAGGGTGGGCATCTCGTTCGCCCCAGGCACCTCAGGCCCTGCCCCAGTTAGCCCTGCTTCCCTGAGTGAGGAGGCTACTGACCTCCTGAGATCCATTTCTGTAGGGCAGTCAACCATTGTGGCAGTCCAAATGCAACAGACCAATGCATTTCTGGAGGGCATTCACGCTAGCTTGGTGGCCCAACAGAGATCACTCCAGGCTCTGGCCTCCTCTCTGATGGCAGCCATTGTCCCTGTTTCCAACCTCCCCCCTCCCCTACCCAATCCCATTCCCCTCAACCTATCCCAAGCACACAGGCAGACGAGCATTCACACAGGACAACACACAAGAGTGGCACACGCAAACACAAACACCACACTTCATCCCACAGGCACTCACACACACACCAACCAGATGCAGACATACCAACATCCACTGCCTCCACTGTGTCCCCCTCCTCGACCTCCACCTCCCTCCCAGTTGTGTCTACACTCACACCTGCATGCACTACATCCTCATCCACTACCAGCATCACCAGCACACCTATCAGAACACACACCTCACTGGCAGTCACCAACCCAACAGACATGCAATCGTCCCCTGTGTCCTCTCCCACTGTGTCTGCGCCCCTTCCTCCCAAAGTACACAAATACAAGCACTCACACACCCAACAGCCATTCACTTCAAAACAGCATCCAGCCCATGCACCTGCACCTAAACACAGCAGACACTCCCTCTTCCTCCACTCCCAAACCTTCTCTCTCTTCCCACCCCAATGTCCCTAAAAAGCTTTTCCTCTCCACCATTGACCTCTTCCCTACCTCTCCTACTCCCCATCCTTCACGTCAGGCCAGGGTGGTCAAAACCCAGGCAAGCACCTCAGCCACCCAGTCCACAGGCAACTCCAGGTGGGAAAGGATCCTGGGTACAAGGCAGCAAGATGGAAAGGTGTAGGAAAGTACCATCTTGCCTGACATGTTACCCCCATATTTCACTCTATATATGTTGTTTTAGTTGTATGTGTCACTGGGACCCTGCCAGCCAGGGTCCCAGTGCTCATAAGTGTGCCCTGTATGTGTTCCCTGTGTGATGACTGTCTCACTGAGGCTCTGCTAACCAGAACCTCAGTGGTTATGCTCTCTCTTTGCTTTCCAAATTGTCACTAATAGGCTAGTGACCAATTTCACCAATTCACATTGGCATACTGGAACACCCTTATAATTCCCTAGTATATGGTACTGAGGTACCCAGGGTATTGGGGTTCCAGGAGATCCCTATGGGCTGCAGCATTTCTTTTGCCACCCATAGGGAGCTCTGAGAATTCTTACACAGGCCTGCCACTGCAGCCTGAGTGAAATAACGTCCACGTTATTTCACAGCCAATTACCACTGCACTTAAGTAACTTATAAGCACCTATACGTCTAACCTTTACCTGGTAAAGGTTGGGTGCTAAGTTACTTAGTGTGTGGGCACCCTGGCACTAGCCAAGGTGCCCCCACATTGTTCAGGGCAAATTCCCCGGACTTTGTGAGTGCGGGGACACCATTACACGCGTGCACTAAACATAGGTCACTACCTATGTATAGCGTCACAATGGTAACTCCGAACATGGCCATGTAACATGTCTAAGACTGCTGCTGCTGCCAACCCCTCAGACAGGTTTCTGCCCTCCTGGGGTCCAGTCAGGCTTGGCCCAGGAAGGCGGAACAAAGGACTTCCTCAGAGAGAGGGTGTTACACCCTCTCCCGTTGGAAAAAGGTGTCAGGGCTGAAGAGGAGTAGCCTCCCCCAGCCTCTGGAAATGGTTTGATGGGCACAGATGGTGCCCATCTCTGCATAAGCCAGTCTACACCAGTTCAGGGATCCCCCAGCCCTGCTCTGGCGCGAAACTGGACAAAAGAAAGGGGAGTGACCACTCCCCTGACCTGCACCTCCCCTGGTTTCCATCTTGGAAACAGAGGTGCTGCTGGCACACTGGACTGCTCTGAGTGGCCAGTGCCAGCAGGTGACGTCAGAGACTCCCTCTGATAGGCTCTTACCTGTGTTGCTAGCCTATCCTCCTTCCTAGGTAGCCAAACCTCCTTTTCTGGCTATTTAGGGTCTCTGCTTTGGGGAATTCTTTAGATAACGAATGCAAGAGCTCATCAGAGTTCCTCTGCATCTCTCTCTTCACCTTCTGCCAAGGAATCGACCGCTGACTGCTCTGGACGCCTGCAAAACCGCAACAAAGTAGCAAAGACGACTACTGCAACCTTGTATCGCTGATCCCGCCGCCTTCTCGACTGTTTTCCTGGTGGTGCATGCTGTGGGGGTAGTCTGCCTCCTCTCTGCACTAGAAGCTCCAAAGAAATCTCCCATGGGTCGACGGAATCTTCCCCCTGCAACCGCAGGCAACAAAAGACTGCATCACTGGTCCTCTGGGTCCCTCCTCAGCACGACGAGCGTGGTCCCTGGAACTAAGCAACTCTGTCCAAGTGACTCCCACAGTCCAGTGACTCTTCAGTCCAAGTTTGGTGGAGGTAAGTCCTTGCCTCCCCACGCTAGACTGCATTGCTGGGTACCGTGTGATTTGCAGCTGCTCCGGCTCCTGTGCACTCTTCCAGGATTTCCTTTGTGCACAGCCAAGCCTGGGTCCCCGACACTCTAACCTGCAGTGCACAACCTCCTGAGTTGTCCTCCGGCGTCGTGGGATCTTCTTTTGTGACTTCGGGTGAGCTCCAGTTCACTCTTTTTCGTAGTGCCTGTTCCAGCACTTCTGCGGGTGCTGCCTGCTTCTGAGAGGGCTCCTTGTCTTGCTGGGCGCCCCCTCTGTCTACTCACGCAATTAGCGACATCCTGGTCCCTCCTGGGCCACAGCAGCATCCAAAATCCTAACCGCGACCCTTGCAGCTAGCAAGGCTTGTTTGCGGTCTTTCTGCATGGGAACACCTCTGCAAGCTTCTTCACGACGTGGGACATCCATCCTCCAAAGGGGAAGTTCCTAGTCCTCTTCGTTCTTGCAGAATCCACAGCTTCTACCATCCGGTGGCAGCTTCTTTGCACCCTCAGCTGGCATTTCCTGGGCATCTGCCCAATCTCGACTTTGTCGCGACTCTTGGACTTGGTCCCCTTGTTCCACAGGTACTCTCGTCCGGAAATCCATTGTTGTTGCATTGCTGGTGTTGGTCTTCCTTGCAGAATTCCCCTATCACGACTTCTGTGCTCTTTGGGGAATTTAGGTGCACTTTACACCTACTTTCCAGGGTCTTGATGTGGGCTATTTTTCTAACCCTCACTGTTTTCTAACAGTCCCAGCGACCCTCTACAAGCTCACATAGGTTTGGGGTCCATTCGTGGTTCGCATTCAACTTTTGGAGTATATGGTTTGTGTTGCCCCTATACCTATGTGCTCTCATTGCAATCTATTGTGACTGTACATTGCTTGCATTGCTTTCTATTGCTATTACTGCATATTTTTGGTATTGTGTACATATATCTTGTGTATATTTGCTATCCTCATACTGAGGGTACTCACTGAGATACTTTTGGCATATTGTCATAAAAATAAAGTACCTTTATTTTTAGTATATCTGTGTATTGTGTTTTCTTATGATATTGTGCATATGACACCAGTGGTATAGTGGGAGCTTTGCATGTCTCCTAGTTCAGCCTAAGCTGCTCTGCTAAGCTACCCTTTTATATCAGCCTAAGCTGCTAGACACCTCTTCTACACTAATAAGGGATAGCTGGACCTGGTGCAGAGTGTAAGTACCCCTTGGTACCACTACAAACCAGGCCAGCCTCCTACAAAACATCAACGACCGCCCAGATGTGACCCATAACTGTGCCAAGTTTGGGGACACTGCGCTATCTAGTGGCCAAGTTACACCAATATCCTGGGTAGTGGTCAGCTGACATTTGACAACCAGAAAACCAGCTCCCGGAACTCCAACCAGAGTGCCCCCGTTGTCCTTTAAGCAGCCCTCAAAGAGACTCACCTTCAGTTCCCAGCTCCAAAGGACTCCGTTGCACACAGCATCCAAGACCTCCAAGAAGCCCTGCACCTGGCCGCCCTGGGGCTTGCATTACGGGATCTGCTGTATGCCCCGGGGTCCACAACCCCTTGCAACCTCGACAGCCCAAGGGGACCCCCAGGCACCATCTTTAATTTGCAACCCAGCTCCTTTTCCAAGTGGCCCCTCCAGGTGTCCCTTTGCCTGTGCCAAGAACATCTCCAACGCTGCGACCGCCGGGATCCGCCCGAGATTCTCCAACTGGCATAAGGTGCCCACCAACTGCTGTGACCATCCTGCAAAGGAATAGACTAGTGGGGGTCATTCCTACATTGGCGGGCGGCAGTCGCCGCCCGGCAAGCGGGAACCGCCGAATGACCGCACCGCGGTCAAAAGACCGCGGCGGCCATTCTGGCTTTCCCACTGGGCCGGCGGGCGACCGCCAGAAGGCCACCCGCAGGCCCAGCGGGAAACCCCCTTCTACGAGGATGCCGGCTCCGAATGGAGCCGGCGGAGTCGAAGGGGTGCGACGGGTGCAGTGGCACCCGTCGCGATTTTCAGTGTCTGCAAAGCAGACACTGAAAATCTTTATGGGGCCCTGTTAGGGGGCCCCTGCACTGCCCATGCCAGTGGCATGGGCAGTGCAGGGGCCCCCAGGGGCCCCACGACACCCGTTAGCGCCATCCTTTGAACAGGATGGCGGTAAGGGGGTCGGAATCCCCATGGCGGCGCTGCAAGCAGCGCCGCCATGGAGGATTCCCTGGGCCAGGGGGAAACCGGCGGGAAACTGGCGGGAAACCGCCGGTTGCCCTTTTCTGACCGCGGCTTTACTGCCGCGGTCAGAATGGCTCAGGAAGCACCGCCAGCCTGTTGGCGGTGCTTCCGTCATTTTAGCCGACCGCCAGGGTTAGAATGACCCCCTAGTAACTCAACTGTACGATTTTTAATGCATTTTTAAAGGTGATTGTGCATTGATTCCTATGGTGCGTAATAACGCACAGAAAGACTAACTTTACCAAAAAAGTCATATCTCAAGAAGTACTTAACGTATGTTAAAACTCTTGGTCTTAAAATTTGTAGAAAAGTCTGAATTATTTTCATAAATTCTGGTCTTGAGTTATTCATTGAGTGTGTGTGCTGCATGATTGGATTTGTGAGTATAGTAAATGCTTAGCACATCTCCTGGATTAGCCTAACTGCTCGACCAGCTACCTTAAAAATTGGAGCATTAGGGGATCTCATTTTTACCTCTAGAAACCAACGTGTGGTTGCCTGGACCCCCTGCATAGTGTGCCTAGTTTTGCACACTACATAGAGGGTCAGCCTCCAACAGAGGGTATTACTTACATGTTGTGTTTGGTCTAATAATTGTATTGTGTGCAATACAGTTTATTTTTATATAACTTGGTGTTGTGTTTCCCTTGTGGTGGGAATAGTCCATCACGTGTGTTGTGCAAATACTTTACACATTGCCTTTGGGATAGGCCTGATTGCTCGTGCCAAGCTACTACGTGGGTGAGCAGGGCTTATCTTGGACGTGTAACTCCCTTGCCCTGACTAGAGTGGGTGGGTTCTGCCTGGTTTAGGTGCATACCCTAGCCAACCAGAAACCCCATTTCTAACAGGTGTTGTGAAGGAACACCCACAGCAACCCACAGCAACACCCATTGCATGCCCCTTTGCCACAGAAAACTTGAAGGGCCCCATATTTAGAAAGTGGCATCAAGCCACAAAAAGTGGCTTAGCACCGCCTTGTAAATGTGGCACACTGCACAGTGCCACGAGAGTGTCACAGTGACACTCCAGTGGCGCTAGGGTCTTGTAAATCTGGCCCTGTATTTTTGTAAAACAATATTAGCCCAGGATACTCTGATACCATACAGATGAGGCTCAACTTGCATTATCCACTCTCATGTGGCTGAAAAACACCATCCCACCACAAGACACACACAAACACACCTTGAGTATGAATGTGACATGTTTAACCACATCACAAAACTAAGATTTTACTATTCTGCTTTTGTTGGCCTGGTTTTATTTCTATCTTCTTTCTTCGTTCATACCGCTTTACAATATTTGCAGCGCAGAGAGCTGGAGGCTGAAAGTGTGTTTTAAAAATTTAATAAAACGGTGATCTGCACCGCAGTGGTTCGCCTTGAAGCCCTTGTGGGCTGATGTCTGGAGAGGAGCTTACACTTGTTGTAAGTATTCACTTCATCAATACTTATCCGGTTTATTTTATAGTACGATCATATCAACACCGCCAGGAATGTAGTTTTGTTGCCCGCGTTATCGTGAAGATTTATTGATGCCAGATTTCATAAGCAATTTGGATGTTTACAGCTAGCAAAAGACTGACTGCTCCATTTCTCTCACATGCTTAGTCTTTCACTGGTTTTTGCAGTCTTTTTTGGCCCTTGTGATTTAACCAATCTGAGTTCTGATGGTTTGACAGTAAAATCACCTTTGACATTCACTGCATTCAAAAGATGGTTGTTCCTACTTGGTACCAGTCACTATAAATGAACATGTTGCAGCTTGGAGTTTTCAGTAAAGGAGGTTTCCAATGGTCTTTTATTGAGTCAAAGCCCCCATGACGTCACTTCCTTTGATGCTATGGGGTCAAGAGGAGGTGATCATACTGCACCTAAGACTTTTCTGAAATTATACCTATTGAGAGATAGGTATACACTTTCTTCCCTTTGGCCTTTCAGGCGGGCTGTGCTGGGGTGTAGGGTGCCCACTGACTAGGGTGATGAGTGGCGGGATCCTTAGAGAATGGGGTAAAACAGGAAGTGGTTGGGGTGGGGCACCTCATCATTGGCTTCTTTGCTAGAGTGGACACATAGTTCAGCAGTGTGGCAGGAGTCTAGTGGGCAAAGTGCGGAGCGGGTGAGGCAGAGGGGGGAAGAGTGAGCTGCGTGGGTGGCATCTGTGGTGCAACTGAATGAAGAAAGATGGCTCCTAGCCTGAGCGCCTGGAAGCAGATCAGTGGGCATGGTGACTGCCAACCTTTAGGGGTTCAAGGGAGTGGCATAGGGAAGAAGTGGCGCTGTCCAAGTGGGCCCTGATGGGGGATGTGGAGGAGCATCTGCAGAGAGAAGGTTGTGGGACTTGCGAAGGCGGCATTGCGTTGTAGCGAATGGGGCCAAGCATGTAGCATGGCAGACAGCAGAGAATTAGCAGCAGGGAACAGTTTGAAAGCGGGGACAGGGCTGTGTCAGAGGGTGTAATGCCAGTAGCTACACAGCAGGTGGCACTGTGACCCTCAGATGGTCATTGGGCAGGGCCTAGTGCCGGTGAAATAGGACAAAATGGGGTGGGGGAATTGCGTTGGTAGGCAGTGGTCTGCGTGGGTGATTCAGAGGGCAGGAAAAGTAGGTAAAGTGAAAAGGAAAATGACAAAAAGAAAAGCAGTAGAGGTCCAAGTGGAGGGTGGGGGCTTTAGAAGAGGCTGGAATTGGACAGACTGGGTTCTTAGTGGTAGGGAATTTGGGGTGTAGCAGCGAGAAGTATAGGTCAGGGAGATGGGTGTGGATGACAGGAGGGCAGTTAAACTTTTTGAGAGAGTCCGGAGGGCCTATGCAGCTTTGGGGACCAATGGGTGTGTGGCTTTTCTGTTCGGTATAGCAGCCTGGTTGAAAGAAGGCATGAGCAGGTCCAGTGGAAGATCACGAGCACACTGCCAACAGCGGAAGTGGTGCAGGTGTGCTGCCCCACAGAGAGGTGTGGGTCCTTGCCGGTCCATCTGACAGTGGCGCCAGAGTGGGCTGACAGATGGGGCGCAGGTGATGTGGTACAGCCAAGGGCGAATGCCATAGGGCACTGGATGGCAGTGCAAGGAACATGATTTGGACTATGAGAAGAAGTTATGGATAGCAGAAATATGTGGGACAAAGATTTTGGGGAAGAGAGGTGCAGGACGAGGGTAGGTCAGGTATGCACTAAAGGTAGGAGGTAGGTTGGCAGAAGCTAGGAAGAGGGCATAGTAGGCCTAATGAGGAATTCAGAGCGTGCATGGCAGAGGATGCAGAGGTGGTTTGCTGTGAACTAGATCCAGACGTAGGACTGCAGTGGATGGTGCTGACCAGGCTGGAGACAGCGATACACAGTCTGCGCAGGCAGCCACTCCCCTGTGGGCCTTTCTCAGGCATCATATCCAGGCAGAGGTGGACACTGTGCTGGACTAGATACTGAGAGAGAAACCTCACAAGAACTTGTTCAGTAGAACTTTCTATAGATTTTGCTACTGGGCTCCAAATGTGGAGCACAGCACACTTTGCTGTGTAAGGAGACTGTGCGAAATGCTGGGCATGAGCAGAGGATTTACAAATGTCACACCAGTTAAAAACGAGAGATTGGAATTCTGGCTGGGATACCATGTATGTATGTTTGTGGTAGTTGTATAACACAAACTTGGCTAAAAGGGCTGTACAGTGTCAAAGGTGTAGTCAACAAATGATGGAAGAGGTAACTGGGATCTGAGCAGAGGCAGACTGTTATTGTGATTTAGTGGTCTTTAAAGAGGTGTGTCTTATCTGTTTGGGATAGTCCTCATAAATGCAGCAGTGTTGCTCCAGGTCAAGGGTGCATAAATGCAGGACACCAGTTGCCTTGTTACTTTGTATTTACACTTTTCTACACTTCTGATAGTATGTTGGCTGCAGGTGTGCTGAGATCTTGCCAGGCAGCTAGGCATGGGTGATGATTGTGATGTCTGTATGAACAATGTAGCTGGTTTTGAAGATGTTGTGTGCTTGGAAGGGGTGACAGTGGAGCTCCATCAGGATAGGGTTTTGTGGTCACCTAATGAATAGGGAGGTGGCAGAAGAGTTATGTGAAGTATTTGCTTTTGGTTTTAAGTTAGACTACAGTGGTCCTGGGTTGAGAGACTGTGTGGAAAAGTTGGAATCAGTGAAGGCATGATAAGAGGTGGAGTAGAGATAGTAGAGAAACTATGGAGAAGTCAGGGTCAGTTTAATGTTGGCAAGTCATGATCTCGTAATGTTTTTGTTGGGTGGTGTTTCTAAAAAAAAAGATGATTATTCACCATTTCAGAGACAGTTAGTTAAGAGTTTCATTGCACAGGGGACCACATTGGTGTGGTTTATGTTTACGAATGACATAGTATGAATTGCTCAAAGCTGTGCAGTTGTTGCTGAGATGGTGAAGTTTGACATCCAGTCTGCTTTTCGCTTGTTGCCGATGCACCCAGAGGTTTTTCAGTTGCTTGGTATGTACTTCAAAGGAAGGATGTATGTGCATAAGGCCGTCCCTACTGGCTCCTCTTTGTGGTGTGCACTGACTGTGACATTTGTACCCTTTTGCCATAGGTTTTTAGTGTTGATTCAGGTCAGGATTAGGTGATATATTACTTGGATGACTTTTTCTTTGTGGAAAAAACATGGAAGCTGGAGTGTGGTGCAGCATCAGGAGTTTTGGAGGAGTTGATGGAGTAACTGGGCATGCTGTTGGCACATGAAATGACAGATGGTCTGAGCTCTTCCATTACATTGCTGGGGATTGAGTTGAATATGGGCGGAATGGGGCACAGTCATCTAAGGTCAAGGTGGGGATGATATTGCTGTTGCTTTGGGAGTTGAAAACGTTGCATCACATGATGGAGCATCTGAATTTTGCATGCAGTGTGGTGTAGGCTGGCAGGATGCTCTGTTGGAGGATGAGTTTATGATTGTCATGGGTACCACTGATACAACATAGGATTGTGCCAATGGCAATGAAGGTGGATTTGCTAGTGTTGGTGTCTTTTTATGTGATGTTTCAGTGGTATGGGTGTTAAAGGATGAGGAGGAGTGGAGGGTGAAGTGTTATTTGGACACCCACAGCTGGAGGTTTTGGATTGTACTGTTAGAGTAACTGGTACTCCTAGCAGTAGATGTAGGTGGTGCTGAGACAGGAGAGGAGCATTGCATTTCAGGAGTTGTTCCCAGCGGTGGTATTGTTGTAAGGGAGGTAAGAGTTTGGCAAACAGGAGGATGAATTTCACTGTGGATAAGAAGGTGGTGGCGCAGTTAGCAAGCAGGCAGATCGGAGGGTGCTAAGGTATTTGTTGGGCTTGTCTTGGGTTGCATAATATTATCATTCATGGGTGCCATATATCTGGGTTAAGAATGATTTTGTAGAAGTATTGTCTTGTTTGCAGTGACAGAGGTTCTGTGGGTTGGGTCCTAATGCAGAATTGAAGAAGACGACAACTGCATTGTAATTGTGGGCCCTGGGAGATTAAAAGTACAGAAATTGATTGAGCAATCAAAAGCTTTTTCCACAAGGAGGAACTACCAGCAGGTTTTGGGGGGAGGTGTGGGGTGGAGGTTCACTACAAGGAGGGCAGTAAGGAGGTGAGATGAGAGGAGCTGAAGCAGTGAGCGTGGGAGTCTGTAAGTCAGGTTGGAATGGAGCCTTCTGTAGAGTATTTATAGTATGAATGTTTTGGGGGGTGATAGGTTATCGGATTTGGCGATTGTGGTCATTCAAGAGTGCAGGTAAGCAATATATAAGGGGAAATGCATAATACAGTGATCTACTTAAGGAGATCCATGATAGACCAAGTTGGAGAGGGCAGGGGATGTGGTGTGTGCCCTTGCAGTTTATTGAAAGAAATCTTGGTCTAGAAGGGTGTGGAAGCGAGTGCACTTTTTAGGGCATGATGACAGGCAGGAAGTAATGAGTTTTCAGCTGCTAAGTATTATGAGGATGGGATTGCAGGAGACAGGAATGATGGAGAAAGAGTTGGTTATGCTTCTGTTTAGGATAGGGACATCAATTGAAGGTAGAGACCTTGAGGTTTTGGAGGTACAAGTTAGAAAAATAGAGAACTGGGAGACGGCATGTTCGGGAGTCACGTGTGCCTACCAGAGTTGTGTCTTTACAGGACTGAGATATTATTTCTTCCTACCACCCTATGCATCAGTAAGTAATGAAATACAGGTGTGTTGTAAGCTGGAAAAGGTTGAGCTGCTGTCACATGGTGAAATTAAGTTTGAGGATGATGAGCTTTTATGGATGCTGTAGTACACTGGTTCCTAACCTTTTGACTTCTGAAGACCCCTACTTAACCATTACTGGAAACCGGGGACCCCCACTAAATTATTATTGGAATTGGGGAGCCCCACTAAGTTATTACTGGAAGCCGGGGAACCTGGCCTAAGCATTTTCGATTATTTGAACCACTAAACAATACACAAACAATACAGAAACATCAATCAAATACACAAATTATGAAATAATTTACTTAATCCACAATCAAATATAACAAAAATCAAAATTGTAATTTTGATAGGAGGGTTGGAGCAATGTTACTCGTCGCCCATACTCAACTCTGTATGATGCACTCAATGTGAGGATGCTGAATTAATTTTTAGCCTTCATTTTCCAATTTGTTCACATTTACAAGACATTTGAAACTCTGAAATTGTACATTTAGCTTCTTTATTTATATTGACTTTATTTATTAGTTAATACTATTAAATGTTCTAAGTAATCACGGACCCCTTGAGTAGGCCATTTGGGATCCCAGGGCTCCCCGGACAGCAGGTTGGGAGTCACCTGTTGTAGTACAGGTTTCTTTTATGGGCAACAAACTTTATTCATTGGATAAACGGAAGAGGGTGGCTGAGTAGCTGGTGGACAATTTGGGAGGCCGTGACTCGCATCGTAAGGCAGAGCTGGAAGTAGAGGGGGAATAAATCTCCTGGCAAGGACGTACGCAGTGGCACATAGTATTAGGGGCCAGAATGCAAAGATGCCACATTTATTGCCTCAGCTGCTACGCATGGCATCAGGACCCCTGAGATTTCTGTAAAGCGAGGTCTTGCAGAGATAGTTATTTCATTGGAGAAAGGAGGTGTTAGGCCTTAAAATATGTGCTGAGGGCAGCAGAGACCACAGTTGACAGCTGCTTGGTAGGTTTGGGCTCACTGAAGCATGGAATAGCAAACTCCAGTTGGGTTTTGCTAATAACCAACAAATATACAAATGTTCTCCACTGAAAGTAGCATTATATTGACCTCATATATTCACTGTGGCTATCTTCAACACCTGACTGGAACTGGTGGCTGGGCTAGCCTTTTCCTGATGTTTGGACATTTTGTTACGTTTAAATTACCTTTTTTTGATCTCTAAGATTATAAAAGTACAACATATATACAGTACACATAAAACCATCCTCACGGAGGCGTACAAGATTGAATCAGGGATCAAATAAACACATTATATCCGGTGTACATGCGCAAAGCATTTTAGGAGTTAAAACAGATTAGGACCCATAAGAGGCAACAAACATTTAAAAAAGAGACTGGCACAGGGGGAACTTATTCTCTACCAAGAATTACAAGTCACAATAAAGTGCTGAAGCCACAAACTGTACAAATGTGCGATAAAGTGCTGGTTTGGACATTTTTGTACTAATCCTTACAGGACCACGTAGCCCCTGTAGAAGCAATGCATTTTTCAACCAGCACGGGAACCATGAGAGACAGATATGACCCGGTAGGGGTGAGATCTTAGGGCCACACAGTTCCTAAAGGCCCTGTTTCTTCACTGCTTCACCATACATGGAGGCAGATTTAAGGGCCCCTAGCACCACCGGAGCGTCACCTTTTGTGTCACTCTGGTGGCGCTAGCCACTGCTCCATATTTACAAGCCGGTGTAACGCCACTTTTTGTGGTGTTACGCCTCCTTGTAAATATGGGATCCTTCTAGAATGGAAAGAAAAAACGTGGTCTGGATAACCTACATAAGCGGACCAGAGTAAAAGGTTTTGGGGGCAGGAAGGAAGAGGGCTCCGTCGGTAACAGCTCATGAAGGAGATGCATGAGGACTGCAGCATGGCTCCAGATATACTTGTTCTGTCACTGTTTTTGAACTCCAGTTACTGTGGAAAAATTCCAAACCGAAGTGCACACTTTTTAAGCTTATGACTATGCTCAGCTTTCCTGCATCTTAGCAGTGTTTGTCTTATACAAACTGCATTATTGAGTGAGAGGTGTGGTACCTGGGCAAGACAGGCTCCAGCATTACCTGGCTCTCCCATCCCTAAAAGTAAACCCAGACACCCAGGATTGCCAATATGTGATCACGTCAAAGTCATCTCGACCCCCTTCTTCCACCCAGCCATTAATGATTTTATTTATTTATTTAGTTGAAGAGTTTTATATAGCTCGAACATGACCTGTATAAGTATCAGAGCTCATTACAAATGACAAACAAGTTAAACATAGACATGCAAAAAAGAGATACAATATAAAAATAGCAAACATGTTAAACATAGAAATGCAAAAAACAGAATAGATACAATGTAACAAACAGCTTGGTAGATTCAGGATCCAGAGATGTATACAGGCAAAATAGGCAAGCTGAGTGACTTCAGGGCTACTGTTGAAAGTAACCATTCAGCAAGAGCAGTTTTACTTATTTTTTTGACAGAGGTAGTTGAGTGGCTAGATCTGATTTCAGGAGGTAGTGCATTCAATATTCTTGGGATAAGCCTGAAAAGGAGCAGTTATAAGTTTTCTTTATGTTGAACTTCTATGGCTTCAACAATAGAAAGTTAGTACTTGTAAGTCATGAGACCATTGCTACCGCTGGAGTCAAGAAATATGGCACTCAAAAGAACCTTCCTCCACTGCGCAAGAGGCGGGCATTTCATATGGAATATAGAATGTCAGGAAGTATGAAAAACATATGAGCGTCACCAGTATTGAGACCCCGATTCCGAAGGTGTGGCCAAAATGATTACAGAAAACACTAGCGTGTTAAAGGACGGAGGAAGTTGCCACAATCCCCATGGGAAAGGCCACAGATGAAAAATACAGCTGCAAGATGGCTGAGAGGATGCTGAAAGCACCCACACACTACTTTCAACTTCAAGGCAACCTTGGAAGAGCAGAACACAAATAAAGTGCAAGGGGTGTAGGAAGGAATGGCCAGAAATGTGGGGAATGCACACCTTGATGTCCTGAACAGTCTGAAACGAACTTCAAGTCAGACACTAAGGGCCTGATTCTAACTTTGGAGGACGGTGTTAAACCGTCCCAAAAGTGGCGGATATACCACCTACCGTATTACGAGTTCCATAGGATATAATGGACTCGTAATACGGTAGGTGGTATATCCGCCACTTTTGGGACGGTTTAACACCGTCCTCCAAAGTTAGAATCAGGCCCTAAATGCAGTACCCGTGAGTGTATGCCCATCAATTTTTTCCAATTAAATACAGGTAAATTCAAGAGCAACTTTTTCAGGCAAATAACACAATTTTTAAATGTTTTTGCAACTCTCAATGCAGAATAACACCCACCACTAAGATGTTACACCCTAGTCATAGGTCAAAAACACCGAATCGTGCACATATTGAACACCAGGTGTAGGAAAGTACCCTCTTTCTTGGCATGGTTACCCCCTTTTTCTGCTTGATGTCAGTGTGCATGACTGTGTTCACTGGGATCCTGCTAATCAGGGCCCCAGTGATTATGCTCTCTCTCTCCCAAACATCTGTATTTCACCCACAAGTGGCATACTGGTACCTCTTTATAAGGCCCTAGTATATGGTACCTAGGTACCCAGGGCATTGGGGTTCCAGGGGATCCCTTTGGGTTGCAGCATATATTTCTGCCACCCATAGGGAGCCCATTCAAAGGCTTCTGCAGGACTGCCATTGGAGCCTGTGTGAAAAGGTGCAAGCACCCTTTCACTGCCATTTTTCACTACACCAGGTCACCTATAAGTCACCCCTATGGTAGGCCTTCCAGCCCAGAGTGCAGGGTGTAAGTACCTGTGTGTGAGGGCATCCCTGCACTAGCAGAGGTGCCCCCACAAAGTCCAGGCCCATTTTCCCAGACTTCGTGAGTGTGGGGACGCCATTTTACACGTGTACTGGACATAGGCCACTACCTATGTCCAGCTACATAATGGTAACTCCGAACATAGGCATGTTTGGTATCAAACATGTTGGAATCATACCCCAAGGCTTTTGCAAGCATTGGTTGTATGATTCCATGCACTCTGGGGGCTCCTTAGAGGACCCCCAGTATTGCCGTTTCAGCCTTCTGAGGGTTTCCAGACAGCCCAAGCTGCTGCCACCTTCTAGACAGGTTCCTGTTGCTTGAGAAGCTTAAGACCAGGCAGAACAAAGGATTTATTTTGGGAGAGGGATGATACACCCTCTCCCTTTGAAAGTAGGTGTTACAGGCTGGGGAGGGGTAGCCTCCCCAAGCCACTGGCAATGCTTTGAAGGGCACAATTGGTGCCCTCCTTGCATAAACCAATCTACACCAGCTCAGAAACCCCCAGTCCCTGCTCTGGCATGAAACTGGACAAAGGAAAGGGGAGTGACCACTCCCCTGTCCATCACCAAACCATATGTGGTGCTCAGAGCTCCTCCAGAGGGATCACTGGGTTTTGCCATCCTGGATTCAAGGTTGACAGGTACCTCTGGGAGCATCTGAGTGGCCAGTGCCAGCAGGTGACGTCAGAGACCTCCCCTGATAGGTGCTTACTTGGTTAGGTGACCAATCCCCCTTTCAGGGCTATTTATGGTCTCTCCTTTGGGTGGTTCCTCAGATTCGGATTGCAAGACTCCAGCATGAATCCTCTGCACTCTCCACTTTGACTTCTCACCGAAGAAACTGCATCTGGACTCTTCAGGACCCTACAAGCTACAACAAAGAAGCAAGACAGCTCCTGCAACATTGTATCTCCTGCTCCTGCCAGAAACTGCAACAGTTTCTCGGTTGTGCATCTTCTGAAGGCAGTCCATCTTCAGCCTGCATCAGAAGGAAGAAGGAATCTCCCTAGAGGTGAAGGAGTCACTCCCCTAATTCTGTAGGCACCAATTGTGATGACGACTGGCTGCGTGGATCCCCTCTCCTGCTGATCTGCATGGATCCTGCATCATGGGTGGTGGACTGAAGTGGTCTGATGGTCCTCTCTTCCAGCTATCCAACTTTGGTAGAGGTAAGACCTTGCTTCCCCATGCAAGACAGTACCCCATGCACTACGTCATTTGCAGCTGCCAAGGATTGTTGGCATCCTTCCTCCAAGTTTTTCATGCACCTTGAATCTCCTGCCCACAGCACTCCATCCTGCGATGCACAGCTTCCTGAGTGGTTCCCGGGTGGCGTTCGAGCCTTTGTCGTAGTACTGCATGGGCCTCTTTTGCAACTTTATTGTCCCATCCTGTGGGATTCCTGTGTGCGCTGCCTGGTCTCCTGTGGGCTCCCTGTACTGCTGAGGGCCCCCTCTGACTCCTCCTCCTGGGTAGAGTTGACCTGGTCCTTCCTGGTCCCTGGAAGCGCCATTTTCTGCTATCTGCGAGCTTTGCGCTGGCCAAGGCTTGTTAGTGGACTCCGACGATGCAAAGCCGACTGCAATCCTCCATCCAGCGTGGGACATCACCTGCATCCTCCAGGAACCCAGCTCTGTCTTCTTGGGTGCAGTGCTGACTCTTCTTTCTCACCAGTGGTTCACCTCTTGCACCTTCCTTCTGGTGGGTCGGGGCTCCTGCCATTCCTGGACTCTTCATTGTTTCTTGGACTTGGTCCCCTCTTTCCACAGGTCCTCTGGTCCAGGAATCCACTGTCTTGCAGTCTCTTCTGGGTTTTGCAATATTCTTCTGTTCTTCATCTGTGTGTTCTAGGAAACTGGGGTGGGTTCTAGTACTTACCTTTGGGCTTTCTAAGTACTCCCACCTCCCCTCTACACTACACTTGCCTAGGTGGAAGACCGACTTTCGCATCCCACTTTCTTAGTATATGGTTTGTGCTCCCCTTAGGCCCATTTCTAACTATTGTGATTTTCACTAATTGCACTGTTTTCTAACTGTTTTATGCCTATTTCTGCATACTAGTGCATATAGTTTGTGTATTACTTACCTCTTAACTTACCTCTTAAGGGAGTATAGCCTCTATGGTATTTTTGGTATTTGTATCACCAAAATAAAGTACCTTTATTTTGTAACACTGAGTGTTACAGTGGTATTGCATGAGCTTTGCATGTCTCCTAGATAGGCCTTGGCTGCTCATCTACAGCTACCTCTAGAGAGCCTGGCTTCTAGACACTGACTACACTATAGTAATAAGGGATAACTGGACCTGGTATAGGGTGCAAGTACCATAGGTACCCACTATACGCCAGGCCAGCCTCCTACACCAGGTAAATACTAATAGCACCATGATTGGTTTTTACCGGGTGTGGATTAGCTCTAGGAATTAGGCTCTCAGTCCTTATAGTCGGTCAATCGTGGTGAGATTAAAAATAATCTCATAGGAGACCATAACACTCAGTTATATGCAACGTATTCTGACCACTGAGCTTCTCTCAGGCAACCGGATCTACAAGGAATGAGCATAGAGGCTTCCAGTGACCTGAGAGGCAAAGAACATGAGACTCAACCAACACAGGTCTGAAGAACCTTAGAGAGGTAAAGCTTGGAATGTTACAAGGGATGACCAAAGTTCTAAGACTTTGCCTCCAATAACTTCCTGATACCTAACTATCGTCAGGAAATTTCCTGATGTTTACAAAAAGCAGCTGAAAATCCCAAACATTCAAAATCAGCTATGAGAAATAAAGTTCACCCAGGTCTGGGCACACCTAACTTATGTGAGAATGTAAATGGAAGTAACTGCAGTTGTTTGAATTCTTATATCCCAAGCAGCAACCCTGAAACTACAGCTATTGCCGCTGTGTACCCAGCTTCTCTGGGAGATCCCAGATGCACACTGATGTTGATAGAGGTGGACGTGGTCGTGGAAGGAAGGGTCCAGTTTAACTTGGTAGAAAAACGTTAAACCTACATAGAATTTCTCCTGTGATTTCTGTTGCCCTTGCTTGAGGGCACTTGAGTCTAAGGATCTCAGGTCTGTCATCTGTTATTTTTAGGAGTATGATAAGAACTACATATTTAGGCATGTTTGGGAAGGCCCCTGCAAATGTATGGACATTTGTGAACTTGAGGAAGAGTGGGTCCAGGACAGTTAGGATGGTGACTTTTGTGACCTTTGTGACTTCTGCTGCAGAGGAAAATAGGGAACAAAGTGCCAAATACTTTGAGGCAGTCAGCCAGGAGAATGCGTTTGTGTAGAGGGCTATCACTGTTAGTCTTGCTGTCACCATGGCAACATCTCAAAACCTACATTGCTTGCCCCAGTACCAGCACCCAACTCCAGTATTGTCAGGTACGAGAACCAGATTACCAAGCAGCAATCTGGTGTAGCAGCAGGGTGCGTGCCCAGGAGCAGAAAGTGCAGGATACTGGTGAGTCCTTGAGGATACCTCTGTGGCTGTTGTCGACAGACTCAACAACAAGTACTTCAGTTGGTCGAGATTTATCTTTCACATGGTGCTGTTTGACTGGCTGTTCTTGGAAGGCGCGGTGGACCTACAGGAGTTGGTTAGCACTGGAGACAGATGTTGGGCTTAGAGGGCCACCTGTGCTACTCTGAGGTGCAGCTTAAATGTATTTAAATAGGATCACTTTTGCATATGAGGGGTGCAGTGGCGTAACAAAGGCCCCTGCAGCCCCCACGGTGAAGGGAGGGCGCCAGATCTAGGGGTCCCACAGCACAGCAACTAGCCTGAATCAGTCCTCCGTGTTCTTTGCAGGGGGCTCCCTCCAGTTTCCCTAGGCCGCTGGGGCCGAGGGGGGTCGGTTTCTGTACATTTCTTGTTTGCACTGCCCTGGAAGTAGCACATTCACCCGGATATAAAGCATCCTGAGGTCACCTCTTCTTTGTACAAGCCCCTGCCATCTCCCTGGTGACGTGCAGTAAATGTGTGCCTCTCTGCCTTGTGAGGCAAGATGAGTTGGGCACTGCTGTGTGTCTGGTGAATGGTGGGTGTTCATATGTATTAGTTTCTCTCTGTACCTGTATATTTCATGATTAGAAAAGACCTGCCTGGAGACCAAAGAGAATCTGTGAAAGCATGGCACACAAATGAGCAGATTCAATGGGGCTGCAGCCCTCTGTCTGCTTTAAAATCTCTTTAGCTCTGCCTGTCCATTAATATTGTAGCGCGAGCGAAAAACAGACCTGGAGGTGGTTCATCAGTATCATCATCATATTCTTTATTGGTTTATCAAGACAAAGGGTTATAGAGAGTTTCCAAATCCTAAACAACCACAAAATTAATTCTAATACAAAAGGCCAATAAAGTTTTTTACTTAATTTAAAACCTACATTTCGTTTTCTGAATAGCTTGTAAAAATATACAGTTTCAACAATTACATGCATAAACTGCATTTCTCACTTATAGGCCCAACTAGTTATTTATGCCTCGATAAAAACAACAGGCAGCCTAGAGGTAAACAGCATCACATTTAACACCTAGGTGACAGGCACAGAGACCAGCACTGGCCTTAGCTGCTGTCATCAGCTCACTAATTCGCCAGACTGGGCCTGTCCTAATTTGACCTATCTTGAGCCTTAAAGTCTGAGGATGGTTTTCCTTGTCCTGCTTTTAGTAGAATAAAACGTCACTATGACTGGTATACTAATCAGTCATACAGAGAGCATAAAAAGATTATTAATGCAAATACTTGATGAATATGGCGATAAGTAGGGTGTTGGAAAAAGCAAATGGGCAAACGAAGCCCCTCGTTCATGGGGATTTGGCGTAGGGCAGTGCAGCAAGTCATCTTGCGATGCTGCCCTACTTGAAAGTGAAAGGGCAGGAGTGCACCATATATATCCAATATGGTGCATTCCTGTCCTTTCCCTCTGCACTGGTGCCGTTTTAGCAGCTGAGTGCCAACGCGGGCAACCTTGCACCATGGTGCAAGCGTGTCTATGTTGTCAGCAGGATTGCTTAAGTGCAGGAAGGGCACCATTCTGCACAGAAACAATCCAGAGAGGCTATTTCCTCTTTCTAAGTATGCTTGAGAATGCAGCACCCATAGAAAAAGGAAAAAAACAAGAACAAATAAATAAATTTCTCCTTGTTGCGGCTCCCCTGGGGAGGTGAAAGGTTTTGCCACATCCCCAGGTTTACAAGCTCTCGTAATTCTGGGGATGTGTCAAAATCCATGGGTGTTGCATGGGAAAACCCACCACAACACTCATGGAACAGCTCCCTGGTGCAGACTAAAGCAACACAGTGATTTGCGCTGCTTTTCCTTACTCCATATCTATGAGGCCATCCAGAGCCACACAAAGTAGCTTTGCATGGCCTCAGGGATATGGTTGAGAGGTTGTGCTGCCTCCACATCACTAAAAGTGATGCAACAGTGGCACAAGCCCCTCATAAATATGCCCCTAACTATCACAATTACTAGTCCGTGAACTTAGTAGAACATACCATTGCCCTAGGCCTATGAGTGGAAGATATCCAGTCCGGTCAGCCGCTGAGAAGGACTTGCAGATTTGTTGATGGCTACCTAAGTGGCTTGTGCTTGATATAGCAGAGCAGTAAGATAGGATACACTGCTGCGATGTGGTGATCGCTACCACCCCTAAAAAGCCAGCGCTGACCTCTCAAATGTGGCTAGAAAGGTGCAAGGTATTAACAGTCCTTAAAACAAGGCAGCATTCATACTTCTGGAGACATCCTCACACGTTAAGAAGCATTTTCAGGCCTTTTGTGGTAATTTAGCACCACCACTCGGGGATGCCCTGCGACAGGTGCCTTGTACCCCCCCATGAAGTCCCAACACAGAGGATCTAGCAGAGTACTGGAAGTACCTACTGGGGTATGTGTGGAGTGGACCAAGAGAGGAAGATTAATCCAGTTAGTCTTACATTTTCCATGGCAGTAAGGTTCCTACCCTCTATTTTTAGGGTTGAGCGCATGCAAGCACTTTGGACCATGTTGTAATGTCTCTATGGGACCACACTCATGTCACACTCGCAACTTCATTAGTTTGTGAGCTTGCCTTTTTAAAATCAATTGATTCCATTTGTGAAAGGCATGCATATGTCATGCCTTTTCTGGTGTTTGGCCCTCCTTGAGTGCACTGGTAAACTACTGAAAACATACGAGGCTCCATGTTTTCAGCTGGTTTCTGGACTACTTTATCTTTTCATTTCCTGCGCAGCATGATCTCGCTGGGCAGAAGTCGAGCGCTTTGCATGACATCGACCCTGTTACATGGATAATTGCACTTTTGCCGGTAACATGGATGATTGCACTTTTGCTGATAAGTTTCACTGGGAGCGCTTCTGTTTCCTTTTCCGTGTCTCCCTCACGCTCATGGCGACTGTTGGCTCGCATATGTGAAACTGTTTTACCTTTTATTATTAGTTTATGTGGCAAGAAAAGTCCGGTCAGGAGTTTACAACGCTTATAGCTCTAACAGGAGCAAACGCGAGACCCGTTGCATTGCAAATGCTTGTTTTTTTATTTATTGCTGTAGCTATCACAGTATTTCACAAATAATGCTTTGCACAGCAGCAGCAGTTAAGCAGGAGATGGCAGCATTCTTGGGTGGGAGCATATCAAGCAGGTACTGGATATGAAGGGTGATGGATGCTCCACACAGGCTCGCGACCACAGCCAATTAACTTGAAGTGTTGTGGAAACGTGTATCACCTTGTACAATGGAGCAACCCAGTACAGGGGAGACCCACTGGAAAACCAATTAAATAGTTTGCTATCAATGAGCGAGGATATCCGTGCCTTGGACGTGTGGAAGAAAGTGTATTTTGGGATTTTTCAAATGTTTAGTTATTGAAATCAGGTGAAAGTTACTGGTGGTTCCCAATATGTTCATGCTGAAGAGCACTCCGAGGTACTTGCAGGTTTCTGGCAGAGGGTGCTGTGCTAGGGGTGGGATTTCTGAGAGAAATGAGCAGGGTGATGTGGGGTCCGTAGGTGCTGCAGTGTTAGTCAACAAGTATTACAAAGATGGGGATGACAGGACAGAAATCACACCTGAGGGATGTACCATCCGTGGAAGCAAGCGAGGGCTGAAAAGCGGGGCACCCAGTGGCTTCCAGCGATAACTGGGGTTTAGGATTTTTCTTGTGGTGTCAGGGATACCTTGGTGTAAAACTATGGTGAATTACATCATTTTGTTTTTTATATAGAGATGTCTCACCCCCTTCCTTCGTTGAGTTATTTCACTCTAGTGCATTCCTTTAGCGTCGGGCATCCCGGATCTCATAGGTGACCAGTTAGTTAACTGTGATGCATGGGCCGCATTATACAGGTTGCACGTGTTGCACGTTTTGCACCAGTTTCAACAGATTTTCACATTGGCATTTTCAACCAGTTTCTCGTGTACAAATGACCTTTGCACAGAATGACTGGTGCGAAATGTCATTGGTCAGTATTAAAATATTATTTTTTCACCAATGACTATGCAATACTGCACTGATGCAAAAAAATCAACATACATGTAGTCTTTTCAAGATGTAGTTTCCAAGCAATGCATTTCATTGTCAGCCCGCTGAGACCTTTGTGTCCATTTCCTCAGGTTTCCTCTAATATCGCTCCAATCTGGCCAGGAAGAAGGTTGCGCTCTTGGAAAGCTGGAGCACATCAGGCCTGTCTAAATGAGACTAGGGTGACGTCTCCTTCCAGCCAGTGGGACAGCCCTATGCGAGGTGTTGTCTAAAGTGGCTTCCATTAATAAATTAGACCAGTGGTTCTCATCCTTTTGACTTCTGTGGACCTCCACTTTATCATTGCTGGATCTCGGGGGCCCCCACTGAATCATTACTGGGATCTGGGGAACCCCAACTAAGTCCTTACTGGAACCAGGGGGCCCCGCTTAATCATTGTTGATGATTTGAACTGCAACACAAACATACAGAAACAGGCATTCATCAAAGAAATACATAACAAATGTGATATAGTCTGCAGACAAATATAAACAAAAAACATAAACATGTTTAATTTTAAGGGGAAGGTTTTCTAAATTCTATTGAAGTCACACATCATTCATTCTATATTCTGTATGATGCGCCTGCCCTGCTCCCACCAATCAATCTGGGGATTCTCATTTAATTTTTAGTCTCCAGTTTCAAATTCCTTGATATTTAAAGTACTTTTAACATTTTCAATTGAACATTTAGCTTGTGTACTTATGTGCACTAAATTCATCTGTTAATACCATTTAATTTTGTAAGCGGTGGTGGACCCCCTGAACAGGCTTCTCAGACCCCCAGGGGTCCCCGGACCACAGGTTGGGAACACACCTGAAAACAAAGATTTGTAGGTGAAAAGTTGAGGACTGGGGACAGTGTTCATAATGGCCTGGTAGGGTTTTTTTGTTACGTTTGCTTTATTGCCCCCCAGGTTCCCCTGTCCCGCACGCCCTACAATTTCAACCTTACTTCAGGAGAGCGCAGATTAGCCTAAAAAGGGCCCCTGCAGCTAGGGGGACGAGCTCCAGTGGGCACAGTACCCTGCAATGGGAGCCTGGGGGTAGGGGTGGGGAGGCGGGTCCATGTACTTTGCAGGGGTGGGGGCTCAAGTTTCGTTACGCCATTGGCGAGCTCCCAAGGCCTCGTGCCCTCCGGGGCCACTTTGGCTTTTCCTGCAGCCTCCTTGAGAGACAAGGTCTCAGGTTTCTGTTTATGAGCGCGTGAGGCCGCCACAAGTGTCCTATTAATCAGCCTCTACCTCACTCCGGCGCGCGCTGATCTCAGAGCACGCGCCCTCGCAACACAATAGTCCCTGCGGAAGGGAATCGGATCTTTTTTGTCGATTCACCTGAAAGTTCTGCGCAGCGATGGGAACCTGAGAAGAGAGGAAGGGGTGGGTGGATGGATGGGGCGGAGGGCAGAGCTGACTGAAAGCAATGGTACCGCAGTCCAAGGTCACCCAAGCTTGTCTGAATTTCAATGCATGACGAGGAAAGACGATCTGTTTCCAATAAGTGCGTTGGGACCTGGGGGCATTTAAAGGCTGTTTCTGGGCAGCTGGGGGGCTCCTGTTTCAATCCATTAGGCCCTGGTCTGGCTTGCAATGTCATTAAGTGCATGGCTTTCCGAGAAACAGGTAAGACTGCTCTGAGAGACATGTGGACCTGCGAGATGCCGCGTGGATGGGATCCACTGAGATCAAGCGGGGACCTCCTGCCACCGAACCCATATAATCGGATAGTGATGCCGGTACTGAGGACGGTCCGCTCAGGCCAAGCAATGGACAACATCTGCTCAGTGAAAATGAAAAAGTCCTTCCGCATTCACATCCACTTGGGACACCACCAAGGTTCCTGGTTCGTGATCGTATACATTTCAAACTAATGACTAAACAACACTGACCATTTTTCTAGCCCTGTACAAAATTCGCAGAAAAAGTATTTCACGCACTGTGCATAAGTTTCCCAAAAATGAAGCACATTTATGTGTATAAAACTATTGGCTAATATTTTGGGAGAATCCTGCGTACAAGTTGGCTTTTTACACACTGTACCAGCAGGAGACATTGAAAGTGTATTTCAGAGACTTATTTTCTACCCTAAACCATGCAAAATCTTGCATTATGCAGAATGGCCGAAAAAGTTCCCAATTCACAATGCAAAATTGCTGAATTATGCAAGATTATGCCCAAATAACTGAAACCTGGGATCAGACCTGTCATTTGTAAGCGATATTTTGGACCAGCCATGTTTCACGATCCAAGCACAAGCAGTCGATGGAAGTCCCTGGATCATATAGAAATAGCGCCCAGCTGTAGTGCTGCACAAAAAAGGTTGAAAGCGCTATATAAACAACATACCATTGGTTGTGGCGTTTGTTAGTTTTACATCACAACCAGTGAGATTAACAAATCGCCTTGCACAGTAACCTTCCTACCCCCGTTGTGGTCCTTATAGGGAGGCGGGACCACCCCCCATTAGAATGTATGTCTGTGGCCACAATTATTGACCAGCTCCATCTTCAGCCGCTCAGCCTAGATGATGGCCTTCAGTATTCATCTGTGGCCACTCTGGCTATTGTCCTGGCTTCTTGCAGAGGTGGCCACCCTAGTGATTGTCTATAGGAAGAGAGAGCAAGAGAATGCTGGTGAGCATTGTTTACTGGGGATGCTATGCCCCTTATCTAAAATCTGTGAAAAGGTATATTGGAGCACATTTCCTGATCCTGCAGGGCCAAGGTACGCAATATAACACTTCTCTCACCTGTGCAAAAGCATACAATATAATTACTACCTGAGGTATTGTGCGCAGTGTGTTACTACCTCCCGAGCTAATGTCCTCCACATAACTGTCCTCTCTTGTGCTCGTGTGCAATATAAGGTGCATAATACAATACAACGTTACTCCCACCTGGAATTATAATTCTACTCCCTTTTGGGATAATATACATAATATACTGTCTGACCTTATTTGACCAATACAAAACTGCATCCTCCTGGGAAAATGTGCACAACACAACACTACTTCATCCTGGGACAATGTGCCCAATACAGCACTGCTCACTCCTGGGATAATGTGCACAACACAAACTACTCACTCCTGGGATTATGCACACAGTACCACACTACAACATCCTCGCATAATATGCACAATACAACACTACTTCCTCCTGGTATAATGTGCACAATACAACACTACTCACTCCTTGGATAATGCACACAATACAATACTACGTACTCCTGGGATAATGTGCCCAAAACAGCACTATTTACTCCTGGGATTATGTGCACAATACAACTCCAGGAAGAATGTACACAACACAACACGGCTCACTCCTGGGATAATGGGATAATGTGCACAATACAACACTACGTACTACTCAATCAATCAATCAATCAAAGCATTTGTAAAGTGCACTACTCACATGGGAGGGTCTAAAGGAACTGTGGGGGGGGGGTTATGGGGGGATACAGGGGGGCTTCTAATGCTCGAACAGCCAAGTCTTGAGGTGTCTCCTGAAGGTAAGTAGGTCCTGTGTCTGTCGCAGGTGGGTGGGAAGAGTGCTCCACTCCTTGGTGGCGAGGTGGGAGAATGATCTGCCACAGGCAGGCCGTTCTGTGGCTGCGTGGGATGGTGGCAAAGGCAAGGTCAGTGGAGCGAAGCTGTCGGGTCGGGGTGTAGAAGGAGAGCCATCTGTTGAGGTATTCTGGTACGGTGCTGTGCAGTGCTTTGTGAGCATGGATGAACGTGATTCTTTTGTTGACGGGGAGCCAGTGCAGGTTTCTCAGGTAGGCTGTGATGAGGCTGTGGTGGGGGTTGTCCAGGATGAGGCATGTGGAGGCGTTCTATATGCGTTGCAGTCTTTTCTGGACCTTGGCTGTGGTTCCTGCGTAGAGGGCATTGCCGTAGTCCAGTTTGCTGCTTACGGGGGCTTCAGTGACCGTCCTTCTGGTTCCAGTGGGGATCCATTTGTAGATCTTCCGAAGCATGCAAAATGTGTTGAAGCAGGAGGAGGAAATGGCGTTGACTTGCTGGGTCATTGATAGCAATGAGTCCAGGATGAATCCCAGGTTGTGTGCGTGGTCGATGGGTGTGGGTGCGGTTCCCAGTGTGGCAGGCCACCAGGATTCGTCACAGGTGGAGGGGGTGGAGCCGAGGATGAGGAACTCAGTTTTGTCAAAATTCAGTTTCAGGCAGCTGTTCTTCATCCATTCGGCAATGGCCTTCAGTCCTTCATGGAGATAGGTTTTGGCGGTGGCAGGGTCCTTGGTGAGGTAGAGGATCACCTGGGTGTCATCGGCGTATGGGACGATGTTGCGGTTGTGAGATCGGACGATGTTTGCGAGTGGAGCCATGTAGAAGTTAAAGAGGGTCGGGCTGAGTGGCGATCCCTGGGGTACGCCGCAGATGATTTTGGTGGCTTCAGAGCAGAATGGGGGGAGGCGGACTCTTTGGGTTCTGCCGGTAAGGAAGGAGGTGATCCAGTCCAGGGCTCTGTTGCCGATCCCTGCGTTGTTGAGGCGTGTGTGTAGGGTGTGGTGGCAGACAGTGTCAAACACGGCCTAGAGGTCAAGGAGGATGAGGGCCGTGGTTTCGCCGTTGTCACGTATGGTCCTGATATCGTCAGTGGCGGCAATGAGGGCGGTTTCGGTGCTGTCGTTGCTGCGGAATCTGGATTGGGATGGGTCCAGAGTGTTGTTTTCCTCTAAGAAGCGGGTCAGTTGTTTGTTGACAATTTTCTCAATTACTTTTGACGGGAAAGGGAGCAGGGAGATGGGCCGGAAGTTCTTGAGGTCCTTTGGGTCCATCTTGGGATTCTTGAGGAGAGCGTTGATCTCGGCGAGTTTCCAGCTCTTTGGGAAGGTGACGGTCTTGAAGGAACTGTCGATGATCTTCCGGAGTTGGGGTGTGATGACAGAGCTCGCTTTGTTGAAGATGTGGTGAGGGCAGGGGTCCGATGGTGAGCCGGAGTGGATGGTGTTCATGATTTTGATGGTGTAGTCATCGTTGATGTGGGTCCAGAAGAGCAGGAGGCTGGTGTGGCTGGGGGGCGGTGAGTCTGTGGTATCGGTGGTTGAGAGGGAGGTCTGGTTATTGAAGCTGTCATGGATGTCTGCGATCTTGCGGTAGAAGAAGGTGGCTAGTGAGTCGCAGATGACTTGTGTTGGCGGGATGTCGTTGAAGTTGGCGCCGGGGTTGGAGAGTTCCTTCACGATGTTGAAGAGCTCCTTGTAGCTGTGTGTATTGTTGTCGATGCGTTCTTTGAAGGCAGTTCTTTTGGCGGTTCGGATGAGTTGGTGGTGTCTTCAGATGGCATTCTTGAAGGCTGTGTGGTTGTCTGGTGTCTGTTCTTGGCGCCACTTTTTCTCGAGTCTTCGGCATGTTTGCTTGGATTCTTGGAGGTCGGCGGTAAACCAGAAGACCTTTCTGTCGGTGCGTCTGTAAGAAGGTTTCTTGATCGGGGTGAGAGTGTTGGCACAGTTGTCGATCCATTGCCTGAGGTTGCGGGCTGCTGTGTTGGTGTCGCTGGTGTTCCAGTGAGGGTGGTGATCAGCTGGTCTTCTGTGACATTGTTCCATCTGCAGTGGGGAATCTGCTGTGGGTGATGGTGTGTTGTAGGTTTCTCGAAGAAGAAGTAGATGCAGCGGTGGTCGGTCCAGTGGAGTTTGGTGGTGTGGCTGAAGGAGACGTGTTTGCTGGCGGAGAAAATGGGGTCGAACGTGTGACCTGCGGAGTGGGTGGGTGTTGTGACAAGCTGCAGGAGGCCGAGGTTGGCGAGGTTGGCGAGCAGGGTGGTGGAGTTGTCGTTGGTGTTCTCGAGGTGGAAGTTCAAGTCCCCGAGGAGTATGTAGTCTGTGGATGCGAAGGTGTACGTGCTGATGACGTCGGAGATGGAGTCGCTGAACTGCTGTCAGGGTCCCGGGGGTCTGTAAATGAAGTTCCCTCTGAGGGTGGTGTTTGGATCTGGAAGTGCAGGTGTTTGGCAGCGCTGAGGGTGTCTTCGGTGCTGGTCGTGATACTGAGGGTATTACTGTGGACGATGGCAATGCCTCTTCTTGGTCTGTTGATGCGATCCCTGCGGGTGATCTTGTAGCTGTCCAGGATGGCTATGGCGATGTCGGGCACTGAGGAGGGGTTCATCCAGGTCTCAGTCAGGGAGGCGACATCTGGGGAGGCTGAGTCGACTAGGTTCCAGAGTTCTATGGTGTGTTTGTGGATGGAGTGGGTGTTGAGTAGGATGCATCTGAGATGGTTGCGTCCTGCCTTGGCGGGTGCGTCGCTGGCATGGAGGCTGGTGAAGGTGCAGTTCCTGCAGGAGAAGGGCCCGCGGTAAGCTGCGGGGTGGCTTGATGGCAGGTGGATGAGTGCCCGGCGTTGAGCGCGTGGAGGGTGGTGGCGTCATAGCGGAGTCGAATGTCGCAGCGGTGGGGGGGGTGCGAGAACCAGGGGTTCTGGCACTAGGCGCAGTTGAGGCACGGAGAGGCGCAGATGGGCTTGACTTAGGTGTGCCTTCGTCCGCGCAGCGGCTGCCATTAAGTAGGGTGGGGGGAGGAGAGGACAGCAGGGAGGCGAGGGCAGAAAACAGCACAAAAAAAGGGGACCTGGCTGTGGGGGCAGCAGCGGCAGGAACGCAGCGCTAGAGAGAGGAGGGAGGTGGGGCCGCAGGGGCAGCAGTGGCGAGGGAGAGAGAGAGAGGGGAGAGTGAGAGTGAGAGAGGGAGAGAGAGAGCAGAGTGAAGGGAGAGAAAAACGAGGAAAGAGTGTAGCGCAGAAGCGAAGGGCAAAAGGAGCACAAAAGGGACAGACACGGAAGAGAAAGCACACAAAAGGAGCGCAAAAGGGACAGACACGGAAGAGAATGCACACAGAGAGCAAAGCAGGAAAAAGGAGGAGAGAGGCAGGGGGCAGCCTAGTAGGAAAGAAGAGCTCTCCCACTATACACCAGGAATGAGGCGCAGGTAGAAGCCTGCGGGTGGAGGAGGGCCTCGAACTCCTGACAGAGGTCAGGAGTTCAGAGGAACAAGGGCTCTATATACCGGTGGAGCTACAGGAGGCAGAGCAGTTCACTGACCAGGTCAGTGGTATTGCTCGTCCTACAGCGCAGCGGCTGCCATTAAGTAGGGGGGGAGGAGAGGGCAGCTAGGAGGCGGGAGTGTGGGATGAAAATGGCCCGAAAAAAGGTGGTTGGCCTGCGGGGGCGGCAGTGGCGGTAATGCAGCGTGAGAGAGAGGAGGGGGCGGGGCCGCAGGGGCAGCAGCGGCTGGGGAGAGAGAGAGAGAGAGAGGGGGGAGAGCAAGAGTGAGAGAGAAAGTGGAGTGAGGGGAGAGAAAAACGAGGAAAGAGTGTAACACAGAAGCGAAAGGCAAAAGGAGCACAAAAGGGACAGACATGGAAGAGAAAGCACACAAAAGGAACACAAAATGCAGAGACATGGAAGAGAATGCACACAGAGAGCAAAGCAGAAAAAAGGAGGAGAGAGTCAGAGGGGAGCCTAAAAGGAAAGCAAAGCTCTCCCAATAAACAGCAGGGATGAGCCGCAGGCAGAAGCCTGCGGGTGGAGGAGGGCCTTGAACTCTTGACAGAGGTTAGGAATTCAGAGGAACTAGGGCTCTACTTACCGGTGGGGCTACGGGAGGCAGAGCAGTTCATTGACCATTTCAGTGGTATTAGTACTGGAATTATGTGCAGAATGCAACACTACTCATTCCTGGGATAATTCAGACAATACAAAACTACTACATCCTTGCATAATGTGTACAATACAACACTACATACTACTGGGATTATGTGCATAATACAACACTACTTACTCCTGAGATAATGCTCACAATACAACACTACGTACTACTGGGATTATGTGCACAATACAACACTACTCACTCCTGGGAAAATGCGCACAATACAACACTACTTACTCCTGGGATTATGTGCACAACACAACACTACTCTCTCCTGGGATAATGTGCACAACACAACAGTACTCCCTTGTGAGATATGGTGCACAATACCACACTACTCACTCCTGGGATAATGTGCACCACACAACACTACTTCTTGTGAGATAATATGCAGAGTACAACACTACTCACTCCTGGGACTCCGTGCCTAATACAACACTACTCACTCCTGGGATTATGTGCACACTTCAATACTACTTCCCCTGGGATAATGGGCACGATACCACACTACTCCCTCCTGTGATAATGTGCACAATACAAAACTATTTGCTCATGGGATAGTGTGCACAACACAACACTACTTCCTCCTGGCTAATGTGCCCTATAAATCACTACTTACTCCAGGGAGAATATGCACAGAACAGCACTACTCACTCCTGGGATAATGTGCACAACACAACACTGCTTCCCCCGGGATAATGTGCCTAATACAACACTACTTCCTTCTGGGATACATTGCCTAATACAACACTACTTCATCCTGAGATAGTGTGCACAATACAACACTACTCACTCCTAGGATAATGTACACAACACAACACTAGTCGCTACTGGAATACTGTGCACACTACAACACTATTTACTCCTGGGATAAATTGCCCAATACATCACTACTCCCTCTTGGAAAAGTGTGAATAACACAACACTACTCCCTCCTGGGATACTTTCCACAATACAACACTAGTTACTCCTGGGATAATGTGCCCAATGCAACACTACTCACTCCTGGGATTATGCACACAATACAACACTTCTCACTCCTGTGATAATGCGCACAATACTACACAACTACACCCTTGCATAATGTGCACAATACAACACTACTTCCTCCTGGGATAATGTGCACAATACAACACTACTTACTCCTGGGATAATGTGCACAATGCAAGACTACTCATTCCTAGGATTATGTGTACAATACAATAATACTCACTCCTGGGATAATGTGCACAACACAACACTACTCCCTTGTGAGGTAATGTTCACAATACAACACTACTCATTCCTGGGAAAATGTGCACAAAACGACACAACATTACTCACTCCTGGGTTAATGTGCTCAAAACAACACTACTCACTCCTAGGATTATGTGCACAATACAGCACTACTCCCTCCTGGGCTAATGTGCACTATACAACACTACCCTCTCCTGAGATAATGTGCACAATGCAACACTTCTCGCTCCTGGGATAATGTGCACAATACAGCACTACTCCCTCCTGGGCTAATGTGCACTATACACCACTACTCTCTCCTGGGATAATGTGCACAATGCGACACTTCTCACTCCTGGGATAATGTGCACATCACAACTCTACTTACTTCAGGGGGAATGTGCACAATACACCACTACTCACTCCTGGGATAATGTGCACAACACAACACTACGTACTACTGGGATAATGTGCACAACACCACACTTCTTCCCCCTGGGATAAAGTGCCCACTACAGCACTACTTCCTTCTGGGATAATGTGCCCAATACAACACTACTCACTCCTGGGATAATGTGCACAAGACAACACTACTTCCTTGTGAGATAATGTGCACAGTACAACACTACTCACTCCTGGGATTATGTGGCCAATACAACACTACTCACTCCTGGGATTATGTGCACACTTCAATACTACTTCCCCTGGGATAATGTGCACAATACCACACTACTGCCTCCTGGGATAATGTGCACAATACAACACTACTTGCTCATGGGATAATGTGCACAATAGGACAGTACTCCCTCCTGGGATAATGTGCACAAAACAGCAATACTTCCCCTGGGATAATGTGCACAACACAACACTACTTCATCTTGGGATTGTGTACACAACACTACTTCCTCCTGGCCTAATGTGCCCAATGCATCACTACTTACTCCAGAGAGAATGTGCACAATACAGCACTACTCACTCCTGGGATAATGTGCACAACACAACACTGCTTCCCCTGGGATAATAATACAACACTACTTCCTTCTGAGATACATTACCCAATACAACACTAGTTCATCCTGAGATAGTGTGCACAATACAACACTACTCACTCCTAGGATAAAGTGCACAACACAACACTATTCACTACTGGAATACTGTGCACAATACCTCACTACTTACTCCTGGGATAATGTGCACAATACAACACTACTCACTCCTGGGATAGTGTGCAGAATACAACACTACTCCCTCCTAGGATTATGTGCACTGCTTACTCCAGGGAGAATGTGCACAATACAGCACTACTCACTCCTGGGATAATGTGCACAACACAACACTGCTTCACCCGGGATAATAATACAACACTACTTCCTTCTGGGATACATTGCCCAATACAACACTACTTCATCCTGAGACAGTGTGTACAATGCAACACTACTCACTCCTAGGATAAAGTGCACAACACAACACTAGTCACTACAGGAATATTGTTCACAATACAACACTACTTACTCCTGGGATACCTTGCCCAATACATCACTACTCACTGTTGGAAAAGTGTGCACAACACAGCACTACTCCCTCCTGGGATACTTTGCACAATACAACACTAGTTACTCCTGAGATAATGTGCCCAATGCAACACTACTCACTCCTTGGATTATGCACACAATACAACACTTCTCACTCCGGTGATAATGCACACAATATGACACTACTACACCCTTGCATAATGTGCACAATACAACACTACTTACTCCTGGGATAACTTGCCCAATACATCACTACTCACTCTTGGAAAAGTGTGCACAACACAAGCACTACTCCCTCCTGGGATACTTTGCACAATACAACACTAGTTACTCCTGAGATAATGTGCCCAATGCAACACTACTCACTCCTGGGATTATGCACACAATACAACACTTCTCACTCCAGGGATAATGTGCACAATATGACACTACTACACCCTTGCATAATGTGCACAATACAACACTACTTACTCCTGGGATAACCTGCCCAATACATCACTACTCACTCTTGGAAAAGTGTGCACAACACAGCACTACTCCCTCCTGGGATACTTTTCACAATACAACACTAGTTACTCCTGAGATAATGTGCCCAATGCAACACTACTCACTCCTGGGAGTATGCACATAATACAACACTTCTCACACTGGTGATAATGCGCACAATATGACACTATTACACCCTTGCATAATGTGCACAATACCTCACTACTTACTCCTGGGATAATGTGCACAATACAACATTAGTCACTCCTGGGATAATGTGCAGAATACAACACTACTCCCTCCTAGGATTATATGCACAATACAGCACTACTCCCTCCTGGGCTAATGTGTACTATACAACATTACTTACTCCTGGGATAATGTGCACAACACAACACTACTCTCTCCTGGGATAATGTGCACAACACAACACTACTCCCTTGTGAGATATGGTGCACAATACCACACTACTCACTCCTGGGATAATGTGCACCACACAACACTACTTCTTGTGAGATAATATGCAGAGTACAACACTACTCACTCCTGGGATTCCGTGCCTAATACAACACCACTCACTCCTGGGATTATGTGCACACTTCAATACTACTTCCCCTGGGATAATGGGCACAATACCACACTACTCCCTCCTGTGATAATGTGCACAATACAAAACTATTTGCTCATGGGATAGTGTGCACAACACAACACTACTTCCTCCTGGCTAATGTGCCCTATAAATCACTACTTACTCCAGGGAGAATATGCACAGAACAGCACTACTCACTCCTGGGATAATGTGCACAACACAACACTGCTTCCCCCGGGATAATGTGCCTAATACAACACTACTTCCTTCTGGGATACATTGCCTAATACAACACTACTTCATCCTGAGATAGTGTGCACAATACAACACTACTCACTCCTAGGATAATGTACACAACACAACACTAGTCGCTACTGGAATACTGTGCACACTACAACACTATTTACTCCTGGGATAAATTGCCCAACACATCACTACTCCCTCTGGGAAAAGTGTGAATAACACAACACTACTCCCTCCTGGGATACTTTCCACAATACAACACTAGTTACTCCTGGGATAATGTGCCCAATGCAACACTACTCACTCCTGGGATTATGCACACAATACAACACTTCTCACTCCTGTGATAATGCGCACAATATGACACAACTACACCCTTGCATAATGTGCACAATACAACACTACTTCCTCCTGGGATAATGTGCACAATACAACACTACTTACTCCTGGGATAATGTGCACAATGCAAGACTACTCATTCCTAGGATTATGTGTACAATACAATAATACTCACTCCTGGGATAATGTGCACAACACAACACTACTCCCTTGTGAGGTAATGTTCACAATACAACACTACTCATTCCTGGGAATATGTGCACAAAACGACACAATATTACTCACTCCTGGGTTAATGTGCTCAAAAAAACACTACTCACTCCTAGGATTATGTGCACAATACAGCACTACTCCCTCCTGGGCTAATGTGCACTATACAACACTACCCTCTCCTGAGATAATGTGCACAATGCGACACTTCTCGCTCCTGGGATAATGTGCACAATACAGCACTACTCCCTCCTGGGCTAATGTGCACTATACACCACTACTCTCTCCTGGGATAATGTGCACAATGCGACACTTCTCACTCCTGGGATAATGTGCACATCACAACTCTACTTACTTCAGGGGGAATGTGCACAATACACCACTACTCACTCCTGGGATAATGTGCACAACACAACACTACGTACTACTGGGATAATGTGCACAACACCACACTTCTTCCCCATGGGATAAAGTGCCCACTACAGCACTACTTCCTTCTGGGATAATGTGCCCAATACAACACTACTCACTCCTGGGATAATGTGCACAAGACAACACTACTTCCTTGTGAGATAATGTGCACAGTACAACACTACTCACTCCTGGGATTATGTGGCCAATACAACACTACTCACTCCTGGGATTATGTGCACACTTCAATACTACTTCCCCTGGGATAAAGTGCACAATACCACACTACTGCCTCCTGGGATAATGTGCACAATGCAACACTACTTGCTCATGGGATAATGTGCACAATAGGACAGTACTCCCTCCTGGGATAATGTGCACAAAACAGCAATACTTCCCCTGGGATAATGTGCACAACACAACACTACTTCATCTTGGGATTGTGTACACAACACTACTTCCTCCTTGCATAATGTGCCCAATGCATCACTACTTACTCCAGAGAGAATGTGCACAATACAGCAATATTCACTCCTGGGATAATGTGCACAACACAACACTGCTTCCCCTGGGATAATAATACAACACTACTTCCTTCTGAGATACATTGCCCAATACAACACTAGTTCATCCTGAGATAGTGTGCACAATACAACACTACTCACTCCTAGGATAAAGTGCACAACACAACACTATTCACTACTGGAATACTGTGCACAATACCTCACTACTTACTCCTGGGATAATGTGCACAATACAACACTACTCACTCCTGGGATAGTGTGCAGAATACATCACTACTCCCTCCTAGGATTATGTGCACTACTTACTCCAGGGAGAATGTGCACAATACAGCACTACTCACTCCTGGGATAATGTGCACAACACAACACTGCTTCACCCGGGATAATAATACAACACTACTTCCTTCTGGGATACATTGCCCAATACAACACTACTTCATCCTGAGACAGTGTGTACAATGCAACACTACTCACTCCTAGGATAAAGTGCACAACACTAGTCACTACAGGAATATTGTGCACAATACAACACTACTTACTCCTGGGATACCTTGCCCAATACATCACTACTCACTGTTGGAAAAGTGTGCACAACACAGCACTACTCCCTCCTGGGATACTTTGCACAATACAACACTAGTTACTCCTGAGATAATGTGCCCAATGCAACACTACTCACTCCTTGGATTATGCACACAATACAACACTTCTCACTCCGGTGATAATGCTCACAATATGACACTACTACACCCTTGCATAATGTGCACAATACAACACTACTTACTCCTGTGATAACTTGCCCAATACATCACTACTCACTCTTGGAAAAGTGTGGACAACACAAGCACTACTCCCTCCTGGGATACTTTGCACAATACAACACTAGTTACTCCTGAGATAATGTGCCCAATGCAACACTACTCACTCCTGGGATTATGCACACAATACAACACTTCTCACTCCAGGGATAATGTGCACAATATGACACTACTACACCCTTGCATAATGTGCACAATACAACACTACTTACTCCTGGGATAACTTGCCCAATACATCACTACTCACTCTTGGAAAAGTGTGCACAACATCACTACTCCCTCCTGCGATACTTTGCACAATACAACACTAGTTACTCCTGAGATAATGTGCCCAATGCAACACTACTCACTCCTGGGAGGATGCACATAATACAACACTTCTCACACTGGTGATAATGCGCACAATATGATACTATTACACCCTTGCATAATGTGCACAATACCTCACTACTTACTCCTGGGATAATGTGCACAATACAACATTACTCACTCCTGGGATAATGTGCGGAATACAACACTACTCCCTCCTAGGATTATATGCACAATACAGCACTACTCCCTCCTGGGCTAATGTGTACTATACAACACTACTCTCTCCTGGGATAATGTGCACAATGCAACACTTCTTGCTCCTGGGATAATGTGCACAATACAGCACTACTACCCCTGGGATAATTTGCACAATACAGCACTACTCACTCCTGGGATAATGTGTACAACACTACTTACTCCAGGGAGAATGTGCACAATACAGCACTACTCACTCCTCGGATAATGTGCACAACATAACACTACGTACTACTGGGATAATCTGCACAACACAACACTACCGCCTCCTGGGATAATCTGCACAATACAACACTACCTGCTCATGATATAATGTGCACAATATGACACTACTCCCTCCTGGGATTATGTGCACAATACAACAATACTCACTCCTTGGATAATGTGCACAACACAACACTACTCCCTTGTGAGATAATGTGCACAATACAACACTACTCACTCCTGGGATAGTGTGCACAAAACAACACAACATTACTCAGTTCTGGGATAATGTGCACAATACAACACTACTCCCTCCTGGGCTAATGTGCATTATACAACACTACTCTCTCCTGGGATAATGTGCACAATGCAGCACTACTTCCCCTGGCATAATGTGCACAATACAGCACTACTCACTCCTGGGATAAGGTGCACATCACAACACTACTTACTCCAGGGAGAATGTGCACAATACAGCACTACTCACTCCTGGGATAATGTGCACAACACAACACTTCTCCCCCCTGGGAAATGCTACTAGTGGGCCTCCAGCACTGGTTGTGCCACCCACATTAGTAGCCCTGTAATCATGCCTCAGACCTGCCACTGCAGTGTCTGTGAGTGCAGTTTTAAACTGCCTATTCGACCTGGCAAGTGTACCCACTTGCCAGGCCTAAACCTGCCCCTTTTCTACATGTAAAGCGTCCCTGAGATGGAGGTGCAGCGTATGTTAAAGGTGGGACATGTACTGATGTGTTTTACATGTCCTAAGTGAAATATTGCTAAATTCAGTTTTCACTGTTTATAAGGCCTATCTCTCTCATAGGTTAACATGGGGGTTGCCTTTAAATATTATTAAAGTGCAGATTCCTTTGGGATCAGATAGAAATTTTTACTTTAGGATCTCTGAACTCACACTTTAAAAATACATCTTTTGGTAATGGTTGTTTTTAGATTGTTAGTTTGAAAATGCCACTTTTAGAAAGTAGGCATTTTCTTGCTTAAACCCTTCTGTGACTGTGCATGATTGTGGATTGCCTGTCTCGGTCAGTTTGACAGTTGGGCTGTTTGCACCTCTCCTCTAGACAGTGAACAAAGGGAGCTGGGGTGTAGCCTGCATATCCTGATGAGCCGTCTGGGCTGGAGGGGTGGAGTGGTCACTTACACCTGAATGGGCTGTGCCTGCCTTCACAGAATGTAGTCTCCAACCCCCTGTGTGTGTCTGGGGCATGGCCTGAGCAAGGCAGGATCTTGTAATCAGCAAAGACTTTCCTTTGAAGTAGGCCCACTTCAAAGACAGAAAAGGGTCTAATTATTGGACTAAAGCCCCTGAAAATCAGGTTACTTCTGGAACCAAGAGGAACCTCTGACAAGGAGAAGAGCTGGAGAGCTAGAGGAGTAATACTGCCCTTTGCCTGTGTCTGTGCTTTGCTGGGTTGGCCTGTAATATCTGCTTCTGCCTGAGAGAGGACAAAGACTGACTTTTGCGTGACTTCCACTGGTGAAGAATTTCCAACGCCTTTCCCTCTAGTGCAGGCCCTGTCTGTACTCCATTTCCTGGACAGTGGGTCTTTTCAAACAACAGTGGCCATGGCATCAGGGATGTCCCAGACAATGTTCTCTAAAGTGTTGTCCAGAGTGTTGTCTGCCCTGCTGAAACACATGCGCAGCTACATCGTTTTCCCTCAGGTGGAGTATTTGCCTACAGTGAAAGGTGACTTTTATGCCCTGGGACATATCCCCAACATCATCGGTGCCATTGATGCTACACATGTAGCATTTGTACCCCCCCGCAGAAATGAACAGGTGTTCAGAAACCGGAAGAGCTACCATTCTATGAATGTGCAGATGGTGTGTTTGGCAGACCAGTACATCTCCCATGTGAATGCCAAGTATCCTGGCTCTGTGTATGATGCTTACATTTTGAGGAATAGCAGCATCCCTTATGTGATGGGCCAACTCCAGAGGCACTGTGTGTGGCTAATAGTTGAGGCCAAGGTCACAATACAGTTGACATAGGTGCCTGGGTATGGGGCTGTCCCTAAGGGTTAGTGTGTGTCTAACAGTTGTCCCTCGACATTTGCAGGTGACTCTGGTTACCCCAACCTGTCATGGCTACTGACCCCAGTGAGGAATCCCAGGACAAGGGCAGAGGAACGCTACAATGAGGCACATGGGAGAACTAGGAGGGTGATCGAACGCACCTTCGGCCTCCTGAAGGCCAGATACCGGTGCTTCCATCTGACAGGTGGTTCCCTATACTACTCACCGAAGAAGGTGTGCCAGATAATCGTGGCCTGCTGTATGCTGCACAACCTGGCTTTGCGACGCCAGGTACCTTTTCTGCAGGAGGATGGGCTAGATGGTGGTCTTGTGGCAGCTGTGGAGCCTGTAGAATGTGAAGAAGAGGAGACAGAAGAAGATGATATCGACAACCGAAACAACATCATCATGCAATACTTCCAGTGAGACACAGGTAAGAAGATGCCACTGCCTCCCACATCTCATTCTATTGATGGAACTAGCATAAGTGTGTCATTTTCATTTAGTGTATGGACCCTGACTTGTCACTTTGACTTTCCATTTCACAGATGTGGGTCCCACTTTGTGCCATCTGCTATGTTTACTGCTGGCCTACAGCTGTGCTACATTGGTATGTGAACAAGTAAATTGACATTGCTATATTCCATAGTTATTGCAATTACGCATTTGTGAAAGCACAGACTGACTCCAGATTGTTTTGTGATTGAAGTGTGTTTATTTCTGTGCTAATAAGTGGAGGGGGTTGTAAAATGGGATGGGGTGATGGTGGAGGAATGTCCATGGCAGAGTCCAGTCTATTTGTTTCACAGGTGCATTGTCCAAAGGGGCATATGAAGTGGAGCAATGGCAGTTTAAGGATGACAGGGTGACATAGTGGGACAGAAGTGTGACATTCAGGGGAGTCTCATTTCCTGGCGGGGGTCTTGGCAATGTTCTCTGTCTTATTCCTGGATCTCAGGGACAGTTTGTGGGGTGGTTCTCCATCTGCAGGGGGTGGGGTGCTTGTGTCCTGTTGTTCCTGTGGCGGTGCCTCCTGTCCACTAGCGTCGGCAGAGGTGGAGGGCTGTTCATCATCCAGGCTAGTGTCACAGGCCCCTTGTTGTGCCACTGTGTCCCTCCTGGTGTTGAGAAGGTCTGCCGGCAGCCCTGCAATGGTGACCAGGGTGGTGTTAATGGACTTCAAGTCCTCCCTGATCCCAAGGTAGTGTTCCTCCTGCAGCTGCTGGGTCTCCTGAAACTTGGCCAGTACCACTGAGAGTCCCTCGTGGAGAGTGGGTTCCCTGGGCCTGTCCTCCCCCTGTCGCACAGCAGTCCTCCCAGTTTCCCTGTTATCCTGTGCCTCGGTCCCCTGAACCGTGTGCCCACTGCCACTGCCCTCAGGTCCCTGATTTTCTTGGGTTGGTGGGTTTGCCTGGGTTCCCTGTAGTGGTGGACACACTGCTGATTGACATGTCCTGGGGACAGAGGGATGGGCCCGCTGGGTGGCTGCTGTGCTGGTGTTTCCTGAGGGGGGAGGCTCTGTGTTGGCTTTTGACAGTGTCAGGGGAACCGACTGTCCCGAGGTCCCAGATGGGCTGGGCTGGTCATTTTGATCCAGTTGTGCAGAGCTGCTGTCTTCACTGTGGGCCTCTTCTGTGGGGGGACTGAATATGTCTGGCACCTCCTGTCCGGTGACGTTGGGTAGGGGTCCTGTTGGGGTGCAAATGAATAATTATTGTATCTGTGTGTGCCATCGTGTGCAATGGGTGGTTGACCCTCTACTCCAGTGCTTGCATTATTGGCTTGGTCCTTGTATGATTTTGGGGCATGAGTGAGTCTCTGTAGTGGACATGCTTGGGTGATGGGTGTCCATGCATTGGTGTTACATGCGGGGCTTGGTTTTGGGATGTGTGGGTTGTGTTAGAGGGGTATCTGTGGGCTGTTGGGGTGATGGGTGTGAGGGTAAGGGTGGGAGTATGTGATGGCATGCAGGTGGGGTGGGGGGATAAGGTAGTAAAGATTTGACTTACCAGAGTCCAGTCCTCCTGCTACTCCTGTGAGTCCCTCAGGATGCAGTATTGCCAAGACTTGCTCCTCCCATGTTGTTAGTTGTGGGGGAGAAGGTGGGGGTCCATCGCCAGTCCTCTGTACAGCAATCTGGTGTCTTGAGACCACGGAACGCACCTTCACCCGTAGGTCGTTCCACCTCTTCCTAATGTCATCCCTAGTTCTAGGGTGCTGTCTCACTGCGTTGACCCTGTCGACAAGTCTGCGCCATAGCTCCATCTTCCTTGCAATGGAGGTCTGCTGCACCTGTGATCTGAATAGCTGTGGCTCTACCCGGACAATTTCCTCCACCATGACCCTGAGCTCCTCCTCAGAAAAACTGGGGTTTCGTTGAGGTGCCATGATGTGGTGTGGGTGATGTGTGAGGTGGTGTCTGTTGTGATGTGTGAGGGGGTGCGTTGGTGTGTGTTGTTTGAGGAGCGTGGATGTTGTGTGAGTGATGGTGTTGTGTGTCTGTGGATGCTGGTGTTGTTTTATGTGGTATCTCTCTCTGGCGTGCTTTCAAAATTCTGGTAGTAAGGGTTTGTGGGTGTGTGCTTTATATTGGATTGGGTGTGTGGGTGTGGTGTGTGTATGTGTATCAGGTGTGTGTATTTCGAATTGTCCAATGTGGTTGTCTTTTGTAAGTGTGTGTGTATTTTGAGTGTGGCGGTGTGTACCGCCAATGGATTACCACGGTTGAAAGACCGCCGCGTTGATTCGTGGGTTTGTTATACTGTGGGCGTATTCCTGTTGGCGTGACGGTGTCGGTTTTGTTATCGCCAGTTTATCACTGACCTTTGGTGTGGCAAACTTGTGTGGGTGTCTGTATTGTGGCGGATTCCGGGATTTGGGTTGTAATACCTGTAGCGGAATTCCGCTGCAGCAGCGGTATGTTTGCGGTCTTCTGCACGGCGGTAAGCAGGATTTACCGCCAGGGTTGTAATGAGGGCCTAAGACTCTTATTCTTTTAGAATTCATATCTTGACGTGTGTATGTTGGATTTTTGTCGTTTTGGTCTTGTTTGATTTATATAAATATTACCTATTTTTCTAAACTGGTGTAGTGTCTATTTTGTAGTGTTTTCACTGTATTACTGTGTGTGCTGGTACAAATACTTTACACATTGCTTCTGAAGTTAAGCCTGCCTGCTCGTGCCAAGCTACCAAGGGGGTGAGCGGGGGTTAACTGAGGGTGATTCTCCTTTACCCTGAATAGAGTGAGGGCTCTTGCTTGGACAGGGGGCAAACTGACTACCAACCAAAGACTCCATTTCTAACACCCTTCTTTTTGGTTAAATCTGTATTTTATCCTGTCTGTTCCGAATTTATTGAACTCTTTACAATTCATCATTACAATTGTGGTTCTTTTAAATTATCATCATTTATTTTTGCCACTTTCTTACTTTCTATAGCGGCAAGATACCTTTAAGTTGAATGTGTACATTATAAAGCTACTTTTTGTTGGGCTAATATGAGTATTATAATGCTGCTCTGTCCTGGACTAATGTGCACGATATAATGCTACCCCACCTAATGTTCACAATATAATGCTAGGCCCACATAGGCTAATATGCACAATATAATGCTAATCCCCCTGTGTTTTTGTGCACATAATAATTCTACTTCCTCCTGGGCTAATGTGCACAGTATAATACTACACCTTCCTAGGGTAATGTACAGGATATAATGCTACTCCTTTCGAATCAAGGCCCTGATTTACACTTTTTGGTGCACAACTGCACTAACGCAGTTTTGCACCAAAATGTTTAGCACCGGCTTGTACCATTTCTGTTCACCAGCCAGGCACCATATTTATGGAATGGTGCAAGCCGGGACGGCTAGCGTAAACAAAAAATGACGTTAGCCGGGTGGGGCTGGAGCCATGGGAGAAGCGGGTTTTGCACCAAAAAATGACGTTAGGCAGGTTAGAGTGAAAAAAAATGACTCTACCCTGCCTAGAGTCATTTTCTGATGGAAAACCATCCATACCACATGACTCCTGTCTTAGAAAAGACAGGAGTCATGCCCACGACCCCAATGCCCAGCACAGGGGACCAGGGTCCCCTCAGCATGGCCGTTGCACCCAGTGCCATGTAGGGGGGCCCATTTCAGGGCCCCCACTGCACTTTAAAAAATAAAATGCAATACTTACCTGGGATGGGGTCCCCCATCATCCGCAGTCCCTCTGTTGTGGTGGGTGGGGTGTCCCTGGGGCATGGGGAGGGCACCTGTGGACTTATTCCATGGTCCCCTAACGCCTGCCTTGACCCAGGAGTTATAAAATGGGGCAAGCAAGCTTTGCACCATTTTTTGACCCCTCCTGTGCACCATTTTTGCACGGGAGTATAAATATGGCGTTAAGGCCATGGAGTCGTTTTTTGCACGGGAACAACTACCTTGCATCTCATTAAGGCACGCTAGGTTTCCACTTCCAAAAAATGCTACTCCCTCTAAGGCAAATGTGCAATATATAATACTAAACCTCCATAATGTAATGTACGTGATATGATGCTACTCGCTCCTAAGCTAATGTGCATGTTATAATGTTACTCGCTCCTAGGCTAATGTACACATTATAATGCTAGCCCTCCTGGGCTAATGTGCATGATATGAAGCCACTCCCTCCGTGGCTAATGTGCATGATATAATGCTATTTCCTCTGAGCTTAACATGCACATTTTAATGCTACACCCTCCTATGCTATGGTGCGCATTACAATACTACTTGCTCCTGGGCTAATTTGTACAATATAATGCTGCACCTCTGTAGGCTAATGTGCACGATATACTTCTGCTTACTCCTGTGCTAATGTGCACATTATAATACCACTCTCTCCTAGGCTAATGTGCACAATATAATGATACTTGCTCCTGGGCTAATGTGAGCATTATAATGCCACTCCCTTCTCGGCTAATGTGCGTGATATAATCCTATTTCCTCTGAGGTTAACATGCACATTTTAATGCTACTCGCTCCTATGCTACGGTGCGCATTATAATACTACTTGCTCCTGGGCTAATGTGTACCATATCATGCTGCACTTCCGTAGGCTAATGTGCACAATATAATGCTACTTACTCCTGTGCTAATGTGCACATTATAATACCACTCTCTCCTAGGCTAATGTGCACAATATAATGATACTCACTCCTGGGCTAATGTGAGCATTATAATGCTACTCACTCCTAGGCTAATGTTCACAATATAATGCAACTCGTTCTTGGGCTAATGTGAGCATTATAATGCTACTCACTCCTAGGCAAAAGTACAATATAATGCGACTCCCTCCTAGGCTAATGTGCACATTATAGTGCTACTCCCTCCTAGGCTAATATGGCCATTGTAATGCTACTCCCACCTGGGCTGATGTGCATAATATAATGCTATGCACCATAGGCTAATTTGAAAAATATAATGCTATTCTCTCCTGGGCTAATGTGCATGATATAATACTAATCTCTCCTAAACTGGGTGCAATGTGTTACACCTTCTCCTTAACTTCGGCACACAATATATTTTGACCAACCCCCTACTGGTTATTGCAGGGCTATGTGAACTGCACATAAGGATGCAGCATTGGCTACTGGGTCACAGCAGACTTTAGGAGCAGGTACAATGCTGCTGCATTGTGAGTTTCATGATGTTTATATCGTACTATTGTGGTCCAGTATACTAGACTGTGGAACTCCCTTCTAAAGGTTATTTGTGTTATATTCTGATGTGTAGGTTCTTGTGTAGCGGAGTCCTTGTAACCAGGTCACTTGCAAGATTCCTGCTACTCCTGGGTTGAGACAGGTAGGTGTGGGGGAAGGTTGAAGTCTGTGCCTTCCTTGTCATTCTCATTAGGTGAAGTGTACAAGTAGCCTCTCTTAGTGTCAGACAAGTTCCTTAAGGCTATAACTCTACTGTGTGACTTAGCGGTGGTTATGCGTAATCTTCAGAAATAAATTCTATCAATGAACAAGAAGAAGGCATGGTGATGACGGTGCAGACCGCTACGGGCGGCAAGTGGACCCAACAGTAAGAAGTGCACACTTTGGATAAGTTTGAAATCCAAACACCTGACACACATCCGCAACACTATAAAACACTCACAGACACACCCCACAATCCTTTGCAACGAAAGTAGGCCAACTAAGACAGGGAACACCAGAAGCCGACACCGAACGCCACAATCCACAATACTTACACCCAACTACACAAGAGCACCGTCACCTAGATCCACACAAGACACCATTCACAATACTCATCATGGCACCCCGTCAAACACCCACGCTTCACAGAAAGGGATCTAAGGATCATGGTGGACGAGATCCTGAAGGTCGAGCCACAACTATTCGGGGCACAGGTGCAACACACACCCATCGCCAGGAAGATGGAGCTATGGCAGACAATAGTCAACAGGGTCAATGCAGTGGGACACCATCCATGCACCAGGGACGACATCTGCAAGAGATGGAACGACCTGTGGGGGAAGGTCAGGGCCATGGCATCTAGGCACTACATTGCAGTCCAGAAGACTGGGGGAGGACCTCCACCAACACCCGACTACACTGACTGGGAGGAAAAGGTACTGGCCATCCTGCACCCTGAGGGCCTCACTGGACTTACTGGAGGAATGGACTCGGGTAAGTCGTCTACAATTACCCCATATCCGTCACACCTTGAATGCATGCACCACCCCACTCCTCCGAAACCCACCAGGACCACTACTCCACCCAGCCCACAAGCACGTAATCCACTCCCCCTGTATGCCCACAAACCCACTAACAGGCCCACATCCCTCCCCTGTGCACAGCCACCCACCCCTGCAAGGAAACACAATGGCCTATAACACCCACAATGCACCTCCAGATCCTAAGCTAAAAGCAATGCTAACCTCACCAAAGCATCCTGCATGGCCCCAAAGTGTGTAAGCTGCACAAACCTGCCCAGGCCTCTGCACCCTATTCGACCATGCTAATGTAACAGACATGTCCATTTCCCTCAACAGGCACCACCACCCATGCCATCCTGACGGACAGGACAAGGAGTGGCAGTGCCCCACAGGGAGACAGAGGCACCTCACGGGATACTGGGGATGGAACCCTGGACACTGATGATCAGCCTGGCCCCTCACACAGTCCTGGACTGTCACCATCCAGCAGCCCCAGCCAGGATACCACTGACACCCCTAACACCCAGCTAAGAACCTCAGCCCAGGGCAACCGTTCACACACCTGTGTATCCAGGCCACAGACTGGTGGAACACAAGTACAGAGGCCACAGTCACCCCCTACCAACAGGCAGGAAGACGATGGCCCCAGTACAAGTGGTACTGCCAGACCTGTGCAGGGGACACAGGCACAGGGGGATAGGCCCAGTGGGAGGGCATCACTGGCCCAGGGGGGAGGCCACAGGATGGAAGCTGCAGCCCAGGACCTGATTTCGGAGGTCCTGGGAGCCTACCACCATAGCCAGGACAGATTGTCCCAGATAGTATCCACCCTGGAGCAGAGTCAGAGGATGCAGCAAGCACACCACCAAGAGGCCATGGGGCAGTGGAAACTGCACAATGCCACAATGGGCAGCATAGCAGGTGTGCTGCTGCAGCTTGTCCAAACACAGCCTGAGGCCCACACAGAACAGGAAGCCCCCACTACAGCACAGGATACATACCGGACAACAAGAGCACCAGCAGCAACTTCACATGTACCGCCCTCTGAGAACACACAGGGGACATCCATCTCAACCCCTACAGGCCAACAACAGTTGCCCAAATGGACCCTTAGGCCAAGATATGGCACAGGAACACCTGCCAAGAACAAGGCCCCCTCCAAGAGGTGACTCTGCAAAAATCTGTCCTCCAAGTGTCCCACTTAATCAACCACTAAACAGTGCTACAAATAATACAAACTCATGGATGGACCTACCAATACTGCCAACAATGCTGCCACCATGTTGACATTTTGGATAACCACCATTAGCCCACTCCCATCACTGTAATCTGCACGATTTTATCCCTGCACCAAATAAAACACATTTTCACCTGTTACAATGTCCCCTGTCATTAAGTTGGAACAAATTGAAGTATGGATGCAACTGGTTGATCACTCCTTTATTTGTATCTGAGTAGAATGTAAAGCACCACACGCCTTACATGTTGTTGTGCCTAAATATGTGTTGAAATAATAGACTAAATTGTAATCTGTCCTATGCAGACCTGGGCACAGTGGCAATTAGTACTGATCCAACACCCTCCTAGATGACAAGGCACACTGACAGTATGATGCACAGACACCAATCTCATCCAATTGTCCCACATAGTTACAGAAAGAAGAGTATCAGTTGGGTCCTGGAATTAACATCTTCCCCTTCCTCATCATCACCATCACTCTCATCCCCTCTCTGAGGAAGCTGGTCTGGTTATGCAGCACCCTCCTCCTCCGAGAGGGGGATAGAATTTCTCACAGCCACGTTGTGCAGCATTCAGCAGGCCACCACTATTCTGCACACCCTTTCAGGCCCATAGGCCAGGGAACTGCCAGAGATATGTAGACAACGAAATCCAGCCTTCAAGAGACCTATTGTGCGCTCTATCACCCTCCTAGTACGTCCATGGGCCTCATTGTAATTCCTCTCTTCATCTGTTCCAGGATTCCTCACTGGTGTCAGGAGCCAATACAAGTTGGGATAGCCAGAATCACCTAGAAAAAGGTGCACAACACAACTTTAAATGACAAGCCTCAGAGGCAGACAGCCTGGCTGTCTGCTAGGTGGCACTAAGTGAAAGACACACCCACCTATGATCCACCCTCCGCCCTCTTGTAGTTGTTCCATCTTGTGTGGCACACTACTGTTCCTCAGCAAAAATGAATCATGGACTGAACCAGGGATCATGGCATTCACATGTGTGATGTACTGGTCTGCAGTACACACCAATTGAATGTTCATGGAATGAAAGTTCTTCCTGTTTCTGTACACCCACTGACTCTTGGGGGGATGATAGCTATGTGGGTGCCATCGATGGCACCTATCACATGGGGTATGTTGGCAAAGGCATAGAAGTATGACTTGATGGCAGGGAGGTCAGCTCTTTGGGGAAACCTCACATATGACTGCAGGTGTCGTACAAATGCATTCAGGGATCTTGACAGTATAATGCTAAACATTGGCTGTGAAAAACATGCACCCATGCCCACTGTCACTTGAAATGAGCCCGTGGCCAGGAAATGGAGTGCAGACAGCACCTGCACTTCAGTAGGGATGGCATGCTGATTACGATTTGCCAGTGTCAGTGCAGGATCCAGTAATGCACAAATTTCAAGAATAGTTGCACGAGTGAGTCTGTAATCGATAATGATGTGACGCTCCACCATGGTCCACAAATCCACAAGTGGTCTGTACACCGATGGGGCCCTTCCTCGCCACAAGGGTCTGTACATTGGAGTAGTTGAAAACACGTGTGAGGAACACACATACATCAGCACACATTGTTAGTCATTCAGCACTGCTGGCATGATTGTCGTGGACACTAATGCATAGTGTGTGTGACATAATGGCAACTTGACCACAATGGTAGATCAGGGCTGGTCAGGTGAGGTAATGTTAATTGTCACATGCCTTGGGTGTTTGGGGAACAATAGGGCCTGCATTGCGCAGATGGGAGTTTTACAAATGCGTACATTTTTCCAAAATGTCTTCCCCATGTAATCCAGAACGGTCATTGTGGAAGTGACCTCATACCGCTAGCGGTTGACGTAACAGCATAAGGGAGTGTTTACCGCTGTGCGCAAATTCATTAGTTAACAGGGATGTCAATGGGGAATCCTAGCATATCATGATCGCCGCCAGCAGTGATGGTGCACACCGCCACGGTGCATATGCAAACTCATCAGCCCGACTTCATTTGACTCCCTGATCTCGTGCAAGCAGGTACTCCACTGAGTGTACTGCTGTGTCCTGCCTCTGGTCATGGAAGTGGCACGTGTTGCAGGGGAAAGGGCCCCAGCCTTCACCCAAGAGGAATTGGAGAGGCTCGTGGACGGGGTCCTGCCCCTTTACGGCAAGCTGTACAGACTGCCAGAGGTACAGGTGAGTAGGAGGATTGGGGGATTAGGAGGATTGGGGGCCATGGATGTGTGTAATGGTTGGTGTTGGCTGCATACATGTGTGCACCTCTGGCACTGGATGGGCCAGGGTTCCTCCTCCGATGGGAGCTCCCTGGGATGGCGGACCCTAGTGGGCCCACACATACTGTGTCATCTTCCGCCACACCCCATACCATCACTGCCCTCCCATTTGCTCCCAACCAAGTTTCCTGTGCCCGCTCACCCAGAAGGGTGGGCGTGTCCTTTGCCCCAGGCACCTCTTCCCCTGCCCCAGTCAGCCCTGCTGCCCTCACAGAGGAGGCTATTGACCTCCTGAGAACCATCTCTGTAGGGCAGACAATCATCGTCAATGCCATCCAGGGGCTAGCACCAGAGATGCAGCAGACTAGTGCCTATCTGGATGGCATTCACGGTGCAGTGTCTGGTCTAGAGAGATCTTTCCAGGCTCTTGCCTCCTCTTGGGCGGCAGCCAGTGTCCCTGGTCATTTTGTCCCCCCTCCAACCTCCTCTACCCCTTCCAGCACCCCACTCACCCGTCCAAAACACATTCTGACACGCAGGCACACACCTCAACACACAAGAAGCACACTTCAAAACACAAGCACCACACCTCCCACCACAAGCATACACACAGCCAACATACACATGCACACACAACAACATCCATTTCCCCCAGTGTGCCCACCTCTTCCGCCTCCCTGTCTGTCCCCTCAACATGCACACCCCCAGGTACTGCACCTTCATTCACTGTTGCTGAGCCTATTCCTGCAGTCCCCACAATAGCACACATCCATACATGCACCCCAGACACCACCCCTGCACTCACCTCAACTACTTTAGTTGACACATGCAGCACACTCACCAGACTTGCAGACACCCAGACAACATACATTCACACTGGCAGCCTGTCTTGTCCCACTGTGTCCACCCCCCTCCTCCCAAGGCACTCAAACGCACCAAAACACCCACCCATCACACATCCACCACACCTCAGCATACTGTCCAGTCACTTGCACCCACATCACGCACACCTACACCACTTACGAGCACTCCCTCTACCTCCACTACCACACCTTCCTCCAGGTCCAACCCAATTGCACGAAAGAACCTTTTCCACTCCTGTGCTGACCTATTACAACCCAATGGCCCACCCCATCTCATCCCTAAATGTGCACACCTCCTTGCCCTGTCCACTCCTTCCATGTACAGCCCGGCCCTGTCCGCCCTTCACATTCCTGTGCCCCTTCCCCAGAGAGGGAGAAGCCCCGTGCTGAGCCTGTTCCATCTGCCTCCACCCGGTCCAAGCACACTCCCCCACCTTCCAAGACCAAACCCAAACCCCCTCCACCTTCCAAACAAAAATCTAAGACCCACCCCCGTCGTAAATCCCCTCCCTCCCACCCCTGGACCCTGTTCCCTGAGGTGCCTGGATGCCCCATTGTTGAACCTATGAGGTGGGGTACCGTAGCACTTGTGGGAGTCAGGTTGGGGCCATTGTGGCCCATCGGACTTGTCATCAGACGGACTGGCCATTGGCCTTATATCCACTTCGGTTGCTCAGTGAGCATAATAAAGGTTGATGTGTGGCCTGTGTTGCTGGAGGCACACTCTGGATCCATGGTCTCTCGTTTCATTGTTTGTGGGTGTGGGGCACATGTATATACTTTGGACAGGTTGGATTTGCCTTGTGCCGGGTAAGTACCTCTTGCTGTGGGCTGTATGGCTTATGCTGCTTTGAAGGGTTGTGGGAGCATTGCAGGGTAGGTAGAGTGGGTGGGTATGTAACTGTGCCCTTTCTTGCCTTGTTTCGTAGGTTGCGGTTCTTACCGTCGTCGTCGGCAGTCTCGGTCGTGGAGGTATATGGCAAGGAGCAGGGCTGGCATGAACTGCAGCTCTCTATCCATGTCTGCTTCGGCGTGTTGTGTGAGCCTCCGGTGAGTGTTTCCTTATATTTGTTTCATTTCCGCCCGGCTTTTGCATGGCGGTGGTTCCCACCCCGGAACTGACGGCGGTCTAGTGCTTCATTATTTGATGGGCGGGTAGGGCCTTTCCGTCGGCCTGTGGGCAGGCTCTGCTGTCGTTGTCAGCACTCCTCTGCTGGTGGTGAGTGGTTTTCAGGGTGCCTGTGTTTCAGTTGGGTCATTATTTGGCAGTCCGGACCATACGTCTGTTGGCGGTTTTAACCGCCACCACCGGCAGTGGGGTGTTAACCGTTGTGTTCATAATGAGGGCCTTAGTAAGGGGTGCTTCAGAGGTGGAACAAGGTTGTGTAAAGTGTTGAGTGTTCTTGAAAATGTGTGTACAATTTGGAAAAGTTCTCACTCACTTCTGGTGAATGCATTTTATCACTCTTAAATACATCCCTGACTCCACTCAAAGAGGATAATGCAGTGAGCCTGTATGTAGGACTCATTGCCACATTTTCCCTGCCACCCTGCCATGCACCATATCCCGGGGTTCATCTCACTATGAAGAAATCATTCATCTAGAAAGAATCAAACAACAAATACGGACCTTCTGTGGACTGGTGATCTACTCTGAGGGATGGTCAAGCCTTCATTTGGGTCTCATTGTCCTGCCTAGGATCTTGTGATGGAGTTGGAAAAGATTTGCTGAGAAAACAAGGTCTTTATGTTAACTTGCGCTGGCCAGTCATCTCTTGTGGCTGCAGAACAGTCTGGGAAGGATCTTGTCGAGTATGAGTCAGGGTATCTTCTTTGTTAAGTGACATTTGGCCTTATTGTCGACTGTATTGAATTATCAGAGTGTCACCTTTGGCTTGTGGCTTTTTAAATTAATGAGTCACATTTTGTTGACATTCCTCTCAAACAAAGTGACTTTTAAGCTTGGATTCTGTCTTTGCATAACGTTTGCACATTGGGTTTTTAAATAAAGACTTTTAAAAAAGGAGTCGCTCTACTGTGACAGTTGTTTATACTTTATGAATAACTCTGATGCTTTAAAGGTGTATGGAACAGGCTTACTTTCCTGCAGGATATAATACAATCATACAAACCAACTATACGCTAAAAAAGCAGATAACTCTGTCGTCTTCATCATGGTTCCATCTCTAAATAAGTGGGAGATTATTCTTCTCTATGCAGACCACATACTGTCGGAATAGTCTTCGGACCTGATTTAGATCTCGATGGATGGAATACTCCGTCACAAGCATGACCGACATCCTGTCTGTCATATTACGATTTCCATAGAATATAACAGGATTGTAATTCGGCAGACAGGATATCTGTCACATTTGTGATGGAGTATTCTCCTCCACTAAGACCTAAATCAGGCCCTTGAGCTGGACAATGGGAAACAGAGCACAATTTAAGTTTAGAAAACAGCTCCAGATCTGGATGTCTCTATGTAAAATTAAATATTTGCAATTTTGGATGTAGATTTAAGCTGAGCATCTCAGCACATAGTGTAGCACAGCCATTGACACAGCATTGCACAACAACTATGTGGCAACCTTGTCTTCAGGCTGAGAAATGATCTGCAAAAAAGAAAATAATTAAATGCATAAATTGCAAGGTAGGCATCCCCTCTTAAAATCCCATGCAGAACGGACACATCCATATCTTCAAGTTTATGGGAAAGTGATGCATCGCTGGCAAATGACCTGCAGGGTCCAAAAATTCCTGAACATCAGCAAGCCAGGCGTGAAAATGACGCATTGGCACTGGTATATAAGTAAAACATAACCAAGCTCAACTACGCCATGAAGCTACTCATCCTGCAGTTAGGATCACCAAGAAGACCACCACCACAGAGGCAGCACAGGAGAAAGGAGCGGACACACTGGCAGACGACTACCCTCAATGACCTCACCTATTAAAGGCTCAGGAGGTAGTCCATTGTCCAGCTCCTGCACCAGTTTGTAGAAAGCTGCAGACAACATCCCATAGGTGCACCAACATTCCTCTGCAGGCCAAGCTGATGGCAGTTGTTGGACTTTTTTTTCCTTATGCAGGGTCATCCCCAGACTTTTTGCCTCCAACCTCCTATTTTTTCTGACCTGTCGCTGTTGGCTCTAGGACTATGAACACTGTACACAGGGAGGGTAGAGGTGTCAAGGAGGTGCATCTGCATGCTGAATAGTCTTCCTGGGCTCAGAGAAGGGAGAGACGGGGCACATCTACATTTGTAAAGGTTGTGCCCTGACCCCACACAATAGGGTCATTTACCCCCCACTGATGTTTGGAGCCTGTGCTGGAGGAGAGAGGGGGCACTCCTAGAACCAGCTGTAACTGGTTGGAACCTCCTCTCCCCATCATTGTAAAACACTGTAAACACTGAGTATAAGTACAGGGGAATTTTCCCCACAATTTGGAGTCTCTTGGAATCATCTTGGAACTGACACAAAGGACTGGAAGGGCTCACCAGGAACCGCCATGGACTGCTGCTGCTGTGCTGACCTGTGACCTGCTTGATCACTGTAAAGGACTTGCCACCTGCTTGCATTCTCTGTGCTGGCCTGTTGCTGGGCCCCTCCCTTTGTGGGCCTTTTTTTCTGTCTCTTGTCCTCCAGGGGCAGGGTGTGTGGCCCCTGACACCTGCAAAGATCTTCAGACATGAAGAGTGCTTCAAAATACATCTGTGATTAGCGCTGTGGAAAGCGCTGCTGCTGTAATGTTGTTAGCGCTTGAAAAGCGCTCTTTCAGATTGTGGCCCGAAATTCACCGCCGCGGGCCGGGCTCAATTTAATGCCCAAGCGCTGTGAAAAGAAGTGCTTTGAAAAGCGTGTGGTGGTTCCTGTAATCACCGCCGCGGGCCCGGGAAGGCTGTTCGACCGAAGCGAGAGTGAAGCACGCTTCACAGTGCCCCCGGGTCATGAAGGAAATCTTTTTGCTGAAGACAGGAGCAAGCGTGCTCCTATTGTTGCCCCCGGGGTAAAGTCCGCTCCGTAGAGAGCCCCCAGGGCACCAGAAGGCCCTCTTTGTCAGACTGCAGGCGGGGCGGCAGCCTCGCCGGAGGCTCGCCCCCACCGCAGGTCCCTTGTTGGCCCCTTGTGGGCCTGTGCCGGTTCTGTGGTTCCCCCCCACCTTGGAGGGCCACTGCATGCCCGGGGGGGACCCCAAGAGATCACTGGCCTCAGGAGGGGCCCGTCACCAATCGGAAGGGGGTGCGTGGCACCCCCCTCCCTCCTGTGCTATTTTGAGGACTTTGGCCCTCCCTCGTGAGGGCCGGTTGAGGCCCAGGAGGGCCCCCAGTAATCGCAGGCCCCTGGGGGGGGCCATCAATAGCACAGAGGAGGTGCGTGCTGCCCTCCTCTGCCTCAGAGTAGCAGAGGCCCCCGCTTGGCGCAGAGGAGCGCTGGGGGCCCCCACAGTTTCATTCTCCAGGCATCAAATGAATCATCAAACCAGGTACTCTTTACAAAGGACAATCTATATCATAGGTTCTTTCTACAGACTTTGTTGATGCATATATTGCATACCTGTTTTTGATGCCTTTATATAAGTATGTAAATGTTCTATTATGGGCATACCATACTAATATGTTTCTATGACTTGCCATATGTTTTATAATATTCCTACTATGGGCGTTTATGATATTCTTATGACAAGTGCTCTGGTGTAATGCTGTGTTTCCCTGACTACTGCTTATGTTGCAGAATACTGAGTAGCCTGTGTGTTATATGTGACTGCTGCTAGTCTGCAGAGTAACTAATGTGTAGCGTTCTGACAACTGCTAAGGTAGCAGGATACTACTGATATGTGATGTTTGGTCTAATAATTGCATTGTGTACAATACAGTGTATTTTCATATAACTTGGTGTTGTGTTTCCTTTATGGTGCAAATGCTTTACACATTGCCTCTGGGATAGGTCTGATTGCTCATGCCAAGCTACCAAGGGGGTGATCAGAGGTTATCTTGGACGTGTAACTCCCTTGCCCTGACTAGAGTGGGTGGGTTCTACCTGGCTGAGGTGCAGACCCTAGCCAACCAGAAACCCCATTTCTAACAGCAGCATGCTAGCATCTGGCTCATTCCAAACCACCACAGCCAGAGTAGTAGGAATAACTCAGCCATCCTTTTCTGCATTCCTCCCCTCCACCTTGATGTCATCATAAGCCTCACAGCCCAGTACCTCATGTCAACAACTTGAAAACAAGCAGAGCTTCCATGCCATTGTGGGATTTCCACGTTTTGGGGGCAAAGGTCGGCACTGATGTGCAGCTGTGCCTCCTACAACTAAATCCCGCCTGTACCGCAATCAGAAGCACACATATTCCATCAACGTGCAGGCAATAGTGGACCATCTGGGGATGTTCATCAGTGTGTTGGCAAAGTACCCTGAGAGTGCGTATGATGCATGCATCTTCAGACATTTCATTATAAACGAGTGCTTCCAGAATGGGAGATATGGGAATGGCATGCTGGTAGGTAAGTACAACCCAAGCATATCACTCAGCTCGTGACAATAAATTATGGTATCTAAAATAGTAATATTTGTGTTGGGTGAATGAGCCAATGCATACGTAGCAGGTGTGGTCCTCATACTTGCACCTTGCACATGTGCAATGCAGCCCTCCAAGTCACATATGTTAAGACCTGTTAGGTCACTATGGGCCTCATATACAAGAGACCTGCGCTGCTGGAGCGTGTATTGTCATGACGCTCTGGGGGAACAGGTCTCTCAGTCATATCTGTGCGGCAACGTAAAGTCACCCTGCATGCCCTTGGATGTCCTCATAGATATGGAGTAAGGCAAGGCCGTGAAAAGTGCTGTGTGGCTTTACTCTATGTCAAGAATGTGTTCCATGGGCCTTACAGTGGGTTTCCCCATACAACACCAATGGGATTTGACACATTCCAGATTTACAAGGATCTGAGAAACTGGAAATGAGTAAAACATGTGTGTCATCTAAAGGGAGGTGTAACAAGAAGAAATGACTTAATTTCTCCTCATTATTTACTCTTTCTATGTGTAATGCATTCTGCAGGACACATAGGATGAGGACAAAACCTAACATGATTGTTTTTGTTTGTTTTTGTGCAGGCAGGTGCCCCTTCCTGCACAGGGACAATCCTGCCTGTGATGCAGGCATCCTTCCTAAATGTGCAAGGGTTCTTGCATCAGCACTAGGCAGCCCAGTGTGCACCAGTGCAGGGGGAGGGGCCAGAAATGCACATTATCTTGCAGGTACGGCCCATTCCTTCTCTTTCCATGTGGCACATAGCGCTTGCATCGCTGCCGTGCACCATTTACCTGTGATTTGGCCTCCATGATTTTTACTTAGTTGTAGTTTTGGTGACTCATATTGTGCATTCCACTACACATGCCAGTATACAAAGATAGCCCTGGACTGGTGAGGCACTTCACACATGTAATGCAGAACCGTGATGGTGCAAGACTGAGCTGTGCAGCATGTAACTTGGCAGTGTGACTGACATTTCTGAGCCACTTAATGGGACTTGATCAATATTCCTGCCCTTTGCCCTACACACAGCACAGTGGAGCAGTGGGACATAGCTAGCTGCACTACACTACATTATCTTTTTGCCCACAATGCCCCCTATTAATGTTTACCCTGTGTCTGTGGTTGTTCCTCATGTGCTTCACTGTTGTGTCCTGGTACTCCAGCCACCAACTGGTCTGGGATGACAGCTGCCAACTGCTCCTCCAAGGCATCCAGCTCCTCCTGGGGCTCAGGGCTCCCTCCTCCAGTCTGCATTGCTGCCTTCAGGTTGTTGGCCAGTTTCTCCTTCATCCGGCACTTATAATCATGCCAGTGCTTCGTGCAGGCGGTGACAGTCCTCTTCGTTTGCCCCACACTGTTTATCTTCTCCACCATGGACTGCCAAAAGGCCTCTTTCCTCCCTTGTAGCAATTTAGAGATGACAAAGAGCTGAAGTTGGTGCTCTGTTACCTCAGTGATCAAGATGTCATTCTCCTCCTCACTGAAGTTGCACTTCCTCTTCCCTTTGGAGACTGTCTGGACAGCCTGGCTGGTGTTGGGGTTATTGTCCTTCTGTCTGCTCCCTCCGCCATGGCTGCCTTCTGCTAAGTGTGTCATTTTTTTCACAAATTGTCATTTTTTGTACTTTTTGTGATGCATTACACACTCAAAAGTGATGCATGGCCAATTAGCGTCACTTTACGTGCTGCAGGTCAACCCTGCGTCACTTTTGCAGCAGAAGCATCACATTTTCCTATGATATGGCACACATGGATGCATCGTTGTTTTTACATGCAGCCAGGATCCTTGTGTCATTGTGCACCGTATTGTAAATATGACATATTCATGGTATAAGATTCTGTCGTACCAAAGTGCAAGTTATTTTGACGCATTGCTGACGCAATGCAGTGATGCATCATTATTTGTAAAATGGCCCTTTATTTGAAGATAGTAGGACTGTGGAAGAGTAGACCTTTGCCTAACACAAACGTGCATAGAAAAAAAGAAAATAAGCTTGCACCTGTCTCAACTTGTTTTTCTGAAAGCCTGTAGTACATGACATTCCCTGTAGAGTCGGCAAGATCGCCCTCTTCACTTCTACCTAGTTGCAATCTTCTGTTTTATTAATACTCAAACAAAGATATTGGCACAAGCCACACTTCATCCAATTACTTTCCTAATGGATGACTTTCTAGGGTTTATTTGGGTGAGCAAGTAAGTATACAACGCTTACCAATATTGAGGAATTTCTTGGCACTGGCCTGAAAAACTACCTAAGCTTTTCCCTGAAACTTTCCACGGTGGGCTCAAGCCTGATGTCTGCCTATAAGGCATTGTATAGCACTAGACCCTAAGAGGAAAATGAGTGACCATCTGAAGAGTTTCTATTTGGGAATTCAGGGTCTCATTTACAAGGATTGACACATCGTTGTGTTGCTGCAGCGATGTGTCAACAATACTTGCACAGCGGCAAGACAGCTTACAATTCCATGGATGAGCTGTATTTACACTACAAGGCACCATGGGTTAGGGTCCCAGGATGCGTCAGAAATACTGCTGCATCGGAGGGAAGAATGCCGCAACGCATCCTCTCGAAAAGTGATGCTATACTGAAGTTGTTCTCAGGACTGACGTAACTTTAACAATGTGCCAAAAAGCCCAGGCAATCGGTCAGTTCAGATTGACACAAGTAGCCTAATGTTTGTGGACCAATGTAAAAGGCTGTGAAATGGTGTAATAGCACCTTCCTCCAGTCTTGGCGACCCCTTCCTCCATGGAGAAGTGACAATCCTGGCCTATACCTTGCAAAAAATACACAGCATCACATAACCTTGCTGCAGTGGTTGATGAAATCATAGGTGCTGTGGTCCTAGGTTGTTCAAGGGGTCTTACAAAATGATTGTCACATGTGTAGATCTACTATGACTAGTGGGGATGTGAAATCCAGACATATTCCAGGGTGTAAAGTCACTTCAAATGGTCAGAATCCTGTTATAAAGACACTGTGTCACTCCATACACCTGGGTTTTGGAGGCTTAGGAAATCTGACACATTGCTGGGTATGTGAGACACATCTGGAAGAAGCACCAAACAATAAAAAACATGTTAATATCATTGCGTCAGTTGTAAGTGACTTTTTCCAATGGAAGGCCCACTGTGCATACATAAAAATCTCCATGACTCAGCAGGTTCCCTGGCAGGATTTTTTTACGCAGGTCCTGCAAAACTGACGATATTGTCCAAATGCGTTTCATTGTAAATATGGAGCTCACAGAGTGCCACCGCACTGTCAAAAAAATGATGCAACGGCGGTGCCAGATCCTTGCAAATAAGCCCCTGAGTGCTCAGGCTGATTGAGCGGTGACGCTGCTACCTTGACACCAGCTGGTGTATTGTTAAAGTAAGGTAGCTTGGTACATCTTTATTAACCTGTACGGTGCCTGGGGCGAGGTGGCCTCGTCCTCGCACACGGTTCCCGTGTGCCGGGGACGAGACCAGCTCGCCCTGCACCGGGCCCACGGGGGAGCGCTAGTGCTCCTCCCCTGGGCCTCCCTCACACACCCCCCAGTTGGGGATGGAACGGGAATCGCTTCCCTTTCCTCCCCGACCCACCCTCGGCAATCTGATGACGTCAGCGCGCTCACAGTGAGCCAACGTCATCAAATGCTGTCCGGGACGCGCTGGAAGCCATTTGCTTCTAGCTCGTTTAGGAGAGAGGACGTGTTCTAGGTGAGTCCTTCTCCTGGTGGTGGTTGGGGGTGAAAAAAAGACACAGGGGGAAAGGAAAGGGTTTTTCCTTTCCCCCTATGCCTGTTTTCAATGGTTTCCTGCTCCACGATCGCGAATAGGAAGCCACCACTAGACACAAGGGATGAGTTTTGTTGTTTATTTTGGGGAGTGACCTTAGGCAAGGGTCGCTCCCCTGGGGGCAATAATATAACTGTGTTTCACCCCCCCTCTCCCCCCCAGGGACAGATCGGCAGTTTTTTCGGCTGATCTTCCCCCGTGGGGGGGTCGAATGCCACTAGACACCAGGGACTATGTTTATTACAATGTTTAAGGGCAGCGACACCTTAGGCAAGGGTCGCTGCCCTTGGGGGATTTTTTTTTAATATGTTTTGGCCCCCCCTGGGGTTAGATCGGCCATGTTTTTGGCCGATCTCGCCCCCGGGGGGGGGTTGAAACCCATGAGGCCCAGGGGATTGTGTTGTGTGTGTTTTTTGTGTCTTCGGGGCACCCCTTGGGCAAGGGTCGTCGTCCCAAAGGGGGAACATTAGTGTTGGCCATTTTTGCCCCCATTGGGGTCAGATCGGCCCAATTTTTTTTAGGCTCATCAGCCCACAAGGGGGGCATAAGCCACCAAGACGCCAGGGAATTTTTTTTTGTTCCACTTTGTTTTTTTGTACTGGGTTGTGCCCCCTTTGGCAAGGGTCGCCCCCCAAAGGGGGCACAGAACTGTTGGCCATCTCTGCCCCCCCAGGCAGATCGGCCTATTTTTTTAGGCCCATCTCCCCCCAGTGGGGGCAGAATCCATGTAGGTACCAGGGATCTTGTGTGTGTGTGTTTTCTGTGGTAGGGACGGCCCCTTTGGCAAGGGTCGCCCCTCAAAGGGGGCACATTACTGATGGCCATTCCTTCCCCCCCTTGGGGGCAGATCAGCCTATTTTTTGTAGGCCCACTATAGCAGTTTATTTCTTATTTTTGTTCTAGTTCAAAGCTTTTTCTTCCTTTGCTGTGGATCCTTGCGGTTTTGGCAGTAGTTGACCTGCGGGTTGCGTAGTTGCATGTTTTAGGTAAGTAAAAGCAATATACTCCAAAGGAGTATTGTTGACATGCATGAATGACATGTTTGTAGGTGGTGTACTAAATGCATGTTTGTTCGTGAAATTGTCCTTAGATTTGTGCACAATGATATTTGTGTTGTCTTATGTCTAATTTGCTTTTCTTTTTAGTGGGATATCATTGGTGATTGCTGTGTCTGTGCAGAGTAGTTGCTGGTGAGTCTAGCTATTTCAGGCAAGTGAGTGGTACAGTTTTTTAGTACATATCTCTTTGTGATAAAGCCACACTTTGTTTAATACTTATTTTAGACAATGCTGGTTGCTGTTGGCAATCCATTTGTTGTTAGAAAGGATCATGGCTAGCCGCAGAGTGATCGCTCAGCAGGTTGTTGGCACACTTTTTGAGTCGTCTTCTGACCATGATTATGAGACTGACTCTGCCTCTGAGGCAGAGGAGGAAGTGAGAGATTCTGGCAGTGAGTTTTCTGTCTGCGAGAAATCTTCTGATGAGGAGGCCACTCTGAGTGCAGATGAAGGGCCTGTTTTAGAGGAGGACACTGATGTGCCAATAGTGCAGCAGCCTGGGGCTGAAAGGTTTCCCTTTGGAAGACCAGACTCCTGGGTTTCCCCAAACATGGAGCAGCCACAGTTACCTGCCTTTACTGGTCTCCCAGGGTGTAGAGTAAATACGGAAAACTTTTTGCCTGTCAATTTCTTTGAGTTGTTTATGGGCAATGTATTTTTGGAAGAGATCGTTGAGCAGACTAATTTGTATGCGGAGCAGTATTTGAGGGACGGCGCTGCCAGACATAGGCTTCAGTCTAGAGCTACCCAGAGGGTTCCCACAAATCTGGAAAAGATGAAAAAGTTCTTGGGTTTGACTTTTTTGATGGGATTGATAAGGAAGCCGTCACTGGCTTCTTATTGGTCTACTAGTCCCTTGATGGCAACGGCTTTATGTCCTCTAACCATGACTCGTAATCGCTATTTGCTTCTTCTTCGAACGCTGCATTTTGTTGACAATGCTTTAGCCTTGCCACAAGATCACCCTGATTGTGACAGTCTTTTTAAGATTAGGCCTGTCCTTGATCATTTTTTAGATCGGTTTTCAGAGGTGTATGTTCCAGGCAAAGAAATAAGTGTGGACGAGTCTATGGTCCTGTTCAAGGGACATTTGTTTTTTACGCAGTACACTCCTAGCAAGAGGGCACGGTATGGAATTAAATTGACTATGCTGTCAGAAAGTAGTACAGGATACGTGTATAATTTCCGGGTCTAAACTGGTAGGGATTCCAGTATTGACCCCACTGGTTGTCCGCCCACTTTTGGAGTTAGCGAGACAAATGTGTGGGATCTTGGTAGATGACTGTTTAACAAAGGTCACCATTTGTATGTAGATAATTTCTACTCTGGCGTGCAGTTTTTCAAGGAGTTGTTCAGAGTGGACACTGTTGCTTGTGGCACAATCCGTTCTAACCGGAAAGGCTATGCAAGGGAGCTTTCTGTAAAAACCTTGAGAGGGGACAGTGCAGTGCCTTGTGGAATGATGAGCTGCTAGCTCTGAAATTTTCAGAAATGAGGGATGTGTACATGCTAACTACTATCCATGATGAGAGTACTTCCCCTGTGACTGTTTGGGGTCAGGTGCTGAAGTGCGCAAACCTGCGTGCATTTTGGACTACAATAAGCACATGGGTGGTGTTGATAAAGTAGATCAGAGGTTGAAACCTTACACTGCTCTTCGTAAGTCTTACATGTGGTATAAAAAGTTGGCCATCCATTTATTTCATTTGGCAACTTTTAATGCTTTTATTGTGTTCAAGAATTGTTCCCCTGAGTCAAGGATGAAATTTGTTAAATTGCAGGAGTCAGTGATAGAGAGCCTTATTGTGGTGGAACAGGCCAGAGTTCCTAGAGTAGCAGGGGTGGAGGATGTGGCGAGATTGAAAGATCGCCATTTTCCTGATCACATTCCTCCCACTCCCAAAAAAGACTTGCCGACTAAGAAATATAGAGTCTGTGCCAGAAGAGGTATCCGGAGGGAGAGCCGGATGCACTGCCCCAATTGCCCTTCAAGGCTTGGGCTGTGTGTGGCCAGCAGTTTCAGAAATTGCCACACCAAACAAAATTCTGGGAAATACCGTGAGCGTAAACTGCCTGTTTTATATTTTCATATGTTCAGTTTCATGGTTGGCATTTCTGTCATGTATTCAGTTAGAGATTTTGTTTGTAGTTTTGTACTTATTTATAATTAGTTAGTGATTTCTTTGTTGTTTAAAAACAAAAAGAAGTGATGGTGGTGTGCATGGAGTGGCGCTTGGCTGGCAGTGTGCATGGGGTGGCGCTTGGCTGGCGGTGTGCGTGGAGTGGCACTTGGCTGGTGGTGTATGTGGAGTGGCGCTTGGCTGGAGGTGTGCATGGTGTGGCGCTTGGCTGGAGGTGTGCGTGGAGTGGCGCTTGGCTGGCGGTGTGTGTGAAGTGGCACTTGGCTGGCAGTGTGCATGGGGTGGCGCTTGGCTGGGGGTGTGCGTGGAGTGGCGCTTGGCTGTCAGTGTGCATGGGGTGGCGCTTGGCTGGCGGTGTGCGTGGAATGGTGCTTGGCTGGCGGTGTGTGTGTGGAGTGGCGCTTGGCTGGCGGTGTGCATGGGGTGGCGCTTGGCTGTCAGTGTGCATGGAGTGGTGCTTGGCTGGCGGTGTGCATGGGGTGGCTCTCGGCTGGAGGTGTGCATGGGGTGGCGCATGGCTGGTGGTGTGCATGGAGTGGCGCTTGGCTGGCGGTGCCAACCAAATGCCAGTCCACACACTCCCATCAGCTGGTGTGATTGCTGTATCAGGCATGTGTGCGTCTGTAAGTGATGGGCCCATGAGTGGTGCTGTCTGTTGATGTGGGTGTTGTAATGTGCTGGGCCCGTGGCTGGTGGCGTGAATGGTCTTGTGCATGTCATGTATGAAAGCTGTGTGAATGGACTGTAAAGCGGTTTCTGCCTTGTTGTGGCTTTACAGCTCACAAATTGTGAGTCATTGGTTCAGTTTTTTGGCCTTTCAGTTATTAACAGTGCATTTAATTTCTTGAGAAATCTCTTGTTAATAAAATTTGATCTACTGAACCATCACTCACCGTCGTGCCAAATCCAACCAGTATGTGTGGTAAAAATGTCAAAACCTGCTCCGCTGTAATCAGGCGTCGCAGCACACCTGTGACACGCTGGTGTCTTGGGTGGGACCTTGATGATGAAGCATACCACCAGCTTGGTTGGTGGGTGAGGGGTCTTTTTAACATAACCTAAGTGCATTTCTTTTCACAATTTTAGTGTTTGGAACATCACAGAAGTAGGTGGACACATCAAAATGATCTGTTACAAAACTACCTGTGTTTGGTGGGGAGCGGCACCTATCATTTTGGTCCCGGGTGCGGCCTTCATCTAGGGAAACCTACCAAACCCAGACATGTTTTTTAAAACTAGACACCCCAAGGAGTCCAGGGAGGTGTGACTCGCGTGGATCCCCCAACATCTTCTTACCCAGACTCCTCTGCAAACCTAAAACTTTGCTTACAAAAGCATATTTTCATCACTTTTCTTTGTAGGATCACCGCTCCGGCACAAATTTCCTACCACCCAGCGTTCCCCTCAGTCTCCCAAATAAAATGAGACCTCGTTTGTGTTGGTCCCCAAACAGAGTCAGCCTAAAGATGTGTAAAAGAAAAATATGTGCTTATCAACCCAGTTTGCCATCCCCTCAATCTCTACAGGTTTTTGGCTTTTTTCTGTTGCAGGCACCTGGGCCACCCACACAAGTGAGGTATCATTTTTATCGGGAGACTTGGGGGAACCCTAGGTGGAAGGGAATTTGTGGCTCCTCTCAGGTTCCAGAACATTCTGTCACCGAAATGTGAGGAAAAAGTGTTTTTTGGGCCAGATTTTGAGGTTTGCTAAGGATTCTGGGTAAGAAAAAACACCTCTCTGGACTCCCTCGGGTGCCTAGTTTTCCGAATTTTTTGGGTTTGGTAGGTTTCCCTATATGGCTACTGAACCCAGGAACAAAAACGCATGTGCCACCCCGCAAAAACAGGTAGTTTTGTATTTGATAATTTAGTTGTGTCCACATCGTGTTTTGGGGCATTTCCTTTCGCAGGCACTAGGCCTACCCCCACAAGTGAGGTACCATTTTTATCGGGAGACTTGGGGGAACGCTGGGTGGAAGGAAATTTGTGGCTTCCCTAAGATTCCAGAACTTTCTGTCACCGAAATGTGAGGAAAAAGTGTTTTTTTAGCCACATTTTGAGGTTTGCAAAGGATTCTGGGTAACAGAACCTGGTGAGAGCCTCACAAGCCACCCCATCCTGGATTGCCCTAGGAGTCTAGTTTTAAAAAATGACCAGGTTTGGTAGCTTTCCCTAGGTGCCGGCTGAGCTAGAGGCCAAAATCCACAGCTAGGCACTTTGCAAAAAACAGCTCTGTTTTCTTAGTGAAAATGTGATGTGTCCATGTTGTGTTTTGGGGCATTTCTTGTCGCGGGCACTAGGCCTACCCACACAAGTGAGGTACCATTTTTATCGGGAAACTTAGGGTAACGCTGGGTTGAAGGAAATTTGTGGCTCCTCTCTGATTCCAGAACTTTCTATCACCGAAATGTGAGGAAAAAGTATTTTTTAGCCACATTTTGAGGTTTGCAAAGGATTCTGGGTAACAGAACCTGGTCCGAGCCACACAAGTCACCCCATCTTGGATTCCCCTAGGTGTCTAGTTTTCAAAAATGCACAGGTTTGGTAGGTTTCCTTAGGAGCCGAATGAGCTAGAGGCCAAAATCCACAGCTAGACACTTTGCAAAAAACAGCTCTGTTTTCTTTGGGAAAATGTGATGTGTCCTTTTTGTGTTTTGGGGCATTTCCTGTTGCGGGCACTAGGCCTACCCACACAAGTGAGGTGCCATTTTTATCAGGAGACTTGGGGAAATACCGGGTGGAAGGAAATTTGTGGGTCCTCTCAGATTCCAGAACTTTCTGTCACCGAAATGTGAGGAAAAAGTGTTTTTTTTAGCCACATTTTGAGGTTTGCAGAGGATTCTGAGTAACAGACCCTGGAGAGAGCCCCACAAGTCATTGCATCGTGGAATCCTATAGGTGTCTAGTTTAAAAAAAAATGCACAGGTTAGAAAGGTTTCCCTAGGTGCCGGCTTAGCTAAAAGCAAAAATCCACAGGTAGGCACTTTGCAGAAAACACCTCTGTTTTCTTTGGGAAAATGTGACGTGTCCATGTTCTATTTTGGGGGATTTCCTGTTGCGGGCACTAGGCCTACCCACACAGGTGAGGTGCCATTTTTATCAGGAGACTTGGGGGAACGCTGTGTCAAAGCCCAGCTCACCTGAGTCCTTGTTCAGTTCTGATGGAGGTTGAAGACAATCCGACCCCACCCTGAAACTGCTTGTTCCAGCACACTAGTTTTTAAAACAGTGCACTAAGAACAGAAGCTCAAGGGAAGGGGGTAAGTGGATAAAATAAAATAAAGAGACAACACCGTTCTTGCGTTTCCACTGTTGAAGTGCTGCACAAATCTGCGGCCCTCTATGACTTCTGTAGAAACTAGTGCCTAATGAAACATAAACAAAGAACAGATAAGTACAACCTATTCCCAACTGGGTTCCTGACTATCCCTTTATTTATTAAACATTTTCTTCTAAAAGTACCTCTTGGATCCTGGTCTCTAGTTTCCAGGTTTGGAATGTGTTACTGCTTTGGGATGTGCTTTCTATTACTCTAAAGCTTCTAAAACATTAAACAAATACCGTTATCAGAATTACCAATATCAAACATTCATCTTAATATAACTAAAGCCTAAATTCCCAATAGCAGACTCACTTTTCCCATATTTCCAGAATCTTTTATAAAACAAATACTGTACTTTTACGTCAAAATACAGCATGTAATTTGTGCAAGTCCTTGATTTACTGTTTGCCTTGCTGTTAATGGTTTCCACGGTTCGATTCTTAAAAGTTCCATAAAAAAAAATATGTTTTCTTCGCAAAGTTCCGCAAAGTATTCTTGTAACAAAGAGTTTGAATCACAATGTTCGTGGTAGGTATCTTGTTTCAAATTGTCTATACACGAATCCAGAAATAATTGTCAAAAGTTCTTTCAGGTAATAAAAGTTTTGCACTTACTTGTTGCTGGCAAGAGATACTGATCAGTCTAACCTTGTGTTCTTTCTCTTTTGCAGGTTGCTTGTAGGAGAGAGGCTGAGGCAAGGAGGAACCGGAAACCGGAAGAAGGAAGAGCCAGCAGCTGCGCCCATTGAAGCCAATGAAAGTCTGTAGAGAGCAGGAGTGCCAGCGCCGAGGGATCTGTCCTCAGGTAAGCGGGAGGTAGACGAGCACAAGCACTGGGTGAGGCTCGGGGCTGTCTTTTATAGACAGGGCTGGGTGTGGTCCTCACATGCTGCACATGTTCTTGAAAGGTGTGCAGAGCTGGGTGTGGTTTGAAGAGCTGGGTGTGGTCCTCACATGCTGCACATGTTCTTGAAAGGTGTGCAGAGTTTCAGTTATTATGCAAATGAGTTAAATTAACAAATGGCCTAGAGAGGAGTGTTTTAAAGAAGCCTTGGTAAAAGCAAGGCCCAATGTGTAAACAAAACAGCACATTAAACAACATACACAGAAGCCTGGGGGGGGGGGAAGGTGAGATAACAAGAAAGGCTTTCAATAGTAAGTTTAAAAGGGAGCTATTACAGAACCCACTAGTGCAGTGAGAGGGGACATGCTCTTTGCTGTGCACAAACCCTAACACGCTGGGTGAAAGGAAATTTATGGCTCCTCTCAGATTCTATAACTTTCTATCACCGAAATGTGAGGAAAAAGTGTTTTTTAGCCACATTTTGAGGTTTGCAAAGGATTCTGGGTAACAGAACCTGGTGAGAGCCTCACAAGTCACCCCATCGTGAAATCCCCTAGGTGTCTAGTTTTTAAAAAATGCACAGGTTAGGTAGGTTTCTATTACAAAGTCCACGCCAGGCTCCTTTACTTCAAGATCTGACTTTATTGCTTCTTCTCCACTCTGTGCCTTCCTTCACCTCCTTCTCTGTCAACTCTCAACATTCTATCATGCACTCCAGATCCCTACCACCTTCCGAACATTCCATCCCCAATCTCTCACATAGGGGAGGGTGGACTATACCATTACGAACTACATCCTACCATATCTAAAACATTATGGGGGTCATTCTGACCTCGGCGGTCGGTGATAAAGCGGCGGCCAACCCGCCAACAGGCTGGCGGTTAAAAAAATGGAATTCTGACCCTGGCGGGAACCGCCAACAGAGCCCGCCACTTTAACACTCCGACCGCCACGGCGGGACAGACAAACAGCGCGGCGGTCACCGCCAACAGGCAGGCGGCAGACAATGTACCGCCCACCCTATCACAACTCACCAATCCGCCACCTTTTCCGGGGCGGGAGCCCCGCCGATAAAAACACGGCGGAAACAGACTACGAACGGGAAAACGCTCACCTCTATACACTCCACGAGGACGGAGGACAGCATGGAGCCCGAATTACACATCCTACCCGCTCTCGTCTACCTGCTCATCTACCACGAGTACGAACTCCGGCGCAGACGACAACGGTGAGTACCGCACCTACGACACAGGGGAGGGGAGGAGGAGGAAGGGTTACGGGCACACACATACGCATCACACCCACCCCCCAACTATCTACACACCAATGCAGAGCACCAAGTCAAAGTGACCCCACCCATACCCCCCGGAATAACGAAAAGATATGATTAAAGTGAGAAACAACATTTATGTAAAAAATAGGTTCATTGAAGACATGGTAAAATAGGAAAATGAAGCAAAAAATGTCAAATGTAAACATTGCGTGACCGAGAAATAGAGGCAGAAAGTCCCGCACAGTCACAGAAATTGCAAATGTCCGTGGGCCAAAGTGTATCAACACATGGGCAAAGCCCACACAGGAGACCTGAGTCCGTTGCAGAGAACACTGCAGGGGCATCAGATGACAAAACTACAGGCACCTCAGGGGGAAGGGAAGGGGGGGCACCACAGCCACATGAGTCCACGACGCCAGATCCAAGAAGGGGCCACCATGCCCACTGTTCAATCCTGGGGAGTGCAAAGCCACAGTCTCTCAAGTCTCTACAGTGGGTGGCTTGCCCACTGTCATATCCTGGGGAGTGCAAAGCCACAGTCTCTCAAGTCTCTACAGTGGGTGGCTTGCCCACTGTACCATCCTGGGGAGTGCAAAGCCACAGTCCATCAAGTGGATAACAGTCTCCACAGGCAATGGGGGAGGCAGGGTGGCCCAAGTGCAGCGTGAACATTAGCACGACACAGAACCGGCACAGTCATTGGGCCAGCGGTGCTTGAGACGGCGGGGCCCAGCGGAGCGGTGCTTGACAGGAAGGGCCCAGCGGAGCGGTGCTTGAGACGGCGGGGCCCAGCGGAGCGGTGCTTGACAGGAAAGGCCCAGCGGAGCGGTGCTTGAGACGGCGGGGCCCAGAGGAGCGGTGCTTGACAGGAAGGGCCCAGCGGAGCGGTGCTTGAGACGGCGGGGCCCAGCAGAGCGGTGCCTGAGACGGCGGGGCCCAGCGGAGCGGTGCTTGACAGGAAGGGACCAGCGGAGCGGTGCTTGAGACGGCGGGGCCCAGCGGAGCGGTGCTTGAGACGGCGGGGCCCAGCGGAGCGGTGCTTGACAGGAAGGACCCAGCGGAGCGGTGCTTGACAGGAAGGGCCCAGCGGAGCGGTGCTTGAGACGGCGGGGCCCAGCGGAGCGGTGCTTGAGACAGCGGGGCCCAGCGGGGCCCAGCGGAGCGGTGCTTGACAGAAAGGGCCCAGCGGAGCGGTGCTTGACAGGAAGGGCCCAGCGGAGCAGTGCTTGAGACGGCGGGGCCCAGTGGAGCGGTGCTTGACAGGAAGGGCCCAGCGGAGCGGTGCTTGAGACGGCGGGGCCCAGAGGAGCGGTGCTTGAGACGGCGGGGCCCAGCGGAGCGGTGCTTGACAGGAAGGGCCCAGCGGAGCGGTGCTTGAGACGGCGGGGCCCAGCGGAGCGGTGCTTGACAGGAAGGGCCCAGCGGAGCGGTGCTTGAGACGGCGGGGCCCAGCGGAGCAGTGCTTGAGACGGCGGGGCCCAGCGGAGCGGTGCTTGACAGGAAGGGCCCAGCGGAGCGGTGCTTGACAGGAAGGGCCCAGCAGAGCGGTGCTTGAGACGGCGGGGCCCAGCGGAGCGGTGCTTGAGACGGCGGGGCCCAGTGGAGCGGTGCTTGACAGGAAGGGCCCAGCGGAGCGGGGCCTGTCTTGGCGGGGCCCTCTTCAGCGGTGCCTTCCTGCACGGCAGGGCCCTCTTCAGCGGTGCCTTCCTGCACGGCGGGGCCCTCTTCAGCGGTGCCTTTCTGGACGGAGGGGCCCTCTTCAGCTGTGCCTTCCTGCATGGCGGGGCCCTCTTCAGCGGTGCCTTCCTGCACGGCGGGCCCTCTTCAGCGGTGCCTTTCTGGACGGCGGGGCCCTCTTCAGCGGTGCCTTCCTGCACGGCGGGGCCCTCTTCAGCGGTGCTTGTCCTGTAATTCCAGGGAGTCAGACCTGGGCAGGACTCCCTGCTCAGTCGCCCTCCGACCGTGCAGTTGCTGGACCCTTCGGTGACGGTGTCCTGGGCCCTTGGGTGTCCTCCCTCACACCCGGGATGGGGCTTGTGGGGCCCTCCTGGTCCGCGCTCCTGCTGCCTGACTTCTCCGCCCTGCTGCCCTTGCCCTCCTTCGCTGTGGCTCTCTGGGCATTGCCTCCCCTGGATGTTGTGGCAGGTGAAGTGTCCGAACTTTGGTCCTTGGGGGCAGCCGTGGCACTCCTCCCGCGACGGGCCCTCACTTTCCGGGTCCTCTTTCCAGGGGGGGGGCTGGCTGTCCCCTTGCTGCTGACCGATGTCTCACTGCTGGCAAAGGGGGGACTCCAAAATCCATGGACTACGCTGACACGTGAACCCGGGCTGGTGGTGGCTGAGGTGCTCTTGGGACTCTTAGCAGATGGAGGGGGTGGGTCAGGTGAGGGAAAGAGGTCAAGATTGGAGAGGTAAAACTTTTTAGGACCAAGGTAAACGGTAGGTGCAGTGGTTATGGGAGTGGAGGAAGAGGAGGTGGTTGTAGGAGAGTCAGGTGTGCTGTCCTTGGGTGAAGGTGCATGGGCTGCAGGCTGTCGTGAGGTGGTTGGCTGTTGGGTGGGTGGCTGCCTGCGTTTGTGTGTCTTGGAAGAGGGGGTGACAGACACAGTGGGAGAGGACACAGGGGACGTGTAAATGGCAGTGGGGGTGGTGACTGCACGTGTGCGGACTGTACTGGAGGGTGTGCTGGTGGTGGAAGTACTGGCTGTTGGTGATGTGCATGCAGGCGTGAGTGTAGACGTCACAGGGAGGGAGGAGGGAGACGAGGAGGTGGGGGACACAGAGGTGGTAGTGGCTGTTGGCATGTCTGCATCTGGGTGTTGCTTGGGTGAATGTTTGTGTGATCTGTGGTGCTTATGTCTGGATGAGCTGCCCTTGGGTGTTGAGGTGTGTTCAGGCTGGTCTGATGGTGTGGATGGGATAGGCAGAGGAACAGGAGACAGAGACAGGCTGGAGGCAGTTAGAAGAGGGAGGCTGGAAACAGGGACAATGGCTGCCGTCAGTGCTGAGGCCAGAGAATTGAACGATCGTTGATGGGCAGACTGACCCGAATGAATGCCCTCCAGGTATGCATTGCTACGATGCACCTCCCTCTCTACACCCTGGATGGCATTCAAAAGGGTAGTCTGCCCAACAATGATGGTCCTCAGGAGGTCAATGACCTCCTCACTGAGGGCAGCTGGGGTAACAGGGGCAGGGGCTGAGGTGCCTGGGGCGAAGGAGATGCCCGCCTTCTTGGGCGAGCGGGCACGGAGCGTAGGCTGAGGGGCTGCTGGGAGGGCAGAGCTGGTGCGCTGGGTGGCGGCTGTACCTGTAGAGGCGGGGGGCACGGATGTTGCTCCCATCCGAGGACGTGTCGGTGTCGCTGGTTTCACCACGGCTCCCCGTTGTGAAGCTCCCCTCGCCCTCCGTATCACTGGTGGCCTCGGTGTCTGTGCCATGGCCCACTGGGGCCTTGTGAGTCGCAGCTCCCTCGTGCTCCGGTGCCAAGTCTCCTCCGCCTGATGATGCTGAAGCACACATGCACAAGAAGATAAAGAAAAAGGGTGGGGGGAGACATAATAAAATGTTGAGTACATGCATTGTCAACACCGTTGGCGGAGAGGACAGACACAGGAGCCTCATGCACTAAGCCGCGCAATCGGGGTACACTACTGAGTACTTGTGACTGGGCCAACAGGTCTAGGGACAACAAACGCGCACATGGGTGATGCAGGACCATGGCTAGCTGTACCTGTCACCGTACAGAGGTGGGGGGCGGGGTCACAGGGACATGGCTAAAGGAGAGGAATACAATACAGAAAGCGCCATGGCTTAATGTCACCCACAGCCCTCCTCCCCCACCCAGGCACCTCCACTGCGCGTGAAGATAGCTGAATGTGCTGGTACTCACCCCCTTGTGTCTGCTGTGATGTCGTCACGCGCCCATCCAAATCGGGGTAGGCCACCGCCAGGATCCGGGACATCAGGGGGGTCAGGGTACGACTGCCACCCCTCCTAGGTTGGGAGGCCATCCCCAGCAGTGACTCAGCGGTCTTCATGGTCCCAAGGCGGATGTCCTCCCACCTCTTGCGGCAGTGGGTGCCCCATCTGTTGTGGACCCCCAGGGTCCGGACTTCCTTGGCGATGGCACGCCAAATGTCGATCTTCTGATGGGCGCTGACCTATTTGACATGTACAGGGTGGAAATTGAAATATCATCAATTTTCCGCATGATAGATGCGATTGTCCCCCCCTCCCCAACCTTGCCATGTGGCACATGCTCTCATCTGTCGTGCCTTGCACTCGTCATTGTCCCCCCACCCCACCATCTTACATCCACCATACACAACCCAGGCATAGCCCATTCAACGTGCACACAGTGTACTTACCTGTTGGTCTGGAGGACCGTAGAGTCGCGCATACTGGGGCAGGACCCCATCCACAAGTTTCTCCAACTCTTCTGTAGTGAAGGCAGGGGCCCTTTCCCCAGTCGCAGCAGCCATTGTATCTCCAAGACCGAGGTCACAGCAGCACTTGCAGTATAGGCCCTCTCCTGTGGATGATCAGGTCTCGAGTGATTAACCAGATAGAAAATGGCAGTCACGCCCGCGGCGGCGCGTACCGCCGCGGTGCGTTCCGCGACCGCCGGCGCAGCTAGTCATTGGCTCGTGAAACCCATAGGGCTCGATGTTAACCAATGCGGCTTTGCGCCGCGGTCTTCGACCGCCTACCGCCACGGTGTGTCACGCCAGCGCATTGACCTCACATCACACTGTCACACTTCTCAGGTCAGGCAGCCGCCATTACAAGGGACCACAGGGCTTAATTACTACTGCGTCACACAACTGTGGGTTGCTTGACTCTGTGCTCCATGTTGTCCTTCCTAGGCACCGTCCGCTGGGACTTGCGAGGAGAAGGATGAATCCTCCCGTGTACCGACCGCTGGTGGACCTGTCGACAATGGAGGAACGTCATATTATACTTCGCTACCGATTTGACCGAGCCACTATACATGAACTGTGTGCCCAGCTGGAGCCAGCACTGATGTCCCCCATCCGCCAACCCACAGGAATTCCCCCTCTGGTGCAGGTTCTGTCAGTCCTCCATTTTTTGGCAAGTGGGTCTTTTCAGACAACAGTGGCCATGTCATTAGGGATGTCTCAGCCTATGTTTTCTAAGATTTTGTCCAGAGTGTTGTCTGCCCTGACGAAATACATGCGGAGCTACATTATTTTCCCTGAGGAGGGTGATTTGGCCACTGTGAAGGCTGACTTCTATGCCCTTGGACATATCCCCAACATCATTGGTGCCATTAATGGGACCCATGTGGCCTTAGTACCCCCAAAAGACGATGAGCAGGTGTACAGAAACAGGAAAAGTTACCATTCGATGAATGTCCAGGTGGTCTGTTTGGCTGACCAGTACATCTCCCATGTAAATGCCATGTTCCCTGGGATAGTGCATGACGCGTATGTCATGCGAAATAGCAGCATCCCCTATGTGATGGAACAGCTACAGAGACACCGTGTGTGGCTAATAGGTAACTCTGGTTACCCCAACCAGCCTTGGCTACTGACCCCAGTGAGGAATCCCCGGACCAGGGCAGAGGAACGGTACAACGAGGCCCATGGGCGATCTAGGAGGATCATAGAAAGGACCTTCGGCCTCCTGAAGGCCAGGTTTAGGTGCCTGCATATGACAGGGGGATCCCTAATGTACTCACCCAAGAAGGTGTGCCAGATCATCGTGCCCTGCTGTATGCTTCACAATCTTGCATTGCGACGCCAGGTGCCTTTTCTGCAGGAGGATGGTCCAGATGGTGGTGTTGTAGCAGCTGTGGAGCCTGTGGAGAGTGAAGAGGAGGAAGACGACGGGGACGACACGGACAACAGGGACACGGTCATACAACAGTATTTTCAGTAGCACCCAGGTAAGAATCCCCCACTGCATTTTACATTTACTTCTGGCCTCCTGCATCTCTACTTTCTGTGTTTCCCCCCAGTTCCTTTCAACTGAATTGTGACTTTCCCTTGGCTTTTCAGAGCTGTATGACCCACTGCGTGACTTCTGGTTTGTTCGGCCATGGAGTAAAGCAAATTGACATTGGTATGTTGTCATCACAATGTAAGTGTACATTTTTGAACCTTTATGTGTAATACATTTGTTAAGAATACAAGCAGACTCCTGAGTGTTTCAAGTGCAATGAGTGATTTATTTAAAGTGCTACATATAGGTCCATGATAGTAAAACGGTGATGTGTGGGGGTGGAGTGATGTCCATGGCAGAGTCCAGTTCTCGGTCGCACAGGTGCATTGTCCATATGCCTGTGGAAGGATGGAGCATGGGCAGTTCAAGGTTGGACAGGGTGACGATGTGGGACAGTGGAATGACTTTCGGGGGGATCTTAGGCTGGCGGGGGTCTTGGCATCCTACTCTGTCTTCCTTTGTGATCTCAGGCTCCTCTTGCGGGGTGGTTGATCTTCAGCAGGAGGTGGGGTTCTGGTGGCCCGTCGTTGTGTGGGGGCCTCCTGTCCACTAGCGCCGGCGGAGGTGGTAGGCTGTTCCTGGTCCGGGCTGGTGACAGGGGCCCTTTGGGGTGCCACATGGTCCCGCAATGTGGTGACTATTAGGTTCAGGGCCTGGACGATGTTCCTGAGCTCCTCTCTGTACCCCATGTACCGTTCCTCCTGCTGTGCCTGGATCTCCTGGAACCTGGCCATTACCGTCGCCATCGTCTCCTGGGAGCGGTGGTATGCTCCCATGATGGTGGTGAGGGCCTCTTGGAGAGTCGGTTCCCTGGGCCTGTCCTCCCCCCCCTGTCGCACTGCAGCCCTCCCAGTTGCCCTGTTTCCCCGGGCCTCTGTCCCCTGGACGGTGTGCCCACTACCACTGCCCCCAGGTCCCTGTTGTTGTTGGGGTGGTGGGTCAGCCTGGGTGCCCTGTAGTGGCGGACACACCGCTGATTGACCTGTCCTGGAGACAGAGCTATGGGCCCGCTGGGTAGGAGCGGTGCTGATATTCCCAGAGGGGGTTAGGTCTGCTGTGGCCTGTGTCTGTGTGTGGGGAACCGACTGTCCAGAGGTCCCCGATGGTCCGGGCTGGTCATCAGGTTCCAGGTCGACAGAGCTGCTGTCCTCACTGCGGGCCTGTTCTGGGGGTGGGATGGACATATCTGGACCCTCCTGGCCGGTGTGTTGGCGTTCGGGCCCTGCAGGGGTGAAAGAGTATGGTTATTGCTTCTGTGTGTTCCATGGTGTGCGATTTGTGGGTGCCCTTGTCCCCCAGTGCTGGCATTCCCTTGTGGCAGGAGTTGTGAGGGTGGTTTGTGGGGGGGATGGGTATGTGCAGTGGTCATGCATAGGTGATGGGTGCCCATGGTTTGTGTTGGCATTCAGGGTTTGGTTTTGGGTTGGGTGGGTTGTGCTGGTGAGACATTGGCAGGGAGGCTGTGTGCTGGGGGGTTGGGGGTGAGTGTGGGGGTGTGGGTTGGCATGCTGGTGGTTGGGGGGGGGAGTAGTTGAGACTAGACTTACCAGAGTCCATTCCTCCGCCTACTCCAGCGAGGCCCGCAGGATGCAGGATGTTAAGGACCTCTTGCTCCCATGCTGTGAATTCGGGAGGGGTGGGTGGTGGTCCGCCGCCAGTCCTCTGCACAGCGATGTTGTGTCTGGAGACCATCGTCCGGACCTTCCCCCGTAGGTCGTTCCAGCGCTTTCTGATGTCTTCACGGTTTCGGGGATGCTGTCCCACAGCGTTGACCCTGTCGACAATCCTCTGCCATAGCTCCGCCTTCCTGGCTATTGTGGTGTGTTGCACCTGTGTGCCGAAGAGCTGGGGCTCTACCCTTATGATTTCCTCCACCATGACTCAGAGTTCTTGGTCCGAAAACCTGGGGTGTCTTTGGGGTGCCATGGGGTGGTGTGGATGAGGTGTGGGGTGGTGTTTGCGGTGATGTGAGTGGTGGTGTGTGGTGATGTGTGCGTAGATGTGGTGTGGTTGATGATGTTGGGTTCCTGTGTGTGTTGGGGTTTTCGATTGCTGTGCTCGCTCGCTCTCTCTCTCTCGCCTTCTCTCCGATTTCCAACTAGTGGGGGATTGTGGGTGATGTGGGTGTGTGTTTTATAGTTGCTTGGATGTGTGGGGGTGGTGTTTGTATGTGTATCAGGTGTGTGTATTTCAAATTGTCCAATGTGGCTGTGTTGTGGAGCTGGGTGTGTATTTTGACCGCAGCGGTGTGTACCGCCAATGGAATACCGCGCTTGAATGACCGCCGCGTGGATTCGTGGGTCGTAATGGCATGGGCGTGTTTGTGTTGGCGTGGCGATGGAGGTTTGGTCATCTCCAGTTTATCGCTGCCCGCTGATGAGGCGGCCTTCCGTGGATGTCGGGTTTTTGGCGGCTTGGCAGTTGTTGGTCAGAATGACCGTGGCGGGTTACCGCGGCCGCGGCGGTATAATGACGGTCTTCTGACCGGCGGTAAGAGCCTCTTACCGCCGAGGTCAGAATGACCCCCTATGTTGCCAATGACATTAATAACGTAAGAACTATATTTATCTAATGACTGTATCTTCATGGTACTATATACATATAACTTATTAACTTATATATTGAACTCAAATATAACACATCTTCCCGCACAATAAAATATCCAAAACAATAGGGGAAGGAAATTTACATTGGAAAGAATAGATTATATTTAACAATCTGATAAATCCTAGAATAATCGTGATTCACATAACTGTTGGCTATTTAGTGTAATCCTTACTCCACACCGGAGGTTTGGTCATCCGACTATTTGGAATTCTCTGTACATCGTCCCTGATCTCCATCCGCGTTGGTTCCTTCCCTGTTAAACTCTTGTCCGTGACCTTGGCAGTAAGAGGTACATATTTTGCAACTCTGTCCATGCTCCAGCACTGTCCATTTTCTAAAATAACAACATTCTTCTTCACTTCCGAAATGCAAAACGGTCCCATGAATTTGGTATCCCTCCACCCCCTTCCTGAGTAACCAACTGGTTTTCTGATCATAACTTTATCCCCCACTTTCCAGCATTGTTCTTTAACACCAAATTTGGCATTATACCTTTCCTTATAACCTTCCTGGTACTTCACTACATTTGCACTGGTAGTTGGAAAAGTATTCTTACACCGTCTGCCCCCACCCAACCATGAGGGATAGAAATTAGTACATGGTTCTCTGCCTCGTAATGCTGAGAAAGGTGAGATCTATGTAATCGAGTTGGGAGTGGTATGATATGCCCATAACATTTCTCTAATGGCATTCTCAATATTCAATTTGTTAACACTTGCTAATTGGATACATTCTTTTATCATTCTATTGGCCCGTTCTGCTAAGCCATTGGCTCTGGGACAATATAAAGCTGTGGTGTGATGTTTTACCCCAATTGAATCCAAAAACTGCTTCATTGGGCTTGAAGTTAATTGGACCCCATTATCCGTTATGAGAACTTCTGGAATTCCCTCTATGCTAAATACATTTTTCAGGAAGTTGATGACTGATTCTGTGGTAATTAGGTTAACTAACTTTGTTGTGATCCAGTGCGATTGGTAGTCTATAAGGACAATCGCAAATTTTGTAGGTAGACCCGTATAATTAAGGGGTCCAATGATGTCTAACGCTAATTTAATCCATGGCTTGGCAGGAATCTGTACTGGGGAAATGGGTGTCTTGCGTATTATCTTTGACTTGTCACTTAGAGCATAAAAGGAGCATTCTTTAACTTCATTCTCAATCATTGAATCCATGTTTGGAAACCAGAATCTATCTCTTACTCGGGCTTTAGTAAGACTTCTTCCAAGATGACCCTTGTGAGCAAGTTTTATAATTTTTTGTCTGAGATTACGAGGAGGTATGATTTTGTCATTCCTGAGAATATAATTGTCTTTCTCATTAATTTCTAATCTTACCTCCCAGTATTCTTTGATGATGTCCTCTAAATCTTTTTTTATCCCGGGCCATCCCTCTCTCGCCTTCATCCTTAACAGCGCTAATGAATTATCTTGTTGATAAGCAGACTTCCACTTCTCATCACTTATGGATGGTAAGTCAACCGCTAAAATAGGGTATTCTATAGCGTCGAAAATTTCTATACAGTCCAACGGGGTTCTTGAGAGGAAATCAGCTGCACAGTTCTTATTCCCTGGTAAATACACCACTGAAAAACAGAAATTTTCCAAAGCTAGAATCCATCTAGCTATCCGGGGTGTGCTATTATTAAACCCCTTGGTAGAAAATATATATACCAACGGTTTATGGTCAGTGCGTAATGTGAATTGAGTGCCCCACAGCAAAAATTTAAAATGTTTTACTGCCCAGAAACATGCGAGAGTCTCCCTTTCAATTACCGAATAATTGGCCTCCGCCTTGTTTAAAGTCCTTGAAGCAAATGCTACTATCCTTTCCTCCCCATCAATAATTTGCGATAAGGTTGCCCTCAGACCTAACTTGCTGGCATCGGTTGTAAGGAAAGTTTTCCTACGGTGGTCAAAATTACATAAATATGGAGCATTCACAATGGCCGTTTTGATTTCCTTAAATGCTTTGTCATGGCTATCGTTCCATGCATAAGGAAATTTGTTTTTCAACAGTTCTCTAAGATCTGCCGAGACTTTTGAGAATTTTTTTACGTACTTAGCCATAAATTCGGCAAGGCCAAGGAAGGATCTTAGCTCATCTTTGTTTTTTGGTGCACTGGTATTCATTACTGCGTCAACGAGGGAAACTTTGGGTTTAAAGCCATCTTTAGATATAACATGCCCTAAATACGCCACCGAATTTACTTTCAGTCTACACTTTTCTTTCTTTAATGTGAGACCTGCTGCTTTTAATTTTCCTAGGACAACTCTAAGTATTTTATCATGCTCAGTTTCTGTTGCTCCATATATAAGTACATCATCTTGGAAATATAACGTATTGGATACATTGCCTAGCATGTTTTGCATGATTTTTTGGAAAACCGCTGAGGCTGATGCTAACCCGAAAGGCATCCTGTTGAACATGTAAGATCCAAATGGAGTGGTGAATGCTGTTAGCCATTTGGACTCCGGGTGCAGTTCAACTTGATGATATGCACTTGAGAGGTCTAATAAAGAAAAGTATGAAGCTTCCCCCATAGTGCTCAGTATTTCGTGTATTCTTGGAAGAGGATGCCTCTCAACCCAAATATTTTTGTTTAGGTCTCTTAAGTCCACACAAATTCTGATTTCATTGTTATTACTTTTCTTGGCCACCACAATGGGGGCCAACCATTCGGAGCATTCGATGGGTTGAATAATTCCTTGAGACTCTAATTTTTCTAATTCTTTTTTCACTAGCTGTTTCAGCAAGTGTGGGATAGGTCTGGTTTTATGCACAATGGGTTTATTTTTGGGCTTGAGTTTGATTTTATGTTGAAAGTTTTTAAGTAGTCCTAACCGTTCACAAAAAATATCAGGAAATTCTTGAATGAAAGTTTCCCCCAAATTAGAATCAGAATTATCAACACACAGAACTTGTTCAGGATTATTGGGATCTAATGTTATCCCCAGTTCTTTTTGATGTTGCCAACCTAAAAGATTGGAACCTTCTTCTACAATATATATTTTCCCAACCGTGGATCTGTCCTTAAAGGAAATTATGCTTTTAAACATGCCTTTCAAATTTATTGGATCTCTGTTGTAACCCTTCGGGCTTATATCAGGATTCTGTAGCACTATTGTACTATTTTTTTGAATTTTGTGAAAGTTCTTTGCATCTATTATGGTAATAGGGGAACATGAGTCAGCATACATTCTTATGTTCTCATTATCAATTGCAATTGTGCATACGGGGTATTGGGTGTTGATCTTATCCTCACAATTGACCTGCAAGATAATTTTTTTAATTAATTGCGGTAGTTCTTCAGATTTTTTGTTATCCCCATACTTGGAACTATCTTTACATACCCTTGCAAAATGACCTCTTCTATTGCATTTCCTGCAAATCGCAGATCTAGCTTGGCAGGACATGGAATTGGCAAGGTGATTGTTACTGCCACAGCGAAAACAAGTAAAATTCATTCTGTTCACATTATATTTTTGGGGTTGCTTCTCATTACATTTAATTTTAAGAATTTTCTCTTCTTTTACTTCCTCCACTATTTCATTTATATGTGTATCAGGGGAAGGGGAATTAATTTCCTGTAGACAAATTGCCGTATGTTCAATTGACTTGGCCAATTCAATTGCTTCTACCAAACCTGGCTGTTTCTGCAACAGTTTTTCTTGTATTTTAATGTTATTGGTACAACGAACTAATTGATCTCTAATTAGAGAATCATTTACTTCTCCGAATTCACATAACGTACTCAATCCTCTTAAGGCTGCTATATAGCTCGTTACACTTTCTTGCTTGCTTTGACACCGGGATTTTTTTTAATGTCTTTCTAATACTACATTGACTCTATCCCCAAATTGCTTTTCTAGCTTCGAGTATGTAATAACATACTCATCTGGGGCTTGCCCTTCAGGGAAGGCTGGATCAGGGAGGGATTCCTATATTTTCCTCCCATGAGTTCCTAGATTATGAAGCAAAATATGTTGCTTCCTAATGGGATTGAATTTATCCCCTCCAATTGCAATTAAGTAAGACTCAAAAATCTTAAACCAGTCTTTCCACGGTACGTTTGGTTCACCCATTTCATTCAAAAATGGAACTGGTTGTGACATTCCTGCTGCTGCCATTGTCAAGGTCAAAATACAAGCTCACGGAACACTTTAAATAAAACTGAACTATGAGATTAAAACAAGTTACATCAGAGAATACCACCAAACAGATTGTGCTGGCGCAACAACTCACTATGTATAAATATCTTTTGAAATCAAAGATCAAAATTGTACCTGTAAGAGTTAAACAACAAGTAAACAAAATTTATTAGTGGAAGAGTTTCAATAATGTCGAAAGGCTGTGCCTGTCAGCGTGAATGTTAACTGGCCATTGTATAATTCTTGACAGACGAAATTGCTGTGCCTGTCAGCGATTAATTTATGGTTTGCCGTTCAATCCTGGTGCGTCTCTTGGAAATTCAAAGACAACTAGTTTCGCCTCCAGTGCTGTGAGCCGTGCACGTCGAACTCCGCTTGACCTTTTCTCTTTGTTTGTGCTTCAACCCCAGCTGCAATGGAATTCCAGTCAGGCGTAAAGCACTTTGAACCCTCGCCGTCGAATTAACAACACACAGATATTAAAGTAACATGCTGCTCGTCTTGTCAGCTGGAAATTCCAGTCAGGGCTGAAGAACGCGGCACTCGCGTACACGAATTCTGAGGAAATCAACTCAGATCGCCGTTCGTCCCGTGTGCCAAACAGCAATACTTCGCGCTTGACACTGTGAACCCGCCTGAAGTACAAGGCGCTCGCGCAATCGATTTTGCGAAGATCAAAGCAAACCGCCGTTGCTGCTAAATCTCAACACTCCGTGTCCGACACTGTGAAACTGACGAAGGCCGACTGCCACTGATGTAAGTAATACAGACAGAAATAGAACCCCTGTTCGTATTCCGCTTAGTTCATTCTTGTTTGCTTTAATTCACAACAGAATGTTAACTCCAGCTAATAGTTTATAGTCAAACCAACCCGGATTTCCTGTCTGCTCTCGGTATATACCAAAACTCCAAGTTATTCTTCTGACATCTAGATTTCACTTCAGAAGAACACAGGACAGGTCTCACCAACCTGAAAAGGGGTGGAGAAGAATGTGCCCCCTTACGCACTCCTCGTCGCCAATATTACAAAGTCCACGCCAGGCTCCTTTACTTCAAGATCTGACTTTATTGCTTCTTCTCCACTCTGTGCCTTCCTTCACCTCCTTCTCTGTCAACTCTCAACATTCTATCATGCACTCCAGATCCCTACCACCTTCCGAACATTCCATCCCCAATCTCTCACATAGGGGAGGGCGGACTATACCATTACGAACTACATCCTACCATATCTAAAACATTATGTTGCCAATGACATTAATAACGTAAGAACTATATTTATCTAATGACTGTATCTTCATGGAACTATATACATATAACTTATTAACTTATATATTGAACTCAAATATAACAGTTTCCCTAGGTGCCGGCTGAGCTAGAGGCCAAAATCTACAGCTCGGCACTTTGCAAAAAACAGCTCTGTTTTCTTCGGGAAAATGTGATGTGTCCATGTTCTGTTTTGGGGCATTTCCTGTCGCGGGTACTAGGCCTACCCACACAAGTGAGGTACCTTTTGTATCTGGAGACTTGGGGTAACGCTGTGTGGATGCAAATTTTTGGCCCCTCTCAGATTCCAGAAAAGTGTTTTTTTGCCAAATTTTGAGGTTTGCAAAGGATTCTGGGTAACAGAACCTGGTGAGGGCCCCACAAGTCACCCCATCTTGGATTCCCCTAGGTGTCTAGTTTTCAAAAACGCACAGGTTTGGTAGGTTTCCCTAGGTGCCGGCTGAGCTAGAGGTGAAAATCCACAGCTAGGCACTTTGTAAAAAACATGTCAGTTTTGAATGTAAAAATGTGATGTGTGGCGGGCATTAGGCCTACCCACGCAAGTTAGGTACCATTTGTATCAGGAGACTTGGGGGAACACAGAATAGCAGAACAAGTGTTATTGCCCCTTGTCTTTCTCAGCATTTTTTCCTTCCAAATGTAAGACAGTGTGTAAAAAACGACATCTGTTTGAGAAATGCCTAGTAATTCAGATGCTAGTATGGGGACCAGGAATTCAGAGATGTGCAAATAACCACTGCTTCTCAACACCTTATCCTGTGCCCATTTTGGAAATACAAAGGTTTTCTTGATACCTATTTTTCAGTCTTTATATTTCACCAAATGAATTGCTGTATACCCAGTATACAATGAAAACCCATTGCAAGGTGCAGCTCATTTTCTGCCTCTCGGTACCTAGGGTTCCTGATGAACCTAGAAGCCCTATATATCCCCGCAACCAGAAGAGTCCAGCAGACGTAACGGTATATTGCTTTAAAAAATCTGACCTCAATTTCAATATGTTTTTATTTCAGCTGTTTTTTTTTCTGTTGGAACACCTTATAGGAGCTACACAAATGAACCCTTGGTGAAGTTAGAATTTTGTCTACTTTTCAGAAATGTTTAGCTTTCCGGGACCCAGCATTGGTTTCACACCCATTTCTGTCACTAACTGGAAGGAGGCTAAAAGCACAAAAATGAGTAAAAATGGGGTATGTCCCAGTGAAATGCCAAAATTGTGTTGAAAAATGTGATTTTCTGATTGAAGTCCACTTGTTCCTGAACGCTGGGAAGATGGTGATTTTAGCACCACAAACCATTTGTTGATGCCATTTTCAGGGAATAAAAACACAAGACTTCTTCTGCAGCCCTTTTCTCCCATTTGTTTTAAAAAACAACATTTTTGCTGTATGTATTTTGGCTAATTTCTTGGTCTCCTCCAGGGGAACCCACAAACTCTGGGTACTTCTAGAAACCCTAGGATGTTGGAAAAAGAGGACGCAAATTTGGCATGGCTAGTTTGTGTGGACAAAAGGTTATGAGGGCCTAAGCACGAACTGCCCCAAATAGCCAAAAAAAGGCCGGTCACCCCAGGGGGAAAAGGCCTGGCAGCGAAGGGTTAAGGCACTGAAGAAGGCCCAGCATCCTGAATATAATATGATGTTAAATGGTCCCTTTTACAAAGCCCAAATACTGCTTTGGGTGCTGAGTTCTGCACACTTTGCAGTACATCAGGAAAACCCTTTGCTAAATCTGCATAGACTGTGTTGCAGTAATCAATAGCATCCATTGCTACTGGACAGTTCTTGATGGAAAGGAGGGGCAATAGGGGTTTGGGCTGGACAGTATCAAAGAAGATGTACTTAGAGTGTAACTGATTTCTGAGATCGGATACACAGAGTCAATAAGCATTGGTAAAGTCAATGGGTCTGGTGTCATCTGCCAGCTCTTTAGCAATTCTTGTTTTGTTTTGTAATGGATTTTGTAAAACTTTATTCTTTGGGAAGCCTCCAAGAGTTTGTCAATCTACAAAAAATGCAGAAGGGAGGAAAGACAGAAGTTAAGCAATACAGTATGAATGAAAGCAAGAAAGGAGGCATGAAAGCAATAAAGAATGAACATATGAATGAAAGCAGGAAAGAAGAAAAGAAAGAACTAGAGCGAAAGAAAATAAAAAAGGCAAGAGAGAAAGGAAGAAAGAAGGAATAAAGGAAAAAAATAAAGCACAAAAGGAGGGATGAAAGGATGAAAGAAAAAGAGAAAACAAGAAAGAAAGAAAGAAGAAATTAAAGAAAATAGGAAAGCAAGAATGAAAGAATGAATGGAAGAAAAAAGGAAAGAAGGAATGAACAAAAGAAGAAAAGCAAGAAGGAATGAAGGAATGAAAAAGGATAGGAAGAAGGAATGAAAGAATGGAAGAAAAATGAAAGGAACACGAAAATGAAAGGAAAGAAGGAATGACAGAAAAAGGAACACGAAAATGAAAGGAAAGAAGGAATGACAGAAAAAGGAACACGAAAATGAAAGGAAAGAAGGAATGACAGAAAAAGGAAACAAACAAAGAACCAAAACAAGAAAAGGAAGGAGGAAGGAAGGAAGAAAAAAGAAAGAAAGAAATAAGAAAAGAAAGAAAGAAAATGAGGCAAAAGACAATAATGTTACAAGTGCTGCAAATTAAACAAAGTTTACTAAAGAACCATTGGTGAAATTGTTCACAGAATAAACATGTTCTGAAGAACTGTACACTTAAGAATTCACATACAAAACATTGAAGCTTTCAACAACTCAATAAAGAACAGTTTGAAATGGACACAGTCTGTTAAGCTGTGAAATACCAGCAGTGAAACAATAAAAAAGAACACTCCAGAAGGAATTTACAACAGCATTGACAGGAGACAGGAACCAATAAGGCTCACATCTGAAAAGGCATCCTGCTATCATATGAGACTCTAAACACAAAGGCAACATCAAAGTAATACATTTTTTAAAAACATTGCAACATAAGAGAACTAACGTGCATGTGGCTGTGCTCCTGTGAAAGATGTTATCCAGTGCCTGAAGTGGGCTGACCCCCTGCCCCATGCTGTATTCTGTGTAGAATGGAAGCAAAATGTAAATGACACACCAACAGATGAACGGATGAAGAAAGCTGGCTGAAAGCTCTGTTAAATAAGTATGTTTTATATATATCTTGTTAAAAAATCTGAAAGTCTTGGCTAACCCCAGATCTCAAATGAAAGCCCAGATGTTTTAACTTAGGTAAAGGGCTCAGTGTTAGTCCAAAGATATTTCCTCTCCAGTGTTGCTAGTGTAAATTCAGTCACTGATGGATTTAGACAGTTCTATATGTGGTCAAAGATGCTTTGAGGGACTACTACAAGACTGAGGTCCGACCGCCACATTACAACCCCGGTTGACATACCTGGCAGGAGAATGCCGTTCTCACCAGGAACATTGTTCCCCACGGGGTAACCGTGGTCGGAGTTGTAACCAGCAAAGGCTGAGCTGAACTCAGTGCCGCCTGGCTGATTACAACCCCATTTTCCACCAGCCTTTTCATGATGGGGACCCCATGACAAGGCTGGTGGAAAGCCAGTGGCGGGAGCTACAGGGGGGCCTCTGCACTGCCTGGCCTTTGGCATGGGCAGTGCAGAGGCCCCCCTGCCCAGCACCATTGTAATGCACACTTTCTTGCAGACAGAGCGCATTCCGATGGTGCTGGGGGACCCCGTGCAATGGCAGTGGCCTCAGCTCCATGTGGAGCTGAGACCAATGGTGCTGCACAGTTTCTACTGGGCTGACAGGCAGAATCCTTGGTTTCCACCGGTCAGCCCAGTGGAAACCTTGTAATGGGTCTGGTCGGGAGACAGCCAGATATGCAGAAGTCTCCTCACAGCAGGTCTGGCGGTTTGCTTTTCCGACCGCCAGTCTTGTAATGAGGTCCAGAGTTTCTTCTCTATATGATTGTTAATGCACTTTGAGATTGGTATCAAGATGGACACAGGTAAATATTGAACGGGGACAGGTTTAGTGCCAAGTTCTATGGAACACCATAAATTACTTCACCGTTCTGAGAAAGATCATATCCTAATTTGACTTGCTGAGTTCTACCTACCAAGAAGTTACAGAACTAATTAATGGTATCTTCTGAGGCCCCACAAAGGTGGGCAAACAATTTGACTGAAGTGCATGGTACACTGCAAGCATCAGGAATACAACAGCACTAGTAGTGATGCTGCTCTAGCATCATAAAGTACGAACTGTTACCTCAGTATCTGAACAGAGCTGGTTTGGTGTAATGCAATGGCCAGAAACACAACCAAATTGTGCCTAGGCTAAGGATGTTATCCAAAAAGAACTACATTGAGAAACACTTATCTTACCCAGTACAGGCAGTTTGGTTTTTCCACAGAATTTAACTGAGTCACTATGTGACAAGTTGTTCCTGTGCCCTCACGGATGGCTAATGACTGCATTGTGGCCATTCATGACACAATTCCTGCTTCTATTCTTACTGCTAGAGCAGGTAACCCTTGGCTCACAGGTTCTCACACTGTGTGTGGTACCCATTTCCTCTTTCTGTACATAGCCTTCATCTAGAACAAGATAAAGCTGGGCAGGCTAGACAGATTAGTTTCCAACTTAATAAATACAGTCTGTTGGTCATAAAAACAGTATGACAGGATTCTATGCTCAACAATCAGTAGCTGTAGCACAAGCAGTGAGCAATTCCCTGGGGAGTTGGGTGGTAATGCACATTGTATGCTGTGAAGGTATATCAATTTTACCTCTTGATTGCGTGAGGAAAGGATGACTGCTCCCAGTACCAACAGTGCTATCTTAAGCCTGATAACTGCATCACATGAAAGTTATCAAGTTTCTCCTTAAGAGGATAGTAGTTAGGAGGAAAAGCCAAGAAGAGCAAAAAACATTGGAAATCTTGTAATTCTTGATTGTAGGGGATGTATATTCTTATGTAGGTAAGAAAGGCACTAAGTTCCTCCTGACATCAGGGTGTGTTCATCCCAGGCCTAGGAATGTTCCAAGGAGGTAGCGGTGAGGTGCCAGTCTTAGCCTGTGTAGAGAATTCTCTCCCCACGATTCTGGCTACTTTCTCACGGAATTCCCATCTTCTATTTTGGCACTTCTTATCTTAGTTTACGCAAACCTCCTGAGAGTTCCTCAAGATAGCTCTAGCTTTCTGCTAACTGCTGGATACTTGGTCCTCCCTTTAGTCACTGTCCTAGGATGATGAAACACCCTCCTCTTTTCTAGTACTGGTTGTGCCCCTGTGGTGAACACAGAAAGAATGTCTCGGATGGCTCTGAGATTCAACTGTTGCAGTTCCTGGCAGCTCCATTTGGCATCTCCACTACAAAGAAAGAGCTGTGAAAAATGTCCTTTGTACTACAAGATATTCTTGTCTCCCGCCTCCAGATGGCTAATCCTTGCTAAGTGGTCTTTGTTGATACCACTCCTGCATTCGTGATGCCAGAAGCAAGCCAGTGTCTTCCAGGAGAAGGGTCATTAACATATCAGCCAAGTATATTGTTGAAAATGATCATCTTCTGTGTGGCGTTTTATTGCCTCTGACCTACATTTGCAGAATTTGTGTTTGTTGCCATTAGGACTGTGCTAACCAGTGGTAAAGTGCTTTGGCTCTCCCTTCCAAGCATGGTAACATTGTTATGCACATAGTTGGCACATTTAATTTACTTATAAGTCCCTAGTAAATGGGACTACATGTAATCAGGGTCTGTAAATTAAATGGCACAGGTAGGCTGCTTCACTCCTTGGTCCACCTACTAAGGTGGCGCTGTAAACCATGTCTCAGACCTGCCACTGCAGCCTGTAGCACAGTTTGAAACTGACAATTTGACCTGGCAAAAGAAAACTCGGTCCAAGCCATACTTATAGGTCACCCCTTGGGAAGGCCCTAAAGGCTGATAGGGCAAGGTGCATGCTATTTAAAAAGGACTGCATGTGTTTTTAGGTTTTACATGTTCTGGCAGTGAAAAACTCCCAAAGCCATGTATAACTGTAGCAAGACTAGTTCTCAAATAGACTAACACTGGGTTATCTTATTACACAATAAGTGATATCTTCAGTTTGGGAGCAGATAGAGAAATAATTCTTCTACTCATTGAAATTGTAATTTAAAATCTTCTTTAATGGTAAAGTTGGTTAATGCTGTTCTGAAAATGCCACTTTTAGAAATTTGGAATTTTTCTGCCTAACCAAATGTGCCTATCTGCCAGTGTCCAGGGCTAACCTGGCTATTACGGGCCCTCCTGTGATGTATTTTCCTTCCAGACAGGACAAGAGGGCTTGCGTTTGGGGAAGAGTGTTCGTTTTCTAATCAGGATGGCCGGGGGGCTGTACTCAGCCCTCCCTGAACTTCAAATGGGAGACTGAGGGATGTGCTAACCCCCTTCCTTACTCCTGAAAATACCTGCCCTACCACTGGCAAATTCAGCCTATACCTGGGCCTGCCTGCCCTTTGTTACCCTAGACATTTTGGAGCCAGACGCAGGGGAGGGCGGAGAGCTGACTCAAACCAACCAGGAGTGATCCCCACACATAGGCTGGCACTGGGTATAAAAGTGGCACCCACAGAACCCCTCATCAGTACATTGCTGGACTTGAGAAGATTCAGAAGAAAGACTGCCCTGCTGTATAAAGAAGAAAGGCTGGACCTTCTTGCCTTGAAACCAGGATCCCAAAAGGATCACTTGGCTAACCTCCTATTTGAGCTTTAGGAACGCAATACGGTTTCGGAGGCCTTTCTTCCTTTCCAGCAGATCAGACCTAATTGGGCCTGCCCTGGTCCCCTATGCTGGTGTCTGTGGGACTGAGTCCTGAACCCTCCCCCCTGAAGTGCTGTCCTTGAAGTCCTGGACCCTTGGCTGGAGTTAGAGTGTACCTCTCACTGTCTAACTGAAGGTACCCTCAAATCCAAAGTGAAGTGATGCAGGGCCTAGCAAAGTCATGTAGTTCCGAACCAAACCCTTCATCAGATTTGACACTATGCAACACTGAGCCTTGCAGAGCCACTCCATGCAGATCCCGACTGAAAGCTTCACGAGATTGAATGCCGAGCAATGCAAATTCCTGCAGGGCCTTGCTACACAGCTGAAAGTATTACCGGATCCACCATTCCTTACGAATGGCTCCTTCAGGGGTGAATTAACAGTATGCCACTGTTTGGGTTGTGCAAGTTAGCCCATTTTCTTTGTGCCTCTTACCTTCATTTGTGTATCTGTAAATGTGTCTCAAGTCCACAAAAAGTAGAGTGTGACCTCCCCGGGCACTCCTCAGCACCTTGTCCCTGTCTTCCAGAGTTTGAAATGTCCCACTTTTCCATAACTGCTGGGAAAGTTCCTTCTGATTACTTATGGAATCCCTAGATGCTCAGGACAGGATGGGCTTCCAAATACCAGGTCCCTCTCTAGAATAGGCCCCAGCGGGTCCCTGTCCACTGGTTCTTGTTGAAGAAAGGAGTCCTTGTGCTTTTTGTGTCCCAGGAGCAGGCAAAAAGAAGGTTAACCACCCCACCCTTAGCTTTTCCAGTCTCTGGGTTTCAGAAAGAAGTCAGCATTCTTCATTTCAGCAGGGCCTCCTTCTATATGAATATTCTTCCCAAGTCTAGGAATGTTCTGAGGTGGTAGCGATGTGCGCTTCTTATCGTGTGAACTAGCCAGTGTTCAGAACATTTTCTGTACCCATTCTGTTTACTTTCTCTCCCTGCGTCCAATTCCTTTTTCAGCACCTTTGTGCTTTACAGTAAAAAATCCCAGAAGTCCCCAATCTAGGATGACAGAAATCTTACTTCCATCAGGATTGTGGCGTCAAGGGTGTCCTTTGTTCTGTGGTCTGTTCCTACCTCCAAGCAGATAACCAATCCCTGGTAAGAAGTCATTTACCCCACATTTCTTTCTTCTGGTAGTCAGGAGTGTTAACTCCAGACAGCATTGTGTAGCCGCCTCTTGAGGTGTGATAAATGACAGTCCAAAGCACTTTTTCATAAATTTGATTTTTCTATCAATAGACTTATCTCAAATAAATATTATTGTAAAATTCTGAAAATATGCATGTAATTCTATAAAGTGCAAAGTTTTAATTTGAGATAAATAAACTTGAATTGCCCCTAGCAAAAGCATGTCATTTTAATAAAGATATTAGCCTTTAATTTGTAATAAAACACATTAGGTCATCAAAGGTTAGTGTGTCACTTTCATCACATACACAAACGCCTTACTGTCAACTTATTATTATTATCATTATTATTATTATTACATTTTTATAGCACAGATATTCACTTCCAGTGGAGTCCTTTGGGTTGAAATATCTGCCTGCTGGAAGCATTGGTGATTCATGCAGATTCTGCCCTACATGTTCATATGTTACTAGCACACACCGGAAAAACATATGCTATGCATAGCCTTTCTACCATCAATATATCATGAATCATGCTGCGGATGCCCATAATATTCTAGAAATTACAACATTCAAGCTAAGACTATTTTTATGCCAGTGGTAGGGGTGGCCATTTCATGCCATTGATGCCCACACTATACTAAGAATTACCATCATTAAGCCAGGGCCAGCATTATTCCAGGAATGGGCACCATCCTGCCATGGTAGCCCAAAATAGGCAACTAGTTAGGACCACACTCCCAGGACTGGTAATATTCCAGAAGTGGGCATGATTGTTCTTTGGATGTCGATACCATACCAAGAATTGCCACCATTGTACCAGGGTTTGCATGATGCCACGATAACTCACACACTGCCAAATATTACAACCATTATGCCCGGCCAACGTGTCTCACCAGGGATAGACATGATTATGCCATGGAAGCTGACAATATGCCAATATTTATTGCTATCTTGTCAGGCTGGCTTTATACCAGGAGTGGGCCCCATTGTGCTTTGGATGCCCATGATATACAGAAACTATCACAGATCTTCCAATGCTGGCCTTATGCCAGGAGTGTTCACCATCATTTCATGCCTGCCCATAATATTCCAGGAGTTATCATAATGCCTGGGGCCAGAATTAAGGAGATATGGATAGCATCATGCCAACAGCGGTCACAGCATGCCAGACACATTATGCACCAAGCTGGCAACCAGGCTGCTCTTCTTTCCACTTGAATCAGCTCAGTCCCTGTTGGTGGCCCCAAACTCACCAGCAATGTGAGAGAGCTTTTCAGGATAGGGACCAAAGCAAATAGGCTATGTTGTGAACAAGTAAATAATTTACTGCACAATTAAACAAATCTTTGCTTCTATTGTGTTAATTTAGGACCCAACCAAAGGACCTACAGAATATTACCTCTATAGAGGTCAGCTATGGTCAATTTTGTCCTGTGTATAAGGAACAAAGGCAATATCAGTTTTACAGTATTATGAAATACATACATTCAAGCTATGCCTCTCTTAGTTCTTTATAATGTGAGCTTCATAAAGATACCCATTTAACTACTGTGTATTCTAGTGGTAACTGTGCTTGACACTGTATTCAGTTTTCCTGTTCTACCTGCAAATAGAATAGTTCTGAGATCAGAGCGCTGCATGTGCCTGATACCACTTCTCTATCTTTGCCCCATTGCAACATACATCAGATTATCAGAGGTTTTTGAGTGAAAAGGGGCCTGGACTCATTCTGCCCCTATGTAGTGTATACGTTGTTGATGCCTGTATCTTTCAGAAAGTACTAACTGAAATACCATGTAGTAGGGTTTAAAGTGTGTCTTAGAACTCTCACTGTATACATCTTGTGCTCTCTTAAGCCATGTGCAGATCATACAGTCCACTGAGGCATCTGTGGTCCTGAGCCCAGCATTGTTCCACATGGCTGCTCCTTGATGTATGCAACTACAGATTTTGAGTGTTTTGTGTTTGCTGGCCCAAGATTCTTCTCAAAAAGTCATTGAAAGTTATCACAGACCATACCTACCAGATACCTACCATTCCCTTATTAACCATCACTTCTAAGTATGTCACATTTGGTGATAATCACATAAATCTGTTTCCCTCTTATGATGCTCTTGTGGTTCCAGCCAATAGAACCTCACTCTTGCCCCAGTTGATGATACATCCTGGAAACAAAGAGAAACTGTCAATCAATGATATAAAGTTATCAATCCATATTCTAGGCTGCTTGAGGGATATAAGAATGTCATCTGCATTGAACATGAAATTGGGACAGCCTGCTGATGTTCTCACCCCGTCTTATGGCAATCATCAATGTTGCTAGTGCTGAAAAGAGGGAGGGTAAGGGTATACAGTGACAGGAATGTATTGTTAAGGGTGGAGGCAATCAAACTAGCGAGTGTTGCAATGCTATAGAATTTGCCCTGATGGGCCAAGGTGTCATGCACAACAGTTGTCTAAAATCTATACAAAAAAGACAAAATCCTTAGCCAAGCTTTTCCTAACCAAACGTTTCATAGATGGGAATCACCCTGAGGTGCCACCACCATGCTCATTCCTGTCTAAGAATGAATATCAAGTGAAATGCAGACGTTGAAAGAAGTGAGTAAGAGGCCAACTAGACCTACAGGTTATCAGGACATATTCAGTTCTGTATTGCTTTGTTGGGTCGGTCATTAGCATAACAGTTGCTTATTTATGAGGCACCAATTTAAGCAGACAGTCTTGCTTCTTCTGAGCAAGAGTTTGGTAAATCAGAATAGGATGTTAAACATGGGGAGATGATGTCATCTGGCTTTTATCTATGTTTGTTTCAAATTCATACTATTGTGTCTTCTGGTTCAGGATCACAGAGCATGTTCTAGTTTAAACTAAAGACACACAGGTGGAAGAGTAAGGGAGGGATGGGAGCAGTGGACATCACATGCTGGCTGTTTCTTCATTTCCCAAAGCTAATAAGAGATCTGGATGTATTTATATCATTTATTGTTGCAACCTTCTCTGGGCCAGTCCCTTGTCTGCCCACCATTTTGTGATATTAATTGCTCCTTTTTTGACAGTGGTGAAACCTACTGAAATCAATTTTTTGTTCAACGCTAGGGGTGTGCATTCTGCAACTGCAGCCTAGTCATGCAGGGGATGTGGGGGAGTGGGTGGACTGAGAGGTGTCCATGGTTGGTGACCTCAGCATCCTTAAGAAAGTTTCTAGGTCTTTATATTCACAAAACCCTTTGTTTTTCCTTCTATAGTGATAAACATTGTAGCTGTCTCCAGTATCTTATGCCCCTTATATGGAGTTCAGGATATAGTGCAACAAATGTTTTTCTTTTTATGTTGGCCTCCCCTGAAAAATCAGTTGTCATATAAATGTTATGTTTCTTATAAATAAGTGGGCCATATTGTTTCCTGACCAAGGGGATTACTGAACAAGCTTGTGGGTGATGTAGGTTGTAAACTATTATCAGTCTTATTATGGTTGGCTACACTTCGGCCTATTCACAAGAGTAGATATACATGTATATTTACTCGTGTATATTTCCTACTACACTGAGGAGTACCTCCACCTTTTAACTACCTGTCATTTCACTCGTAACTTTGCTCACCTGGATAGAGATCGCCGCCACCGTGGCGGAGATCATCACATGTTAAAGTATAGGAAAATTATTAAAGAGTATTAATCTTTAAAAACAGTGAAAATATTTCAATGCATAACATAAATGCAAATTAAACATATTTTAAAATAATATTATTAATGTAAAACTAATAAAATAAACTTATAGTATAGTAACACATCAAAAGTATTACCTATTAAATATGAACTAATTTAACTATGTCAATTTATAGATAATTTTCAGGCAAAAAATAAAAAAATGAAATTCACACTCAATCTAACTTTTTTTTATTTAATAAGCTGTAGGTTTTCTTAAACGTTAAGTGATGATTTAACTTATTTTTGGTTGTTTATTAAAAGTTTAATTTAACATAATTAAGTTTGTTATTATAATAAACTAAAAACCTAATGATTAGAGGTCATTTTGCAACATATATATATATATATTTAGAGAGAGACCACACAGGAGAAAGAATACGTAAAGGGTAATATAGGGCTGTAGAAAAATGTCACCTCATTAAGTATTGTAATTATTAAATGATGTATTAATTGATTTTAATACCCTTTAGAAAGATTTAGATCCTTTGAGCATCATCCCTTTAGTAATCATTGCGGGCCTGAAACTGCAGATGTGTATGCCAATGTTTTGACAAATATGTGTTTTGTTGGGGATAATGTTTTAATATTTGAATTTATTTTATGCAACAATGTGTAGTGTATTATTTTAAATCAAATTTTAAATGCAAAGTGCATTGTAAGGAAATTAAAATCATGCATTCTAAAATGTGTTTTTCATTTGTAGTACATTGACACTATAGAGCAGGTTTAATAATACATGTATATAGAAAGAAAAAAGTGCAATATGGGACAGTGTAACTTTTTGCTGACTGAGATATGTAATAATTATATTTATTTTCGCACACTGGGGATGATCTTGTGATAGATGCTTGCAGATAAGCTCATTAATGATCCAAGAGCAGCACTGTAATTGCGAAAGTGTTTTTTTCAACAGAATTGAAAGAAAAACTGAAGTTTGTTAATCTTTAAGAACAATGAACATATTTTAACATATAATATAAATGTAAATGTTTAGGGAACCTAAATATTCTGCAAATAAATTCAGCACTGGGAAGCCCTGGAAATAATTCACAGTTAGACAGCTTTTCTGTGAAATATGAACTTTGTCATAATAAAATTCATAGGAGAATTTGCTCTCTGACACAGAAAGAACAGTTGAATAGAATTACACCAAATCTGGCAGAAACTGAGAACTTCTCAGAAAGCGTGCTCATAGTGATTTGTCTATATCTGTTTGGCTGTTTTTGAGAAATTAGCAACTAAAGAGGTGCTTTCAGTGGGCATGAAGAAGTTAAAACGTTGGCTGGCCTGGGTTCTGCCCACCCTGGCTCGAAGTGAAGGACAGGGGGAGGTGCAGGGAAGAGGTCAAGGGTGGAGAGGAAAAGCTTCTTAGGGACACTGGGGTGGGAAGAGGGTGAAGGTTTGGGAGTGGAGGAAGAGGGAGTGGTTGTTGGAGATGTCTGTCTGCTGTGTTTGGGTGCAGGTGCATGGGCTGGATGCTGTTGTGAGGTGGATGGCTGTTGGGTGTCTGAGTGCTTGCATTTGGGTACTTTGGGAGGAGGAGGCACAGACACAGTGGGAGAGGACACAGGGGACGTGTGCATGGATGTGGGGGTGGTGACTGCCAGTAAGGGGTGTGTACTGATAGGCGTGATGGTGATGGAGGTAGTGGATGAGGATGTACTGCATGCAGGTGTGAGTGGAGATGCTACTCTCCTGGGTGAGCGGGTACGGAAAACACGCTAAGGGGCTGCTGAGAGGGCAGTGCTGGTACGGGGGTGGCAGCTGTACTTGTAGTTGGGGTGGGTACAAGGTGTCCGCCACCACCAGGGAGCTTCCATAGGAGGAGGTATCACTGTCAGAACTGTCCCCTCAAGACTCCGCCGTGGTGCTCCCCTCGCCCTCCGTCCCACTGGTCCCACTGGTGCCCTCACAGTCGGTGGATTCAGCCTCATGTGGGATGCAGCTCCCTCCATCGCCGGTGCCCCTGCTCCTCTGCCAGATGATGCTAATGCACATAAGGACAGGGTGACAAAACAAAAAGAGGAGGGAAGAAACAGAGGATACACTTGGTCAATGCCAGCAACAACACCACCGTTGGCGTACACAACACACAGGGAACAGCCCTATGCACTAGGCAATGCACTACCAGTCACAATGCTAGTCACCAGGCCATGGAGAATAATGCCTAATGCCAATAGCAGCATACAAGAGACCCACTGATCCCTGCCCAGTAGTGGATGCCCACTAGCATGTTTGGGGGTGGAGTGCTACAGACCCTGCCCAACATGGAACCTACCCTGCAATGTCCAACCTGGCCTAGGGGCACCCACAGGCCCACATCCCCCACCCAGAGAACACCCCACCTCGCACAATTTGCAGAATTGGTAAATGTACTCACCCCCTTGTGGCTGCTGTGATGCCCTCAAGCGCCCATCCAACTCCGGACGAGCCACCGCCATTATGCAGAACATCAGCGGGGTCAGGGTTCGATGGGCACCCCTTCCTCGTTGGGAGGCCATCCCCAGCTGGGCCTCCACCATCTTCCATGCCCAGCGTCTCAGGTCCTCCCACCGTTTGCGACTGTGGGTGCTTCGCCTGTCGTAGGCCCCCAGGGTCCACACATCCCCTTTTTCTGATGGGCGCTGACCTGCAGAAAAAAGAAAATATAAGAAGGGCGTCAGTCATACCGTCCGGCCTGTTACACCCATGGCCCACCATATCCCTCCCATCACCTTACACACATACATTGACCACCAGACATGCAGCACTCTGCCCAGGACCCCTCAACCACCCCCCCTTACACAAGGCCTTCACACACATCACTCCATGCATTCATGCCCCATGCATCGTGCACACCTGTTGGTCTGGAGGCCCATAAAGCAATCGGTACTGGGGTAGGACCCTATCCACCTGTCTCTCCAACTCCGCAGCGGTGAAGGCAGGGGCCCTTTCCCCAGAGACTTGAGCCATGGTCGCTTCCAGACACAGGTCACAGCAGCACTTGCAGTGTAGGTCCTCTCCTGTTCAAGGTCAGGTAGCAAGTGAGTGAACAGATAGAAAATGGCGGTCACCTCTGCGGGGGTGGGTACCGTCACCGCCGGTGTACATCACCATTGGCCACTGTACCCCATAGGGCCCAATGATAACCAATGAGGAGTTGCACGGCGGTCCTCCACTGCCTCCAGCAACGGCACACAACGTCAGCGGTATTACCTCATTTCCACCTGTCCCTCCACACAAGACAGGTGTCCGCCATTTCAGTGGGGGGGCAGGCCATGGCACATAACTGCTTCACAGCAGACATAAGCACATTTAGGGACTACACGTAAACATACTGTTTCTGTCACAACATGCAATGCATTTTACTCTGAGGATATTTATAAAAATGACCTGCTGCTCCATTTTGCCCCCTAGATTACAACCCCGAGGATGATTAGGAGATGGAGACATCCCCCCGTGTACAGGCCCCTGGTGGACTTGGCAACAATGGAATACAGGCACATTATCCTGACCTACAGACTTGACAGGGCCACAATCCAAGAGCTGTGTGCCCAATTGGAGCCAGACCTGATCTCAGCTATCCGTCAGCCCACTGGGATCCCCCCTCTTGTGCAAGTGCTATCAGTGCTACATTTTCTGGCATCTGGCTCCTTCCAAGTGACAGTGGCCATGGCGGCAGGGATGTCACAGCCAATGTTTGCAATAGTGCTGATCAGAGTGTTGTCTGCCCTGATTAATCACATGCACAGCTACATCGTTTTCCCCCAGGTGGAGGATTTGGCCACAGTGAAAGCTGACTTGTATGCAATGGGACATATCCCCAACATCATTGGAGCAATTGATGGTACACATATTGCCTTTGTCCCCCCCAGGAGAAATGAACAGGTGTTCAGAAATCAAAAGAGCTTTCACTCGATGAATGTGCAGATAGTGTGCCTGGCGGACCAGTACATCTCCCATGTCAATGCAAAGTATCCAGGGTCGGTGCATGATGCCTTTATCCTGAGGGATAGCAGCATCCCATATGTGATGGCTCAACTCCAGAGGCACCAGGTGTGGCTAATAGGTGAGCCCATGGTCCCCACCCAGTGTATGTTGGTATATGGGTGTGGGCATGGCCCTAAGGGTGAGTGTGTGGCTAACAGGTATCCCTTGACATCTGCAGGTGACTCTGGTTACCCCAACCTCTCATGGCTACTGACCCCAGTGAGGAATGCCATAACAAGGGAAGAGGAACGTTAAAATGAGGCAGATGGGCGAACAAGAAGAATTATTGTGCGCACCTTTGGCCTCCTGAAGGCCCGGTTCAGGTACCTCCACCTGACAGGTGGATCCCTGTGCTACTCACCAAAGAAGGTGTGCTAGATAATCGTGGCATGTTGCATGTTTCACAACCTTGCCTTGAGATGCCAGGTGCCTTTTCTGCAGGAGGATGGGGCTGGTGATGGGCGTGTGGCAGCGGTGGAGCCTGTGGACAGTGACGAAGAGGAGGCAGAGGATGAGGATGTGGACAACAGAACAACTATCATTCGGCAGTACTTCGAGTGACACACAGGTAAGACACTGTAACTTCACCTTCCATTGCTGTTTTGTGTAGTGAATTTTCTCTGGCAGGCTGCTGTTCTCACTACTATGGCCACTTACTGTACCCTTTGACATGTCTATTCACAGATATTTGTGCCCTACTCTGGCTCCTGGTGTATTGACTGCAGCACATTACAGGTCATACCTATGTATACATAACTGTTCAGTATAATTGCAATGTCTACAGATTGTTAAACAAATACATCCTTAAATCATTTGACATACTCCATACTTGTATTTTTTCAAAGGGTGTTTATTTAGGAGCTGAGAAGTAACTGGGGATGTGCACCGGGCTGGGGTGATGGTGGGGGAAAGTCCAGGATAGAATCCAGTCTATTGGTATCACATGTGCATTGTCCAAGGGGGCATAGGAAGTGGAGCAATGGCAGTTCAAGGTGGACAGGGTGACAGAGTGGGACACAAGGGTGACAATCAGGAGAGTCTTATTTCCTGGTGGGGGTCTTGGCAATGTGCTCTGGCTTCTGCCTGGATCGCAGTGACCGTTTGCGGGGTTTTTCTTCTTCTGCAGGGGGGGGGGGGGTGCTGGTGGCCTGTTGTTCCTGTAGTGGGGCCTCTTGTCCACTAGCGTCTGCGGAGGTGGAAGGCTGTTCATCGGTGTGGCTAGTGTCAGGGGCCCGTTGGTGTGCCACTGCCTCCTTCATGGTGTTTTCCATATCAGCCAGCACCCTTGCAATGGTGACTAGGGTGGAGTTTATGTCCTTCAAATCCTCCCTGATCCCCAGGTTCTGTCCCTCCTGCAGCCGCTGGGTCTCCTGCAACTTGTCCACTGGGAATGGTGGTAAGCTCCCAGGATGTTGGTGAGTGCCTCGTGGAGAGTCGGTTCCCTGGGCCTGTCCTTCCCCTGTCGCACAGCAGTCCTTCCAGCTCGTCTCCTGGGAATGGTGGTATGCTCCCAGGATGCTGGTGAGTGCCTCGTGGAGAGTCGGTTCCCTGGGCCTGTACAGCAGTCCTCCCAGCTTCCCTGTTGTTCTGTGCCTCTGTCCCCTGAACCTTGTGCCCACTGACCCCAGTTCCCTGCTCGTCCAGTGTTTGTGGGGTGTCCTGGGGTCCCTGTAGTGGTGGACACACTGCTGATTGATGTGTCATGGGGACAGTGGTATGGGACAGCTGGGTGGGTGCTGTGGTGGTGTTTCCTGAGGGGAGAGGGTCGGTGGTGGTATGGGACTGTGCCTGGGTAACCGACTGTCCGGAGGTCCCTGATGGGCCAGGTTGGTTATCCTGATCCAGGCGTGCAGAGCTGCTGTCATAACTGTGGGCCTCTTCTGTGGGAGGACTTAACATTGTGTGGGGGACCTGTGGGGATGTAAATGCAGTGTTATAGTTTTTGTGTGTGTCATCTTGTGCAGGGGGATGTTGCCCTCTATAGTTGATATTGCCATGGCAGATTAGCCTTAGTGTGGTTTGTTGTTTGGTGGGCTAGGTGATTGTCTCTAGTGTGCATGCAGTGGTGATGGTTGTCCATGCAGGTCTGTGATTGGTGTCCATGCATTGGTGGTGCATGCAGGGCTTGGCATTGGGATGAGTGGGGAGTATGTGAGGTGGTGGAGTTATGGAGGTGAGGGTAGGGGTGAGGGTTTTTGATGGCATGCAGGTAGGGGGGTGATAGTAATAGAGCATTGACTTACCAGAGTCCAGTCCTCCTACTGCTCCTGCCAGGCCCTCAGGATGCATGATTGCCAAGAATTACTCCTCCCATGTTGTTAGTTGTGGGGGAGGAGGTGGGGGTCCACCGCCAGTCCTCTGTACAGCTATCTGGTGTCTTGCTGCCACAGAACGCACCTTCCCCCATAGGTCGTTCCACCTCTTCTTGATGTCATCCCTTGTTCTGGGGTGCTGTCCCACGGCGTTGACCCTGTCCACGATTCTTCGCCATAGCTCCATCTTCCTAGCAATGGATGTCTGCTGCACCTGTATTCCGAATATCTGTGTCTCTACCCGGATGATTTCCTCCACCATGACCCTTAGCTCCTCCTCTGAGAACCTGGGGTGTCATTGTGGTGCCATGGGTGTAGTGTGAGTGGTGTGTGTGAGGATGTGTGGGGTGATGGGTAGGGGTGTGTGCTGTGAGGTGCTTGGATGGTGTATGGGTGATGGTATTCTGTGGCTCTGGTTCTGTGGGTGCTCTTGGTGTCTCTCTCTCTCAGTAGTAAAATATTTTAAGGTCGTAAAGGGTTGTGGGTATTGTGGGTGTGTGTTTTATAGTGTTGTGGGTGTGTGGGTATGGTGTGTGTATGTGTGTCAGGTGTGTGTAGTTTGAATTGTCCAATGTGGTGTAGTTTTGTTTGAGTGTGCGTATTTTGAGCGTGGCGGTATGTAGCACCAATGGTTTTCTGCAGTTGAATGTCCGCCTTGGTGATTCATGGGTCATAATGCTGTGGGCGTAGTTCTGTTGGCGTAACAGTGTGGGTTTTGGTACCGCCAGTTTATCACCGACCTTTGGGCTGGCGGACTGGTGTGTGTGTCTGTATAGTGACGGAATTCTATGTGTGGGTCAGAATACGGGTAGCGGTATACCGCCACGGTCACGGTATGTTGGCGGCAGTCAGCATGGCGGTAAGCGGCAGTTACCGCCGGGGTCATAATGACCCCCTTAGTTAGAAACGTGTTTCCAATGGAAATGCATTTTTTGTGTTGGTAATAACTTTGGCACTGTTAGATGAAAGTTTTGAGGTATCTGTCAAGTGGCAGTCGAGATAAAAGGGGGGTTCCAAAAGTGTTTTCCCCATTAATTTTCCCATGGGAAGTTTAGACACAGCTTCTGAGCAATTAATGCTCGAAAATGTTGTATATCTAGGCACTGCAGATCCCGAAGGATCTCAAAGTGAGATCTGATTAGCTGCCACCACCGAAACTAGGAAGTGGTGACAAGCATCTTAGGACTTTGTACTGAGTCCTAAAAAAATAAAAAACAAAGACACAAGAGGGCAGGGTAGGAATAATTGGAAAGGGGGAGGGGCAGAAGCCCCTGTCCTCGGGTCATTTTTGGCCCCAGGTAGGGGCCAAAAATGACCCCTAGGCTGGGAGCAGACTTGAGATATGTTTTCTGCCCTCATTTATGTGGGCAGGGAAACAGACTTAAATATTGCTCCCACTCAGAGGGAGCAGCATTATTAGTTGCTCCTTCCAGGAGGTAGAAATGCTGGCACCTGCTGAATGCAGGGAACTGACTGGGGCCACGGTGGCCTTGGGATATTCCCTGTGGTTAGCCACAGGGGATGGGGTCCCTGGGGATGAAATCAGACAAGGGAGAGGGACCACATGCTCCCTCCTTCTTGCAGCTGGGCCCTGGGGATGGGCTTCCCAGGGCCAAAAGCAGCCCATGTGGGGCGACCACATGCCCCTCTCATCCTTTGCAATGCAGCTGGGCTCCAGGGGATGGGGGTCCTCAGGGCTGAAAATGGCCCAGGGAGGAGGTTCACATGCCCCCTTCTCCCAAGTAATGATGCCAGGCCCTAGAAGATGGGGTCCCGGAGGCTAAAGTCAGCTCAGGGAGGGAGGCCACATGCCTCCTTCCCCTAATTTGAATGCCATGCCCTAGGGGATGAAGTACCAGGGGCTGAAATCGGCCTGGGGGACTGCGTGCAACCTTCCCCCAAATATTACTACCGGGTCCTGGCCGTGAAGGCTGAGTTGCCCACAGGGCCTGGCCACAGGAGTTGGCTGCAGGCAGAGGATTAGCCGCATATGGGGGGTTGGCTGCAGGGTTTGGCAGCAGGCCGGACCCTGCAACCTACTCCCCGCCATGCTTGACATCTGGCAGCATGGGGTTGGCTGCATGTGGGTGGCTGGCTGCAGGCCAGGCATAGTGCCCAACCCCCCACTATGTACGGCCAAAGGCTGTGTGCAATGCAGGTTTTCCTGAATGCAGGGGGTTGGCCACATGCAGGGTGTTGGCCACATGTGGGGGGTGGCAACATGCATGTGCTCCGGCAGCGCAGGGTTTGGCTATATGTGGGGGGTGGGCCACAGAGCCAGGCCACAGGCCAAGCCTTGTAGCCAACTTTCCACCATGAACGGTCTCTGGCAGCATGCCATGGGATTGGCTGCGACCAGGCCCTGCAGTTAACCCTCTACTGTGCACTGGGTGGCTGAATGCAGTGGGTTGGCTGCAGGGCCGGACCATGCAGCCAATTCTCCCCTGCACATGGCCGGAGACCGTGTACGGCGGAGTGCTGGATTTATGTATTGTAATTAAAAATTATTTTACGTTAAAAAAAAACCTAGAAATTCACTGAAAAAAAACAAAGGGTAAAGTAACATTATAGTTAGGTGAAATGGTCAGTAACAACGTAACGTTTTAGGCTCTAAAAACACAGAAATTCACCAATTACAGTTGGAGTTATCTCCTTTAAATATAATTGGTGATCGAAGGTAACTATACCTCACGCCCTCGCCATGCACTGCTAACTACCCCACATAATACATCCCTCATGACATCTTTTATCACATTTATAGTTACCCCTTTGAAATGACCTCCAGTCACTTCTTAGGTGCATGGGAATGGGAGATCTCATCACTCATTCCTGCATGGTGCTGCCTGACTTAGCAGTTGTCTTGAACTGGGAGTTCTGATTCCTCTTATTCAGAAGACCAGTACTTGCGGTAAATGTGGGTGGGGACGAGCGTGTGGTAGCTGGCGCCATATCAGCTCCGCAAGTCGCTGCAGAGCATGATTACATTGTTTCTCATCCCACCTCCAAAGGGTTCACACTGCACCAGGGCTCTCCCATTGGGTGATGTCAGTAGCTCCTCCCTGTATCACTTTTTTAAACATCGATAAGTACCAAAGATCGTTGACTACCCATTTGCCACTATGACCCCACCTGGTGACCCGTACAGCGGCTATTCTCTGCGTCACGGAAGCTGGTTGGAAAAGAGCTCATGGGAGTCACCCATCGTGATTGCAGGTAAGCCTCACCTCTGAACAAATACGTCTAAGCGGGTGACGTGGTAGAGGCCCCTGTTTGACACTGGGTACCCAGAATCCTGCAAACCCATAAAACACGTGACAGGAATGAATATGCTGCAAGGCATGTATATTGACTAGTGATGTGATTGTGCAGCCTTGATCTTGCTGTAACCTTCCAAACAATGTTGATCATTTTATTGCTCCATAAAATAATTACAACAAATAAATGCTTCAATTAAATTTCCAGGCCTTCTCTCCACACAGTCATGCTCTCAGCACTGCCCAAGTCTTTCTGCAGCCCTGGCACCCTCCTCCTGGGGCCACTCGTTAAATCCAGCCTTTGTGTGCACATCCCAGAGAGTCTGACAAACTCCTCAATTGTCTAGGAACCGATGCATAAAAACTTCTGCAGTTAGAAAGAGCTACATGAATTATGGATTTAATTAAACAGACCGGCTTTACTGGGCTAAAGGGGCAAAAATGCAGAGGGACTTCCAGGACTCGGGACGATTTACCATATATTGATTGTATTAAAGTGTTAGGTGTTCTGAAAAAAAGACCGAATATTGATGAGAGTTTAGATTATACACACAAACTCACATTCTCGGAAACATGCTTCATATTTTCACATCATTCATAGTTTGAACTGATTTTTATTTACATTAATTCTTTATTCAAAAACAAATTAATTGCGTCCAGGATTCCACTCGAATTATTTTTTCATCCTCAGACAAAAACACCTGGTCACAAACAAAACATAAAGGAGAAAAAACACAAAACGATATCTTAGACATTAAAGTTTAAAAAAAATATCTAACTTTAGCCAGTTTGGGTCCCATTGTCAGAGAAAATTGTTAATCTGTACTTGCAGGTTTGGACTCGCATGGACGCACATTTCCACATTTTTGGAACTAACAAATATTTTCAAGTTAGAGCCAGGTAAAATGCAACAGCTTCAGGTTTCCAGGAGTAGTCTTTGAAAACATGTCTATTTATAATTTTTAAGCATGTTATTTTTACATGAAAATAACAATAAGTGCAAACATACTTGCTAAGTTGTTCCCCCGTTTAGAAATCCCTATCCATACGTCCCCCCATTTTGGGGAGTATCTATTCCCATCCTGAAATGTGATTTACCCCCACCCTGTCGGAGTAACTCTGAAACAAATCCAGAATAAAAGGTAGTCAGTAAGGACTGTGGAAATACCAAGCGTGTAAGTATGTGAATGTTCACAAATCTTCAAAATATAAAATAATACTTTCACCAATAAATATGACTGACTCACATACCTAAGTATAATTTAAGTACAAATTCGGATGGCAATTAACTTCATCTGTGAGGCATTCTCAATTCACAGATTCAAGAAACAGAGGCATCCTACCTTTACAAATGGAATTTATTTCCTCATAAATGAAAATTATTTTCTTGAGTTTAAATTAAAACATAAATTCCCAACTAAAGAATAAATCTTTTGATTAAGCAGTAATTGTTAAAAGTAATATACATAAATAATTCCATGTAATTTGTTTTAGTTATTACAGTTAAACAATTGTTACATTCATGTTTAAATGCAAAAAGTTTAAAAAAAAATATTTTTGAACATTTTAAATAATGTACTTTATTTAACATTGTTTATCCCTGACTACATTATTTTCTATGGGCGGGTCTTACAATACCAGTGGTTGGCCATGTGTGATGCTGGACCTATTTAATCTCTGAGCTGGAGCAATTTTCTACTGTTCTGGTTTCTTTTATGGCTGTAGTAGCTTTAGAAGGACGATTTGGAAAGAGCAATGAACTCACTCTTTTGTGGGCAATACAAGTTCCTCTCTAATTCCTTCCCTGACTCTACATTAAACCCCCTTACTGCCTCCCTCAACCCCTCCCCATTAGAAGTAAGCATTCCCCAGTGCCTACCTACTTCCCCCATCACTTCCACATCTACTACTAATACATATACTTACATGTGCAGAGACTGTACAGTCGGGGAGGTCAGCTCCAGAAAAATATAGGAGACGCAGGGATGGAAACTCTGCATGTAGGTTTGTGAATAGAATTTTGTTGAACGTTCGTAGTAGTATTGTATTACTAGTACATGTTTCACAAAATGCAGTTTGTGAACCGAGCCCATTGTGTTTATTAAGTTGGAGGAGGTATTCCCCTCTGAAGTTAATATTGCAGACTCCGGTTGGCCGGATCGCACTGTATTACACAACAGACTTTCAAGCGCTGAACCATTCAAGCAGCTGTCTTGGAACGTAGGGCCCAAAACTTTGTAATCCTCCGAACCCAACTTGAGGACAAATCACAAACATTTGTGCTTCAGAAGACTCTTAAAAACTGGAAAACCTAATCACAAAGGCATTTTGGAATAGGTAAAGTAGCATTCCTAGAGTTCTTTTTTAAACACGCTTTTACATGCTTTTATGAATTAACCTCAAAACATCTAACAAGGGAATATTCATAAACAATTAGCACAAATAGGATTGTACACCATTTCCGCTTTTATTAATAGATAGATGGACATTTTGGGCCCAATTCACAAAGGCATGTTAAAGTACATTGTTCTATTTCCCCTACACATATGTGCTTTTGTAAATCAGCCCTTATGTGTTTCAGGCTGGCCTTTGGCTAAGACCTGCGCATTTACGCTAGTGAGCGACGATTACAAAACAAGGGTTGCGTATCGCATTTGGTTGTATTCCCCTCACATCCTTTGACGATTACCTCCAAGATGACAGGTACAGTGCTCTGAAGAAGCTATAAGACGACGTACAGTACTTTATTAAACCAATCACTGAATAAACTAGAATCAGGGCACAAGTTGAGGGTACAAGCGGGTTGACGGCGACTACCAACTATATTGACGGGGTAGACACTGTCTACCCTGCCATGAGTTCGGGCCACACAGAAATATGTTAAACTTGCCCCAGTGTGAGTTTCAGACACCAGGACACATTCAGCAGTGCCTGTGTGTTGTCGGATTTAATTTTGAGCAGCAATGTGCAGGCGGGGAGGGGGGCTTTCATATTACAGTTGTGCCCATAGCAAGGGCAAAAGTTAAGGGGCCATTAGGTCTCCTTTTTTACTTCTGGAAGCTATTGAGAGCCTCACACCTAAATGCCAATACAATTGAGAGGAAACAAAGGCTCACAGCTTGTTATCACGTCAGAGGTACTTAAGAGAAGCATGCTTTGAATTTGTTCACTCCCTGTATATAAGAGATATGCATGCACTGTAAGAATGTCAGATGTGTTGGTCTGTCTCGGTATTTACACAAATAACAATTTCAATTCACTATTTTGTTTATTTCTATTAAAGCCCTATAGCCCTGCTCATCCCAGTGCAGGGCGTCACAGGGCTTTACATCACAAGTACACATTTTACATTGACAATAAATCATATAAATCTGTAAGTCAAGGTACAGGGTGTGTTACATTAGACATAGAGGGTTACAAGGTGTAGGAGCCACATGTACTTCATAGCTCACTGTGCTTATTAGAAGGATTACAATTTACGAATCGCAAATAACAAAAGGATCTCTGTGTTAAAAGCAGAAATCCACTTACCTTACTAAATAAAATAAAGATCTGGCATCTGCATGTCACATGATGTGCTTTGCAGAAGACATATTAAGCAGTACTCATTTACTGCCACATTTCTCCTTGCTGCCAATTTCTTTGCAGGGTTTAAAAAAATAAGGCCCATATTAACAAGTGGCCTGCGCTGCTGGTGCGTCACTTTTTGTGACACGCCGGCGGGCAGGCTGCACACCCATATCGACAAGGCCACCCAAACCCACTTTGTGTAGCTTTCCATGGCATTGTAGATCTGGAGTAAGGCAACGCAGCGCAAGTCGCTGTGTTGCCTTACTTTGCGTTAGGGAGGCGTTTCCATGGATGTTGCATGGGTGTTCCCATGCAACACCCATGGATTTTGACGCATTCCCAGATTTACAAGGTAGTGTAAACCTGGGAAAGCGTCAAAAGCTTACGCCTCCCCAAGGCTGGCTTAAGAGTGATACAACAAAGAGAAATATATTTAGTTCTACCCGTTTTTTCTGCAGCATTCTGCAGCACACACAGGAGGAATTCACCCGCATTGATTGTTTTTGTGCAGGAAGGTTTCCCTTCCTGCACAAAAACAATCATCCCCACGACGCAGGCCCCCTTGCACAATGGTGCATGGTACCTGCACTGGCGCATTGGCAGCAATTTGTGCGCCAGCGCAGGAGGAGAGGACAGAAATGTGCTGCACCTTGTAGACAAGGTGCATTTCTGCCCTAAAAGTTCAGATTTTGAGTTGGGGTTGAGTCACTTTTTTGGCACAAAATCTAATTTGTTAAATATTGCAATTTGCTCAAATGTACTCATGATAGACCCTCTAACTATATGTTTGAAGTCTTAAGGCCTGATGTCACTTCTGGTGGTGTCACTTTCTGTGAGGTCATGGGTTGTGATGCCACTTCCTGTGAGTCCATGTGGGCTGTCACACGCCCCTCAAGGTGATGTCACTTGCTTACTGCCCAGCTTAGTTAGTCCCCCCACTTCTGTTTTTCAGGACTTGTGCACTGGCTACAATTGCAGATGAAGCTGGCAGCAGGGAATACCATTGTTCACTTTTGTCCCCGCCGGACAATGGCGCATCCTCTCTCAGGCTGGGGTGCAGCTTGTCTCTGCCTCTGTTCAGCATCACCCCCTTCGGTGAGTCCGTCTTCCCTCAGCCCTTCACAATGCGCTTAACACCGAGCACGCGCCCGGAGGCGGAAAGCACAGTCAGGACAACTCCGTCGCCTGCGCCGAAAAAAAGCTCTCGAGGTTTAATACATTTTCATGACATTTACTAAATCTTTTTGACGTTTGCTCTTTCTGCGCTAAATATCATTTTGTTAGGATAAGCCGAAAATCTCCGGCGTTAGCTCGCCTGGCATATCGGGGGTGTTAATTCTCCGTGAGAGCCACTGGGGCAATATTCCTGGGAGCTCAGTGGTATTCAAATAAAATATTCTATGATTCTCCTCTCTGTGGAGCTGGTGGGAAGGAGCATTGATATAGACGTCGGTGGTTACTGACAGGAGGAGCCACGCACGCCGTTGTACGTGCTAAACCCACCTCCCCAATCAGGTGGCCCCAAAGAGACCCATAACTTGCATAAAACATCTCTTCTGAGTTTTTTTGGGTGTTTGTGGGAAGGTGAAGTTTGGGATGCTCGAGCAATTTAAGCACCCTTCTCTGCCTGTGACATGATCGAAGTACTTCTATACCTCTACAAGATGAGGGCTAAATGTCCGAATATGAAAAAAACACAAATACTACATAAATAAACCCGGTGTGTATGTCCAACAATAAATAACCAAATACGAACTAACCTACGGCAAATGAATAAATGCTAACTAAATGCTAATAAATGTTAACCAAATAGACCCTGTGTGTAGGTCCATCTATAAATACCCAAATATGCACTAACCTATGCTAATCGTATAAATAACAAATTACATGTAAACAACATATAAAATTAAACTTATCTAATATATTTACATAGTTTCAATAATTATCAAAATATTATTCTTTCATCTGGTCCATTAAAACATGGAAACCGGCATGCGCATGTCTCAGCTTCCGCACTAGGCAATGGAATCAAGGAAACGCTGCACAATGTACTTAGTCCAAAAAACAAAAATAGAAAAACTGCAAAAACATCAAAGTCAAAATAAAAACAGTATTATTATTTGTGTTGTTGCAAAAATGTGTATACAATTGAAATAAATATTGCAAACATTAAAGGACCACCACACTCATACTGAGGCCCAATATCTAGATATTAGCTGTGGACAAGCCATTACATATTAAGATTTGCCCCCTAAAATGGTTTTGTTAGCATTGCCATTGTTAGCTACATAAACTGTAAGTTCAGCCCCTCCGTGAAAACCATAAGTTGCCCCCAAATAGAATGCTCATCACCTACCAAAGTTTTTACCTTTAATATCATGATTTAACAGCACCACGTCACAAGGTAATCTGATATCTAAAGTCACCAGTGATGTCATCAGTGTCATTTGTGGTTTTAACTGGTTGATTTTATTTAGACTGTGTGTAGGTAATGCTGCTATGATTTAAAAATATTTTTTGTCACAGAAAATAGTATATTATTCACTACAAATGTTGCAAAAACCAGCAATGTCACTGTCTGTGTGCATGCTTAATGTACATTTAGCATTTGGGGACATGGGCCTCAGTCTTCAGCAGTACTTTGATACCACACATAAGTTAGGCTGGCTGATGAGGGGTGATTCCCTGAGAAACGTCCCAGGATGCTTGTCTCCTTTCCAGGGATGACCTGGCCTGGCTGTTCAGGCTGGACTTTTCCAATAGGGAGCAGGATCGTGTCTGATTTGCATATAACTGAGTCCAACCTGGGGTGGCATGGTGAGCATAAGAAAATGATGGATTAAACCCAGATTTGTGACTGGGGGGTGAATGTTTGATATGTTCTGCATTCCGCCCATCATCTGCTCTTTTTGCTGGGAATATGTAGGCAGATTTTCTGTTACCAGCCACCATTTTCTAATGTGACACAGTGGCTGGTAGCAAGCCATTAGCATTTTTGCCCTCCCTCCAATGACTTGAACTATTGACTAGGGTTTGCATTTTTGTTTCGAGGCATTTTTCTGGGCAGGCTTTGTATGGAACAGGTGCGCAGGGGGGAGTTATTTGTGTAATGGTTGTCGCTTTGAAGCAGGTGCAGGAGCAGTGGGCCGAGAAGTTGGCATGGTTTAACAAAGTTATTGTTGTTGACAGCAGCACTCCAGGCTGAAAGACAACGGGTAGGCAAGCTCACGCCTGGACAAGCCAGGAAGATAAAGGCTCATTAGGAAGTTAAGTTAGTTTGAGGTTAATAGTTGCAGTAAAGCTGGAGGGGAGTTCAAAGGTTGCAGGGGCAGAAGATCAGCACAGGAGGAAGTAGAGACTTACAGAATGTAGTTGTTGTGGAGGGGAAGGACATTTATGGTTGGGGGTACGTAACACAGGTGACCAATTTTGTATAGTGAGGTTTATAGTTTTGTAAGGCAAAAAACCTAGTGTTGAGTATGTGATGTGCACCTGTTTAAATAAAGCGCCTTTTTTCACACAAGCCTGGGTGAGTGACCTGTGTTACTTCCCCTCTTCCCCAGTGCAAAGATGGAGAACTGCAAGGGACACTAGACTTTCTTCCTTCCATTTGTGATTGCACTAAACAGTCATTGGAGCCCTGTACCCAAAATGTGGAGAGATTAATTGGGACATCTGGGGGGTCGAATTTTAGAGTCCATCAGGCTAGCATATAGTGTTTAAATACATTTTATAACAAACTGGGTGCATGAGTTGGTCCTAAGGGGCAGTTGAAAGGGAGAGGAATTTGGATTGGTAGGAGAGAAAACACAATATTTGGCAAAATAACCAATATTTTTGAAGACTTTCAAAACAGAGAGGGAGAGAGAATGTGTGCGTTTATGTCTGTGTGTATGTAAAAATTCCTGGTGAAATTCGAAGGACATCTCACCATACCCAGCTGGTAGCAACTGTACTTGACTATTTGCCAGAAAATACATTTATTAGAGGGGTGTAACACCCCAATCACCACCCCACCATGAAGCTATGCCCCTGGAGAGGAGGCACAAGTATGGGAAGTTGGCAGAGTCCAGCAGATAGAGCGAACAGAAGGAACAGAACAGACATGCTAGGAGACTATCACGCAGAAGGTGTACGTCACATGTACCATTCTAGAGAAGTGAACAAAACACAGTGCTTTTCAGATCCAGGTATGCTGCATTCCATACTCCAACAGAACACAATAGATATAGCAACATGTGTGAAGTGTGGTCAGGCCACAATGCCCTCCTGGCAGCACTATGGCCATGTTGTGGCCTGGGTCTACCTCTCCCTCTGGGCCAGCAGGTCTCTGATTGATGTTTCCTGGGGGGCTGAGAGACGTCTGTGGCACACAGATAATCTGATCCAAGGGGTGTGGGTTAAGCCCCAGATGTTTGTGGTCAGAGCAGGACCAGCAACCTAGTGGTTTAATTGGTGGTAGTGTCAATATATCAGTAGTGTCATAAGATATGAAGCATACAAGTTGGACGAGGTGGCATATGGAGAGTGCACTGGGGAAGCAGGACCAACATAGTGTCTGCAATAAAAGAGTAGCGAGTGCATGGGAGGTGTGGTCAAGCTCGCTCTGAAATAGCAGCTTCGCTTTAAGCTCCTTCTGGTCTTTGCAGCTGGGGAACCCACTAGTGTGAGGAGATTTCTGGGACCCAAAGATCCAGAATCTTGAGTCTAATTGGAGGTGAAAGGTTTTCATTTGATAGTGGGACTGTCCATAGGCAATGTCATTTTTTCAATGAGTGCACAACTGTGGTTTATCCAGCAGCTTTTAACCACAGCGCTTAAAACTGACATAATTTAATCTTGAGAGTTGTCACAGCAGGTGATGTGGAAAGTGAAATGTATTTCTGGAAACCATCATTTAGCCGCTACTGTAAAAGTTCCACCTGATCTTGGTGCATTCTATAAAAATTGCAATGCCAGCACCAGTCAGCAGGGCTGAGATACTGGTAATGCACAGTACAATTACTTCCCAGTAGGGGAGCTATTCTAATAATGGACTGAACCAGCACCTCTTAGCAATGCTCTTAATCTAAGGTGTAAGCACTTTCCAGTTAGAGGCTGCACTTTTATGAGACACTACAGCACTTTTCTGCAGAGCTCCCATACTTTTAATGGGATAGTACTGGCAGAGGGCTGCAGAACAGTCATACTGACATCAGCTTAGGTAACTGCATCAGTGTCTCCACCAGGAACACCCAAACGTGCACAAATATTACAAATCTTTAAATCTTACATGGCACATATCAAAGCAAGTGATGGAAAGGGTTGTTTTATAGACAGCCCAAGTTTGAAAAACAAGTTTCACTTGATCAGTATTGATATTTCTTCTATGAAATACCAGAATGCAGAAACTAAGGCATTCCCCACCCCCTATTCCTCCATTGCACATGCCAGGTATTTAAATATAATTAGGCTAGGAGAAAGAATCTTTTCATCAAGTACCACAGGTCAGACGCACAGGTATTGGGAGCATGGAGAATATCTTGTTATAAGTTTATGCCACTGATCACATGTGTATGGAGATATTCCATGTTTCAGTGACAGAGGCTGCTGGTGCTCAACACTGCCTCAGCAGTGACTTGGTCACTGGCACACTTAGCTGGCAAGGTTTGTCAGAGGAGCAAATGAAAATAAAAGTGCCAAAGTTCTTCCAAGCTCTGAGCCTGTCTAATCTTCTCTACTGCAGCAGAGCAGGGCTGGACGGCCTTGTGAGAACTGCTGACTGGGCCAGAAAAAGAGTTTGCTCTCTCTCATCTACCTCCAGGTACCACCACACTGCACGCACCAGCTTTCCTCTGCAGTGCAGCATACTGATATACCCAGGAGATGGGGAGATCTGTGGGCAACCGAGCAGCATGTCCTGAAGGAAGGTAGTGACAGTCTGTGCACTACACCGTGGGCAGTCCAAGAAGGCCATACCTTTATGAATAACTGTTTTGAGGCTGATCTGGGGCAGGCCGTGTTACTGTAAGGTCACTTTAGCATTGTTTGCAGCATGGCACACCATTAACTAGGTGTGGAGGGTGCAAACAGGGACAATATGTGCTTTTACTGATAATGTATGGCCCCCAGAGCAGCTGCAAACTCAAGCAGCTTCCAGGGCAGAGCTTTAGTGAAAGATAGATGGGATGATTGAAGCAGCCAGTCTGCACACAAGGATGTTCCGTCTACTCAGTACGTTACATAATATAGCCCCGCGTGTCTTTTGACAGTGGTGGCAGCGGAGGAGAGTCACACCCCCGAACCAGCAGAAGCAGCAGCAACATTTTTACTACACAATGATAATGAACTATGTTTATTATGGTTTTTGTAATAAAAGGGGTGGGGCATTGGGGATGACAGCCATAGAGGTGAGTGCACAGAGCACTCCCCTCAGTGCGCATGTATGTTTGGCCGGCTGTCTCGGGCACTGTGTTAATGGGCTGGAGAGAGCAGGCACAGGCTCCTAGTCTGCCCGGGAGCGTCCTGGCTGGGCACTCCCAGCCAATCCTAACGCTGCTCTGAGCCTGTGCCAGCCTGCTTAGGAGACAGAGGAGCAACGGCGCTGCGTGGAGCGGAGGTACGTTTTAAACATTTTTTTAAATTTGTATTAATATTCCCCCCAACCCCTCCACCGTGCTGCCCCTACCCCTGTAACCCTGGCAAGCCGCATCTATCTTTTGACACAGTACCAACAGTCTTTCATTTTCAATGATTTTCAAATGATTCCTCAGATTGGGCAGTGGTGTGTGTTAAAGTCTGGAGCAGAAGTAGTCTTGCTGGACCTACCATTCACAATGCAGACATAGGCCCTCATTAAAAACCTGGCGCGTCGGAAGCACCGCCAACAGGCTGGCGGTGCTTCACATGGGATTGCGACCGCGGCGCTTCCGCCGGGATCGGCAGTTTCCCGCCACTTTGGTCCCGGCGGTTGTAATCCTCCAGGGCAGCGCTGCTTGCAGCGCTGCCCAGGGGATTACGAGTCCCCCTCCAGCTCCCTTTTCATGGCAGTATGAACCGCCATGAAAAGGCTGGCGGAAAGGGGAGTCGCGGGCCCTGGTATGGCCCTGGGGCCTCTGGCATGGGCAGTGTAGGGTCCCCCTGCCACGGCCCCATGGAGCCTTTCACTGTCTGCATAGCAGACAGTGAAAAGTGCGACGGGTGCAACTGCACCCGTCGCACCGCCGCAACACCGCCGGCTCCATTTGGAGCCGGCTCCCTTGTTGTGGCCGACATCCCCGCTGGGCCGGCGGTCCACCTTGCTTGCAGCAATAGGCAAAGTGGAGCCCTCCTTCACTCAAAAAAAAGGATATGTGTCCTTTTTTCAATTCTGTAGTCCATTTCATGTATTATCACCCCCAAACTGTTCCCTTAGTGGTACTTAGCGCACATATATCAATAGATGAAAATGAATGCAACAAATTAAATACATTGATTTTGTTGTTTTCTTTTATGGTAAAAAAATGGCAAACCATATCCAGATTTGCCATTAAAGTTGATAGCCCAGATTTAAGAGGGCCTTGCACCTTCTGCTCAAGGTTAGCATCATTGTTTTGATGCTAATGTGGCCCAACAAGGCCAACATTGCTGTGCCAGCTTTACAAAGTGGCACAATGCATGCATAGCCCCACTTTGTAACCCCTTGCGCCACATTTATACCTGCGGCAGGCAAAATGTATGTAAGGGGGGCGTTCTCCTGTTGGGGGGGCAAAAAAATGGTGAAAGGAAATCTTTCTTTGCACAATTTTTTTGCATTTTAAACACCTGATCAGAGGAGGTGTTAAAACTGGGACACATTATTATTTTCAATGGACCCCCAAAATGTTTGCGCTAGCCCTGAACAGTTCATCAGTAGCGCTAAAAATACTGATGGGATTGCCCATACCCTGTGCCATGGTGCTCCATGGTTTAAATACGACGCACATGGTGGCAGTAGGGGGGCACTAAGGGGTGCAATGAAAGTGGCACCGCACTGGGTGCAGCGCCACTTTTCTTAAATCTGCGCCGATGTGTTTCAGAGCACTGGTTCTTAACCTGTGGCTGTGGACCCTTGAGTATCCATGAGACCTACTCAGGGGTTTAGCAAATGTTTAGAAAATTAAATAATATCAACAGATTTAAAAAGTGTATAGAACTAAAGAAGCAACATGTAAAATTAAGGTTGACATCCTCAGAGTGATTCGCGAGAGCAGTGCAAGTGCATAAAACAGAATATAGTATGGATGATGGTAAGCCTTAATTGAATCTAAAAAGATCCAATCTTGCCACTAAAATTAAAAAATATATATTTTTGATATTTGTTTGTGAATTAAAGGAAATAGTTAATCATTCATGTATGATAACTGATTGTTTCTGTATTTTTGTGTATTGTTTTGCGGTTCAAAACATCAAAATTACTCAGGCTGGGGTCTCTGGCTTCCAATAATGATTCAGCGGGGACCCTAGATTTCATTAATCATTAAGTGGGGGTCCACAGAAGTTAAAAGAATAAGAACCCCTGTTTCAGAGCTTCAGCATTCCATCAAATTGTGTAGAAGAGACACTTAGGGCATCATTAAGAGTTTGGAGGTTGGGAAAGCTCGTCTGCCAAACTCTTAGGTACTGGGTTTTTCAGAACCGGTACTGATCCGGTAACCCAGCGGTGCCAGGGTACACCCAAAGACCTCTGGTACTTTCCTGATTCAGACCACAGAAACTCAGAGTCTTCTAGGTGAAGTCAAAGATCGAATTTATTGGCTGCAACCAAGTAACAAGCGTCCTAGAAGTACAACAGCACGGTTTGTATGTTCTCAGGAGACTGTGTTTCAATGCAAAGTCAGGTTTCCTTATATACAGTTTTTTAGGCTTCAGGCAAACATTCTTGACATTTTAGTTGGTCATTCACATGTTTTCACTACAAAGGAAAAAACAGTGTCATGATGAAACCTCATATTTCATGTCATCCAACCCATAATAAATTACCCGGCAAGGCCTAGTATTTTACATCAGATAAGTGTGGACCCCCAATAAAAACGGGCACCTCCCCTTCGTAAAGTATGAAGAAGAAAAGAGCAGGTGCAGGTGTGAGCAAGATTAGGCAGGGTGTGTGAGCGATAATAAGGGTTTTATGGCATGGTGTGCCTTGATGCTATCTGATTCGGCCACTGGGAGAGGGACTGACCAAACAGGTTTGGCCTGAGGCAATGGTTCCAGCTTGCCCAGGTCAGAGAAAAGTCAATCAAGGTGTACGTGTCCTTGGAATCAAATCTGACTGTATTATAAGCCTATGTGAGGGCAACTTTTAAAATGGCTGCCGTGTATAAAATGGGAGCCACGAGTGCAGGACGAAAATGGCGATTTCGAGGTGAAAACGCTGCTGGAATTGAGCGAAAATGCTCATGCTTAGTGTACTAGTCATTATCGGTCTTTTGATACTAAAATCGTACTGCTGTGGCAAAGTAAATTACATGGGTCCAGAATTTTTAGAACCACAACTCCCGACAAGGTGGCTGCTGTCTTTGTGTCGACCACCCACCAGAGTTATTAAGTGTTTCCCGCTAAGTTGGCGGGTAGAAACCTCAGTTTCCGCCTGCCGGCCTAGCAGGAAACAGGCTACAGCATTGTCTCTGGCTTGTAATCGAGCCGGCGGCAATGCTGTAGCCCGCAGCGTGTACCGGCGCCCTTGCAATGTTCACAGTCTGCCAAGCAGATGATGATGATGAGGCTGGCGGGGGGACCCTGCACTGCCCATGCCAAGTGCATGGGCAGTGCAGGGCCCCCCGTGGCCCCTTACACCTGTTCTCTGCTCGCCTTTTCATGGCGGAGAACAAGGTCGTAATCCGCAGGGCAGCACTGCAGGCAGCACTGTCCTGGCGGATTGCAATCTCCGCCACCCCCAGGCCACCAGGATCATGGATCATGGTGGTGCTGGCGGTTTTCTGGCGGTCTGACTGCCAGGGTTTTAGTTTGGCGGTCTGAGGACCGCCACACTCATAATGAGGCCCAAAATCTAGATATTGGCTGTGGACAAGCCATTACATATTAAGATTTCCCCCCTAAAATGCTGTTGCTAGCATTGCCATTGTTAGCTACATAAACCGTAAGTTCAGCCCCTCAGTGAAAACCATAAGTTCCCCCCAAATAGAATGCTCATCACCTACCAAAGTTTTGACCTTTAATATCATGATTTAACAGCACAACGTCACAAGGTAATCTGATATCTAAAGTCACCAGTGATGTCATCAGTGTCATTTGTGACTTTAACTGGTTGATCTTATTTAGACTGTGTGTAGGAAATGCTGCAATGTTTTAAAAATAATTTTTGTCACAGAAAATAGTATATTATTCACTACAAATGTTGCAAAAACCAGCAATGTCACTCTGTGCATGCTTAATGTACATTTAGCATTTGGGGACATGGGCCTCAGTCTTCAGCAGTACTTTGATACCACACATAACATGTTCATTATGAGCTTCACTAATTTCTAAAAGTGTTGTCAGGCTCAAAGTACTTAAAAATAAATAAATCATAAAGCACAGAAATGCATAGCAATTATTTACACACTGTTGCCAGATTTATCACCACTTTGCACCAATCAATCCCTGGGACACTGTGAGTAAGCCGTCCCTGGGGAGGTGGGGTCCCTGGGGCCTTTCAAGGCTCAGGTGGGAGCCCATGTGCCTCTCTCCCCTTTAAACATATGTTTGTGCCCCCCGGGATTGGGATCCCAGGGGCCTTAGCAGGACATGTGCCTGCCTCCCCTTTAAATATCTATGGTGGGCCTCAGGGAGTGGGGAGACTGCGTGCCTGTTCCTTTATTTAAGAAAACAGGCCAGGGGATGGGGTCCCTGGGACCTTATGAGGCTTGGCGGGTGGTTTGTGCACCTTCTCCCCTTCATATTTTATGTCAGACCCCAGTGGAATGGGTCCTCAGAGCCATAATCGGCTCCGGGATGGGGGCCCCGTGCAAGCCTTCTCCCCAAATAATTACACCAATTAACCACCGGGCCCTGACTCACCCAGGGGACATTTTCATTTGAAAATAAATGTTGCCATTTTGTTATTTTATGTTATTTTTGTATGTTTTTTGCCACTATCCCTTGAGAGTACCACTGGATCACAGCCAAAACCCATTTTTCAAAACACTCCCCTCACCTGTCGTTTTTTTTTTTTTTTTTTTTTTTTTTTACTTTTTCAGGACAGGTGATCAAGTTTTTGAGTGCTCTAATGGCTGCTGTAACATTTGCTTTCATGTTACGGCCAGCCAATCCCACACGGGTGAGCTGTCCCAAGGGACAAAGTGGCACACTGACCTGCTGTTCAACCTGGTCATGGGCATGAGCTCACCCTCAGGATTCTGTTTGGAATAAAGAATCCTCAGGGTTCTATAGAACGTTTGGGTTGTGGGTGGTGGTTGGCAGAGGTTGGCAGTTGGTGGGCAGTTGTTGGATGGATTTTGTCTGGAGCGGTTTGTATAACTGCTCTGTTGCTAATAAACACATTTTCTTTTTCACACCGTGTCCGTTTTGTTCTCTACATTTTGGCAACAACTGGTCAGCAGTCACCCCAAAGACATGATTCTGCGCCCTAGCGCTAAGGAACAAGTTTCAGTTGTCAGAGACTCCAGTGATATTAAAGCCCTGTTGAATGATTTTCCTGAAGTGTTTTCAGGTGATTTAGGAAATATTGAAGGTTTCAAACATAAGATTAGAGCAAGAGATAATGCTGTGCCAGTTAAGCACAAGTTGAGGTGCTTTCCTTTCAGTATCCGTGACGAGATATAAAATGAATCGGAACCGTTACACAAGAAAGGTATTATAGAGCCCATAGAATCCTCTTTGTTGCTTTCCCCATTAGTCATGACCAAGAAGAAAAAGTGTGGTTTTAGGGTATGTGTTGAATTAAGATCTCTCAATAAAGAGATATGGGCAGACTCACACCCTCTCCCTAAAATCTGTGGAATATCTGGGACATATCATTTCGGAGGAAGGTGTGCGTTCCAAACCAGGATAGGTTGAAGCGATTGTGTAAGCACCTCCTCCAGGAGACAAACCAGGTGTCAAATGTTTCCTTGGTCTCTGCAAATTTTACTTGTGGTTCATACTAGGCATTGCTTCTCATGTCAGACCTATTTCTAATTGTTAAAAGACAAAAACGTTTTTGTGTGGAGTTCAGAGTGTGCAGCTGCGTTTGCAGATATAAAGAAACAACCGACTAATTCAAGCACTCTTAAGCCTTATGACCATAACCTATATGTTGTTTGACAGTTGATGCAAGCATATTTGGTGTTGGTGCTGTTTTGACACAGAAATGTGGTAAACAAGAATACACAATTGGTTTTGCGTCAAGAGTTCTCAGAGAGGCAGAAACACACTATTCTGTAATAGAAATATAACTTTTGGCCTGTTGGTGGGCTATAGAGAAGTTCAAATGTTATCTGTGGGGTAAACATTTTATACTTCAAACTGATTACAAACCATTAGTATCTTTATTAAGTGGGACCAATGTCAAAACCAGCAATCCTATAATTGTACGGCTCTCTGCAAGATTACTCCACTTTGATTTTGAAGTTATACACATTTCAGGGGGACAGAACACAATAATTGACTATCTGTCAAGAAACACAATTGTGGGAGTCGAAGAGGAAGGTCTTCCTCTAGAAGATGAAAGTTTTTTAATAGAGTCAATTGAACTAAATAGTGCTAGATCATTCTCTGAAGTGCAGTGGAAGGATGCCACTGCTAATGACTTAGATTTATGTAAAGTCATTAAATTTGTCAGAGGGGGGCCGCGAGCAAAAATGTTGGGTATTAATATTCAGCTGTTTAGCAAAATTTCAGACAAGCTAACCATAGAAGGTGGTGTACTTGTGAGGGTTGATAAATTGATACCTCCTATGAAACTTAGGCACCATAAACTAAAGAAAGCTCATGCATGGGAGATTTGGTTCATATTAAGACTCCAGGATTTGTGAGAAAAGGTTACACAAAGTTCTCTGACCTTGTAGTTATAGACAGAGTGTGTGGAAATGCTGTTAGAGTTTTGGGAGGCAATTGGTGGAATGTGTCGAAAGTAGCCAACGTTCCGGACAGAAGCATTGGGAGGAATCCCATGGTAAACCAAAACCTTTACAACCACTGAACAGATAATTGTTCTGACATGACCGACAATAGTTAGAATAATTATACTCCTGATGCACCTTTGAGAAGGAGCTCCAGAAGTCACAGAGTGCCATGGAGGTTTTGTTAGGAAAATGTACACCTGGGTTTTCAGAAATGTCTTTTTATTAGCGCATATCTGATTGTTACTGTAAGGAAATGCCTCCTTGGCATGGTTACCCCCTGACGTTTTGCCTTTGCTGATGCTAAGTTAAGATTTGAAAGTCTGAAGGGACCCTGCTAACCAGGCCCCAGCACCAGTGTTCTTTCCCTAAACTGTACCTTTGTCTCCACTATTGGCACAACCCTGGCACTCAGGTAAGTCCCTTGTAACTGGTGCCCCTGGTACCAAGGGCCCTCATGCCAGGGAAGGTCTCTAAGGGCTGCAGCATGTCTTATGCCACCCTGGTGAGCCCTCACTCAGCACATGCACACTGCTCCACAGCTGGTCGTCTTGGCACTCCCCTCAGAGTGCAATGCCAGCCTCACACTGCCTGTGGCATAGGTAAGTCACCCCTCTAGCAGGCCTTGCAGCCCTAAGGCAGGGTGCACTATACCACAGGTGAGGACATAAGTGCATGAGCACTATGCCCCTACAGTGTCTAAGCAAAACCTTAGACATTGTAAGTGCAGGGTAGCCATAAGAGTATATGGTCTGGGAGTTTGTCAAACACAAACTCCACAGTTCCATAATGGCTACACTGAAATCTGGGAAGTTTGGTATCAAACTTCTCAGCACAGTAAATGCACATTGATGCCAGTGTGCAATTTATTGTACCATACACCCAGAGGGCATCTTAGAGATGCCCCCTGAATGCAAACCCGACTTCTAGTGTAGGCTGACCAGTCCCTGCCAGCCTGCCACAAACCAGACAAGTTGCTGGCCACATGGGGAGAGTGCCTTTGTCACTCTGTGGCCAGGAACAAAGCCTGTACTGGGTGGAGGTGCTTCACACCTCCCCCTGCAGGAACTGTAACACTTGGAGGTGAGCCTCAAAGGCTCACCCCTTTTGTTACAGCACCACAGGGCATCACAGCTAGTGGAGATGCCCACCTATCCGGCCACTGCCCCACTTTTGGCGGCAAGGCTGGAGGAGATAATTAGAAAAACAAGGAGGAGCCACCCACCAGTCAGGACAGCCCCTAAGGTGTCCTGAGCTGAGGTGACTCCTTCTTTTAGAAATCCTCCATCTTGAGAGTGGAGGATTCCCCCAATAGGATTAGGGATGTGCCCCCCTCCCCACAGGGAGGAGGCACAAAGAGGGTGTAGCCACCCTCCAGGACAGTAGCCATTGGCTACTGCCCTCCCAGACCTAAACACACCTCTAAATTTAGTATTTAGGGGCTCCCCAGAACCTAGGAAACTAGATTCCTGCAACCTGAAGAAACAAGACAGACTGCTGACCTACAAGCCTGCAGAGAAGACGGACGACGACAACTGCTTTGGCCCCAGCCCTACTGGCCTGTCTCCAACTTCAAAAACCTGCTCCAGCGACGCATCCGACAGGGACCAGCGACCTCTGAAGCCTCAGAGGACTGCCCTGGACTAAAGGACCAAGAAACTCCCGTGAGCAGCAGCCCTGCTCAAAACCAGCTACTTCTTTGCAACAAAGAAGCAACTTTCCAAGACTGCACGTTTCCCGCTGGAAACATGAGACTCTACACTCTGCACCCAACGCCCCCGGTTCAAGATCCAGAGAACCAACACCACAGGGAGGACTCCCCGGCGACTGCGAGCCCGTGAGTAACCAGAGACGACCCCCCTGAGCTCCCACAGGGACGCCTGCAGAGAGAATCCAGAGGCTCCCTCTGACCGCGACTGCCTGTAACAAGGGACCTGACGCCTGGAACCAACACTGCACCCGCAGCCCCCAGGACCTGAAGGAACCGAACCTCAGTGCAGGAGCGACCCCCAGGCGACCCTCTGCCTAGCCCAGGTGGTGGCTTTCCCAAGAAGCCCACCCTGTGCCTGCCTGCAACGCTAGAGTGACCCCCGAGTCCCTCCATTGTTTCCTACCTGAAACCCAATGCCTGCTTTTCACATTGCATCCGGGCTGCCACCGTCCCGCTGAGGGTGAGTTTTGTGTGCCTACTTGTGTCCCCCCCAGTGCTCTACAAAACCCCCCTGGTCTGCCCCCCGAGGACGCGGGTACTTACCTGCTGGCAGACTGGAACCGGAGCACCCCTGTACCCCATAGGCGCCTATGTGTTTTGGGAACCTCCTTGACCTCTGCACCTGACCGGCCCTGAGCTGCTGGTGTGGTAACTTTGGGGTTGCCTTGAACCCCCAACGGTGGGCTGCCTATGCCCCAGAACTGAGACTTGTAAGTGTTTTACTTAAAACCTCCAAAACTAACCTTTACTTACCTCCCCCAGGAACTGTTGATTTTTTGCAGTGTCCACTTTTAAAATAGCTTATTGCCATTTTTACAAAGACTGTATATGATATTGCTTTTATTCAAAGTTCCTAAAGTATCTAAGTGAAGTACCTTACATTTAAAGTGTTTACTGTAAATCTTGAACCTGTGGTTCTTAAAATAAACTAAGAAAATATATTTTTCAATATAAAAACCTATTGGCTTGGAGTAAGTCTTTGAGTGTGTGTTCCTCATTTATTTCCTGTGTGTGTACAACAAATGCTTAACACTACCCTCTGATAAGCCTACTGCTCGACCACACTACCACAAATAGAGCATTAGTATTATCTAATTTTGTCACTATCTTACCTCTAAGGGGAACCCTTGGACTCTGTGCACACTATTTCTTACTTTGAAATAGTATATACAGAGCCAACTTCATACAGTTACTTCAAAATGTATTTAAGTTATATGTATTTCTTTGTTTTTGTGCCTGACTTTTAAGAGGGGGTTTCTTGTCATTGTTTCGATGAGTGCACAGTAGTTCTTTTTTTTTGGTCAAGTAGTTATTTTATTTGTATTAGGGTATAGAGATTTGGTGTAAAAAGAAAAAAAAAGGAAAACTTAATGTCACACTGATCTGCTGTTCAACCTGGTCATGGGCATGGGCTCACCCTCAGGATTCTGTTTGGAGTACAAAATCCTCAGGGTTCCATAGAACATTTGGGATGTGGGTGGTGGTTGGCAGGTGGTGGACAGTTGTTGGATGAATTTTGTCTAGAGTGGTTTGGGGTGACTGCTCTGTTGCAAATAAACACATTTTTGTTTTCACACCGCGTCCATTTTTTTTTCTACACAAAGCCCCATAGGGCAATTACAACGCTCTATATTTTTAAGTTTAACTTGCTGGACTCTCCCGAGAGTCCCTCGAACCCAACAGTCCAGCTGTACAAATATTTGTGAACCTTGATTTCTTAAAAACTACCGAACGCATTTACACCAAATCACAAAAAGCGAGCTTTCTGGGCCAAGTTATAGCCTCCTGCCAAATTTGGTGCAAGGTGTAATTCCATTCAGCAGTTTTTGAACAGAGGACTTTTTTTGGAACGTTTAGTGATTCATCAAATGGTGCCAAAGTTATTAGCACACCAAAAAAGGCATCTATCTATCTATCTATCTATCTATCTATCTATCTATCTATCTATCTATCTATCTATCTATCTATCTATCTATCTATCTATCTATCTATCTATCTATCTATCTATCTAGCTATCTATCTAGCTATCTATCGCACTGGGGTGGCCACTGCATAGTTGTATGTAAGACAGAGATTTGTAGGCAAGCGCTTTTTTTGAGGTAATAACTTTAGTGCCATTTGCCAAATCCTCACAAAACGTTCCAAAAAGTTCATCCACCTTAGTTCCTTCCAGGGTGATGCTGCCACTCAGGCAGAGAAAATGGGGGCCACAAAACACATTTTAAATCATACAATTTCAATAGTGGATTTTAGACAATGATAGAGAAAAAGCAGCTGAACAGAATAAAATCACATTTGGATAGAAAGCCAGATCTTTAGTTGCAAAGCATACCTTTTGTGATTTGGTGTAATTCCTTTCATCCACTTCAAAGAACTTAAGACTAAAACATTAGAAATTTCTAGCACCACAGGGGTCCTCTGGTAATCTTGTGGTACTGGAATAAAAAAAATATTCACTCTGATTGTCTAAGGAATAACCTGACCCCTAGCCCTATTGGGGTAGTCTCACAGGGGCTTAACATTGAAAAACATTTTTTGGGCTGCTGTGCCACAGCACTACAGGGATATTCATAAAAAATATTAATAAAAAAGATAAGGTAGGGTGGGGGTCTGTGAGGCATAGTTTGCCAGCAAGGGGTTAGTTGGAGGGGTCGTGCATGGTGGGACGTTGGCCATTGGTGGGGGATTGGCTGAACGCCATGTGTGGTGGGCGGCTGGCCATATATGTATGATAATAGGATCTGGTTTTACATTAACAAAACATAGAAAATCACTGACAAGCCAAAAGGTAAAGTGAAGTTATATGCAAATAAGTTAGTAAGATTTTAACTGACGTGATCCACTGCTTTTGACCTCACACATTACTGACATCTGAAATCTATGGCAGTGCAATTTAGACGTAGGTCAGTTACAAATAACTGGTGAATTTCCTTGTTTTCTGGTTTAAAAAAATTGTTTTTTATTATTGAAAGAACTACGTATAACTCAACTTTAACCTTTGTATTTTTCATTGAATTTCCAAGTTTTTTTTTGTACATAAGTTAAAATGTACTACCTTACGTCAATACTGTGTAAAAATTTGTTTTTTTTGGTGAATGTTTATAATATATATAAATATATACACATATAATATATTAAACACACATTCATTTGCATTTGATGTATATTAGATTACTCAAAATAATTATTACACCTGAGTAATGCAAATTACACCCTTGCCTAACTAGGGGATTGTGTCTTATATATTCATATGTAAATTAGTATATAGCTGCATTTCCTCTCCATTGCCGTACATAATCACCATAATCACTGATAGACCTGCGCTGCTTAAACAGGTGTTACAGCGTGTACAAGATGGAGGTTCAATGGGATGGCACCTTCTATATGAGAGCTTTCACAGTAACTGTGTTAGGACACTGAATGATTTGCAACTGCTTCCTGGCATTGAAAGACTAGCTGAAAGGAGTGAAAATCTTGCAACAGGTGACAAGTATGTTGACTTCTACTTATTTTTTGTAGAAGACCTGCACAATTAGGTTGATGCAGTGGAAAAGTATGTCCCGCTTGAAACCTTCCATTCCTGGACAGAGGGTCTCCAAAAAATATAGACACACCTCTCCTTTCACCAAAGAAAAAAGCATTAGGTTAATCGCTAACATTTTGGCCAGCTTCCTATTGTATAAATGGTATTTTCATGGGTTTGGTGTTACAGCAACTTCTTGGTGAACATAGTCTTGATAGAGGGCTGTTGTAGCAATTTTCTACGTGAGAATACCTCCACAAGAGACTTATGGGTAGCAGTTTAGCTGCTTGGATGTTTTGTGGTTCCGGTATGCGTCTTTTACTTGCACCATGTCGAGGTTACCCTGGGTGATGACTGCAAGGGAGAAAGTCACATGGTTGCTTTGCATGATAGCATCTTTTTGTTCCTCGCCATCACCTCCTTCTATTAGTTAAAAAAAAAATTCCCCTCTCACCAGCAACTTTCTTTCTGAGGTGCTCTTCACTCATGACCGCATTGATTTTTCAAATAGGTCAGTTGACCTCCGCTACTGTCATGTCCACTTGGTTTATCATGACGCACTGGTTTACGGCAAATCAGTATTTTGGGGGGTGCCACTAATGCAGCCTCAGGGGGTCCGCCGGCCTGGCTGGGACCGCCAGAAGACCGTACCGCGGTCAAAAGACCGCGGCGGTCATTCTGGGTTTCCCACTGGGCTGGCGGGCGACCGCCAAAAGGCCGCCCGCCAGCCCAGCGGGAAACACCCTTCCACAATGAAGCCGGCTCCGAATGGAGCCGGCGGAGTGGAAGGTGTGCGACGGGTGCAGTAGCACCCGTCGCAAATTTCAGTGTCTGCTGAGCAGACACTGAAATTCAAAGTGGGGCCCTCTTACGGGGGCCCCTGCAGTGCCCATGCCATTGGCATGGGCACTGCAGGGGCCCCCCGCGACACCCCTCACCGCCATCCTGTTCCTGGCAGTCGAAACCATGGCGGATTCCCATGGGCAGCGGAAAGTCGGCGGTACACCGCCGACTTTCCGTTTCTGGCCGCGGCTGTACCGCCGCGGTCAGAATGCCCGGCGGAGCACCGCCAGCCTGTTGGCGGTGCTCCCGCCGACCCCGGCCCGCCGGGGTCGGAATGACCCCCTAAGTGTAAAGAAGTCCCAAACTTGGGGTCTGAGTCAAAGGCTAATCCATATCAAAATCATTGGAAGGGGGGCTTGGAGAATCTGTTGGAAACCTTCTCTTTTCCTCTCAGGAGATTGTGACTACAGTGTGTCACATGGGAAAGCAGTCACAACAACATTTGTTTCTACAGCATGCTCAACTTCCTGCTCTACTCCTACCTCCGGAAGATCTGAAGCAGCAGACTGTGGTTGCTGATGAGTTTCCTGTGAAGAAGGTTCAGTTTGGTTCTGGGTCAAACCCATTTCAGACTCATTGTTCTCAGCCATGACCAGGCAATGCAGTGAAGAGGGACTTCTCCTCACTGGTCACTTTTGTTCACAGTAACCTCCTTCTGTAAGCCATCTTGTTTTTTTGTTATAATTATATTTATTTGCATTTATGATAAAGAGAAACAGTAGGCTGTATGCCAGTATACATGGAACAATTCAGGTGGATATCAGATACATACAACTCCTGTTTCAGTCATGGCAATGCCAGTACAATAATTGGTGAGTGAGGAAGTCCGGGGGGTTGTAACCTTCCGAGCTGAATATCCTGAGTGGTGGACATGCTGATAGGTTTGCATTGTGCATCTTGTGTCTAAGGGTGATCCCGCCAAACATGCAAAGGGAGAACAAAAGATAACTAAAACTCTAAACAGTTTGGGCTGGTAGTATCACCAACAGCTATAACAATTTACTACTGTATAAAGGAACCGGTGTTGCTGCTGGGGTGTATTCAGTGTAATGTCAGTGGCACTGGGGATCGGGGGACGGCCAGGAGGAGAAGAGGACTTGCGGGAGTCCCCTGCGAGCAGGTGTCTACTAGGCCTGGTACGGTGGAGAGAAGATGGTTAGAAGCTTTCAGCCAGGAGTGTGTGGTCTCTGGGCTGGATCCATTGCTGCAGTGGCTGGGGTAGTCTGCCTGTGGCTGCTCCATTTGGGCCATCTTCCTTATTTCTTCTATGGGTCAGCAGCTTGAGCAGAGAGGTCTCTGTACTCCCCGTCAGCTAATTCACAGACTTCTGTTTGTCTCAGTCACTATCCTCTTGTGTACCCGCAGGCAGTCATCATAACAATATTATAAAAAATGTTATAAACTCACAAAAACAAGAGTTGTTTTTTCTCCAAAGTCCATGGGGTATCTATGGGAGGCAGGGAGAGGCAGGCAAAAATGAAAGAAATAATAATAACATGCTTTTCTGTTTTTAAATACAAAATTCAATGCTCACTTCACCACAGCAGTCACTTGCCATAGCTCAGGGAACATTTAGCAGGTTTTACTGCCCCTTAGCGCCAGGGTTTTCCTGGAGGTGACGTACAGGGTAAACTGGCCTGCCATTCCACCCATCTAAACTAGGTGCAAGGAATGACAGGTCAGCCTGCAACAGCCTTTTCCCCATAGGGCTGTCGGAGGGGATTAATCACGGCCGAGGCAGGGTAGTATCCATTGTGATTAACCACTAGGTAGTTATACTTAGGACCTAGTTTCTATAGAAAAAGCTTTTTTACTTGCCTATATCTGTGTCTGAATTGTTGTATTTTTACTTTCTGTCTTTGTACTCTGTCTGTTCATATCTATTCCCTATTTGATGAATGCGTAGATCAACAAACAAATGTGAATCAAATTATGTTTGTTGATCTACGCATTTATCAAAGAGATTAAAATGCTATTTGATTTAATGCAAAATTTACAGGACAAAGACATGTCTGAATTGGAAATTCTTGAAGATTTGGACTTAGATACGAATGGACACAAATACAGTGATTTAAAAAAAAATTGAAGTTTTGTTCTTCATTATCACCAGGTAATAAAATTGTTTTTTTTTTGCTAAGCTTGTCGCCTCAGACTTGGAGAAAGTGAAATAACAGTTTTATCATGGAACACAAGAGAGTCTCACTCAAGAAGATCGAAAAGCATTGAATGATTTGACCAAGAATGACAAAATAATAATTAAGCCTGCAGATAAGAGAGGCAATATAGTGATCCTTAACACAGAGGATTATATAAAAGAGGCATATAGACAGTTAAAAGATGAGAACAACTACACAAAACTATTGAAGAACACCAACAAAAAGATGGCTATGAACTTGAATTCTAAGCTCCAACACTGGCATCAGGAGCTCCTTTTAAATGATGATGAATATGAATACATGAAGATGGAAAAACCCACCATACCTACTATACATTTTCTATCACAGATCCACAAATCAATGCACAATCCTCCAAAAGGCTAATTGTGTCTGCTTGTGATTCACTCTATGAGACGGTCTCGAACTATGTGGACTACCATCTTACCTGCATCATTAAAAGACTTAGAGGCCCTTGCCGCACACTGAGCCACTGGAGCGTCATTTGCTTTGATGCTTTGGTACCGCAGTGTGCCAGCCCATATTTACAAGGCCATGCAACACCTTGCATGGCTTTTCATGGCCGTGTAAATACAGACCCCTTTCACGCATAACACTGCGTGAAGGAGGAGTTACATGGGTGTTGTTTGGGGTGTTCCAAAGCAACACCCATTGAACCCGAAGGAATTACAAGTTTGGGAATGTGTCAGATTCCTATGTCATCTCAGGGTAAGAGAGGCACAACTGGGAGAAATATCTTTATTACCCTATTAGGAGTTCACTGCAGGGCCTTAACATTGACGCCGGCTCGTAATCGAGCCGGCGCCAATGTGTCCATGCAGCAGGTGCAGCAGCTCCAATCGCTCTTTACACTGCCCGTAATTCAGGCTGTGGAAAGCACAACGGGGCTCGCCATGGGGGCCTCTGCACTGCCCATGCCAAGAGGCACATTCATACTCGGTTGTGGTGTGTGCCATTTGAACTGCCTAGTGAACCGCAGTGGGCTAAGAAGATCTGCGCACATCACGACATAACGTCACACCAACCACAAGAGCCCCAGAGGAAGAGGTGGTGACTTCCCTTCCTCCCTGACCCCCAGCCACATTCAAATATGTTCCGACTTTCATTAGGAGCGTCTCTTTTTCCGCATTTAGAAGATACAATCAATCCGTTTAACACTTTCTAGTAAATAACCAACCCTAAAGAGGCTAATAGCGCTATTCCCCTGCCCCCACCCGTGGGAAAAATGCACAGTCAACCCATTCTTTCATTCTTTGTATCGCAAGGTCATGGCTTTGGCACCAGAAGTTCAAAGAAGAGCTTCTAATTCATTGCTCTCACGGACCTCCTGAATCTTTTTATCTGTACAAGATGTGTGTTTTACAAGGTTGGAATTTTTTTTCCTAAAAGGTAATCAACTTCTCAGGGGCTGCCCATCGCCCGCTCCTTTTAAGCAGAAAGATAAGGAAAGATAGAATGATAATAATGAAGCGTTGCTATCATTTTGTCTTTCCTGGGAGCTGTGTTAGGGCAGGGCGAGGGTGGGCTGGGCTGGATAGGGTCGGAGGAGGGCTGAAGGGAGGAATGGAGTGCACAATAAGTGCGCATGTTTGTTTTGCGACTGTGTTGGGCCAGTCAAACAGACATGCGCAATTTGCATTTCTCCACCCGGCTGTATTGAACAGCTGGGTGGAGAAAGTGCACAGGCCTTCACTCCACTCACACCAATCACAATGCTGCTGTCATGCTGATGACAGCAACGTCGTGTTTGGCTGAGAGCCTGTGTGCTGCTTCGAAGACAAACACGTCTCCCGAAGAAACCTATGTTTTTTTTTCTTTATTTTTTTATCCCCCCATGCAGTGGCACCTGCCACTGCAACTTCTCCAAGTTTAAATAAAATAGCAATGAAATTTTTTTTTTGCAGAAATAAAAACTGAAACAATGGCCCTCATTACAACATTGGCGGTAAAAGCCGCTTATCGCCGCGCAGAAGACCAATACACCGCCGCAGCCGCGGAATTCCACCACAGCTATTATGACCCACTGTTCGGAATCCGCCGAAATTCAGACACCCACACAAGTCCGCCACACCAAAGGTCAGTGATAAACTGGCGAAAACAAAACCTCCACCGTCACGCCAACAGAAACACGCCCATGCTATTACAACCCACGAATCCACGCGGCGGTCTTTCAACCGCGGTATTCCATTGGCGGTACACACCGCCGCGCTCAAAATACACACACATCTCCAAAACACCACCACATTGGACAATTCCAAATACACACACCTGATACACATACAAACACCACTCCCACACAACCAATTCAATATAAAACACACACCCACATCACCCACAAACCCCTACGACCAAAAATTATAGACGAAAGCGAGAGAGAGAGAGCACAGCAATAGACAACCCCACCACACAGAGGCACACAACACCATCACCCACACAACATCCATGCACAAAACACCACACACCACTACACATCACCACACTCATCAACACATACACCACCCCACACATCACCTACACCACCCCATGGCACGCCAAAGACACCCCAGGTATTTGGAGGAGGAGCTCAGGGTTATGGTGGAGGAAATCGTACGGGTAGAGCCACAGCTATTTGGATCACAGGTGCAGCACACCTCTATAGCTAGGAAGATGGAGCTATGGCGAAGAATCGTGGACAGGGTCAACGCAGTGGGACAGCACCCGAGAAATCGGGAGGACATCAGGAAGAGGTGGAACGACCTACGGGGGAAGGTGCGTTCAGTGGTCTCCAGGCACAACATCGCGATTCAGCGGACTGGCGGCGGACCCCCACCTCCTCCCCCACAACTAACAACATGGGAGAAGCAGGTCTTGACCATTATGCATCCAGAGGGCCTCGGAGGAGTCTGTGGAGGAATGGACACTGGTAAGTAAAATCTTAACTATCATATCCCCCACCCTACCTGCATGCTATCACACCCCCCCACCCTCACCCCCTCCCCTATCACTCCAACTCCTCACTAATGTACTAATAACACAAACCACCCATCCCAACACCAAGCCCTGCATGACACAACAAAGCATGGACACCCATCACTAAAGCATGCCCACAGCATATACCCATAACACCCCCCCAACCATCATCACACAAGCCCCCACACAGGAATGCTTGCACTGGGGTACACGCACACCCACCCATTGCACACCATGACACACACAGATGCAATAATCATGCTAACCACTACGTAACGTCACCAGACTGGAGGGTCCAGACATCTCTACTCCACCCACAGAAGAGGCCCACATTGACAACAGCAGCTTTGGCCAACTGGATCCAGATGACCAGCCCGGACCATCGTGGGCCTCGGGACAGTCGGTTCCCCTCGCACAGGCACAGCCCAACACTGACCTTCCACCCTCTGGTAACACCAGCACAGCACCCACCCAGCGGGCCCATACCTCCGTCCCCAGGAAACGTCAATCAGCTGTGTGTCCACCACTACAGGGAACCCAGGATAACCCACCACCCCAACAACAACAGGGACCTGGGGGCAGTGGTAGTGGGCACACGGTCCAGGGGACGGAGGCAAAGGAACACAGGGGAACTGAGAGGGCTGCTGTGCGACAGGGGGCGGACAGGCCAAGGGAACCCACTCTCCACAAGGCCCTCTCCTCCATCATGGGAGCATACCACCACTCCCAGGAGACAATGGCTACGGTCCTGGCCAAGTTTCAGGAGACCCAGCGCATGCAGGAGGAACAGTATTTGGGGTTCAGGGAGGAGCTCAGAACCATCAGCTCCGCCCTGGGCACGATCATAGGGGTGCTGAAGGACATACAAAAGACCATGAGGGACACCGTGGAACTCCAAGGGGCCCCTGACACTAGCCTGGACGATGAACTGCCCACCACCTCCGCCGGCGCTAGTGGACAGGACGCCCCGTCACAGGACCACCACACCAGCACCCCACCCCCTGCAGATGGTGAACCACCCCGCAAGCGGTTCTGTGAGATCCAGGAACAGGACAGAGCAAGATGGCAAGACCTCCGCCAGGAAATGAGACTACCCTGATTGTCCTCCCACTGTCCCACTTTGTTACCCTGTCCAGATTGGAACTGCCCCAGCTCCACTTCCTATGCCCATATGGGCAATGCACCTGTGAGACTAATAGACTGGACTCTGCCATGGACATTCCTCCACCATCACCCATCACCATTTTGCTACCCCCTCCAATAATTAGCACTTCAATAAACACCCTTGAACCACAAAACAATCTGGAGTCAGTCTGTGATTTTGAATTTTTTTATTATCTATGACAATGACAAAAACCGTTCGAAAATGTAATGTCAACCTACCTATGTTACACATCACAAGCCCATGAAGGATGCAAGCAGATGACACACGTTGGTAACCACACCTGTGAAACCGTAATGGAAATGTATCACTCAGTTAGCAAATACTACTTCAAATTGACAGACAGGATAGAGGTAGAAGTGTGAAAGTAAATGTAATAGTAACAAAATTGTTCTCACCTGTGTGTCACTGTTGTCAATGTCTTCTTCCTCTGCTTCCTCCTCATCACTGTCCACAGGCTCCACAGCTGCCACAACACCGTCATCTGGACCATCCTCCTGCAGAAAAGGCACCTGTTGTCGCAAAGCCAAGTTGTGAAGCATACAGCAGGCCACGATGATCTGGCACACCTTCTTTGGTGAGTAGAATAGGGATCCACCTGTCATATGGAGGCACCTGAACCTGGCCTTCAGGAGGCCGAAGGTGCGTTCGATCACCCTCCTAGTCCGCCCATGGGCCTCATTGTAGCGTTCCTCTGCCCTGGTCCTGGGATTCCTCACTGGGGTCAGTAGCCATGACAGGTTGGGGTAACCAGAGTCCCCTAATAGCCACACACAGTGCCTCTGGAGTTGACCCATCACATACGGGATGCTGCTATTCCGCAGGATGTAGGCATCATGCACTGAGCCAGGGAACATAGCATTTACCTGCGAGATGTACTGGTCTGCCAAACATACCATCTGTACATTCATCGAATGATAACTCTTCTTGTTCCTGTACACCTGTTCACTCCTGTAGGGGGGGACCAAAGCCACATGGGTCCCATCAATGGCACCTATGATGTTAGGGATATGTCCCAGGGCATAGAAGTCACCTTTAACTATAGCCAAATCCTCCACCTGAGGGAAAACGATGTAGCTCCTCACGTGTTTCAGCAGGGCAGACAACACTCTGGACAACACGTTAGAAAACATAGGCTGGGACATCCCTGATGCCATGGCCACTGTTGTTTGAAATGACCCACTTGCTAGGAAATGGAGCACTGATAGCACCTGCACTTGAGGGGGTATTCCTGTGGGATGGCGGATTGGTGACATCAGGTCTGGCTCCAACTGGGTACACAGTTCCTGGATTGTGGCACAGTCAAACCTGTAGCTGATGATTAAATGTCGCTCCTCCATTGTTAACAGGTCCACCAGCGGTCGGTACACCGGAGGATTCCGCCATCTCCTCACATGTCCCAGCTGACGGTGCCTAAGAAGGACAACAGCGACCACAGAGTCAACCAATTCTGAGGTATGTACCCACAGCTACACAGAACACGACACTAAATACAAAATTCTTTCTGTATGTGTGTTGAGTCTAGGCCTAGGTATGTGTGACGCAGTTGTAAATGAAGCCATGTGGGCCCCTGAAATGCCAGCTGCCTGACCTCTAAACTGGGACAATGGGATGTGAGGTAACTCCGCTGGCGTTGTACACCGTCGCGGTAGGCGGTCGTAGACCGCGGCGCAATGCTACATTGGTTAACATTGGACCCTATGGGTCCCAGGAGCCAATGATGAAGTGCGCCGGCGGTGATGATACGCACCGCCGCGGACGTCACCGCTGCGGACATGACCGCCATTTTCTATCTGTTCAATCACTCGATACCTGATCTTCGACAGGAGAGGACCTACACTACAAGTGCTGCTGTGACCTCGGTCTGGAAGAGACAATGGCTGGTGCGTCTGGGGAAAGGGCCCCTGCCTTCACTGCACAGGAGTTGGAGAAGCTCGTGGACGGGGTCCTCCCCCAGTACACGCTACTCTACGGTCCTCCAGACCAACAGGTAAGTACACAGGGAGCACGTTGTATGGGCTATGCCTGGGTGGAGAGGGCTGGATGTTAGTTGGAAGGGGGCAGAGTTCAGGGAACATGAAGGACTGTGAATGCATGTGCCACATCGCAAGGGTAGGGGTGGAGGCCACTCACATCGACGGTGCAGTTGGTAATGACTTCTCTTCTTCCCCTGTGCATGTCATGTACGTCAGCGCCCACCAGAAGAAGGACATTTGGCGTGCCATCGCCAAGGATGTCCGGACCCTGGGGGTCCACCAGAGACAGGGCACCCACTGCCGGAAAAGATGGGAAGACATTCGCCGCTGGAGCAAGAAGACGGCGGAGGCTCAGCTGGGGATGGCCTCCCAACGTGGGAAGGGTGCCTGTCGCACCATGACCCCCCTGATGTTCCGGATCCTGGTGGTGGCCTACCCTCAGTTGGATGGGCGCATGAGGGCATCACAGCAGACACAAGGGGGTGAGTACACTCACATTCTGATGACTTTGCGCGCAGTGGAGGGGTCTGGGTGGGGGGGGAGGGCTGTGGGTTTCCCTAGGCCAGGGCGAGTTCTGTAGGCTAGGCACCTCCGGAATGCAGGCCATGTGCCACTCCACCCCACCTCTGTAGAGTGGCAAGTACAGGTATACATGCCCCTGTGTCATCTATGTGGGCAGATGACACTCATAGCCATGTAGGCCATATCCTAGGAACTGCATCTGTAGAGGCCAAGAGCACGGCGTAGTGCAGTGGGCTGCTGTGTCTGTATTGTCTGCCAACGGTAGCGGTAAGCCATGCACTCAACCTGTCTTTCTTCTGTTTCCCCACCCCTTTTTGTGCTCTCCCTGTTCTTTTGTGCATCAGCATCATCAGGCTGAGGTACAGTGGCACCGGAGCACGAGGGGGCTGCATCCCACATGGCCATGGAGGGCCACATCACGGACTCAGAATACACCAGTGGGATGGAGGGCGAGGGGAGCTTCACGTCGGTCACCAGATCAGCAAACAGCGACACGGACTCGTACTCCGATGGGAGCTCCCTTGTGGTGGCAGCCCCATCTGTGCCCCCCACTTCTACAGGTACAGCCGCCACCCCCCCATCAGCACCGCCCTCCCAGCAGCCCCTCAGCCTTCGCTCCGTGCCCGCTCATCCAGGAGGGTGGGCATCACCTTCGCCCCAGGCACCTCAGCCCCTGCCCCTGTCACCCCTGCTGCCCTCAGTGAGGAGGCCATTGACCTCCTCAGGTCACTCACTGTTGGGCAGTCTACCATTGTGAATGCCATCCAGGGTGTAGAAAGGGAGTTGCAACACACTAATGCATTCCTGGAGGGCATTCATTCTGGTCAGGCTGCCCATCATCGAACCCTGCTATTTCTGGCCTCAGCACTGATGGCAGCCATTGTCCCTGTCTCTAGCCTCCCCCCTCCAACTTCCTCCACCCAGACCCAATCCCCTGTACCCCAGCCTATCCCAAGCAGACCATCAGACCAGCCTGCACACACCTCAACACACAAGGGCAGCTCAGGCAAACATAGGCACCACACATCCCACAGGCACTCACACAAGCATCACCCACATACAGACACAGCAACATCCACTGCCTCCACTGTGTCCCTCTCCTCGTCGTCTCCCTCCTCCCACCCAGTCTCATCTACACTCTCACCTGCATGCACTACCACTACAGCAACTAGGACTCGCACCAGAACACCCAGCACCACACCCCTCTCACCTGCACTCACCACCCCCACTACCATTTACACGTCCCCTGTGTCCTCTCCCAGTGTGTCTGTGACGCCCCCTCCCAAAGTACACAAACGCGGGCACCCACACACCCAACATCCATCCACCTCACGACAGCCTCCAGAACATGCACCTGCACCCAAATCATCTAAAGTTACACCTCCTACAACCACCTCCTCTTCCTCCACTCCCAGACCCCCTCCAGCTACCCGTCCCAGTGTTCATCAGAAACTTTTCCTGAGCAACCTTGACCTCTGTCCCACCACCCCCCCTCCAATTCATAGGTCCCGTACTAGCACCTCAGCCAAAAAAAAGTCCTGTACCAGTGGTGCGTGTTAGAGGTATGTGGAGTGCACCGGGCACCAGGGCAGCCAGTGTGACACGGAGCCAAAGCACTGCCAGTCCACCCCCTGTAAAGCACCAGAAGTTGGGCAGTGCCCGACGGGAGAGGGGGAAGACTCCTGCAGCAAAGCCGCTCACAAGGGTCCCGGGGGGAGTGTCGAGTCAGCTGTGACTCCTCCCAAGGTGGGGAAGGGGCAGAAGAAGTCTCCAAAGTTTGGTAAGAGCAGCACGGCGGAGAAGGCTGCCATCCTCCCTGCTGGCCAGGACGCCACCGCTAGCCCCATCGTCACTGGTCTGGAGACCACCACCAGAGTCAGTGCCCAGGAGGGCAGCACTATCGTCACTGGTCCGGAGACCACCGCCAGAGGGCAGCAGTATCGTCACTGGTCCGGAGACCACCGCCAGAGTCAGTGCCCTGGAGGGCAGCACTATTGTCACTGGTCCGGAGACCACCACCAGAGTCAGTGCCCAGGAGGGCAGCACTATCGTCACTGGTCCGGAGACCACCGCCAGTCAGTGCCCAGGAGGGCAGCACTATCGTCACTGGTCCGGAGACCACCGCCAGAGTCAGTGCCCTGAAGGGCAGCACTATCGTCACTGGTATGGAGACCACCAACAGAGTCAGTGCCCTGGAGGGCAGCACTATCGTCACTGGTCCGGAGACCACCGCCAGCGTCAGTGCCCTGGAGGGCCCCGGCAGCCACAGCCCCGCTGGGCACTGAGGGACCGTCATGCCACTCACAGTTGCACAGGTCAGAGACAGCAAAGTCAAGCCCCGCTGAACAGGGCAAAGACCGCTGAACAGGGCAAAGACCGCCATGGCAAGCACCGCTGAACAGGGCAAAGACCGCCATGGCAAGCACCGCTGAACAGGGCAAAGACCGCCATGGCAAGCACCGCTGAACAGGGCAAGCACCGCTGAACAGGGCAAAGACCGCCATGGCAAGCACCGCTGAACAGGGCACGGCCAACTCAAGCATCGTTAGCCCATGTGCGGCTGGGACAGTGACAGAACTGGGACTGTCACGGGGAGCGTGATGCACTCTGGGCACCAGTCCCCCTCCAGAACCAGTGGAGAACTGCATCCACTACCTGAATCCTTCACAGGATGAAGCACTCTGGGCACCAGTCTCCCTCCAGGACCAGTGGAGAACTGCATCCACTACCTGAATCCTTCACAGGATGAAGCACTCTGGGCACCAGTCCCCCTCCAGGACCAGTGGAGAACTGCATCCACTACCTGAATCCTTCACAGGATGAAGCACTCTGGGCACCAGTCCCCCTCCAGAACCAGTGGAGACTGTTATCCACTTGAGAGTCTGTGGCTTTGCACACCCCAGGATGGTACAGTGGGCAACCCACCCACTGGAGAGACTTGAGAGACTGTGGCTTTGCACTCCCCAGGATGGTACAGTGGGCATGGAGCCCCCTCGTGGATCTGGCGTGGTGCTGTCATCCGGCTGAGGTGCCCCCCCTTCCCCCTGAGGTGCCTGTTGTATTTCTATCTGATGCCCCTGCAGTGTTCTCTCCATTTGTGGACAGGTATTGTGTGTGGGCCTCGCCCATGCATTGTGGGCCCAGTGGTCCACGGACATTGAATTGTGCATACCTGCACTACTAATCGTGATGTATATATTTGGAATGTGTATATATTTCTATATATATGAGCTTACTGTATTTGGATACATTACAATGGTTGTACTGATTTCCTTTTGTCTTTGCATTCTTCCGGGGGGATTGGGGGTTGTTACTGTGATGTTTGGAAATGCATTTGTGTGTGTGTTGTAGTGTGCGAGGGTCAGGTTGGGGGTGGGGGTGTTGCGTGTGTGTGTCCCTGACTTTTGCCTCCCCCCTCCCCTATGTCGTAGGTGCAGTACTCACCGTTGTCTTCGGCGCCGCCGTTGCTGATGTTCGTAGAGGAGCAGGAAGACAAGCGCAGGGAGTATTTGGAGTTCCGGCTCCATGTTGGCCTCCTTCCTCGTGGATGTGTTAAGGTGAGCGTTTTCCCATTGCAAAAGCTGTTTCCGCCGTGTTTTTATCCACCGTGAATCCGCCCCGGAAAAGGTGGCGGATTGGTGGGTTTGTAATAGTGTGGGCGGTACATTGTCCTCCGCCTGTCTGTTGCCGGTGACCGCCGCGCTGCTTGCCTGTACCGCCGTGGCGGTCGGAGTGTTAAAGTGGCTGTCTATGTTGGCGGTTTCCGCCACGGTCATAATTCCCTTTTTTTTCCGCCAGCCTGTTTGCGGTATTACCGCAGCTTTAAAACCGTCCGCCAGGGTTGTAATGACCCCCAATATTTTTCCAAAACAAATCCTCATGGAAGAAATATTTTCTAAAAAAGAATCTCTGAATGTTGCCCACAAGATAAGTTTTGGGTCAATGAACCTTTCCATGAAGCTGTGAATTATAGCATCTTGAAAAAACTGGTTGCCAAAATTACAATTTCAAGCACTTCTAGCTTAATCTCAGCAGACTTTGAGGGACATTTAGACCCTGATGCCCCAGGCACCGAGGTCCTGATTGAACATAGGCAGCAGACACCTGCTGGATCAGAGGGGAATTTTAACAATTGGAGAGTTCTGCCAATGTGTGGGGACATTACCAAAATACAGGATTGGGGGCCCCAAAGTAGGGAGCAATATTTAGCTCCTTGATGCCATTCATATTGAGTAGAGCAGATACACGTTTGCCATTTGTCCTAAGCTGACTGTATCCAGTGAAAGGGTTTTAGTCTGCTTTTTCCAATGCTTGGGGCATCTGCTTGAACTATTGGATCATATTATCATGTTTGCTAAGAATATCTGTAATCATCACAGCTTAATCTTTTTTCTATGAACATTGGCAGACTAATGATTGCTTGAAGATGTTTTCAAATAAATGGGATAGACAGTTGACAATAAAACTTGTGTTTTTAAGTCCCCAAAAAGAGTTGATCAATGGTTAAGAAAATTCAAAATGCATATTCTAATTCAAATATGTTTATTCCATTTTATTTTAAATGATGAGAGAAATGATTCTTTCAAAGTTAATGGCTCTGCCAGCCAACAAGTGTTTTGCCCTCCTGAGCGTCATCAAGTCAGGGGCTTTTTTCAAGGCTCCATGCAGTTTACCACTAACATATTCAAACATATCAACAGCCCTACTCATTTGAAAATAGCCTTGTTGGATGTGGGTTTAGAGGGTCTTTGCCCACTTTTAAGAATAGGCAGTCTTTTTTCAAATATCAGGCCACTTGAGGGTAGCGTTAGCCCCTGGTGCATACCCCTTCCCATTTTTAATCATTGCTAAAGGGTGTCTCAACTTTTACAACCCAGCTACAGTAGAAACAGAAAGTTTGCTATTTTTAACACAGATGGGTGAAATATAATAGCAGTCAGTGAATACTCAACCAGGTATGGTGTTGATATTTTCTATAGTGTGTGGTGCCATTTGGGTTGTGCAGTGTGCCATCAATGTTCCAATAGATAATGGATGTCATCTTGTCCAACATCTCATGGTACTGTTTCTAGCCAAATGGGATATTGTGTCATGAACGCAGATAGGAACATCAGAAGCCATTGTTGTACCCTGATGACAAAAAAACAAGGAAATGTTACCAGGAAACTTTCAGGCTGGTACACATAAAGACTTTCAATCGTCCAGTCTCTCTTCTGGGAGATAACAAGTGAGGAACAAACCTCTATACCTCTATTCTCGTGTATCTTGCTCCAGCAATAGTCCCATTTTCTTGCCAGTGCTGGAAACATTGCTTAATGTAATAGAGGCCCATGGAACCACAACTGATTGTTAGGCAAATTCTCTTGTGTAAGATGACCACCACATAAATGTAATAAACAGCCATCGCCATTGATAAGAGAATTCCTTACAGAACCTCATTGGTTCGCCAACCAGGCCTCTTGCAGCCCTGCAGAGGTTGGAGCACTGCTCATACCAACGCAACAGGTCATGTCTTCTTTACACCCTAGATGCATTGTGTACTCCCTTACGTTGTTAAGACTTCCATATGCTGTGTTACTCACTCAAGTAATCTTCCACTCACATATGTGCAAATGTCCTGCCAAATTACCTTTAAATCCCAGTGCCTTTTTTTCCTTCATATCCATTCAGGTCCTTTCCTCCTGGCTTCCTTATCCTCCGCTTAGAACCTTTTTCCCTGGATCTTCATGGCTTGTTCCTCACTTATGCATTCTTCCCTTCACACACCTTCAATCCCTGCCAAAAGTCCTGCCCTGCCTCCAAAGCCCTTGTTATGCAAGTATCTTTATACCACATGCCATCTGCTCCATTCACGCAAGCAAAAGACAAAAGGTCCTACAAGGGAGTAGTATAACGCTAGACTTCCACGGCAATAGTTGTGCAAAACTCAAATTAATTTGGTTCAAATTAAAGCAAGTTTACTAACACAAAATCTTGGTTCTGCTAATAATTCATTTTTGGTTTAGACTGATACAAAACAGGTGCATCTAAAGGTGAGACGGTGCACTGCAAGTGAGGTAGTCAGAGATAAGCACTAAAGTGCTATACAATATATAAATATGTACACATGACTGGTGACCATATCCAGAAGAGATAAATCACCCACAAGCAATGAGTATAGGTGTCCCTAGTCAACCTTTCAAAGAACCAGACAGCGTTAAATGATAGTTGATGTTTCGACCCATAAGATTACTCAGCTAAGGGTCATCATCAGCACAACATATTATGCGGGATGCACCTGCCGAGGTCAAAGGTCCACCCTGTCAATAGACCAGTGTTGCAAAAGTGGTGATCTGTCCACAATGCTGTGCAATGAGTATTCATAACCAGCTGCAAGGGGGGCAGACCATTCTTTGTCTTAGACCACATGCACTGGCCAGATTTACATACAAGCTTTTATGAAAATGGGGTGAGCGCGTGTGGTCTAAGATGAAGAACCCGAGTTGTCGTTGTCTCTGAGCACAACCAACCTTGTTGGGAGAGTTTTCTCCTACTCTGCAGCACAGGGAGCCTGATGAACAGTTTCCAAAGGGGAACTGTATAGTCTGTCTGGATGTGGTTGTTAGTCATGTGTATATATTTATATATTGTATAGCACTTCTGTTGAATTCATGTGTATTTTTCACAACTATTGCATTGAAAGTCTAGGGTTATACTTCCCCCTTGTAGAACCTTTTGTGTTTTGTGTTTTGTCTTTTGTTTACCTTACCCGTGTCCAAGCATTACTGGGTAGCCCCTTAAGACCCTCCATGCAAGAACTGGTGTTGCACACCACCTGCACTTCTCACTAGCCCAGATGCTGTGTTCATGGTATGTGCCTGCTCGTGTCACTTTCCAACCATGGAGAATTTAGCGGTCACACTGTCTACTCACAATGTTTATCAAAGTGGACAGTGGACTGCTCAGACCGTACACTTTTTGCGTTACAACCACAGCACTGTCACCCGCTACATGTAAGTATGCATGCTAGCCTCTGCCAAGGTCCAGTCCACAGGGTTGTCTTGTACACTGCCAATGTCTTTGAACTCCACAGCATGTGCGCTCTCTTACACCTTCTATCCCTGAGCATCTAGCAGTCTATTCAAGTCTGAACTCCTTGTTGAAACCTGGAGCACCAAACCTCTGACATAGATCAGACAGCGTAACACCTGCTAAACCAGGCATCTGCTGATCTGGTGATTTCCATACTGGGTGAGGCTAGATGAAGCCCCTGACGTATGACTGGGGATGGTATTGTGTTGCACTCGTTAGCACCTAATGACAGACTATGGTGTGTGTGTTTCACAGAAAAAAGAAGTTAGTTACTGTTTGCAGTGAACTATAGTCCCCACTTCCTGCCAATCCAGTTACCAAAAATAGTAGATAACTGAGCTGGTGGGTCTATGTGATTAGCGCTATGGGGGTCATTATGACCCTGGCGGAAGGCGGAGAAGCGGCGGTAAGACCGCCAACAGGTCTTTTTGTATTATGACCATGGCGGTTACTGCCATGGTCATCCGCCGGTTCTCCGTTCCGCCCACCGGGCTGGAGACCTGGGTCTCCAGCCCAGCGGCCGTCACTATACCGCCAGCGGTATTTTGACCCGGCTTACCGCCGTGGATTTCCTGCAGTTGGAACGCCATGAAATCCATGGCGGTAAGCACTATCAGTGCCAGGGAATTCCTTCCCTGGCACTGATAGGGGTCTCCCCCACCCCCCACCCCCACCCGACTCCCTCCCCTACACCCCCCACCACCCCTGCCACCCCCCAAAGGTGGCAGGGCCCCCCTCCCCACCCTGACCCTCAACATCACAGAAACTCACACACACACGACACGCACGCAGGCACCACCAACACACACACGCACACACACCGACATACATGCCTACATCCACACACACAGTCAGACACGCACACCCACATACAAACATACACGCACACATCCATACCGACATACCCACAGGCATACACGCACTCATTGCAAAACACGCAACACCCCCGCAAGCATACACGCACTCACACACCCCCTCTACATACACAGACGCACACCCCATGCACCTACACAACACACAACACCCCCCCACCCCCCTAACGGACGACCGACTTACCTGTTCCGTTGATGCTCCGGGAGGGGACGGGAGCCATGGGGGCTGCTCCGCCGACACCACACCGCCAACAGAACACCGCCACGCCGAATCACAGGATGTGATTCGGTGGGCGGTGTTCTGTTGGCGTGGCGGTGAAGCAACCTCCACTTCCCCGCCGCCTGCCAGTATGGCTGTTGGCGGCTCTCTGTCTGTAAAAGGAAGGAGAGCAGCCAACAGTCATAATACGCCGAGCGGCAAACCGCCACTACTGGCAGTCTTCCGCATGGCAGGCCCTCGGCGGTCTTGTAAAAAGACCGCCGAGGTTGTAATGACCACCTAAGTCTCTTTCAAAATGCGATTTTACAAATATTATTTTAATATATTTTCACCCAATCCTGTTAGGTAGAATTTAGTGCAGACGTGGGATGAGTATGCCCAAATTACACGTTGTGTGGTAGAATATCTGTCACAAAGAAATGGTACAAAATGTTTGTGGTGAAAACATTGAGAACAATATAATGTAAATTATGAAATGATCATGGTCCAAAACATTGATAGTATAATAATAAACATACATATTACAATACAATGAGTATTACAATAAATAATAATGTAATTTTAATATTAAAATATAAATAACAATCATTATACACATATACTCAAAATTAGTTATTAAATAAAAACATATAATTTTAAATATATAATTAATAGTTATATAAAAAATATTAACATAGATGTTCAATTTATTCATCCATTATAAATATTTTAAAGTATCTAAATCCAGTTTATTAATACATTTATTTACGCCTTTGTCTAAAAAACTAAAATATTAATAATTTACAATTAGCTCTTAAAGTACATACACAGGTTAATATTCAACAAACATTTAATATACTTAATTCTTCAAGGTCCCAATTGTACAAATCATGTATTGTTCCAAGTCACCGCATGAGTTTCGTACCCTTATTGAAAATGTTCCCATATTTTCCTGCTTGCTAATGAAAAAACACCTATTGCACAAATCACATCAAAGAATTGCATATGAAATAAAAATTTAGATGCCTCCCAAAGCTTGGATTCTCCGATTTGTTTAAAACTGGCTTAAAAATCTACTTCGTTCCCTCCTAATAACAACCAGTCTAATAAAATGTGTGCATTGGAGCATTTTATCTGCAGCCCGCATTCACAAAGACCCCCATTTTCTTTTAGCCACATGGCCTTCTCTACCCCAAAATACATAATATTGATTTATCTCGATTCAATTCTAAGAAGTTCCTGTCTCATAATAGGTTTGCCGTTGATGATAAATATTATTTTGCCATGAGTCCCATGAATGTGAAGTAGACGTCTTTGTGAGAATGTATCTAAAGCCTCTACCTCTAGAGATCTAAATAAAGTACTAGTTTTACTACATAACAAGGGAGAGGGCCTTTAATAGCCAGTAGAGCCCGCTACAGCGGGCTCTAATGCTATTAGAACATTCTGCCACTCAGGGCAGAATGTTCTATTAAATAAAACAAATTCCTCACGAAGTCCGAGGGGATAAAAATCCCCTGGGGCTCCGTGAGGCTTTGTTCACAGCTCTTGCTGTGAACAAAGAGAACATTGGAATGTTGGCGCTGCGGGCTTTTGCCAGTAAAAGCCCGGAGCACTCCATTGTTTTCAATGGAGCTGCCAACGTTCCAATGTTCTAAACAGTAAATAATGCATTAACACAATAGAAAATGAATTTTTAGAAAAAAAATATGGTTAAAGATGTATAATTGTAAATTAAATGGGTTTAAGTTCATTCCAGAGCCAGTAATATCTAGTAAACCCCTCCAATTCAAAATTATTAAAAAAGTAAATAAACAAAAACAGCAAAGGGGGGGGACTTAGCAACCTAAGTATGGATCTCCGGCCGATGCGGGAGAAATAAGCAGCAGTGCTACCTATGCTCCCCATCCATCTCCATCACTCAGCACGGAATGTGTGCAGCGATGTTGCTGGGCCGTGAACTGGCATCTGGGCTTCAATCCCCGACGAGGGGACCGCGCAGCCCGGCACTGTCTCGGAGGCCCCATGGTGACAGGGGCTTTGGGTGGGACTGCTAAGTCCCGCCACCGTCTTACCCTCCCCCTCCGCTGGAGCAGGACCGATTGAACGGAATGGCGAGCGGATGTAACAGCTGGAACTGGAGGTATGTGGTGGGCCCCCTGGAGTGGGTGTGGGCTGTGGTGCAGCCTTTTTTTTAAGTGGGCCACTGCTGAGAGTGGGACTGCTGCACTGGCCTTGTGAGAAACTACTTCTGACCTCCACAAAGACACACCCCGCACCCGGCTGATGCATCAGTGCCCTGAGGCTCCGTCTTTCAAACCGGCCACTCGATCCTTGTTCTGTGCCATGGCGTGGCCTCCTGGCTACGTTCGGTGCCCACCGCAGCATGCCTGCACTCACCCCACTGCGTGCGTGGTGCCCCCTGTGGAAGGTAACTGTAGGAGGCATGCTCTGTGGGTTCCCCCTCATTTCCTGTCTGAGATGGGGCCCGGCCTGTGGATTCCCCTTGGCCTTGTCTCCTTGTGACCACTGCTTGGCAGGCATTGGGGGCCTCCACAAACAAGCAGCTCTGCTCTATTGGTGACATTGAAGACTCACCCTGATCCGTCTGCTTCTGAACTGTGACTTGAAGGTACCCTGTTCCCCTGCAACTACAGATATATACACATCTGATCCCCTCAGAGGCCCCGAACATTGAGGGGAGTAGCAACCATTGCAAGAAACCCCCCCCCCACCATCCTCTTAGTAGCTCAGTCATGAACATATTAAGCATTTTCCATTTGTGCACCAGTCCCTGCCTGCTGTGCCACTTCATATCCACCTGCCTCATTTACTTTTTATGATGGGCTGCAGTGATCTAAAACAGCGCAAACTGCTCTTTGAGCAGCCCTAACCCAACTGATGACTGAACTCCCATTCTGATGTGGATGAGCCTGTAGACAATGGTGTGGGACTAGACCCCTCTGCTGGCACCACAACCATAATGGCCGAGATACGTGCCGGTTTTTGCTCCATTGACGCATGCTTTGACACCCTCACCATTCACCTTCACCACATGGGCGAGCATTTGGAGCGGCCAAACTAGATGGGGTGGAAGAAAGGGTTTCTGGCCTAGAAGACAACGCCGGTACCATGAAAAAGTGCCTAGAGGGGCTTGAATGTATTCTGAAGATTGTAGTGGCTAAGAACGAGGACTTAGAGGTGCACTCACAACGTAATAACATTCTAATAATAGGCATTGTAAAAGCTACCAATATGGGCCACCCAGACACCTCCTTACAGAGCTTTTTGATTGTGGCAGTTTCACTTCCACCTTTGTGGTTGAACGCATCCTAAGGTCATTGGGCCCCAAGCCTCCCATTGGAGCACTGCCTTGTCTGATCACAGGGCGTCTCCTTAACTACAGAGATCGAGACACAGCACTGTGATTAGCCCACGAACATGGACCTCTGCAGTATCAGGGCTCTGTCATCTCTCTCTGTCTCGACTTACAGCCACCGTTAAGGAGGCCGGTTGCAAGTACTCTGACGCTAAGAATGCTTTCCATAAAATTGGCCTCAAATACACTATGTTATATCCCACAAGTCTCTGTGTTGAGGTAAGAGAACGAACCCGGATTTTTTACACACCTGCTGACGTCTTGACTTTTTGCAAACAACACACCACTGCAGATGCCTCCTCTCATTGCAACCCCCCGATCGGTCCCCTTTACCATCATCATTGAGACAACGGTCCATGAACTGAGAGATGGCTTCTCCTTGTACTCTGAACCCTGGAGTTGTTGACACTTGCCATGATGCATTTTCCTCCCTCCCTTTCCCCACAGGGGGGATGAGGGCATGGAGGTGTTAAACTTCATTCATTCACAATGTGCCCGTTATAGAGCATATGTCTCTTTCATTTTGGTTTGCAGTACTGTTTATATCCTTTGCAGGTATCAATGTAAAGGTGTCCTGCACTGCCGGAGCGTTGGTGTACACTGCACTGTTAAAATTCGGGATGTTTATGTTCGGATTGGAATGTTTCCTATGGGGATGTCTTGTCATCTGGTGTGGGTGGGGGATTTATTAATTGTTTAACATATGTTTGTATGTTTTTTAGCACTTCCGGAAGCTCCATTTACTTTCTTTCCTAGACCCAACTCCTTTTTCCTTATAATCATAGATGACACCATGTGACAATATACAATACAAGGCAGACATCAGTTTCTTCACATGGAACATTCGTGGCCTCAACAACCAGGGAAGGGAAAGCAGGTCCTTCCTTACCTCTCCCACCGTGGGGTCAAGGTGGCATTCCTTCAAGAGATGCTCCTACCTCCTCGCTTGTCCCATACATTTTCAGCCACCTGTGGAGTGCACCGCGACTTCTCATGTTACAGCTCTTTTCATGGGGGTTTGTATACTTCTTCACAAGAATGTCCCTTTCTCCCTCACTACGAGTTTTATTGATCCTAATGGCCATTATGTATTGCTATTCGGTATGCTGGTAGGTTTGCATGTCTTTTTGGCTAATGTGTATGGCCTAAACATTGATGTGCCTGACTATTATCAATTCATACATTACCTTATGGGTCGTGAGGATGAAAGGTCATCATTATGGGAGGTGACTTTAATTTGATATTGGATCCCCAGGTAGACACTACCAGTACCCATATATGCGGTAAACCCCCGGCCCGTGCTGCCCTTCAAGATATCATTGACAGCCACACTCTACATGACACCTGGCATGCACAGCATCCGACAACCATGGACAACACGTTCTATTCCTCGCAACATAATATTTGGATGAGACTTGATTACTGGTCCCTCTCTGCCAATAGTGTGCCTTGGGTATTGGCTAGTACACATTTACCTCGTATGTTTTTGGACCACTCCTCGGTCAGCTTAGCTTTCCATACGGTTACGGCTTGGAATGATCTTGGCGATTCCCAAATGTAGCTCTGTATGAGCCTGTTTTTCGCTCTGAACTACATGCTGCTGTGGAAGTTTATTTCACTCTTAATATCGGGTTGGTTGATACACAGGCTACCCTTTGGGAAGCCTTTGAAGCATATATCCATGGAGTTTGTATTTCCAAACATGCTGGCATATTGCGTGCCATTAGATCACAATTATTGCGACTCGAGTTGGACTTGCAAGATCTCGACCGTGCAGACGCAGAGCATAATGGTCCCCACAACTTTACTATTTACCAAAGGGCAATAATAGTTCCTTAGCGATTCCATCACATACAATAAAGTTGTTCAGGCTATTGATTCCCTTGCTGGGATTAAAGATCTTGGTTTGGATGGCCTCATGGGTGCCTTCTCCAAGGCCCACAGACAACTCTTGGTGCCCAATTTCCTTGCTGTGTATACTGAATCCCTTGAAAAGGCTCGCTTTCCACCTAGTCTACATGAAGCTGTGATCACACTTCTTCCTAAGTCAGGCAAAGACCTCTGCCTATGCTCCTCCTATAGCTCTCTCTCCTTACTTAACTTTGACAATAAAATACTGCTAAAGTTCTTGCTACCCGCTTGCCCTTGCTAATGGAAACAAGTTACCACACCTGACCAATCCAGATTCGTTCCCCATGGATCCACCTACCTTAATTTGCAGACCTTCTTCGCATTGCTAAATAAAATCTCCCCCACGGTCCCTGCGATGGTGGTGTTATTAGATGCAGAAAACGTGTTTGACTCCCTGGAGGGGACATTTTTTAGTCCAGTTCTGAATACATTTGGTCTCCCTCAGATCTCTGATCATGCTTCCGTATTTGGACCTTGTGGCCAGGCTGCAAGTAAATGGTTCCCTGTCGGGAACTTTCTCCGTCACTTTGGGGACTAGGCAGAGATGCCCTCTCTCCCCTTTACTTTTTATCCTTGCCACAGATCCTTTGGCTCACCACCTTTGGGAGAGATTCCTCCACTGAGGCTTACAACTTTCCCGTGGTCCCCTTTTACTTTCCACGTATGCAGATGATATATTGATCTTTCTCCTCCAGCCTGCTGAAAATCTCCCCTCATTGATTAGTGAAGTTACACAGTATGGAATGTATTCTTCAATTCAACTGGGCCAAATCAGAAATCTTTCCAATAACCGAATGTACCATTCCAACACCCATGGCCTATCCGCTCACCTGGAGCAGTGGATGCTGCTCCACCCTCACTGCATGTCAGTCCATACATTGCCACGCCTATAACGATGCAGTCATAGGCATGGCGGTGTATGGAGGTGCGGTGATGCCGGCGGAGCAGCATCCAAGGAGCCCATTCCCTCCCGGAGCAGCGCCACGGAACAAGTAGGTGCTGCCCGAGAGGGAAGGGGTGGTGTGTTTGAGTGTGTGAGTGTATGGGGGTGTGCATGAGTGTTTGTGAAGGGGGGCATTGTGTATCTGCATGTATGAATGAGTGTGTGCATGCAGGAATATGGGTGCATGTGGATCGGGGGTTGGAGTTTGGGAACCTGTTTGGAGGTGGGGCGGTGAGGGATGGTGAGGGGGGTATGGGGAGGCCAACAGGGAGATTGGAGGGAGGAGGGATGGGGGTTCGTTTTTTGGGGGTTCAGGGTGTGAGGGGTGGGGGTGGTTCTAGGTGCTTGGGGGAGTTGGGTGGGGGTTGTGGCAAAGGGGAGCCTGGCATGTCACATACAGGTGACAGGAATGAGAATTCCTGTCACCCATATGCTTTCTGCCAGGGATTACCTAGCGGGGTATCGCGCCAGGAAATCCCTGGTGGAAATGGGATCATTATCCCAACCCAACATCAGACTGGCCTCCACCGCTGGGTCGAAAGTGCCTACCGTCGACCCGGCAGTCGTTTCTGGCTTGGCGGTGGGAGGTAGTGAACTGGCTGCTTTGCTTTGCAGGCAGTTCACTACTGTGTTCAGAATATGGTGGTCTGGACCGCCATGCCGTTGGCAGTAATGACCGCCACCACCGGCGTGGCGGTCATTACCGGCATGTTCAAAATGAGGGCCTTAATTACAGGCCTACGATCGACTAGCTCTACACCCAGATAGACCTCTGAATCAAGCTTCTGCTCTCCATGGCTGGTTGAATAGCCCTTTAAAAATGGTCATTCCCCCTCGGCTCATTTACCTTTTCCTTAATGTTCCCCTTCCCCTAACACATCTTTTTTTCAGCACACCTTCGTGGTCATTTTCTGAAATTGATATGGGCTGACCACCATCCCTGCATTCGCTGGAAAATCTTGACCCTCCCGTATGGTTTTGGGGTCCCGGGTCCATTGTTTTATTACTTGGCTGCCCATTGCCAATACACACACCTCTGGTACCATCCAGATGCCCGGATTCCTTACTTCACACCAGAGAGAGACCCCCCCATTTTCCCTGAGGGGATACCCTTGGATCCCTCTGATATTCAAACACTCTCCACAGCTTGACGAAGGCTCCTCTACACATGGTGGGAGTCCTCCTCTACTCCCCCTACACTCCACTGATCGACCATCCATGGCTCCCACTCACCCGAGAGAAGTTGGTGCAGCAATTCCTCTATTGTTGAGAACTCCATACTGTAGGAGGTGTCTTCCCAGATGGCCATGTACTTTTTCACTCTGATGATGTTAGATTCCACAATGCTTCCTAGATGGACCGTTTCTTGCTCGCTCAACTCCACCATACCCTACGCTCCCAAGTCCCTTCCTATCCGCTAGCTCCTGACAATTTCCCACCTCTGACCTTACTTATCGTGAACCCTGAGGGCGACCATCTATTTTCTCAACTATACTGGGCCTGCATTGCGCTTACACCTGACTCCACTCACAGGGCACGGTGGCATGGGATGCAGACTTGGGTGCCTCCTCTCGGACAAAGTTTGGTCTTATTGGTGTTTCCAAATCAAGTTAGTTTCTGTAAATCATAAGCACAAACTGTTACATTTTAAATTTCTACATGTTGTCTACACAATGCCCAAACTCCTAGTGCGCATTGATTCCGCACACCCTTCCCAATGCCCTAAATGCCAAACCCTAGATGCCGATTTCGCCCATCTCACTTGGACATGCCCTTTTATTAATCAGTATTGGACCACAATTTTTTCCTTCCTTTCAGCCATTATTGGTGTCACTCTCGAACCCAGTCCACTGATGGCCCTCTTGGAATGCACCTATGACATCCCACTGGGCACTCGGCGTTTTGCATCTATTGCTCTTTTACTTGCAAAACACAAGATAGCTATTCATTGGGGCAGCAAACATGCTCCTAAAGATTCTGTTTGGCGCGGAGTATGTCCAAGTGAGAAAAAGTTAGCAATGACTACACAAAGCTACGACCCCACGTCTCCTGACCCAAATATATCTGGTCTCCTCTACAAGACTCTCTCTTTTCCCTGGAACGAGATGTCTCGTATTGAATGTTTCACTATCACCTATTATGATCTGCCATAAAGATAATTTTTCCTACTAGATCTATGGATGTCTTCTCAGTGTACAAAATTGCAAAGTCTGGTCCTTTCATGCTCCCACTCCCCTATTTTCCCCTTCAACTTCATCTGTTTCGGTTGTATTTTTTGAAACAGTCTAAATATAAGTGCAAAACAACCCTGTTAAAACACACTATTCTAACTAAAATCCCACAAAATTGGGGAGAATCTATATATTAGGGGATTAACATTTACTACCCTAATGTTTTGTCTAACAAATATTAGGGAAAGTGCCTACATTGAGTAGAAGTACCATATTTTCAATTCTAACACCAGTCTAAGAAACACTGGAAAGTGCATACATTTAAGGAGGGATCAGATTTACTATTCTAAGGTTGGTGTAACAAATACTGTGTAATGTGCCTACATTGGGGGAGGTGTGGGTATCCTTCAAGCTCTCCCCAACATCACACACTAACAACTAATAAACTTTGTTACAATAAAAAACAATTAATATGTAATTATAATGTACTTACTTTTCAAATGAAAGCATTATGCACTCATTCCACTGATATACATCACCTGCCAAAAAATATCAAAAAAGTAAAATACATAGGGGGTCATTACAACCCTGGCGGACGGTGTTAAAGCGGCGGTAAGACCGCAAACAGGCTGGCGGAAAAAAACGGAATTATGACTGTGGCGGAAACCGCCAACAAAGACAGCCACTTTAACACTCCGACCGCCACGGCGGTACAGACAAACAGCGCGGCGGTCACCGCCAACAGACAGGCGGGAGACAAAGTACCGCCGACAGTATCACAACCTACCAATCCACCACCTTTTCCGGGGCGGATTCACCGTGGATAAAAACACGGCGGAAACAGCCATTTCAATGGGAAAACGCTCACCTCTACACACTCCACGAGGAAGGAGGGCACCATGGAGCCGGAACTCCAAATACTCCCCGCGATAGTCTTCCTGCTCCTGTACGATCATCATCAACGCCGGCGTCGAAGACAATGGTGAGTACTGCACCTACGACATAGGGGAGGGGGGAGGCAAAAGTCAGGGACACACACGCAACACCCCCACCCCGACCTACACCCACTACAACACACACACCAATGCATATCCAAACATAACAGTAACAACCCCAACCCCCCGGAAGAATGCAAAGACAAAAGGAAATGAGCTCAACCATTGTAATGTATCAAAATACAGTAAGCAAATATATATAGATATATATACACATTCAACAAAATATACATCACGATTAGTAGTGCAGGTAATGCACCATTCAATGTCTGTGGACCACTGGGCCCAAAATGCATGGGACGAGGCCCACACACGATACCTGAGCAAAACGGAGAGAACACTTGCAAAGCCACAGTCTCTCAAGTCTCTCAAGTCTCTACAGTGGGTGGTTTGCCCACTGTACCATCCTGGGGAGTGCAAAGCCACAGTCTCACAAGTCTCTACAGTGGGTGGGTTGCCTACTGTTCAATCCTGGGGAGTGCAAAGCCACAGTCTCTCAAGGCTCTACAGTGGGTGGTTTGCCCACTGTACCATCCTGGGGAGTGCAAAGCCACAGTCTCACAATTCTCTACAGTGGGTGGTGTGCCCACTGTACCATCCTGGGGAGTGCAAAGCCACAGTCTCACAAGTCTCCACAGTGGGTGGGTTGCCCACTGTTCAATCCTGGGGAGTGCAAAGCCACAGTCACACAAGTCTCTACAGTGGGTGGTTTGCCCACTGTACCATCCTGGGGAGTGCAAAGCCACAGTCTCTCAAGACTCTACAGTGGGTGGTTTGCCCACTGCACCATCCTGTGGAGTGCAAAGCCACAGTCTCTCAAGTGGATAACAGTCTCCACTGGTTCTGGAGGGGGACTGGTGCCCAGAGTGCTTCATCCTGTTAAGGACTGAGGTAGTGGATGCTGTTCTCCACTTGTTCTGGAGGGGGATTGGTGCCCAGATTGCTTCATCCTGTTAAGGACTGAGGTAGTGGATGCTGTTCTCCACTGGTTCTTGAGGGGGACTGGTGCCCAGAGTGCTTCATCCTGTTAAGGACTGAGGTAGTGGATGCTGTTCTCCACTGGTTCTGGAGGGGGACTGGTGCCCAGAGTGTTTCATCCTGTTAAGGACTGAGGTAGTGGATGCTGTTCTCCACTGGTTCTGGAGGGGGACTGGTGCCCAGAGTGCCTCATCCTGTTAAGGACTGAGGTAGTGGATGCTGTTCTCCACTGGTTCTGGAGGGGGACTGGTGCCCAGAGTACTTCATCTTGTTAAGGACTGAGGTAGTGGATGCTGTTCTCCACTGGTTCTGAGGGGGGACTGGTGCCCAGAGTGCATCACTCTCCCCGTGACGGTCCCAGTTCCGTCACTGCCCCTGCCGCACATGGGCTAGCGGTGCTTGAGTTGGCGGTGCTTGCCCTGTTCAGCGGTGCTTGACTTTGCAGTTTCTGACCTGTTCAGCGGTGCTTGCCATGGCGGTCTTTGCCCTGTTCAGCGGTGCTTAACTTTGCAGGTTCTGACCGGTTCAGCGGTGCTTGCCATGGTGGTCCCTCATTGTCCAGCAGGGCTGTGGCTGCCGGGGCCCTCCTGGGCACTGACTCTGGCGGTGGTCTCCTGGCCAGTGACGATGGGACTGCCCTCCTGGGCACTGACTCTGGCGGTGGTCTCTGGCGGTGGTCTCCTGGCCACTGACGATGGGACTGCCCTCCTGGGCACTGACTCTGGCGGTGGTCTCCTGGCCACTGACGATGGGACTGCCCTCCTGGGCACTGACTCTGGCGGTGGCCTCCTGGCCACTGACGATGGGACTGCCCTCCTAGGCACTGACTTTGGCGGTGGTCTCCTGGCCAGTGACGATCGGGCTGGCGGTGGCCTCCTGTGCAGCGGGGATGATGGCGGTCTTCTCTGCCGTGCTGCTCTTCCCAGACTTTGGCGCTTTCTTCTGCCCCTTCCCCACCTTGGGAGGAGTCACAGCTGAGTCGACACTCCCCCCGGGCCCTTCTGAGGGGCTTTGCCGGCTGGAGTCTTCCCCCTATCCCGTTGGGCACTGTCCAACTTCTGGTGCTTCACAGGGGGGGGGACTGGCTGTGCTTTGGCTCCGTGTCACACTGGCTGCCCTGGTGCCCGGTGCACTCCACATACCTCTAACAGGCACCACTGGTACTGGAGAGTTTTTGGCTGAGGTGCTAGTACAGGACCTATGAATTGGGGGGGGGAGTGGAGGAAGAGGAGGTGGTTGTAGGAGGTGTAACTTTTGATGATTTGGGTGCAGGTGCATGTGCTGGAGGCTGTGGTGAGGTGGATGGATGTTGGGTGTGTGTGTGCCCGCGTTTGTGTACTTTGGGAGGGGGCGTCACAGACACACTGGGAGAGGACACAGGGGCCGTGTAAATGGGAGTGGGGGTGGTGAGTGCAGGTGAGAGGGGTGTGGTGGTGGGTGTGCTGGTGCGGGTCTGAGTGGCTGTAGTGGTAGTGCATGCAGGTGAGAGTGTAGACGACCCTGGGAGGGAGGAGGGAGACGACGAGGAGGGGGACACAGTGGAGGCAGTGGATGTTGCTGTGTCTGTATGTGTGTGATGCTTGTGTGAGTGCCTGTGGGATGTGTGGTGCTTATGTTTGCCTGAGCTTCCCTTTTGTGTTGACGTGTGTGCATGCTGGTCTGATGGTGTGCTTGGGATAGGCTGGGGTACAGGGGATTGGGCCTGAGTGGAGGAAGTTGGAGGGGGAGGCTAGACACAGGGACAATGGCTGCCATCAGTGCTGAGGCCAGAGATTGCAGGGTTCGATGAAGGGCAGCCTGACCAGAATGAATGCACTCCAGGAATGCATTAGTGTGTTGCAACTCCCTTTCTACACCCTGGATGGCATTCACAATGGTAGACTGCCCAACAGTGAGTGACCTGAGGTGGTCAATGGCCTCCTCACTGAGGGCAGCAGAGGTGACAGGGGCAGGGGCTGAGGTGCCTGGGGCAAAGGTGATGCCCACCCTCCTGGGTGAGCGGGCACGGGGCGAAGGCTGAGGGGCTGCTGGGAGGACGGTGCTTGTAGGGAGGGTGGCAGCTGTACCTGTAGAAGTGGGGGGCACAGATTTTGCCGCCATCACAAGGGAGCTCCCATCGGGGGACAAGTCTGTGTCGCTGGTTGCTGATCCGGTGACCGCCGTGAAGCTCCCCTCGCCCTCCGTCCCACTGGTGTATTCAGAGTCCGTGGTGTGGCCCTCCATGGCCATGTGGGATGCAGCTCCCTCGTGCTCCGGGGCCACTGTACCTCCGCCTGATGATGCTGATGCACAAAAGAACAGGGAGAGCACAAAAAGGGGGGGGGACGACAGAAGAAAGACAGGTTGAGTGCATGGCTTACTGCTACCGTTGGCGGACAATACAGACACAGCAGCCCCCTGCAGTACGCCGCGCTGTTGGGCTCTACTGATGCAGTTCCTGGGATATGGCCTACATGGCTATGGTGGACATCAGCACACATAGATGACACAGGGGCATGTATACCTGTACTTGGCACTCTACAGAGGTGGGGTGGAGTGCCACATGGCATGCATTACAGAGGGGCCTAGCCTAGGGAACTCGCCCTGGCCTAGGGAAACCCACAGCCCTCCTCCCCCACCCAGACACCTTCACTGCGCGCAAAGTCCGCTGCATGAGAGTGTACTCACCCCCTTGTGTCTGCTGTGATGCCCTCAAGCGCCCATCCAACTCAGGGTAGGCCACCGCCAGTATCCGGAACATCAGGGGGGTCATGGTGTGACGGGCACCCCTCCCACGTTGGGAGGCCATCCCCAGCTGAGCCTCCGCCGTCTTCTTGCTCCAGCGGTGAATGTCCTCTCATCTTTTCCGGCAGTGGGTGCTCCGTCTCTGGTGGACCCCCAGGGCCCGGACGTCCTTGGCGATGGCACGCCAAATATCCTTCTTCTGGTGGGCGCTGACCTACATGACATGTACAGGGGAATAAGAGAAGTCATTACCAACTGCACCGTTGAAGTGAGTGGCCCACATCCCTGCCCTTGCCATGTGGCACATGCATTCACAGTCCCTCATGCTCGCAGAACTCTGCCCCCTTCCTTCTTACATCCAGCCCTCTCCACCCAGGCATAGCCCATACAACTTGCACCCTATGTACTCACCTGTTGGTCTGGAGGGCCGTAGAGTAGCGTGTACTGGGGGAGGACCCCGTCCACGAGCTTCTCCAACTTCTGTGCAGCAAAGGCAGGGGTCCTTTCCCCAGACACACGAGCCATTGTCTCTTCCAGACCGAGGTCACAGCAGCACTTGCAGTATAGGTCCTCTCCTGTCGAAGATCAGGTATCGAGTGATTGAACAGATGGAAAATGGCGGTCACGTCCGTGGCGGTGACGACCGCGGTGCTGCGTATCATCACCGCTCGCGCACTTCGTCATTGGCTCCTGGGACCCATAGGGTCCAATGTTAACCAATGCAGCATTGCGCAGCGGTCTTCGACCGCCTACCGCGATGGTGTACAACGCCAGCGCAGTTACCTCACATCCCATTGTCCCAGTTTAGAGGTCAGGCAGCCGCCATTTCAGGGGCCCACATGGCTTCATTTTCAACTGCGTCACACATACCTAGGCCTGGACTCTACACACTTACAGACAACTTTTTGGATTATGTTTCGTGTTCTGTGTAGCTGTGGGTACATACCTCTGAGTTGCTTGACTCTGTGGTCGCTGTTGTCCTTCCTAGGCACCGTCAGCTGGGACATGTGAGGAGGTGGCAGAATCCTCCGGTGTACCGACCGCTGGTGGACCTGTTGACAATGGAGGAGCGACATTTGATCATCACCTACAGGTTTGACCGTGCCACAATCCAGGAACTGTGTACCCAGTTGGAGCCTGACCTGATGTCAGCAATCCACCATCCCACAGGAATCCCCCCTCAAGTGCAGGTGCTGTCAGTGCTCCATTTCCTTGCAAGTGGGTCTTTTCAAACAACAGTGGCCATGGCATCAGGGATGTCCCAGCCTATGTTTTCCAACGTGTTGTCCAGAGTGTTGTCTGCCCTGCTGAAACACATGAGGAGCTACATAGTTTTCCCTCAGGTGGAGGATTTGGCTACTGTTAAAGGTGACTTCTATGCCCTTGGACATATCCCTAACATCATAGGTGCCATTGATGGGACCCAGGTTGCTCTGGTCCCCCCCCCCCACAGGAGTGAACAGGTGTACAGGAACCGGAAGAGTTATCATTCCATGAATGTACAGATGGTATGTTTGGCAGACCAGTATATCTCCCAGATAAATACTATGTTCCCTGGCTCTGTGCATGACGCCTACATCCTGCGGAATAGCAGCATCCCTTATGTGATGGGTCAACTCCAGAGGCACCGGGTGTGGCTATTAGGGGACTCTGGTTACCCCAACCTGTCATGGCTACTGACCCCAGCGAGGAATCCCAGGACCAGGGCAGAGGAACGCTACAATGAGGCCCATGGGCGGACTAGGAGGGTGATCGAACGCACCTTCGGCCTCCTGAAGGCCAGGTTCAGATGCCTCCATATGACAGGTGGTTCCCTATTCTACTCACCAAGTAAGGTGTTCCAGATCATCATCGCCTGCTGTATGCTTCACAATCTTGCTTTGCGACGCCAGGTGCCTTTTCTGCAGGAGGATGGTCCAGATGACGGTGTTGTGGCAGCTGTGGATCCTGTGGACAGTGATGAGGAGGAAGCAGAGGAAGAAGACATTGACAACAGGGACTCAGTCATCCAGCAATATTTCCAGTGATAAACAGGTGAGAACACTTTCTTGGCTACTACAAGTACTTTCACACTTCTACCTTTATCCTGTCTGTCAATTTCAAGCAGTATTTGGTAACTGAGTTGTACATTTCCATTACGGTTTCACAGGTGTGGTTACCAACGTGTGTCATCTGCTTGCATCCTTCATGGACTTGTGATGTGTGACATAGGTATGTTGACATTACATTTGAGAACGGATTTTGTCACTGTTATAGCTAATACACATTTTCTAAATCACAGACTGACTCCAGATTGTTTTGTGCTTCAAGGGTGTTATTGAAGTGCTAATTATTGGAGGGGGTGGTAAAATGGTGATGGGTGATGGTGGAGGAATGTCCATGGCAGAGTCCAGTCTATTAGTCTCACAGGTGCACTGCCCATATGGGCATAGGAAGTGGAGCTGGGGCAGTTCCAAAATGGACAGGGTTACAAAGTGGGACAGTGGGATGACAATCAGGGTGGTCTCATTTCTTGGCGGGGGTCTTGCCATCGTGCTCTGTCCTGTTCCTGTATCTCAGGGACTGCTTGCAGGGTGGTTCTCCGTCTGCAGGGGGTGGGGTGCTGGTGTGGTGGTCCTGTGGCGGGGCGTCCTGTCCACAAGCGCCGGCGGAGGTGGTGTGCAGTTCATCGTCCATGCTAGTGTCAGGGGCCCCTTGGAGTGCTAAGGTGTCCCTCATGGTGTTCTGTATGTCCTTCCGCACCCCTACAATGGTGCCCAGGGCGGAGCTGATGGTTCTGAGTTCCTCCCTGAACCCCAAATACTGTTTTTCCTGCAGGCGCTGGGTCTCCTGAAACTTGGCCAGGACCGTAGCCATCATCTCCTGGGAGAGGGCCTCGTGGAGCGTGGGTTCCCTTGGCCTGTCCGTCCCCTGTCACACAGCAGCCCTCCCAGTTCCCCTGTGTTCCTGGGCCTCCGTCCCCTGGACCGTGTGCCCACTACCACTGTCCCCAGGTCCCTGTTGTTGTTGGGGTGGTGGGTTATCCTGGGTTCCCTGTAGTGGTGGACACACAGCTGATTGATGTGTCCTGGGGACGGAGGTATGGGCCCGTTGGGTGGGTGCTGTGCTGGTGTTTCCAGAGGGTGGAAGGTCTGTGTTGGGCTGTGCCTGTGCGAGGGAAACCGACTGTCCCGAGGCCCACGATGGTCCGGGCTGGTCATCTGGATCCAGTTGGCCAGAGCTGCTGTCATCACTGTGGGCCTCTTCTGTGGGTGGGGTAGAGATATCTGGACCCTCCTGTCTGGTGACGTTAGGTAGAGGTCATGCAGGGGTGTAAAAGCATGATTATTGCATCTGTGTGTGTCATGGTGTGCAATGGGTGGGTGAGCGTGTACCCCAATGCTAGCATTCCTGTGTGGGGGCTTGTGTGATAATGGGTGGGGGGTGTTATGGGTATGTGCAGTGGGCATGCTTTAGTGAGGGGTGACCATGCTTTGTTGTGTCATGCAGGGCTTGGTGTTGGGATGTGTGGTTTGTGTTATTAGTACATTAGTGAGGAGTTGGAGTGATAGGGGAGGGGGTAAGGGTGGGGGTGTGTGATAGCATGCAGGTAGGGTGGGGGATATGATAGTTAAGATTTGACTTACCAGTGTCAATTCCTCCACCGACTCCTCTGAGGCCCTCAGGATGCATAATGGTCAAGACCTGCTCCTCCCATGTTGTTAGTTGTGAGGGAGGAGGTGGGGGTCCGCCGCCAGTCCGTTGAACCGTGATGTTGTGCCTGGAGACCACGGAATGCACCTTCCCCCGTAGGTCGTTCCACCTCTTCCTGGTGTCCTCCCGATTTCTTGGGTGCTGTCCCACTGCATTGACCCTGTCGACTATTCTTCGCCATAGCTCCATCTTCCTAGCTATGGAGGTGTGCTGCACCTGTGATCCAAATAGCTGTGGCTCTACCCGTACGATTTCCTCCACCATGACCCTGAGTTCCACCTCCGAGAACCTGGGGTGTCTTTGCCACATGCCATGGGGTGGTGTAGGTGATGTGTGGGGTGGTGTATGTGGTGATGAGTGAGGTGATGTGTAGTGGTGTGTGGTGTTTTGTGCGTGGATGTTGTGTGGGTGATGGTGTTGTGTGCCTCTGTGTGGTGGGGTTGTCTATGCTGTGCTCTCTCTCTGGCCTTCGTGAATAATTTTTGGTCATAGGGGTTTGTGGGTGATGTGGGTGTGTGTTTTACATTGTGTTGGGTGTGTGGGAGTGGTGTTTGTATGTGTATCAGGTGTGTGTATTTCGAATTGTCTAATGTGGCGGTGTTTTGGAGATGTGTGTGTATTTTGAGCGCGGCGTTGTGTACCGCCAATGGAATACCGTGGTTGAAAGACCGCCGCGTGGATTCGTGGGTCATGATAGCATGGGCGTGTTTCTGTTGGCGTGACGGTGGAGGATTTGTTTTCGCCAGTTTATCACTGACCTTTGGTGTGGCAGACTTGTGTGGGTGTCTGAATTTCGGCGGATTCCGAGATGTGGGTCATAATAGCTGTGGCGGAATTCCGCTGCCGCGGCGGGGTATTGGCGGTCTTCTGCACAGCGGTAAGCGCCTTTTACCGCCAATGTTGTAATGACCCCCATAATACGTTAAATATAACAATGTGAAAATATTAGAAGTGTAACAAACTAATAAACTTTCAAACCATCAATGCCAGCTGAAACCCCAATAGACATTAAAAATGCATACAAATAGTTGGCAAACATGTTTATAAATCAAAAATATTTACATATATAGATACAATTTTTAAAGACCAATTAGCATAAATAGTACATTAACTATTTTTTATCAATGTAATATATATTTTACTTAAGCACTAGCTATACAATTCCCCAATAATAAACCTCTATGTAAATTACCAACACTTAGAAGTTTTTAATTAATTAACATTTAATAATGAATAATTAAAACAAAACACTACCCACCCAAACCCAATAACCCCCCTATCTAAAATTAACATTTAATGAACAGTTTAGAATGGATTAATAATGTAAATAAGAAATAAGAAGTATATAATCAATATAAATTGAAAAGTATATTATTTAAAAACACTTAGGGCCTGAGTTAGAGTTTGGCACTTGGGTTACTCCGTTATAAATGTGACGGATATCCCGTCCACCGTATTACAATTCCCATAGGTTATAATGTGTGGTAGTTTTTAGGAAAGTGTAGGTTTTAGGGTGTAGGGTGGGAGGTCGGGTAGTGTTTAAGACAGGGCGGTATTACAATTCCCATAGGTTATAATACAGTGGACTGGATATCCGTCACATTGATAACGGAGTAACCCCATCCCCCAAACTATAAATCAGGCTCTTAATTCCCTACTAAACCCAATAACCCCCAAAAGTATACACTTCTATACTATTATGTAAAATTATTGAATTATGAATTAAAACGCAAGACAATGCATTAAAAACAACATAATTAAAAAAATATTATATTGAACTATATTTTAGCCACACAATCATGATCAAATTATATTTTTTAATTAATCAGTCAATATATGGGGTTAGAGTTACTAATTGACTCAAAAAGATTGTTTAACCATGATACTGTGATCAAACTATTGTGACTGCAAACACATTGGACAAAAATATCGAAGGTACATATATTTGTTTTAATTTTTTTTTACAATAATATTGAAGTTAAAGATATATATTTATGGTTGTTTGACAGAACCACGCATGGCAGAACCACGCATGGCTTAACAATAAAATCTGAACCCTGTCCTAAAAACTACCCCACACTCCTAAAAACTACCCAACCCCCACCCATGCCCTAAACCCTAAAACCTACCCTGTCCTAAAAACTACACAATCCTGTCCTAAAAACTACCCTGACCCCCACCACCCTAAGCCCTAAAACCTACCCTGCCCTGACCTAAAACGTACCCCACCCTGTCCTAAAAACTACCCGACCCCCGCCCTAAACCCTAAAACCTATCCTACCCTGTCCTAAAAACTACCCTGAGCCCCTGCCCTAAACCCAAAAGCTATCCTGCCCTGCCTTAAAACCTACCCCTGCCTGCCCTCTAAAACCTACCCAGTCCTACAAATGACCCCACCCTCTCCTAAAAACTTCCCCAACCCCTGCCATAAACCCTAAAACCTACCCTGTCCTTAAAACTACCCCACCCTGTCGTAAAAACAACCCGACCCCCAGACCCTAAAACTTACCCTGTCCTAAAACTACCCCACCCTGTCCTAATAAACTACCCAAACCCCCACCCCGCCCTAAATCCTAAAACCTACCCCACCATGTCCTAAAAACGACCCCATCCTGTCCTAAAAACTACCCCAATCTCCAACCCCTGCCCTGAACCCTAAAACCCACCCTGTCCCTAAAACTACCCTGCCCTGCCCTAAATGCTACCCTGACCCCGCCCCCACCTTGAACCCTAAAACCTACCCAGCCCTGTCCTAAACACGACCCCACCCTATCCTAAAAATTACCCTGACTCCGCACCCTAAACCATAAAAACTACCCTGCCCTGTCCTAAAACTTACACCGCCCTGTCTTAAAGACTACCCTGACCTCCCACCCTACACCCTAAAACCTACACTCTCCTAACAACTACCACACTCTCCTAAAAACTACCCTGACTCCCCACCCTCACCCTAAAACCTACCCTGTCCTAAAATCTACCCCACCCTGCCCTAAAAACTACCCTGACCCCTTCCCCCGCCCTAAGCCTTAAACCTACCCTGCCCTGAACTAAAAACTACTTCACCCTGTCCTAAAAACTACCCTGCCTTCCCACCCCCACCCTAAAACGTACCCTGTCCTAAAATCTACCCCACACTGTCCTAAAAAGTACCCTGACCCTCCTGCCACCACCTTAAATCCTAAATCCTACCCTACCCTGACCTAAAAACTGCCCACACTGTCCTGAAAACTACCTGATCCCTTGCCCAAAACCCTAAAACCTACCCTACCCTGTCCTAAAAACTACCCTGCCTCCGCCCTAAACCCTAAAACCTACCCTGTCCTAAAAACTACCCCACCCAGTCCTAAAAAATACCCTTACTCCCGCCCTAAAACCTACTCTGTTCTGAAAACCACCCCGTCCTAAAAACTACCCTGACCCCCAGCCCTAAAACCAACCCTGTCCTAAAACTACACCACCCTGTCCCAAAAGCTACCCCGCCCCTCCAGCCCTGCGTTAAATCCTAAAACCTACCCTTACCCTCTCCTTATACCTACCCTGACCCCCACCCTAAAACCTAAACCTACCCTGCCCTGAACTAAAAACTACTTCACCCGGTCCTAAAACCTTCCCGGCCTTCCCACCCCCACCCTAAAACGTACCCTGTCCTAAAATCTACCCCACCCTGTCCTAAAAACTACCCTGACCCCCCTGCCACCGCCTTAAATCCTAAATCCTACCCTACCCTGACCTAAAAACTGCCCACACTGTCCTGAAAACTACCTGGGATCCCTTGCCCAAACCCCTAAAACCTACCCTACCCTTTCCTAAAAACTACCCGACCCCCGCCCTAAACACTAAAAGCTACCCTGCCCTGTCGTTAAACATCCCCTGCCCCGTCCTAAAAACTACCCTGCCTCCGCCCTAAACCCTAAAACCTACCCTGTCCTAAAAACTACCCCACCCAGTCCTAAAAAAATACCCTGACTCCCGCCCTAAACCCTAAAACCTACCCTGTTCTGAGAACCACCCGTCCTAAAAACTACCCCGACCTCCAGCCCTAAAACCTACCCTGTCCTAAAACTACACCACCCTGCCCCAAAAACTACCCCGACCCTCCAGCCCTGCGTTAAATCCTAAAACCTACCCTTACCCTCTCCTTATAACTACCCTGACCCCCGCCCTAAACCCTAAAACCTAACCTACCCGGTCCTAAAAACTATCCTACCCTGTCTTAAAAACTACCCGATCCCCTGTCCCCACCCTAAACCCTAAACCTACCCTGTCCTAAAAACCACCTCTTCGTGCCCTAAAAACTACCACAACCCTTGGCCTCCACACTAAACCCTAAAACCTAACCTGTCCTAAAAACTACCCCAACCTCCGCCCTGAACCCTAAAACTTACCCTCTCCTAAAAACGACCCCACTGTGCATAAAACCTACCCCAACCCCCTGCCCTGATCCCAAAAACATACCCCGTCCTGTCCTAAAAAGTACCCCAACCCCTCACCCCGCCCTAACTCCTAAAGCCTACCCTGTCCTAAAAATTACCCTGTTCTGTCCTAAAAGCTATCCCGACCCCTGCCCTAAACCCTAAAACCTACCTTGTCCTAAACACTACCCCACCATGTCCTAAAAACTACCCTGCCCCCCACCTCTGCCCTAAATCCTAAAACCTACCTCATCCTGTCCTAAAAACTACCGCAACCCCCACTCTAAACACTAAAACCTACCCTGACCTAAAAAATACCCCACTCTGTCCTAAAAACTACCCTGACCCCCTGCACTAAACGATAAACCATAAAACCTACCCTGTCCTAACAACGACCCCACCCAGTCTTAAAAAATACCCCGACCCCCGCCCTAAACCCTAAAACCTACCTTGTTCTGAAAACCACCCCGTCCTAAAAACTATCCCGACCCCCAGCTCTAAAACATACCCTGTCCTAAAACTACACCACCCTGTCCCAAAAACTACCCAGACCCTCCAGCCCTGCGTTAAATCCCCAAACCTACCCTGCCCTCTCCTAATAACTACCCCGACCACTGCCCTAAACCCTAAAACCTAACCCACCATGTCCTAAAAACGACCATACCCTGTCTTAAAAACTACCCGACCGCCCTGTCCCAACCCTAAATTCTACCCTGCCCTAAAAACCACCGCTTTGTGTCCTAAAAACTACCACAACCCTTGGCCTCCACCCTAAACCCTAAAACCTAACCTGTCCTAAAAACTACCCCAACCACCGCCCTGAACCCTAAAACGTGCCCTGTCCTAAAAACTACCCCACCGTGCCTAAAAACTACCCCGACCCCCTGCCCTGATCCCAAAAACCTACCCCGCCCTGTCCTAAAAAGTACCCCAACCCCTCACCCCGGCCTAACTCCTAAAGTCTACCCTGTCCTAAAAATGGCCCCATTCTGTCCTAAAATCTACCCCGACCACTGCCCTAAACCCTAAAACCTACCCTGTCCTAAACATTACCCGAACCTGTCCTAAAATCTACCCTGACCCCCCTTCTCTGCCCTAAATCCTAAAATCTACCTCAGCCTGTCCTAAGAACTACCGCAACCCCGACTCTAAACCCTAAAACCTACTGTGACCTAAAAAATACCCCACTCTGTCCTAAAATCTACCCTGACCCCCTGCACTAAACGATAAACCATAAAACCTACCCTGTCCTAAAAACCACCCCACCCTGTCCTAAAAACTACCCGAACCCCCACCCTAAACCTTATCCTGTCCTAAAAAGTACCCCACCCAGTCCTAAAAACGACCCTGACCTCCTACCCTAAACCCTAAAACCTACCCTGCCCTGTCCTAAAAACTACCCTGAGTCCCGCCATAAACCCTAAAACCTGTTGCACCATGTCCTAAAAACAACCCTGACCCTGTCCCTGAACCCTAAAACCTAGCCCGCTCTGTCCTAAAAACTACCCCGAATCCCACCCCGCCCTGTCCTAAAAACTACCTCAACCCCCTGCCCTAAACCCTACCCTGTCCTAAAAACGACCCCACCCTGTCCTAAAAACTACCCCAGACACCCACCCTAAACCCTAAAACCTACCCTGACCTGTCCTAAAGACTACCCCGACCCCCGCCCCAACCCTAAAACCTACCCTGTCCTAAAAACTACCCCACTCTGTCCTAAAAAGTACCCTGCCCTGATTCCTAAAACCTACCCCACCCTGACCTAAAAATTACCCCGATTTCCCACCCGCTCTAAACCCTAAAACCTACCTAGTCCTAAAAATTACCGCACCCTGTCCTAAAAACTACCCCGAACCCTCTGCCTCACCCCAAACTTTAAAACCTACCCTCCCCGTCCTAAAAAATAACTTGACCCCCTGCCCTAAACCCTAAATCCTACTCCACCCAGTCCTAAAATCTACTATGACCCCCCCACTGCCCTGAACTCTAAAACCTACCCACCCTGTCATTAAAAATCCCCCCACTTGCCCCAGCCCAACTTACCCGCCCACCGCATTCCTCTCCCAGTTGTTCCACAAATTTGCGTGGTTCAGGCAAGTATGGTAACACTTGCGTGGCTATGCGTTGCTCCAGCCACATAGAAAAGGCAGTTTTCCTATTTATATACATATATATTAACTTCATCTCAAATGTTTTATGTAATGAAATGCCCACACACTCCTGATTTCTTCTATGTGCTCCATTTATGTCACTACCATCACAGAAAAAGCTTGATGTGTTTTGGCTATGCAGTAGCCCTGCTCACAAGAGAAACTGTCATTTTGAATTTAATCTTATAACCTTTAAACATAAAGACATTTTTAAAAAAACTAAACCAAACATACTTACACATAGAAGGGTTACTTAAAGGTCTAATGATATGTTGTCCATGACATACAAACTTCATATGATATCATTCCATTTCTGTATATGTATTTTTGCATTCCCACATTATGCTTGTAAATTAATTTCACCAAACGTGCTCATGTTTCCACATTTCATTTTTCTCCAATAACGTCTCTGTAGTCTTATTCCAGTTGTGTCACTGCTAGATTTGTGCCTTAACCTATACTGTATGTTCTCGATTTAGCTCCACTAGGCTCCAAATTCCTTCATCCAGTTTTCACTTGAAGAAATCCATCTGTACGAAAAATTGCTTATTAACATCTTGAATAATCTTAAAAACTATGGCCCTCATGATGAACCTGGCGGTCTAATGACCGCCAAGGCCGCTGAGGCAGTGTCACCACCAACGGGCCGGTGGTGAATACTGCCAAATTAGGAGTTTGGCTGAAGCCTCCACCCGGCCCGCCACATTACCACGTTTCGCTGGGCCTGAAGTGAGCACCTCCCGCACAGTGGATGGCGTGATACCGCTAGCGATATCACGAGGCGGGAGACTGCCAGCATTTTTCTGGTGGCTGCACCGCAGAGAAAAGCTGGCAGTCTTGCACCCTGGCGACAGGAACAAGCATTCCTGTCGTCAGGATACACTCGCACACACATCCACATACCCGCACACATGCACTCACACACTTCTACACACAAACACACCCCCACTCACCCACACAAACGTGACATACACACCCATTCACACTGACAAACACACACAAAACACACACACACACCCTCCCCTGTCAGACGATCCACTTACCTCATTTGTCGAGGAGTTTGTCCGGGAGGGGACTGGTCCTGGCACTTCCACCGCTGGCAGCGCCTCGCCATCTGGACACCGCCACACCATATTACAGGTTGTAATACGGTGTTAGGTCTCTTTTTGGCATAGCTGTACCGCCTCTGCACCACCGACTGCCAGCACAACTGGTCTCAGAATTCCACCCGATTTTGGGTGGAAGTCAAAGATCAGTCGTATTAAGGCGGTCTCAACACCACCAGCATTGGTGGTATTTTGACACCCACGGCTTTGGCAGTCTTTGGAAAAGACCGCCAAAGTCATCATTAGGGCCTATATCTTCCAAATTGGTGCTCAAGTTAAAAGTTATGAGAGAGGTAATATCATTAAACAATTCATCTTTTTATAAATGTACAAATAGTTCTTCATCTGTATTAAGCCCATTGGGATCTTTCGTATTATATTCAAGTATGTGTCTAGATTCAAGCCCCCTTAAAGTTGTTATCTATCCCCTCTTCCTAGGGTTTTCTGTACCACGTCTATCACACTGTACCTCAACAGTTTGCTAGCTCCATTGTGCGTTCTCCAAAAGTGCATCATCACTGTATATGTGTTGCCTCTGTGCTCTATCCTCAGAGGTGTTGCAATATTCTTTTGTGAACAGCTGGTTTTGTGCTTCCTATATATTTCTTAGGGCATGAACACATCAGCATGTACACAGCATACTAACTTACAGTTATAAACAACCCTCTATGGTCTATGTATTGCAGAAAATGGTCTCTCTTTTTTTTCCAAATTTACCCCAGACTTGCCAGCCTTACATTTTGCACATTTGTAGATTCCTGGCCCAGCTTTCAAGTCAACCAACTATTTGTCTTGCTTGTTATATAAACATTCATGGAGGGGTTTTGTTCCATCTTAATTTATCTGGTGGCCTGTTCAAAAAATGTACTTCAGTCAACCACAACATACTACAATGGGCAATGGGTGAGCCGGTTTCAATCATTGGCTCCTGCTGTTTTATACTAACAATTTCCTGATCACATGTGGACATCCTCTCCTGTACTAGGGCTGCTGGGGCAATACTTTATTTTGCCAATTGTTTTTCCTTTCTTTATCCTTTTTTAGTCAGCTTTGTGCGTTTAAACTATGTCTTCAGATACAGTATTCAAAAGCCAATAGTACATTTTATTTGTAGCAACAACAATGATATTTTCCTGTAACACACAATAAAACAAATAAGGGTTTTCTGTCTGATTAAGTTACCTTGCCTGCTGATAAAGCACTATACGCTTCCATTAAAATTATGGAAGATGGTTTTTAAATTTAAAAAGTTTATTGAAAGTATATGGCTACCACCTTTAGAGATCATCAAGTTTTCTTTTTTTAAACTTTGGTTATTTTTGGGGCATATTCTTCCAATCAAAAATAAAGAAAATTACATGCTTGCTAAAACCAGACTCATTAGCTCTGTCAATTCTTGTTTTTAACAGGGGCTCTCTTCAGGCTGGCAGATTCGAACATTTCCTTCTACTTTTGCTCCCTTCAATTAAAATTCATTTCTAAGAATGGCTTTCTACCAAGACATTATTGCTTCACATCTGTCAACTAGTCACACATATTAGGCTGGCATAATTAGCATGCTACTAGTGCTTTCTACATTTGTTTTAAGTTATTATAGATTGTTTGACTGAAATGCCTAAAGGAATAAGACCAGGGTTTCTCTACATACATTGAGCTCTAAAGACATAAAAGCATTTATTGTGCATGAGGGTGCTCTGTGTGCACAGTGCAGAGCTTCAAACGAAGTATAAATAAATGTTGCCATTAATTTGTACGAAAGGGATACTGCTTTAATAAAATCATCAAAGCTGAAAATTCTTCTCTAATTTGCAATTAGAGACAGGCATACTGCTGACTGTATTATTACATAGCATATAGAGTTTGTGGCTAGTTGTGTTTTAGTTGTCACATCTGTGTTTGTTTTCTTTCTGGCTGTGCTCTTTATGGGGCTGGAGTTGGTACAGGGTGGTAGGCTGATGTAGATGTCATGCCTAGATTATGAGAGCAGTGAACAGTAGTAAATGGATATGGTGGTCTGTCATAGTATGGAAATTTGATCTAATGGAGAGTGTTGAATCATTGGGGTTTGAGTTAATTGCAGATGTTGAGGGATCTAGAGCATTCATTTGTCCTAGACTTGGCATCTAGTGGAAGTATGAAATTTTGACGCAATTGGTGGTTTGGCAGGTTTTGAATATCAGTTTCACAACTGGATTGATAGTCTTGTGGAATGTTGTTTTGCTACACTGGCAGAAGAAGGGAAGTATTGATTCTTGCTATAGTTTGCTGGTTTGGGAAGCAGATTACTTGTGGTTTGACACCTCACTCCCTCCTTTTTTAGAGTCTGGAATTTTGCCACTGTGTGATCAGTACTGGAAATTTAGGATGGAGGTAGTCATGGGCTTGATAGAAAGAGTGTTGTGTTTTACTTATTGGGACATTTTCAGTTTATGGAAGTGGGCTGAGTATTGATTCTGGATTTCGTGATAAAATGGAATTATAACAAGTAAGGTATGTATGCAATATTTAAGTGATTGCTGCAATTTTCTGGAGTAGAATATGCCACTGCCTTGCACGTAGCTTCACTCTATATGCAGAATGCCAAATAAGTAAGTCAAGTCTTAAAGTTATGATTCCCAGTAATGACAATTATTTGTAGGATTATGTTGTGTGAGGTTTACCTGTTTGTGCATCTAACTTTCAAAATTGGTCTGTTAGAAAATGAATAACTATTTTCTTTTGTTTTCTTTCGCGAAGTTTCACTCCATAGAATTCCACAGAGTTACATAAAAACTTCTTGAGATTCCGCGGAATTGCTCCAAGGGGTGGAAAATATGCATGGTGCGCTGAAATTTAGCGCTGGTAACCTGAGCAGTGCTGAACAATTAGCGCAAATGGCACCATGCATTGCTCCAGAGCGAGGGCCATTCAAACTGATTTTGATGCTGCTCATGTAGAAAATTTACTCGAATGGCATAAAATCACCTTGAGAAGCAGCCCTCTGACTGCGAACGCTCGCAACCACCTGCGACTGCCCAAGGTACAAACTCTAGGGGACACCAAATCTTGCTCGCTAGCTTGCATTTCTGTAGCCTCATGAGAAAAAAATCATGCCACACAGCCATTGGCGGAATTTGGCCAGAACTTTGCGTTACAAAAGTAACGCAGAGTTGTTAAATTCAGCCAATACCGCAGGCGGAATGAAACATTCTGCCAACCCCTGTCTCTTATAAACATGCCACTGTTTTCTCCCGTACACTGAACTTGCCTTTCATACTCACGACACCCTTGTTAAAGTTTTTTCACATTCATAATTTTGGGTGGCAAATAATATTGAGTATTAATGATTTTTATGATAGATCAGAAATACAAATGCTAAACTATTAATATTGCAGTTGAAATGGGTTTAATATGACTTACAGAAGTTTTAATGTAAATTAGTGGTGCCACATGTTCATAAAATGACATATTAGTTGACATGGATGCTTTTCTGATGCTGTTCATCTCATTCCTGCTCGTTTCCTCTGCAGATCTTCTCTCCGTCAAAGATTAAATGATGTAATGGGTTTTCCTAGTGTGCATGTATTGTGAATGAACTTCCTCGTGTTCCCAAAGTAACTTATTTTAAAGGTCCATCCACCGTGGTTCTGATGGTGGTTTAGCAATATTTACTTGTGAATGGGCTATTGTTTCTAATGTTTCATATTATTGTGCACATCTATGGGTAGCAACAGCATAAATGCTGATCAATATATTTTTTTAAGTTGGTAGGTGCTATGAGCATTACAATGACACCGCTAATTCTGATTTTTCCAATGTTTGTGACTTTTCATCATACCAATGGGTGGAAGAACCATTTATTAAGTACCTTTTTTGGGTATAACTTTCCTGTTCTGCCCATTTTCTTTCGGAAAGTTTTCCTTTTCTAATAGTGATGCTGTCCATTTATCTTATATTTTTGCTGTTTTGATGTGTGGACTTAAAATATATCTATGTATTTTGCATTTGAGCACTTAGGGTGCTTTGCATTCATTCTGTTCCACCTGATTTTGTAACTTTGTAATAACATTTTAAACTTTTTTTCTGATCTAGAACTCAGTTATTGAGTGGTCCCAGTTACTTATTTCACTGCCCTGCTATATTAATGTTGGGTTTAATAACGTTGAGGAGGGGGCCTCTTAGCGCAAGATCAATCATGGAGCAGAACCACCAGCAGTAAATTTGGGGTGACTTGAATTTTTGATTGTCCGGAATTTTGGGGTACGGTGTTTTGCTCCCACACCCTTGTCTCTCACACACATGCTGCCCTTGTTTCCCACACACTGTTCTTGCTTCTCGCACATATGACCCCCATGTCTCCCACACACTGCCTTTGCCTCTCACACATATGACCCCCATGTCTCCCACACACTGCCCTTGCCTCTCACACATATGACCCCCATGTCTCCTACACACTGCCCTTGCCTCTCGCACATATGACCCCCATGTCTCCCACACACTGCCCTTGCCTCTCGTACATATGACCCCCATGTCTCCCACACACTGCCCTTGCCTCTCGCACATATGACCCCCATGTCTCCCACACACTGCCCTTGCCTCTCACACATATGACCCCCATGTCTCCCACACACTGCCCTTGCCTCTCGCACATATGATCCCCATGTCTCCCACACACTGCCCTTTCTTCTCGCACATATGACCCCCATGTCTCCCACACACTGCCCTTGCCTCTCACATATATGACCACCATGTCTCCCACACACTGCCCTTGCCTCTCACACATATGACCCCCATGTCTCCCACACACTGCCCTTGCCTCTCGCACATATGATCCCCATGTCTCCCACACACTGCCCTTGCCTCTCGCACATATGACCCCCATGTCTCCCACACACTGCCCTTGCTTCTCGCACATATGACCCCCATGTCTCCCACACACTGCCCTTGCCTCTCACACATATATCCCGCACATACGGGCCCCACAGCTCACACACCGCTCTTGCCCCCTATTAACATTCAGATGCTCACATATTCATCCAGTTTGAAAGAAAAAGCGGGCTGCCCTTGGGTGCCATTAGGTCCTGGACGATTTCAAACATAGCAGAAGGCAAGGTTCCCCCATCGGCCATCAATCATTGGATGCTTTTGAAGAAGGTCATGAAGCAGCGAAAGCTGTGAATATCTTTTATTCAGCCTAAAAGACAGCCAAACAGCAAGGGACAAGCACTCCAAGAGAGATGCCCATTCCAACTGCGAATACCTTTATAATCAATACATTCCCTTCCCCGGGCACATGTTCTCGGTTCCAGAATATGTAAATACCACAGCTTTCCAAAGACTGGGACCTACTTCTTGCATCAGTACTAACAGCTGTTAATACTATTTTAATCATTTCGTATTTCCAGCCTCGTCAGGGGTAGTAAGTGCTGTATGAATGCAATTTCAAAAACTATTTTAACAAACCTTATCCTTTCACTTGCATTGTATGTGCACAGACACTGCTTCAAAAGGACATAGGGATGCACGTAAATGCAATTAGGTTCAATACATTTCTCCATTTACAAGGTATCACATTTACCATTGTGTTGGGTGAATATTTAGAACAATTGGCTACTCAGACAAATCCCCCGGTTTTTAGAAGATAGCAAAATAAGGGTGTTCAAAGATTGCAGCACACGTGGAAAGAGGAAAAGATACTAAGAAAAAAAAGTGTATATCTCCTTGTTATGCCTCCCTTGGGATGGTGTAGCATTTTGATGCATTCCCAGGTCTACCACTCATGGTAAATCTAGGAATGTGTCAAAATCCATGGGCGGCTGCATTGGAGCACCCACGCGCCACCCATGGAACGGTACTCCAGCTCGAACAAGCACCACAGAGCCAGGCAAAGTGGCCTTCCGTGGCTTGGTAAATCCCTTAGAAGATTTGTGACACCCTTGCGTTATCTTGCAAGGGCGACCCAAACCTTTGATGAATATGCCCCTTTATATACTCCTGACTTAGTGACTCTCATGGTAGGTTCCACAATGTAATGACTTCTGGTGTACCTACCTGTGATGGAATGATTGACATCCCACCATGGCCTAAAGAAGTGCAAGCATGTAACTCTCACCCTGATGGAACTACCTGGTGCACCCCCAAACACACATCATATTTGAGATAAGCTTCATCACATGCAAGGCCACCAGAAAAGGCACACACACCAGACCAAGAAATGACCAGCCTAGGGTGGGCACAGCTACACCAGAAGCCGGACATCGACAGATATTTGAATAATTCAGAGTGTTTTGTGCTTATCCTAAACTATTCTAAGCAGACACATGCCTTACACCCCAGCAGTCGGAGACAGTGTGGTGGTTCATTTATGACACCACAGAGGTGTGCTCCACACCACGGAAGGCAGTATCTGTTGTGTAAGCATGCTTAGGAGATGCACGTGTAAACTGCATATCTGCTCTTTAATTTTTGTCGTTTTACAATCTGATGCAAAATCCAAATTATTAAAACAAGAATAAAATTGCTCAGATCTTTCACTAGATTCTACTGTGCGGAAATGTTAAAAAGGTAGTGTCTTCTTGAAAGCTGGAGAATTGAAAGGTATAATTATGTTGTTGTAAAGAAGGTGACACGAGCTCTTTTTGTGTCACATTGTGTCACAACAAACAAAAAGTGACCGGATACGTTAACATCGGGTAAATTAAAAGTTTCGAAGTTAAACAGTGAACAGTTATAAGAAGTATTTGTTTAATTATGTTAGAGGAATTGTTATTATTGCATATATCTGCACTGCTCCAAGAAACACTGTGGAACTATTTTTATTACACGCATAAAATATTAAATTTGCTCTTAAATGGTGCACAGTACTCCCTCCACGGTGTCTGTGTTCTTGGCGAGGCTTATCAGAGAACATTTTAGAGCCCCTCTTTCCCCCAGGGAATGAATGGTTGAGTTAGTTGCAAAAAGTCGTTAAACTGAAAAAGCTGTGCTTCTGAAGGAATAATGTAACATCTCAATCAATCAATCATAGCATTTGTAAAGTGCAGCATTATCACCCATAAAAGTATCTGGGAGCTGAGGGTGCAGTGTCTCTGTCGAAAAGCCACGTCTTGAGTCGCCTTCTAAAGTCACCAGAGAGGGAGCTGTTTGGAGGTGTAGGAGCAGGCTGTTCCAGCACTTAGCTACTGTGTAGGAGAAAGAGCAGCCTTTGCAGCGGCTGCGATGAATGCAGGGAATGTGTGCAAGGTTTAGCGAGGTGGAGCGTAGTTGTCTTACTGGGATGTAGAAGCTCAGTTGTTGGTTGATGTAGTAGGACCTTAGGTTGTGGAGAGCCTTGTATGCGGGTGTGAGGATTTCGAATTGGCATCTCTTCTGGATGGGGAGCTAGTGGAGGTTCCTGAGGTGTGGGGTGATGCTTGAGCGCTTAGGGAGGTTGAGGATGAGTCTGGCTGCGGTGTTCTGTAGAGCCTGGAGTCTTTTAAGTAGCTGGGAGGACACTCCAGCGTAGAGAGCGTTGCTATAGTCGCGGCAGCTGGTGACCAGGGTGTGCATGACTGACTTTCTGCTGTTGGTAAGAATCCATTTGAAGATTCAGCGGAGCATACAGAGGATGTAGAAGCAGGAGGAGGTGATTGAGTTTACTTGTCAATTCATGAATAGTTGGCAGTGGAGGATGATGCCAAGGTTTTGTGCGTGGTCTGATGGAGAGGGTGTTGGTCTGAGTTCTGCTGGCCACCAGCACTGGTCCCTTACAGAGATGTTCTTCTCTAATATCAGGACTTCTGTTTCGTCAGTGTTTAGTTTGAGGCAGCTGTTTTTCATCCATGTTGCTATGTTGTTCAAGGTGTTGCAGAATATGGCTTTGGCATTGTGGGGGTAGTCAGTGAGTGAGAGGATTAGTTGAGTATCATCTGGGTAGGAGACTTTATTGATAGGATTCGTCGTCTGATGTCAGCGAGGGGGGTCATGTAGATGTTGAACAGAGTTGTGCTGAGGGAGAATCCTTGGGGTATGCTGCAGGTGATGTTCTTGGGTGTAGAAGTGAGGAAAGCGGAAGCTCTGCGTGCAGCCTGAGAGGAAGGAGGCAGCCCACTTAAGTGTGTTTTGTTGAATGCCTATGTTGTGGATTCTGTTGAGGAGAGTTTGGTGGGAGACTGTATCAAACGCTGTGGAGAGGTCCAGGAGGACCAGAGCTACTGACTCCCCTCATTTAAGGAGGGTCCTGATGTCGTCCATGATGGTGATCAGTGCAGTCTGTGTGCTGTGGTTGGCCTGGAATCCTGATTGTAAGGTGTTGAGAAGGTGGTTTAATTTGAGGTAGTTGGTGAGCTGTTGGTGGATGGCTTTCTCGAGCACTTTGGCCAAAAAGGGGAGCAGGGAAATTGGTCTGTAGTTTTTGAGGTCGTTGGGGTTGGCCGAGGGTTTCTTTAAGAGGGGTGTGACCTCTGATTGCTTCTATTCATCCGGGAAGGTTTCCGTGGCGATGGAGGTGTTAAGGATGCAGGTTAGTTCTGTACTAATAGTGTTAGCTCCTAGGTTGAAAAGCTGGTGGGGGCAGGGGTTAGTGGGTGCTTGGAATGGATGGATGACATGATGGTTGTGGTGGTCTGTGTGGTGATCAGGGACCAGAGTGTTATCATGTGGCTAGTGTTCGCTGCTTGAGAGATGTTGTCTAGGCTGGAAGTGGAGCGTTGGGGGTCAAAATTGTTGTACATAATGGTGATCTTGTGGAAGTAGCCTGAGAGCGTGTCGCAGAGTTCCTGGGAAGGGGGGATGGTTGTCTCTGTGGCTATTGGGTTAGAGAATTCCTTGATGATTCTGAAGAGTTCTTTCATGTGATAGGTTGGGGTATCCATGCCGGCAGTGAGTGCTGCTCTTTTTGCTGCCTTCATGTGGTGGTGGTAGTTGTTGAGAAATGCCTTGTAGGTGGCTCTCTCAGAGGGGTCTTTGGTCATGTGTCAATGTCTCTTGAGTCTGTAGCAGTTGCGTTTGGAGTTTCTGAGCTCCGGAATGTACCATCTCACTGGCTTGGAGATGTTGTTGGTTTTAGCTGGTTTCAGCAGGGCGACTCTGTGGGTGTATTTGGTGATCCAGGTTGTGAAGTTTTGGATGGCCTGGTTGAGGTCGAGGTCTGCCGTAGGCCCGGTTTGTGCAGTGCACTAGGGCCTGTGCCCATAGGGTTTTGGTTACCTTGCTCCAGCTTCAATGGGGGGGTACTGAGGTACTTGGAGGTGGTGTGCTGGGAATTGCAGATGGTAAAGGGGACAATGAAATGGTCAGTCCAGGTGAGTTTAGTCACGTGGGTGAAATTGATTCTGGTGCTAGAAGTGAAGATGGCGTCTAGTGTGTGTCCGGCTTTGTGTGTGGGTTTGGTGACCAGTTGGGTGAGGCCAATGGTGCTGGCGTTCTCTATGAGGGAAGTGAAGTTGGTTTTGGGTCATTAAGGTGGAAATTGAGATTATTGAGTAGGACGTAGTGGAGGGGGTCCATGGCAAGGGGGGCGATGAGGTTGGCAAGATGTCCCAGAGGGTTGGACGTGGTCCCAGGGCTCTGTATGCGAGGGTGCCTTGCATCACGGTGTTGGCATCGGTCTGGAGTCAGACTTTGAGGTACCATGAGGGGCATTGGGTCGTCGTCAGTGATGGTGCATTGGATGGTTTCCTTGAAGATGATTGTGATGTCTCTGCCATTTTTGTTGGTACGGACTCTGTGTATCCTCTTGTAGCCGTTAGTGGGGCCATGGCGATGTTGGGGTTTGAAGAGGGTGTTAGCCATGTTTCACTGATGAAGGTGACGTTTGGTGGTGATGGTGTCCCAGATTTCTGTAGTGTGTTTGCATAAGGAGCAGGCATTTAGCAGGATGCACTGGAGTGGTGCTTTGTTGTCCATAGTCTTCTGTGTAGGTGCAGCGTGGGTGATAGTGTGCACAGGTGGGCCCATGTTGCAGGAGAAACAACAGTCTAGGCAGGTGATGGGTCCTTTGGTTAAGCGTGGGGAAACCGTGAAGCAGCTGTTGATGGGCTGTCCTACTTTCAGGGCCGGGAACTCCTTGGTGATGTAGCGATGGGGAGTGGGAGGACCAGGGTTCCTGACGATGGGCATGATCCTGGTGCGGTCAGGCACAGATGGGCTTGCCTTTGGCGCATCAGCAGCGCATCAGAGTTTGGACACGCTGCGACCTCTATCATATCTCCTGGGAGGTGGGACTGGCCAAGGTGGGAGGAGGGATAGCAGGAGGGCAGAAGGAGCAGTGGCGCTAAGAAGGAGTTGGCATGGGCATGGGCAGATGCAATCAGGATTAGGAATGCAGAAGGAGCTGTCACAATCAGGCTCAGGAAAGCGGACGGAGCTGTATCAATCAGGCTCAGGAATGTGTGTGGGGCTGATGCAATCAGGCTCAGGAATGTGGGCGGGACTGATGAAATCAGGCTCAGGGATGCAGGCAGAGCTGTCAGTGGCAGGCAGGATGGGCGTGGAGCGGCTGGGGTAAGCTGTGACTGGCCCAATGGGTCAGGCACTTCTCACGAGACCACGCTGCGTCCTCCCTATTATGCCCTAGGAGGTGGGAGGAGCGGGGCTGGGAGGCGGGAAGTGGCAGTGGCGCGAAAGAGGCAAGAACATCTCAACAATTTTGTCATACCATTTTATGTTTTAGATATTCACTGAAAAGACCAAAGGTTAGTTAGAAGGACGTTAGTTAGGCTCACATTTCAAGTGTACCAAACAATAGGAATTCAGCAGTTATAGTTAGAGTTACCTCAAGTAACTAGAACTCATGCCCTAAGGTAACTATAACTCACGCCTCCACCAAGCACAGTTTTTTCCAAAATTTGTTTCCTGTAAATACTAGAGTGATATCATCAATGATGTTATCAAAGATGTCTTGGGTGCTGTAATTTGTGGGACAATTAGCAGTGCATGGCGAGGGCAAAAGTTATAGGCCCTCATTCTGACCCTGGCGGTTCTCTACCGCCAGGGCCAACGGGGGCGGGAGCACCGCCGACAGGCCGGCGGTGCTCCCTTGGTCATTCTGACCGCGGCGCTTTGGCCGCGGTCAGAACGGGAAAACCGGCGGTCTCCCGCCGGTTTTCCACTGCCCCTTAGAATCCTCCAAGGCGGCGCAGCTCGCTGCGCCGCCGAGGGGATTCTGACCCCCCCTACCGCCATCCTGTTCATGGCGGGAAAGCCGCCATGAACAGGATGGCGGTAGGGGGGGTCGCGGGGCCCCCTAACAGGGCCCAACTAGGCTTTTCAGTGTCTGCGATGCAGACACTGAAAAGCGCGACGGGTGCTGCTGCACCCGTCGCACGCCTTCCACTCCGCCGGCTCGATTCCGAGACGGCTTCCTTGTGGAAGGCGCTTTCCCGCTGGGCCGGCGGGCGATCTGAATCAGATCGCCCGCCGGCCCAGCGGGAAAGTCAGAATACCCCTCGCGGTCTATTGACCGCGGGGCGGTATTCAGGCGGCTTCCGACGGGCGGGCGGCAACCGCCGCCCGCCTAGGTCGGAATGACCACCATAGTTACTTGAGGTAACTCTAACTGCTGAATTTCAATGGTTTTGTATGCTTGAAATGTGAGCCTAACTATAAAGTTTGGCTAACCTTTGTTTTTTTCAGAGAATTTCTATTTAAAAAAAAATCTATTTCCTACTATAATGTCCCTGTAACCTTTGTTTTTTTCAGTGAATTTCTATTGTTTTTTAATGTATGGTAATTACTATAAGTTAATCCAACCAAGCCCTGTAAGCACCCAAACATTGCACCATGCATGGGCTTCACCTGTGTGCAAGTGAGGTTGTCCGCAAGACCTGGCCTGCAGCCAACTTTCCCTAACCACTCAACACCATGCTGTATACAGGCCTTTGGTCGTGCACAGCACGAGTTGACCGCAGTCTCTCTGGGTGTGAGAATAGATATGAGGGTCTGTGGGTCTGTGATTGGGTCTGTGAGTGAGTGGGTGCATGAGTGTCAGACTGGGGCTGTAAGTGGGTGCAAGAGGGTCTCAGTGGGTCTGTGAGTGGGTGCGTAAGTGTCTCCGTGGGTGTATGACTGGCAGAAAGTGAGGTGAAAGAGAGAAAGAGAGTAGGAGGGAGACAGAGACTTTTTTAAGCTTTGATGTATGATAACGTAAAATTACATATTTTTGTTTAATTCAAAAATAAAAATAGTGTTTTTAAATTTTAAGTAATAAAATCATTTTTAATTTTTTAGTTAAACATTTGAAAATTGAAAAAACAGGCAAATGAGTCCAGCTGGACTCGAACCCTCAGTGTGAAAGTCCATGACTTTCACGCTGAGCTATCTTTTTAGCCCTCCAGGCCTCCCGCGGTCCCTATATGTCTTTTTTCTAAACATTTATTATTTGAAAACAAGCCCTTTACGGGCTATCTGGGACCACAGGGCAACCCTGTGGTCCCTACTTTTTTTTTTTATATTTTACAAAAATGCCCTTCATGGGCTACCTAAACACAGAGAGCAGTGGTCAGTAAGACGGGATCAATTATTTATACAAAAACAAAGGAACGTGATTAATTCTTTCTTTGTGGTTAAATTCCTTTCCCAATTTTATTTCAAGAAGTATTTTTACAAGGCAGAGAATGGCTCAAAAAGCTTCTGTTGCATGGCATTCGGTATTTAAACAAATAACATATATAACATACATATACAAAGTAAACTACACATGGTATAGTCTATTTAGAGGGCAACTATATATGTTGCAACCTCAGAGACAAGCAGACTGTCACTAGGGGGTTGTCCCCTAATGTAAAGTTTTAGAAGACGGTAGTGGTTACATATATTCTTTGTGGTTGTAATCCATAGAATAGTGGCTTCCCCTGCAGTGCCATTGCTTCAGCAAGCATGGAGCTGCCCTGACAGCACCTCTGTGCCTGCTGAAGCATTTCATCTCTGTCCTCTGCACGCATGCAGGGGACAGAGATGAAGCTTCAGATTTTGACAGTGGGACCTGCTTTAAACCCGAATTGTTTGCTGTGGCTTAGCTGCAGCCAAGCCTGAGCAAACAGCTATGTCAGGAGACAGCCCTGGGTGGTGGTGGTCCCCAGGGCCATCAGAGGCTCCATGAGGGAGGCTGCACAGCCCCATTCCAATGTGAAGATAGCCCTGGGTGGTGGTGATCTCCAGGGCTAATGAAGGGCCGAAACAGCCCCCCTTTCAATTATTTTCTGTTTGCCCTGGGGGGTGGTGGTCCCCGGTGGGCCACGACACCCCCACATATAACTATATAAAAGTCCCAGGGAGTGGTGGTTGTGGTCCCAGGGGGTGGTGGTGGTGGTCCCAGGGGCTTGGGGGGGTCCCATAGGGACCACCTTTTTTATTTAAAATATTTGCCCCGGTGGGTGGTTGTACCTAAGGTGTGGGGGGACGCGCGGCCCCTGCTCAAAATTCAGTGTAGCCTCGGGGTGGTGGTCCCCGGGGCTAATATGGGCAAAGGGAACCCCTTTTTTATTTAATATTTGCCCCCGCATATCACTTCCTAAATGCCCTGGGGAGGTGGTGGTCCCCAGGGCAGCAGGATGGCTCTTTTTGGACCAAAAGCTACCTTTCTGCCAGATTTGGGGCCAGATGTGCAAAGCATTTTTCTAGTCGGCCAATTCGCAGAATCGGTCCATTTGCGGCTTGAAAAATGCTTGTACAAAGCCCAATCTGCGATTTCGGTAACTTGTTACTGAATCACAGTTTGGGTTTTGCAGTTCAGTATTGGGAAGGGGTGTGTCAAGGGCGTCCCTTCCTAATACCGAATCCAAATGGTATGTATGATTGTTTTGTGACCGCGAATGCGGTCGCAAAATAATCACAGTTAGCACCAGTTTCAAACTGGTGCTAACCCATTCGCAAATGGGAAGAGGTCCCCATGGGACCCCCTCCCCTTTGTGAATGGCAGCAAAAATATTTTTTTCAGACCAGGCAGTGGTCCCACAGACCACTGCCTGCTCTGAAAAAATGAAAAGAAAACTTTTCATTTTTGTTTTCGAAATGCATCTTGTTTTCCTTTAAGGAAAACGTGCTGCATTTAAAAAAAAATACTTTTTTATTTAAAAGCAGTCACAGACATGGTGGTCTGCTGTCTCCAGCATTCCTAATGGGGGTTGCAAATTGCGACCGACCTCATGAATGTTCATGAGGTCGGTCATTTCCGAACCCATTGGGAATCGCAAACAGTGTAAAGTACACTATTGTATATCTGGTTTTGCAACTCGCAAATTGCGAGTCGCTAAGCTTGCCACTAGGTTACATACGTATATATGTACAGAGAGAGGAGAGTGAACTTTTAAACAGAACGAAAGCAACTTTCTATTCCTGTACTGAAGTCTCCTCCCTCTGCTTTGTTTAGCAGTTGGTCATTTTGGACTTAGATTTTGGAGTAAAAATATCACTCCCTTTTTGCCTGCAATCTCTGCTGTGTCCATTTTCATGGAATGTTTGCTTTTTGGGAAAAATCAAGTAAATTCAATGGATTACTTTGCAAAATGTTTGTTGTATGAGGGAGGACAGGCATCTCTTTTTTTCTATTTGTTTTTGTTGTTGTTGTTTGATGGCTTGGAGTTAGGAGTAGGAGCCAGTGTAGTATTAAGTTGTTTTAAGGGATAATGTTTGCACTTTTCTTGATGTTGGAGGCCTGGAGTTGTAAATACATTTTCTCAATTTCCTTGCATTTCTTTGTGAATTTTGCACATATTTGTACAAATATTAACATTTGTTGAAATCATTTTACTGCTTTGTTGAACTATTTGGGGCCTAGTCTGCCCTGCAGTAGGCCTTGGGTGTATTTGTTAATGTATATTTTTCACATTCTCACTGCTTGCTATGCCATATGTCTTTTAAATCATTTTAGGAGCTTGCAGATGCCCTTGTATTAAATGCAAAATAAAGGTTTGTATGCACGTTGCTGTTGGTGGCTATAGTGGCCCCTGGAGTTAAGCCCACAGAGCCAGTCATGTGGCTTTGTTCTTTGCTGCCTTCATCCCCATGTGCTTGCTCACCATTTTATTGTGAGTTTGTGTATGTGTGGCATGGATGGTATTGTGTTCTACTTTACTTGTACAACTATTTACTAATCGTTTTTATGATATTGCTGTGTTAAATGTGGTGGATAAAGGGTAGCCTGATGTGTTGGCCCAGACAGCGTCATTTTAAAGATTTTTGGGGCAAGACATATTTTGGGGACCTCTGTTCAGAGCAACTTTGATTTTTATCATCTATTTTTGTTAATTTAAGCCTTGGAGGGTTGGGGTCCTGGGTAATTGCTCACTTTCCCTGTGCCTTAAAACGTCTTTGGTCCCAGACACATTTTGGGTAAATAATATGTATTTGTGCAATCCTTTCTCTGCAATACTACAAGACTTTCTGGGTGGGAAGTGGTGGGAAGATGCTCCAGGCAGTATTTGTTCCTCAAGTCTTTTTTTTTGTTTACCATGCAGTGTTGGACATGTTTTTAGTATAATTTATCATAGACCGCAGTTTTTCTTTTTTCCCTATACTTCCTTCTTTAGTGGCTATTTTGTGTAGCCAACGTGTGTGTGTATGTGTGTGTGTGTCTGTGTCTGTGTGCATGCATGCATGTGTGTGTGAGTGTTTATGTGTGTCTGATGCCCATTTTATATATTTTTTCTGTAGAATTTTTTTTGCTGACCATGTGGCAACCATCATTTTGTGGAATCAGTGAATGTGTGTGGTACCCAGTTTGTCTCTGATTTCTATGCCTGCGTCTCTGCTGACCAGGTGGTGCATGAGCTGGCTACCACCATATTGTCCAGTCATTATGTGTTTCAGTTCTTTTATTTCACTTTTATAAGCCATTTTGTTGGAACAGTGAAAGAAGTGATGGCAATTTTGTTACTTTTTTGTTTTCTCCAGATATATTTATTTGTCCTGGTAGCTGATTGTTGTACACAGTTGTTGTTTTTGACTATATATTAGATTTTTGCCTAGCACTCGCCTGGCCTGGGGTCCCAGTGAGTCCTTTGTGGAACACCAGCAGTTATGTAATTCATTTATTCGTTGGCTCTTGAGAGGCACCAAGTTAGCTATTCCTGTGTAATGAATAGCAAAAAGATAGTCATTTATGCATGGGTACATTACTGATGACGATGATGACAACTTGTATTACCTTGACTAAATTGTCCAAGTTCACTGATTACCTGCTTCCTTTTCTTAAGTTTGAGTTTATTTAAAACACTTAACCGCAAATAGTAAAGAGGTAGAGGAAACAATGATGCAGTAGAAACAACAATTTAAAATATGATCATATAAAAAGACAACAAGAAATATAAGTCTGCTGTAGGAAATTGTAAGTGAAATATAACTGTAAAAGGATGATGGGGGCAGGAAAATCAATGCAACATATATTATCTGGTAAACTGTACAAAGAATAATAATGAACCTGTAGACAATTTATAATTATAAATTTACATAACAAAATATAGAAATAAAGACACAAAGGTATTATATTTTTTAAATTAGGGAGGCTTTTGAACCTTGTCGGGAGTTAAAATATTCTTACGGGCAGGTAAGCTAGATTTGGATAGAAATGTAGTCATTGGACGACATAGTCAGTCTCTTTTTATAGCCAAGGAAATGGGAGAAACATAGTATCAAGCTTTGACTGAAACATATAGCATATCACCAAGATTTAAAAGTGACATCTCACACATTTTTCCAATTAGACTTTATTAAATGAAAGGCAACAGTTAGTAGCAAGTCCACCAATTTATGGTCTTGAACATGTTTGGACCAGCTCGGGGCAATACTACCCAGGAAAATATATGAAAATGAACAAGGGATATTAACTTTAAAAAATGTATTATTCTGGTTCCATACCCAATTCCAGAACTCGTGAATAGTAGGACATTGAAAGAGTATATTTTTTAAATCAGCGTACCGAGAATCACAGGGCCAATAGATGAATTTGAATCAAAAGAAAACCAGTTTAAAGTAACAGGAGTGAATAGTAGTCAATGGTAAACAAAGAAAAGGGATTGTAAAGTACTGGCAGCTATGGAGAATGTATATATCTTAGTCCAACTTTTGTCCCACAAACTGATGGGCCAACATCCTTTGTTTTTATTTCCTGCAGAAGCACAACATTTCACATCATGCACAATACTGAGATGATGAGAAATGTAATAAAGTACCTGACAGCGACACCAGAATCCTCTGCTAAGTGCTTCTGCTTGTGCTAAGTGTTAACCTGTATAAAAAGTAAAGATTTAGACCCCCAGGAATGAGGAAATGGCCAAGAAAGTGGCCAGTGAAGAGAAGAAATCTGTTGCCAGTGCCACCACTGGTATCAAGCCCTCCCCATTTTTCCAGAAACGTGAGACACCTGCTGCACCCTCCTAGCTGGCTGGGATGAACTGTACCACCACCGAAATCAAAACCTATAGCTCTCAGTGCTGCAGTAACTACAGTCATAGACAATGTGAGCCTAAAAATCTAAAATTGTCACAGCAACACACCAACACCAAATCTTGACAGGAAGGTCAATAGCAGGAGCCACAACAAGCAATGCTTGAAAACCAAAATGTAACAGCAGAGTCAAAAGTTGTGCTGCGTTGACTGCTTTTGCAGTGAACACATGATCTTCATGATCGCTGAGATATTGACTGCAACCTAAACAAGAACCACCATGAGAGATGATGAAAAAGGAAGGTTCTTGCAAGCCTTGAAAGGGAGGAGGGTGGTGGTGAGCCTGTGATGGTTAGAAAGGAGAGTGGCACCCAGGAAATACACCTCACCTCTATTCAGTCTGCTTTTAGGTTCACCAACACCACCTGCTTCTATATTTTTAAGACGTCAAATTAATGGAGCAACTACCACCCCCAAGGCAGTCAAAGCCCACCCTACAGAGAGGCCAGCACAAACGCCTAGATCCACCTCAATATGTTATTCAGGCTTTATCACTCTAAAAAACTTCTCCTCCTCAGATTGGGAAGAATACTGAGATTGCTAAAAAATGATTGTTGTGGTGAGATTTGTAGATATTATGGTACTAGGGGCCACTGGCCCATCTGAAAATCAACACGCAATTGTGTGATCAGAGCGCCAACATAGCTGCTGGTGGAGACAGAGAGGAATACGCTCAACTGATAGAAGGAGGTGGTGACGAGGAAGAAGAAGAGAGTGTGAGCCTCCTCCATAGCAGCCCTGTGACTGTCACACATAGTGTGAAGTCATCACCGCAGCAACCTCAGAATTCCAGAAGGGATAAAGGCACATAGTCAACATAAAATCTCAAAGCAGCCTACCTGCTCCCCTATGTCATTAATAATGGAGGTGTCACAAAGAAAACAGTCACAGCAACCAACTATCAAGACTATTTTCACCAAGGAGTCGCTGCACCACCGAACCCATAAGAAAGTCTATTTCTACAATGGTCATCTGACAAAAATGTTAGTGCCTGACCTTCTCCCTTTTTATTTAATGGAAAGAGAGGTATTTCTCAATTTTGTGGAGACCTTTTGCCCAAAACGGATGGTCCCAAGCCAGATCTATGTTTCAACTGTTGCTGTGCCAGCACTGCACCATCGAGTACTCCAATTAGTTGGCAACACTTTGAAGGAGAGCCCTGTTCAGTCCATCCACCTCATGATGGACATCTGAACCAGTTGTCAAGCAGTAGATTACACATGCATCACTGCACACTAGTGTCAGGATCAATGGAACACTCTTACCTGAGAAGAGGAGCTGTTCCTTTGGGTTGCAGAGATGATAGGGACTCACCTCTTATCTCCTTGTTCTTTAGTTGGCCCTGTATCCAGCTGAAGATTTTCTTGTAGGGTGTGTGATGGAAAGTTGCTTGATATTGTGGGAATGATAGGAAGAGATATGCTGGTAGTTGTGAGGCTGAGTTGTTTCTTTTGGCTTGAAATGCCTCCTGATTTGACATGTATATGTAAATTGTGGCTGAGTCCTTCTGGTCGTGGGGTAGTTTCGGCAAAATAGTTCACTTTTTCAAATTAGTTCCTTTCTGGAAGGCTCAGTGCACCCAATGCCACCCTAATACTAGTGCAATCCAACAGTGAGAGAGGGATGCTTGTGCTGATTTCTGTTCCTTATCAATGCATGCTGCATAGTGCTGCGGTTAACGTTCCCCTTTTAATCTTGTCTTTTCTTGTTTCCTACAGGTGTCGAGCTGTCCGGGAGTCAAGGAAGAAGGTTCCGGTCTTTGGAAGAAACTACTTGCAGTAAGTAGATTCTCTGAACTTAGGTTCTTTGAGGGTCCAAGGAGGCTGGACCAGACTCTGGAGTCTCAACGCAAAGTGTTGGTTTCAGGGTGAAGCGGGTTTAAATAGTTGATGTCTTTGGTCTGTGATGAGTCATTTAGAATGTTCATGATTATTGAATATGTTTACCAGCTGGTGATGAGTAATTTAGAACCATGTGGCTGATTGTTTTTATCACCTTACTCATGAGTCATTCAGGATGCGGTGAAAGATGGTTTGTGTTTACTTCATTATGATAAGTCATTTTGGAATGCTTGTGGTGGAGCTTATTGTGCAGGCTTGATTGGTTCTGTACATGTTTCTTTCATGAGTCATCAGCATGCTGTGAAACCGATCTAGCAGGTGCCCTAAGAACAAACAAGTTCAGGCCTAATTAGGTTCTGTAAAACAAACTCCAAGTGTCAAACAGAGTTCAAACAGGGGTGCCATGTGAGACTGTATTCTGGTTATTAATGCCCACCATTAGCTTTCGAGAAAATGTTCAAGCATGACTCCTGACAACTAAATATCCTTCAAGGGAGTTAGGCAAAAGCTAAAAGCGGGTCTCCCCACTGATGATGCTTTTCAGGGCATTCTGCAGCATGCAACAGTTGTGATGTTCGCAATCTAGACAAAGAGGAACAATTGCAAATTAAAGGCCAGGACAGGACTGAAATGCAGCCTTCAACCTTCAGTAATGGAGGTGCTGTTGGCTCTCAGTCTCTGCAACACCACTGCTGGCTACTAAACCCACAGTAACAACAGCTTTAAGTTCACTGCCAGCCTCTATAATGAGTTGGTTTCGTATGGCAAGATTTAAATCAAGTGCACAGGTGCAGGCAAATCAAGTGGCAGCACCACTGACAATTGAGAAAATAGTCAAAAACTAACTGGATGGCATGGGAAGAAGCATATGTGTCCAGAACTCAGCAGGTTGGAAATAAAGCATCTATCGTGTCCTGTAGCTAGGGTGCCTTCAGAGCATTTTTCAGTGCCGCTGGGTCACTTGCTACAGTCAGAAAGACCAGTCCCTTTCCTCAAAACACGGAGAGTTTGACCATGATTAAAATAAACAAACACTTCATATCAAAAAATTATAATGCTGCTGAAGCAGTTGTGGTTTCCGCTTAGTACCAAGGCTGGAAATCCTTATTTTAGTGTTAGGCCTGTAACTTGTGTCTTTAAGTACATATACATGTTTTATTCATTTTATCCCTTTTAATATTTTTTAGCACAGCTAGCTTTCCAGCTCTTTGTTTTTATATTTTAATCAGTTGCTTTTCTGAGAAGGCATAGTTGTTTGCGTTGCACACTTATCAGCACCTTTGCATGCATGTCACTCTGTGCTCTACTAAAGGCTGTCAGGTTCGATATATGATATTCTACTTAGTACTGATGCTTCAGGAGTTACAAAGACAACCCTCAACTTTAGACATATTATCATGGCAGGCCTGTTCTCAGTGCACTCTTCTTTTTGTTATATAAATACCATGTAGGCCTAAGGAGGGTAGAGGGCATTCTAGCCATGGCCGTCCGGACATGTACACCATTTCATTGACAGCTTTGCTGATCCTGGCTTTGACTCTGCAGCCAGCTGGGAGGATCACCAGCAGACGACAGGCAGACCCTTGCCTGTCTTTCAGGTATAGAGTTGGGACTCTTCCCATAGACCGGGATATGCAAAAGGGCTAATAACACTATGCTCTCAGGTTTTAGATCTTAGGGTTTTAGGTTAGAATCATTAGGTTTCATAATCATACCAGGATGCTTGGATTGCTTATTTTTTTCACCCAAATGGTAACAATAATCACTATATTATGTTTCATCTGCCTAATTATCCCAGCCCACGCTGTATATAATTGGATGCAATTGCTTCATTAAATATATCGAAACCTATTTTGCATTTCTTCAGTTGCTTTGGCATGAGTGAGACTTTGTGTAACTGAAATAAAGGGTATGATATGTTTACCATGAATTCCCCAGTGAGTCAGAGTGTTGTGTTCTAGGCTGCCACAAATCACCTTTACTTTCTAGGTTTGGGTGACTTGCTGCTAGCTTGCTGACAAAGTCAGGCTGACAGCTTACAGACAGTGTGGGACTGACTCATTCACCCTCACTTAGTGGTGTTGCCACCCTAAACTACGCAGTCTTATCCCCGAAGTAAGAGTCCTACGACATGGCATCACTAACGTTTGGTCAAACACACATTTAACAGATCTCTTGAGTTCAATTTTCTCGCATGCCAAAGGCACCCTAATAACCATTATATGGAGAAGTCCGTGGTACTAGAAAAAATCCTCCTCAGCTAAATAGGTAGTACCTATGTTAGCCTGTAGATTGATCAAGCTTCAACATTAAAAGAGTTCTTCAGATTGGTGCTTCTGTCTCTGGATTTTACCCATTAAAATATGGCAGAGCTACGACAGGTGGTAATTTCAGTAAATATGAGACTTTCTCTCACACAACATTCATTAACACACGGGCTCCTGGGGGGTGGAAGTGGAGATAAAAAATTTGTGGCAGAGGCACACAAAACGTTTATAACAGAAATAGTTTACTCATGGTTCACCTTTCTGGCAGCAGATGCAGACCACACACCATTTTCACAATTATATTGTACCACACCCACCTGCACAATACAGAGCATATGCATACTTAGAGATACCACTGTCTTATCAAGAAAAAACAGAATTTATTTCAAAATGTTTGATTGGGTCCCTTAAGTAATGATGGACCTACATGGCCAGAATTGGCCACATATACACCCCATCCTAATGTACAAAGTATGCCGGTAGCAGAGATGAGTTGCTTATATAATAATCTAGTAGATATATATAGATGTTTAATACAGTTTGTAATTTGGACCTTAAATAACTCCCCAACGAGGGCCGCACCAGGCGTACCTTAAGTGGCTACACCTGGGATAAACTCGGTGATGGTGCATTCAATAATGGGTATGGTTCCCTTCAAATAAGATGAAATTCTGTTCTGGATAGAACAGAAAACATATGTGCTGAAAGCAGTGTCTCTCCATATGGGACCCCAAGACAAATATAGAATTCTCACAATGTGTTTAACATTTGGAATGGTTCTCTCAATAGATGACTGTGCCTCTTGGGGCACAGGATTTGCTGCAATTTGTGCTATCACGCTTGGTACTACCACACTTGCGAATTTACTGGAAGTGTTAAAACAAAATCAAGATGAGCATGGGATGGCCCCTGCCCTAGGTTTGGAGATGAAATTAATGGGCAACTTTGCCATAGTCTCCTCAATATTATTAAGTAATATTAAAGGGGAAGAAGTAGCATTGGCAGTAGGCCAGCAGCTTTGGGACGTTCATTCACAGCATCAGGAACGAGAGCTGCCAAAGATTATGTCCGAGACTTATACTAGTATAGGGTGGGATAATCTGGGAGCCAAACTAGGAGCAACAACTACAAGGTAAAGGGATAGTCTGGGAGCCAAACTAGGAGCCACAACTACAAGGTAAATCAGGTAAGGAGAATACCAACCAAGCACAAGAGGGTGCTAAAAAATGCTGGGATAAAAAGGAAATAATAAAGATAAAGCAAAGCAAAGAGGAGCGTCTCTGAAGTCGGAGACCTCTGAAAAACAATATAGCTTAAGAAATCGTGACACTTTCAAAATTCCTGAGAGATATCAGTATACTGATACACGCTCTTCTCATTCCTTCTAGGGTTCACCGGACAGAAAGGAGGGCAGTCAAAGCACCAAAACAAGTATGTGAAACCGAAAAAGGAGTCACAACGTTCTTCAGAAATATCAATTAAAAAGGAAGAGAAATCCAGAACAAAAACCAGAGTTTAAAAAAGAAAAAGGTTGCAGCAATTTTGGCTAAATATGCTACACATATTGAGAACCCTATTGAAGAACAGGACATAAGCAGTGACAGACAGGCGTGTTCCCCATCCAACAGAGTTTATAAACAAAAAATACAAATTGAGGGTGACATAGAGTGCACTATTAAATTAATCTCCTGGGGAAGATTAGCACTCAGTTATGATATTCTATTGGCAGAAAAAGATTGGCCATCATAATTTGTCCATAAGCACCCACTAGGGGAAGATGTCATTTTGTGTTCTTCCTCGGTCCTTGTTCCGGATACAGTAAAAGAAACCTATGCTGCAGATTGGGTTCTGGTGAAGGCTCCAGCACTGTACCACAACCATGTGGGTTGGGATAGGGATTCCACTTACCATGTCATTCCAATACGGTCTAACTCACAGATAGAACCTCAATATCACATAAAACATGAGGTTAAATTCTCTCACAACTCGAATACTAGAGAGTAATTGCACCCTGTGTATCTCCTATGAATAGCCCTTTGTTTCCCGTAGCTGAGCCAGACCATTCATATAAATAATATTAGATTGCAGACTCTTAAACAGTCACACACTCACATTTGCTATGCAAAACTCACACAGTACAGCACTTGTCAACAACATAGTGTGCAAAAAAGAGAAAACAACCTTGTATATTTCCAATGTTTATTTCTGCAAAAATTTAGTGACTGAAAGCCACTCTCTAAGTGCATTTTTCTTGTTGGGTTATCGATGCAGATTTTGTCGTCTCCCTCAAAAGAATCAGAACAGTCCAGGATTGTTCTCTGCCCGTGTGACATCAATTTTGCATGGTATTGATTCTGCAGCCTTTTCCTTTGTAGATGGAACCTATCTGACAGATGATGACCTCAACACACATTAAGCCAAGGTAGATTGCATTGTTTGGAGGTTCGCTGAACAAGATTACAAATTCAAATTTAGGAAAACAAAAATTGCTTTCCTTAGTGTCCTATTTTTAGCACACAAGCTATCAGATGAGGGAAGAAGGTTGGCCCCACAATTCCTAGAAAAATACCAACAAGAAACTGCAATCAATGCTTGGTTTCTTCAACTTTGGCAGAGCATTATATCAGACTAGGCACAATGCATGAAACCACTTTATGATTGAATAAGTCCTTATTTTTCAAGTAAACTCTGGACACCACAACATAGACTGATTCTCCCATCAATGAGGCAAAACATTTACATAGACGTGAAAACAAAACAAACTTGGTGATCCGGGTATCATCAGATTCACATGTCACATCCAGTGAAGTGAACACTGTACCCATAGCATACAAATCACATCCATACTCAAACGCATAGATGCATTTTGTACCAACAGAAAAAATACTGACTGCTGTCCAGATAGCAGTTATAAAGAGGAGACCACTAGTCCAAGGGAAACGTATCATTGTTGTTATCGCAATACCGTCTCTTGAGGCTGTCATAAAAGCAAGTGTCCAAAATGCAAAAGCACTACATCCATGAACAATAAAAAGGGCTACGTCCTTGACTGCCACTGATGTTGATTCTGCTTTTGATCCAAAATTACAGATCCAAGAGTTTCTCCGGTATGAACTTGAATACCCCATGTCTACCAGCATTCTGCCTCTTGACCAATACAGAATGATAATTTACACTGATTGTTCAGCTCCACCAGCTGTAGGTACCAAACATCAATACTCTGTGGCTTGCGCAGGTGTTTGTGGGATAATAAGGGATGGTAAGTTCCTCCCCCAGTAAACCTACACACAGACACTAGGGGACTGCACAACAAAACGTGCAGAGCTCAACTCAGTGGGTTCAGTAATTCAAAAGGAAACATCATACAGCATACATTTTCTTGGGGAAAGGGGCAGATCTTAACGATAAGCTGGCACAGGCTCATATAGTACGTACATTGGGACATCAAGTTTGTGGAATACACATTGTAGGAAACTCTTTGGCTGATGAAGTATGTGGGAGCTTGACCACTCACCTGAAAGGCAGGTCATCTGCAGGGGTGATGGCTGCTCCCCCGTCCTCCCAGGACAACTCTCGGCACTGCAGATGTAAGACGGAAGTTCCTGCAGGTGTCCCAAGGGATTTGGATGAGAGAGAAAGATAAAAAGAAATACAGCCTCTGCTGCTTGGTCCAGCTGGGCTCCCGGTGCTTCAGGGCACAGGTGGTCACTGTCTACATTTGTTATTGAGGGTCCAGATTCTATAAGGGAAAAGACAGGCATGCGTGATATGTTGAAGGGGGTCTCTTCCAACAGTTATTTATGCTATCTCTTAACCCTAGGTAATCGCCTGTCACTCAACACCTTCTCTCGCAATTTCTTTCCACTCTGTTGGGGTGGCTGGAATGCACCATTATTGCCTGGGTCTTTTCTCTGTCTCTCATCACATAGGGTAATCACTCTTGATGTAGTTGCACACACCAAAAACTTATAACATGCGAACATACAATAGAAAGCCTTTCCACAAGAAATACAAGTACACCTATTTAAACATTCCAAGTGACAACCCAAATTTTTGGTTTTATCAAACACTGCTATAATCCTAGAAATTTCTGGAGTTCTTGAAAAATTAGATTTTTTTCAATACAGGCGGAGCACACATAATTTGTATAGTCACACACGTGATTCTGCAGCATCACACAAAATACGAGGCTGTTCATCTCACAACACTCTCTGCATGTTCCGATCCTTTTCCAATGCGGAGACAATAAAGTTTGTGTACAAACGTGCAACGAATTGTCAAGGCTACAAATGCTTCTGTACATGTGTTCACTCGGTCTGGCAATGTTTGCTCTTAAATTTAAGTTGTCAAGGCTCACACGAAAAGTCAAGGTTTTTGTGCAAACAAGAAACATTCACTCTGGGGAGCTCGCTCCTATCACTTAGCTCTTGGATGCGGCAGGCGCAGAAATCCACTTGTCTTTTGTTGCCCAGCAATGGTGATGAGGCCTGCAGGGAATTCCCCCCAGAGATGACTCACAATGCCAGCAGGCTCACAGACAACCGGAACAAAGCCAAGCACAGTTTGAAGTATGCTAGGCCTTTTGTAGTCTATGAGTCACATGTAGCACTTGGTACTTGAAAACAAGAAGGCACTGCCTACTAACCAGGAAGGCAGCTGTCAAACCGCATGCAGGGCTCAGGTGTTTTTTAATTAAGCCCCGTTGAAGTTGAGTAACAAGCCTAAGTCAACAAGTCTTGGTAAAATCATGATGAGCATGTTTTTCAAAGCACAGGAGTAACAAGCTGTGGCAAAAGCAACAGGCACAGTAAACATTTGCACAATACCATAGAAACAAACCTAGACTAATCCCATTGGAGACAAATAACCCCGTAGGAGGCATAGCTACCCCAGCTTAACATAGTTTATCCACCAACCAGGTGGTAGCTGGTTACACATATTACGGGAAGCAGCTAAAGACGTGGGCATCACAACAGGCCCGATCAAAAACGCCTAACCGGTGGGGTTTGGTTGGATTCCGGAGTTGGAATTGACGGATTAGATGGGGGGCATGAACCGAGCTAGCTGGTTCCCAGGAGTTATCCTCTGACCCACACCTTTAACAGGCCAATAGCTAATGCAAAACTCCAGGAATGTATTTGGAATCCAATACTCTGACGACTTCAAATTCCAAGTGCCCAGCTACTTTCAAGAGGGGTAGTGGAGGTGTAGGGCAAGTGTCTGGGGAATAGGGATGAATTAAGGACACATGGAACACGAGATACTTTATAGTCTGTGGGCAGGGCCAGTTCTGCAACTACTGAGTTAATAACCCTTGTGATGGCGAATGGGCCAATGAACCGGGGATGTAGCTTTCAGGATCCTGCAAGCCGAAGGTTCTTTGTGGGCAACCAAACCCATTTCCTTTTTGATAGATGGGGGCTGGAAGTCTCTGTTTATCAGCCTGCCTTTTCATTTGTGTGTGATTTTGTTCTAGATGTTTAAGGGTAAAGGATTGAATCTCCTGCAATCAAGCATGATGTTCTTGTACAGAAGGTACCTTGGAAGGGTTTTTGGGATCCAAGATAGGGCGCATCCTAGGGTGTTGACCAGTCATACACTAAAAGGGAGAAAGCCCTGTGTCTGCATGAGTGCTATTATTGTACATAAATTCTACCAGAGGAAGCGCCTTTTCCCATTCGCTGGACCATGAGGACACAAAACATCTCAAGATCTGTTCTGGGGACTGGTTGGTTTGTTCTGTTTCACCATCCGTTTGGGGGTGATAAGCGGAGGACAGGTGAACTTCTATTCCCAGAGCTGCGCAGACCCTTCACCAAAATTGGGAGACAAACTGGGGCCCGGTCAGAAACCATTGCCGAAGGCAAGCCATGCAGTTTCACTATGTGTTGTATAAATAGGCTTGCAAGAGCAGAAGCACTGGGGACTCTCTTTAAGGTGATAAAGTGAGCTATTTCGGTTAAGTAGTCTACTACTACCCAGACAACAAAGTATCCATTACAGACAGAAAGATCACTAATGAAATCCATGCTTATGGTATGCCATGGAGCAGGTGGGATTGGAAGGGGTTGAAGCATTCCCACCAGCGGGATGTGAGGAGTCTTGGCTTAGACACAGATGGGGCAATTTTGAATATAAGTTGTGATGTTGTGTAACAAGTATGGCCACCCAAACCCTCTTTTGCAGATCTCTAGTGTCTTTTTCTTGCCCAAAGGGCAAGCTAGGTTTGAATCGTGTCCCCAATGAAGAATGGTTTCTTGCAGGTCTGGAGTGGGAATGTACAGTCTGTCCGCATGATAAAGGAAACCTCCTTGTGGGGCCACGTTTGGAGGGTAGTCAATAGACTGCTATGCAATTTGTAGCTTATCAAGGAACTCATAAGGTAAGCATACTGCCACAATTTTCTCAGCAAGTATAATAGAACAGACCTGCTCTGTGTCTTTTTCACCTTGTGCAAAGTCCAATCTGGATAACGTGTCTGCTTTTTGTTGGGCTGACCGTGGTCTTTACGTGATAACAAAATAAAATTTGTTGAAGAACAGCAGCCAGCGAAACTGTTGGGGTGTCAGGGTTCTGGTGGTTGAAAAAACTGGAGATTGCGATGGTCGGTGAAGGTGTTTATGGTATGCCTTGCCCCTGAAATGTGGTGGTGTCATTCCTGGAAGCCAAGTTTTATGGCCAACAGCTCTCGTTCTGCCACTGTGTTATTCTGCTCTGCCTGGAGTAGTTTTTTAGAAAAATATGCTACTGGGTGCAAACAGCCTGTGCCTGGGGAAAGAACACCTCTCACTGCCACCTGGGAAGCATCGGCTTCTACAAAAAAGGGTTGTGAGGGATCAGAGTGGCAAAGAATAGCTTGTGTAAAGGCCTCCTGAAGACACTGAAAGCCGTCTTCAGCTTTTTGATCCCAATGGAAAGTCAAATCTTTTTGCAATAAGCGTGTGATTGGGGACACCACTGTGGAAAACTGGGAGATCAACTGCCGATAGAAGTTGACGAACCCCAGGAACTGCTGGGTTTCCTTTACAGATTTTGGGCTTTCACACTTTAGGATGGTTTGTAATTTGGATTGATCCATGGAAATACCCTCCGGAGCGATGATATAACCAAGGAATTCGATCTTTTGAGAATGAAAAACCCACTTTTCAAGTTTAGCAAACACCTGGTGTTCCCTTAAATGCTGCAGCACAGTTCTGACATGTTCAACATGTCCATCAGTAGAAGTAGAATAAATGAGGATATCGTCTATGTATACTATGCCACAGATGTCAAGGAACTCCTGCAGCAATTTATTGATAAAAAATGTAAATGCTGCAGGAGCATTGCAGATGCCAAATAGCCTTACTGTATATTCGTAAAGCCCGAACTTGGTCCGGAAGGCGATCTTCCACTCATCACCTTCGTGCACACGGAACAAGTGATAGGCCCCATGGAGGTCCATTTAGGTGTAAATGGTTGAATTGCGGACTTGATCCAGCACGGGTATCAGTGGAAGGGGATAGCAATTCTTTATTACTGCCTTGTTTACTGCACGAAAGTCAATACTGGCACACAGTTTGCCTTTCCGTTTGGGCACAAAAAACAAAGGCAATGACACTGAGGAAGTAGATGACTTATAAACCCCTTAGCCAGCAGGTCATCTAGGTATTTCCGAAGATACTGGGTTTCTGGTTCGGACAGGGCGTAAACCATACTGCATGGCAACATTACTCCTGGGAGTAAATCTATGTGGCAGTTATATGACCTGTGGGGTGGCAACTGCATGGCTTTCTGCTCACAAAACATGTTGTTGAAGTTTTGGTGGGGTGCTGGTTGTATCTGTGGGTCTATCTTCACTAGAGTAAGAGCAGAGGCACTGTGCAAAGGGGGGGATCACGGTAGGAGGTTCTTGATAAAAGGAATGCCAACAAGGTGTGGAGTCCAAGGTTACCTTTCTGGTGACCCAATCAATCTTGGGGTTGTGTAGTTGTAACCATGGAATGCTCAGGATTCCCCCGAATACTGGTGTGTCAATTAGGTCAAATTCACTCTGCTCAGAATGACCATTGGTGCAAACCATGGTCAGCGGACTAGTCTGATAAATGATAAGCCCAGAGGACAGTTCTGAAACATCCACAGCTTGAACCGGTTCGGGGTTTCTTTTCGAAACCTGGCGATGCCTAAGGTTTTTGCAAGGCTGAGGTCAAGGAAGTTACCCATAGCCCCAGAATCTAGGAAATTGGGAAGGACCTTACGGGCTTGGAGGGAAAGGGTCACGGTTAAGATAAATGTTAGATGTTGGGGCACAGGAATCATGGTGTTAGTTAGCTGGTGAGAGACCACTGGAGAACAGTTCGATAAAACATCCTCAGAAGTTATCAAGCCTGGAAATTTTCCAGATCACTGGCCTAAGGTCCCTTCACTGCTCCTACTGCTTTATTGGGCATATTGGGTTTACTAGTACAGCCTTTGGCAAAGTGTCCTGCCTTGCCACAGTAAAGGCACAGATTCAGTTTTCTCCTACGCTCCTTCTCTTCGTTTGATAATAGTCCCCGCACACCCACAATCTGCATGGGCTCAGAGGTGTCCTGAGGAGAGCTCAGGGAGTCTTTCCTATCTGGTTTTAACACTGGAACACGTGTGTCTCCACAGGACTTTTCCCCCTTATGTTCCACGAACTAATGGTCTAAGCGAACCACAACATTTAATATACTCTGAACAATCAGTGGGAGGGTCAACAATCTGCGTCAAAACATCTTCGAGTTCATTCCTCAGGCCACGATAGAACAAGGAAGTTCCTTTCTCACCAGGCCACTCGGTTTCTGCCACCAAACGGTTAAAAGACATAATATAGGTTAACAGATCCTTGTTCCCCTGGCGTAAATTTAGCAACTCATTATCGCTAACCTGGACACACAAGTGTTTGGCGAAGAGTTTGTGTATAGACTCCCAACAGTCAAAGTTATACAAAAGAGGATCATTGCGCTCAACCAAATGAACAGCCCAGGAGGACGCATTCCCACCCAAAAAAGAAATTATGAAGGCCACCTTAGCGGCATCATTGGGGAAAGCGGTAGGATGACACAAGAATTACAACTGACACTTGTTCAGGAAGACATGAACCTTAGCACTGTCACCAAAGAAACGCTCTGGCAGGGCAAGAGGAACTGGTGTAGGTGTGGTTACTGGAAGCTGCACAGGCTGGGGAGTTGCAGCAGAAGCACCAGAAGGAGTGGCTGTAAAAACTCAAACTGGGAAGTCTGCATGGCTGGACTCTTAGATTTTCCCTTGGAGTTATCCCACAGAGAATCTCTGGGCTTGTACCTTTGCAACTCTTGTTGCAAGGTCTGGTTTTCCTGCAGTAGGGAAGCTACTTCATGTTGTAGGCCTGCTAATACCCTAGTAATGTATTGTAGGGAGGGGATATCCTCTGACAAGTGTAGGGCTTGAGAAAGACCCTCAAAAGTTACCCCCAGGGAATCCATCACCCAGGCAGACCTGTATTTATGTAGATTGGCTTTGCATGGGAGCTTGACCTGAAAGGCAGGTGGTCTGCAGGGGCTGTTCCTCCGTCCTCCCAGGACACCTCTCCGCACTGCAGATTTAAGACAGGAGTCCAAGCAGGTGTCCCCAAAGAGTGGGGGATTTGGAAAAGAGAGAGAGAAAAAAAGAGATACCACCTCTGCTGCCTGGTCCAGCCGGGCTCCCGGTTCTTCAGGGTGTAGGCGGTCACTGTCTACGTTTGTTGTTGGGGGTCCAGCTTCTATAAGGGAAAAAGACAGGTATGAGTAATATGTTGTAGGCACTCTTCCAACAGTTGTTTACGCTATCTCTTAACCTCAGGTAATCACCTGTCGCTCAACACGTTCTCTCGCAGTTTTTCTCCACTCTGTTGGAGTGGCTGGAATGCACCATTATTGCCTGGGTCTTATCTCTGTCTCTCATCACATAGAGTAATCACTCTTGATGTAGTTGTACACACTGAAAACCTATAATATACGAACATACAATAGAAAGCCTTTTCACAAGAAAATAGATGTACACTGATTTAAACATTTCAAGTGACAGCCCAAGTGTTTTGGTTTTGTTAATCACTGGTATAATCCTAGACGATTCTGGAGTTGTTGAAAAATTAGATTATTTTCAATACAGGCAGCGCACACGTAATTTGTATAGTCACACATGTTTTTCTGCAACGTCATACAAAAAATTAGGATGTTCATCTCACAACACTCTCTGCATGTGCCAATCCTTTTCCAATGCTGAGTCAACAAAGTTTGTTTACAAACATGCAACGAATTGTCAAGGCTACAAATGCTCTTGTTAACTCGTTCACTCGTTCTGGCAATGTTAGCTCTTTAAATGAAGTCATCAGGACTCATACAGTAAGTCAAGGCTTTTGTGCAAACAAGAAACATTCACTCCGGGGAGCCTGCTCCTGCACCTAGATTAGCTCTTGCAAGCGGCAGTCAGATAAATCTAATCGTCTTTTGTTGCCCAGCAGCGGTGATGAGGCCTGAAGGGAATTCCCAGCGGAGACGGCTCACAACGTCAGCAGCCTCAGGGAGAACTGGACCAAAGCCAAGCACGATTTTAAGTGTGCTAAGCCTTTTATCGTCTATGAGTCACAAATAGCACATGGTACTTGAAAACATGAGGGAGCTGCCTAGCAACCAGGAATGCAACTGTCAAACCAAGTGCAGGGCTCAGGTGTTTTTTAATTTAGCCCCATGGAATGTGAGTAACAAGCCTGAGTAAAACCATGGTGAGCATGTATTTCAAAGCACAGGAGTAACAATCTGTGGCAAAAGCAACAGGCACAGTAAACAATTGCACAAATCCATAGACACAACCCTAGACCAAACCTATTAGAGGCAAATAACCTTGTTGAAGGCATAATTACCTCAGCTAAATGTAGTTTATTCAACAACCAGGTGGTAGCTGGTTACACACCATACAGTAAGCAGATAAAGGCATGGGAGTCGCAACCAAGTTGCCAAATTGGCAGTTTCTACGGCTTCTGTGACTGTGATAACTCATTCTCATACGAGGGTGGATGATGAAGTTTAGGTGTAGTTAATGATTTAGCTGATGGCAAGCCTTTACCAAAATCACATCCAGAAAAATATTCCTACCATCTAAGTGCCCAAAACATTGTCTTCACTACAATACCAGGGGTGGGTGATTGTGTGATCCTCAACCAAGACCACAGACTAGATTTGATTAAAGCAGCTCATGAGGGAGTTGCCTCTGCCCATGCTGGTGTGGCACCTACTATCTCCCTATTGCAAAAACGCTACTAGTTGCCTGGTCTATGCAAACAGACTGAGCACTATATCCTTAGTTGTGACATTTGCCAACAAATTAAAGGGTCCATCATTAAACGCCCACTGCAGACACCCCTCTTAATTTCCAACAAGCCTCTGCAGTGTGTGTACCTAGACCATTGTGGTCCTTCAAAACCGGATGGTGCATACAGATATATTCTACTTGCTGTAGATTCATGCTCCAGATTCCTATGGGTGTGACCACAATGATTGGCTGACGCTTGAACTGTTATTAAAGATTTGCAATTCTTTAACGGGACATATGCAGTCACAGCATTCCACTTGGACTAGGACTCTGATTTTACCTCCAGGGCATTCAGGAATAGCATGGCAATGATTGGTGTTAGGGTGCATTTCTTGTCTTCCTATCATCCAGAGGGAAATGTGGTTGTGGAGCAGAAGAACTGAGACTTAAAGCAACCCTTCACAACTAGGGTACTAGGTTCAGGACGCGTTTGGCTCCATCACCTGCATGGGGTCCAGAGAGCTTTAAACAATCTGACTAGAAGGTCTTTGGGAGGATGAACCGCTTATGAAGTCCTGTTTGGCATCCCTATGTACATCCCAGATCTTGATGGCCCTGATGTGGTGGCAGCTGAAACACTTTTTGACATAAATTAACTTGTCACTGTTTTACAGGAAATACAACAATTCCATGATGAAAATTCATCAGCACATGCTGCCACCTTGGGAATGAGGGATTTGCCAACATCCACAGGCTGGATTTCTAAAGTTGGGGACCTAGTTTGGTGAAAGGTACCTGTGAAGAACGAGTTTGGTCCATCCTACTGTGCACCAATTCCAGTTCTAGGAATACACGCTACCAGAACTGTCATCCTAACTTCGCTGGTTCTGAAGACAACCACTTTGTCTCCATTGATAACATCAAATTGCAGCATATTGCCAATCCTGCACAGTAGGCCACAAAGATTCCTGGTTAATTCCCTTACCTCTCTCACTACCATATAGGATATACCATATAGGATATACCTGTCCAACAGTTAAACAACATTGAAGTTATCTCCCTGAGGCTGGGGTTTGAGGAGAATGAACTTTTGTTGATTCCTGTCACAACTTCATCAACAAGAAATGTCCAAAACATAAATTTGGAGTTTTCCAATGCAACAAAAACTGATGGAATTGTTTATGATGAATCACCTATGGATATATCTACCAGTTTGCTTTCACTGGTTCATGTTTTTGCACAGACTGCTTCTGGTTACTTTGCCACAACTTTGATGAGTTTTCTTCAAACTCTTCAGGACCCATTACTGCACCTGTATCCAACATATGTAACCTTTTTTATTGGCTAAAACATAACTATTTGGTTCATCCCTGGTGCTATCTGTGGATAATTATGACACTGCTTGCGTTTTCTTCTATGGATTGGATTTGTTATTATCTTTTTCCTTATTGATACCAAGTCACTATCTTCCTGAACGCTCTGCTGTTGAACTGGTGAATAAGGTTTTAAAACCTTACTTATCCTCATACAAAGTGTGCAGAGACTTGTTCCCTGTGAACATTTCAGCTGTTGCGGTTCCTGATGGGATTGTTTGGGATATCTCTGGCCCTGCAGAAATAATTCAAATTCCATATGTGTTTAGAGTATCAGTGAGCGATATTAATAAACCTGGAGCTGTTTCTGAAGACTGGGATATAAACACAGTTGATTCTATTCTTTCTGAGCTTGAATATTATACTGTATTTGAAAGTTAAGATGTTTATATGAACACAGCAAATTATGGGGAAATGTTCTGTTATCATCATTATAGACATGATTAGTCACATCGAGCTAATATTCCAGGTGCAGTTTTCATTGATAAACAATGGGAACACTGTCCTACTCCACCAGTGGGAAGTTCTAAAACATATGTAGAAAAGTTTACTTATTTTACAGGGCATGATGTTAAAAATGCTGACTCCTATTATTTTAAATTACCATATTAGAAAGTGAGGAAAATATTGCTAACCAACACTAAATTGATTTATTTGGATTTCTTTGTTTCCCAGTTGGCGATAGAAGGTTATGAATATTGGGAGAAATCAGTTGATTTAAAGAATGTGTGAGGAACACAAATTTGGCAAATACAAGGCACGGAGCCTTTATTTAAAGCAAGTTTAATTATTTTCCAAAATGATATTTTTAAATGACACCATAGGGCAAATAACTTGCCTACGGTTAGCAAAGATAAAGGAAATGAATGTGCCCTGGATCCCTTCAGTAGCTAAATTTGAAAATTGACAAAATATTCTGAATGTTACAGAATGACAGCTCAAGCGTTGGTTTCAGAATAGTACTTTGAATTCATCACTTTCAGGTGGTTATTTTCACCAGTGGACACAAATGGTTGTCATGCATGTTTTAATAACTCTACTCTGGGTTTTATAGTGAGCAGATGGATCCTTGTTGCGTCATCACCCAAGCACTCAAGTATTGTCACATATAGCATAGGTAAATGTTGTCAGCAATGGTTACAAACATCCTCATTGACAGCCATAAAAGAACACATTTCTCTCCTTCCTGAAGATGTGGACTTACAAGTTTTCTTGTTAGTTCCCAGGAATTCACACTCAAAATGTTTTCTATATGCAATATCTAATAAAATATGTAAGCTTTTGCAAATGGAAGTTTCTGCACGCCTAAGGCAAATAGATAAGTAGAATTTGGAGAAGGCTCTAGCGGTTGTCGATACTATTATGAACACATTGTCCTACCACATTTACACATTAGACAACATTGTGTCTTCTGCTATTGACATCATTCAAAATGACATGTCATTTTTACACTATGGACAGAGTCAGCTTAGGTTCATTACGCAGTTGAGTTGGTCGTAGCAAGTTCTGAAAAGTGCCCTGGAAGCATGTTGAATCTAATTAGTTATTTGCCGCATTCAATCTTACATGAAAACAATAGATAATGTTTAAGGAGGAACCTAGTTACATCATGGTCAATACTGAGAAGTTAGAAAAGTTGCCTTTTACTGTGGCTGAAACACCGACCTCAGTGTTGTTAATACTTGAAGTGATTTCTCTGCCAACATCAACGTTTCAATTCACTTTGTGTTTAAAACACTTTCCTGTTGACAGATTTGAGCACTAAGGCAACAGTTACATCTATGAGGTGTGAGAGTTGCCCTTTGACTACAAATGCCTGAATGGCAATAAAGATGCTTTTCTTAGCGGAAGTGATGTGATACTTTTGTAACCCATTCTATGATTTGTAAGCAGATGGTTTTGCATGGTGCATGTAATGCGTTTGTTACAAATTTCCCTTGTTTTTAAAGAGTATTCCCCATCCCTATGATTTGCCCTGTGTTTCTGTGACTTTCAAATGGGAGTTACTTGATGCTGAGTGTTAAAGGTTGCTGTGGGATGAGACCAGTTGTCGCTTTTGTGGTTTCTGTTTCTCAAATTGTAACTTGCTGTTTGAACATTATTTTTCCCCATATGCATGAGATAAAAGTAACGGATTTGTGTCCTCGCTTTACTACTTATAATGTCAATTTCAACAAATTGAGCAGACTAAGAGCACTATTGTTTCAAAAACATGTGGCACTCACATCAGCCTGTGAAACCTATGACCTACAAGTGGCAAGGTCGTCTGTAGAGATACAGTCCCTTCTAAATACAAACTTTACAAAACACTTAGGTGAATTGGTCAGTCACATATTAAACTGCTTGGATTGTACACTTATATAAGGCTGTATGTTCTGTACTTGTTAGCACCTTCCAGACTATGGCGGTGTAGGAAAGTACCATCTTGCCTGGCATGTTACCCCCATATTTCACTGTATATATGTTGTTTTAGTTGTATGTGTCACTGGGACCCTGCCAGCCAGGGCCCCAGTGCTCATAAGTGTGCCCTGTATGTGTTACCTGTGTTATGACTAACTGTCTCACTGAGGCTCTGCTATCCAGAACCTCAGTGGTTATGCTCTCTCATTTCTTTCCAAATTGTCACTAACAGGCTAGTGACCAATTTCACCAATTTACATTGGCATACTGGAACACCCTTATAATTCCCTAGTATATGGTACTGAGGTACCCAGGGTATTGGGGTTCCAGGAGATCCCTATGGGCTGCAGCATTTTTTTTGCCATCCATAGGGAGCTCTGACAATTCTTACACAGGCCTGCCCTTGCAGCCTGAGTGAAATAACGTCCACGTTATTTCACAGCCATTTACCACTGCACTTAAGTAACTTATAAGTCACCTATATGTCTAACCTTTACCTGGTAAAGGTTGGGTGCTAAGTTACTTAGTGTGTGGGCACCCTGGCACTGGCCAAGGTGCTCCCACATTGTTCAGGGCAAATTCCCCGGACTTTATGAGTGCGGGGACACCATTATACGAGTGCACTATACATATGTCACGACATATGTATAGCGTCACAATGGTAACTCCGAACATGGCCATGTAACATGTCTAAGATCATGGAATTGTCACCCCAATGCCATTCTGGCATTGGGGAGACAATTCCATGATCCCCCGAGTCTCTAGCTCAGACCTGGGTACTGCCAAACTACCTTTCCCGGGGTTTCACTGCAGCTGCTGCTGCTGCCAACCCCTCAGACAGGTTTCTGCCCTCCTGGGGTCCAGCCAGGCCTGGCCCAGGAAGGCAGAACAAAGGACTTCCTCAGAGAGAGGGTGTTACACCCTCTCCCTTTGGAAAAAGGTGTTAGGGCTTGGGAGGAGTAGCCTCCCCCAGCCTCTGGAAATGCTTTGATGGGCACAGATGGTGCTCATCTCTGCATAAGCCAGTCTGCACCAGTTCAGGGATCCCCCAGCCCTGCTCTGGCGCGAAACTGGACAAAGGAAAGGGGAGTGACCACTCCCCTGACCTGCACCTCCCCTGGGAGGTGTCCAGAGCTCCTCCAGTGTGCTCCAGACCTCTGCCATCTTGGAAACAGAGGTGCTGTTGGCACACTGGACTGCTCTGAGTGGCCAGTGCCAGCAGGTGACGTCAGAGACTCCTTCTGATAGGCTCCTTCAGGTGTTGCTAGCCTATCCTCACTCCTAAGTAGCCAAACCTCCTTTTCTGGCTATTTAGGGTCTCTGCTTTGGGGAATTCTTTAGATAACGAATGCAAGAGCTCATCAGAGTTCCTCTGCATCTCTCTCTTCACCTTCTGCTAAGGAATCAACCGCTGACTGCTCTGGAAGCGTGCAAAACTGCAACAAAGTAACAAAGACAACTACTGCGACCTTGTAACGCTGATCCAGCCGCCTTCTCAACTGTTTTCCTGGTGGTGCATGCTGTGGGGGTAGTCTGCCTCCTCTCTGCACTAGAAGCTCCGAAGAAATCTCCCGTGGGTCGACGGAATCTTCCCCCTGCAACCGCAGGCACCAAAGAACTGCATCACCGGTCATCTGGGTCTCCTCTCAGCACGACGAGCGAGGTCCCTTGAACTCAGCAACTCTGTCCAAGTGACTCCCACAGTCCAGTGACTCTTCAGTCCAAGTTTGGTGGAGGTAAGTCCTTGCCTCCCCACGCTAGACTGCATTGCTGGGAACTGCGGGTTTTGCAGCTACTCCGGCTCCTGTGCACTCTTCCAGGATTTCATTTGTGCACAGCCAAGCCTGGGTCCCCGGCACTCTAACCTGCAGTGCACGACCTCCTGAGTTGTCCTCCGGCGTCTTGGGACCCTCTTTTGTGACTTCGGGTGAGCTCCGGTTCACTCCACTTTGTAGTGCCTGTTCTGGCATTTCTGCAGGTGCTGCTTGCTTATGAGTGGGCTCTTTGTCTTGCTGGATGTCCCCTCTGTCTCCTCAAGCAATTGGCGACATCCTGGTCCCTCCTGGGCCACAGCAGCATCCAAAAACCCTAACCGTAACCTTTGCAGCTAGCAAGGCTTGTTGGCAGTCTTTCTGCACAGAAATACTCTGCACGACTCTTCACAATGTGAGACATCCATCCTCCAAAGGGGAAGTTTCTAGCCCTTGTCGTTCTTGCAGAATCCACAGCTTCTACCATCCGGTGGCAGCTTCTTTGCACCCACAGCTGGCATTTCCTGGGCATCTGCCCACTCCTGACTTGATCGTGACTCTTGGACTTGGTCCCTTTGTTCCACAGGTACTCTCGTCAGGAAATCCATCGTTGTTGCATTGCTGGTGTTGGTCTTCCCTGCAGAATTCCCCTATCACGACGTCTGTGCTCTTTGGGGAACTTAGGTGCACTTTGCACCCACCTTTCAGGGTCTTGGGGTGGGCTATTTTTCTAACCCTCACTGTTTTCTTACAGTCCCAGCGACCCTCTACAAGGTCACATAGGTTTGGGGTCAATTCGTGGTTCGCATTCCACTTCTAGAGTATATGGTTTGTGTTGCCCCTATCCCTATGTGCCCCCATTGCATTCTATTGTGACTATACATTGTTTGCACTGTTTTCTATTGTTATTACTGCATATTTTGGTATTGTGTACATATATCTTGTGTATATTTGCTATCCTCATACTGAGGGTACTCACTGAGATACTGTGGCATATTGTCATAAAAATAAAGTACCTTTATTTTTAGTATATCTGTGTATTGTGTTTTCTTATGATATTGTGCAAGTGACACTAGTGGTACTGTAGGAGCTTCACTCGTCTCCTAGTTCAGCCTAAGCTGCTCTGCTAAGCTACCTTTTCTATCAGCCTAAGCTGCTAGACACCCCTCTACACTAATAAGGGATACCTGGGCCTGGTGCAAGGTGTAAGTACCTCTTGGTACCCACTACAAGCCAGTCCAGCCTCCTACAGGCGGTCATTATGAACATAGGTGGTCTGGACCGCCATGCCGGTGGTGGCGGAAATTACCGCCACCGGCATAGTGGTACAGACCGCCATATTATGTTCATGGCAAGACCTCCACAGGTGGAACTCCGCCACCGCCAGGCTACCACCGCCAGGCAGCCTTACGATGGCGGAGTTCCTTATCCGACAGAGCAGCGCTGCAAGCAGCCTGCCCAACGGATAAAGAACCTGTGTACACCAGCCTTTCCCTGGTTGTTCCCCTGCCAGGAAAAGGCTGCACAGCCCTGTCGCGAATGTCACTGCCCGATTTACAGGCAGTGATATGCGTGACGGGTGCTGCTGCACCCGCCGCACTGCTACATTGAGCCGTCAGCAATGTCGAGGCCCAGCATTCCCTGGGCCGGCCGGCGGAAACTCAGTTTGTTCTTTATTGGGGCGGGCAGAAACTCAGAATGTTCCTTATTGGGCCGGCAGGGTCCTTAACGGGCTTGCGGTCTTTGTCCAGACCTCCAGCCTGTACACGCCGGGAAATCCCGCTGTGTTCATAATGGGGGCCTATATTTGGAGTTATTCTTCCAGCCATCACTCCCTTTTTTGAGTGTTTTTCGAGGATTCCTGTTAGTTTTGGCATTAATTGGCAGTATCTTGCTGTTGCTTTTTTTTGATTCGCCGTGGCTGCCCCATCTCAACTAAGAGAACTGATTGAGCTCCCATCAGTCCACCTGTGTCATGAGCGCATGATGCAGTACTTTGAAACACTGATTTTCGAGAAGCTTGACAAGAATTGGTTATTACCATTTCAACTGATTCTCAACTGTGTGCAGCCTGTCTTCTGCTGCCGATGGTGCCCTTTCGAATGCCCCCTGGAAGTTTTTCTTGCTTTGCAACATGTACTTTCTGTGGACATACATCTGCTGATGTCCTCAATGAAGGTTTATTGTCGTGAGAGGTGTCCCATGAAATTGCAGTTGTTATGTGACACCGTCTACGAGCCACCCTTTGTGGATCTAGTGGTGCCATTCACGCTGATTTGTGAGTGTGGAAAGCACTCCTGGCGCTAAATCACAGCACAACATGTCTATTTCTGCCCCTTGGCAGATGGTCATCCTTTTGTTAACTAAACAAATCCTCAATTCCCTTTCATTTACTCGTTCTTTGTGGATGAAATCCTGAAGTTCCATTGACAACAGACAGAATGACCAATGCCTGCCTACATATATGGGAGCCAAGAAAAATAAAAATGGCTTACCCCTGTGGACTAGAGAGAAAGGGGAATATTGATTAGGAAAATGTAGACCAGTTGCTCAAAGGGAAAATATAATTAGATGGTTATGGTCTGAAAATGTTAATCAACTGAGTATATGCAGCTTGTTGTACAGTGACTCCTCATGAACCATGCTTACATTGACTCTCCAACATTGTAATTTTTTGTTTTTGTGCATTACAATGACTTTTTTCTTCTGCAGGGAACCCTTGTCACACTTCTACTCAGTGACACAGCCGGGCCTGCACCCAGGAATGACAATGTCAGAAGAACGCAGAAACACTGCCCGTTTGTATAAGATATCATGTGCCACATCATACGGGTTTTTTGACTCTCAAATTTTGAGTCAGAACAACTCGCAATTTGCGAGTCGCAAAACCTTATGTACAACAGTGTCAATGACACTGTTTGCGATTCGCAAGGGGGTCGCAAATGACCTACGTCATGAATATTCCTGAAGTAGGTCGCAATTTGCGACCCCATTGGGAATGGCCGCCCTCACAGGGATGGGGGCCTGCTGGAGACAGCAGACCACCATGTCTGTGACTGCTTTTTAAATAAAGCAGTTTTTTTTAAATGCAGCCCATTTTCCTTAAAGGAAAACGAGATGCATTTCAAAAACAAAAAATGAAAAGTTTTCTTTTCATTTTTCCAGAGCAGGACCACTGCCTCCTCTGAAAAAACATTTTTGCTGCCATTCACAAAGGGGAAGGGGTCCCATAGGGACCCCTTCCAGTTTGCGAATGGGTTAGCACCAGTTTGAAACTGGTGTTAACTGCGAGTGCGGTCACAAAACAATCATACATGGGACTGCGACTTGCAATTAGGAAGGGAACACCCCTTCCTAATTGCGACTCGCAAACCCTTTTTGCGATTCGGTAAACAGATTACCGAATCGCAAATATGGGTCTGTACATCCCAAATTGCATTTTGCATTCGGCCCGATTCGCCGTTTGCGACATGCAAAATGCTTCGTACGTGTGGCCCCCTGTTTTTTTTATTGGAAATATTTTTGAACTGTACAGGTCCTTCCAATTTTGCATTTTCCCAACCAAGGTCAGGATTAGCTAATTTGTGAGTCCTGCGGCCTTCTAAAAAAAGCCTTTGAATCTGGTAACTGAACAGCATTTTCCTTCCACAACAGATGTGATGTCACATGCTGCTAATGGACTTGATAAATGTTGTGTTTGTCAGTTCCCACCTTTACCTAATTTCCCTTACCCACCCGTACATGAAATCATTATCACTCTTCTACTAAGTTGTGTGATTCGTTGTGCTGTTAATTTCCACCATCTTCGCATCTCACACTTGGTGAGGCGAATGTAAGTAAATGTACGCTAGTGGTGGAGGAGATTATCAAAAACTGCAAATTTGTCCATGACATTCTTCTTACATCATGCCCACGCAAAACAGGAAATCATAGTGCAGAGAATAAATGACAACATTGGTTGTGAAAGGATAGGTAGTGTATACTTAGGGCCTGATTAACGAGGCCCTAGCGGCACACTGCGCCGCCGGAGCATCATTTTTTTTATGCTCCGGTGGCGCAGTGTGCCAACCCATATTTACAAGGCCACGCAAAGCCACCTTGTGTGGCTTTGCGTGGCCTTGTAAATATGGACACCTTTGACTTATAACACTACGTAAAAGGGGAAGCGCATGGGTGTTGCTTGGGGTGTTCCCATGCCACACCCATGGAACCTTAGGAATGTGACACATTTCCAGATTTACAAGTCTGGGAATACATCAGATTCCTATGCCACCTTAGGGGTGGCATAAGAATGATGCAATGGGGAGAAATATCTTTATTATTCCCAATTTTTTCCTCTTGTGATTGTTTTGTGTAGGAAGATGTCCTTTCCTGCACAAAACCATTCATCCTAGCAATGCAGGAATCATTGGTCCACAGTGCAAGGGTGCCTGCATTGGCATTAGGCAGCAATGTGTGCACCAGCGCAGGAAGAGAGGACAGGAATGCACCATATCTTGTAGATACGGCACATTTCTACCCTTTTTCCAGTGGTGCAGGGTGGCACAGCAAGGCACATGCTATGCCGCCCTGCGCCACATGCCTCGTAAATGAGGCCCACAGGTTTTGGTGCCACAATTTGTGCCACATGGATTTTACTTAACTAACCTTTTCCTGAGTCCTAAGACTTTATCGCTTCATTATACTTACTTAAGTAAGTCATTCTTCACTATCTTGCTAGTTGTTGTGTTATCATGACTGTCCTTGTGTTTTTCTTTAGTCTAGTGCATGTGATACAGAATGGGAATTCTTTGGCTGCTTCACCAACATCATTCAGAATAAAAAGAAGCTTGTTTTTCAGTGATGCCATGCCCTACTAGCATTAGAAGGCCATGTAGTACGCGGGACTCCTTTATATGAAGCCACTCTCATAGGTAGGGGTGGTCCACTTCATTTCAGAGGCATTCCTGGTATTCTGCTCCTTACAGATGGCACACCCTGGGGTATCCCCCAGCAGACATGACACATGTGGTGCCACTTTACGTGGGTGACCTTCTTGTGTTGCTCCATGATGCCTGAACGAACCCTAATCCCACCATACTGTGCTGCAATCTTTGCTAAAGTATCGGAATTATGAGCCAACAGGACTAAATTCTCAATTTACCCACTGCACAATAACTTCATCCAACATGAAATCATCATAAAAGGCGTCCCCCTCACCTGGCAGAACTCTGCTAGGCTTTATTTGGGATTTTGACTATACCACTCTCAAGATGAGTCTTTCAATGGCAATTTGCCTTCCGGTATTGGCCTCACTGAAATCCTTAATATCCTTTTGCACAAAATTGCAATTGGCCACCAGCGGGAGGATTGCCTTATTAAAGATGGTGCTCCAGCCTTGTCTTTTGTATTATTTCACTGATCTCCCAGTGACTCCTGCCTGGACCTTTTTTAGAGAACTTGATCATTTGCTTACTGAACTAATCTGGGGAAATGGACGTCGCAGGACTGCCCTGTGGAAGTTGCAATTGCCCCCGGAAGAGGGAGGATTAGGTGCCTCCTCCTTTAAACTATCCTTCCCAACAGCTCAACTACAATGGGTAACTAGGTGGATAGCCAGCTGAAACCTTGGGGAAACCTGCCACCACTCTCCCCTTGCAATTCACTCCAAGTAAATATTGCCTCTAAACTCTCCACAGGTGAGGAGGTCTTACATGACAGGTCCTCTCCTGTGCTTCGATATTCCCCCTCGTGGACCTTGCACGCTACCCAGGCTCCTACTCTATGGTGGCATTGGGTATCTGGCAAAACTGCTCACTCCAGACGGCTGGTGATCTGTTTTCGGTCATCTGCTCTCTTTTCCTCAACTGCAGGCAGACTTTGACCTCCTGGTTGGTAAATTACTTACCTGTTGCCAACTTCACAATACCTGCTCTAGGCTATGGGGGACCAAGGTTGCAGAACCCTCAATTTATGGTGTGCTACAAGCGATATTTACCGTGGGGGTAGCCATCGCCTGATCACTTGGCTCTATAAAGCAATCTGCAGAAACACCAGTGTTTCACTGGGCCGCCTCCGCGCCAAGCGGAAGAACACATAGGGACAGTGATTAATTTGTAAATTAAGAGGTGCCGGTGCTCAAAGCCCTTCTCTTAGACACGAGGCTGCTGTAATTAAATCTTCCAGCACTGAATACTGAGGCAGCGTAACCCTGAAACCATCTCGGACCTCTTCAATCCATTTACGGACACCCCTTCCCCTTGAACTCATCCTGCAACTTTCTACTTTCTCCCTTTATGACGCTTTTTAGTTTTTCCTTCTTCCGTCTTTCCCATGTGTGTCTTTTGCTCGCAGCAAATGCTTCAGGAATAAGAATAAGCCCCGGCCTTCACAAATAAGTGCTGGTGCTCAGCACCGGAAACAAGCACAAATTAAGCACTGCATAGGGAGGGTGTTAAATGACAAGGAATGGGCTCCAGCTCTGGCATTCCCACACAAGGTCTCAAAAAAAGCGAGATTCAAGACCATACAGTTTCACATTTTACATTTGTGAGTATGGGGGGGCCCGCGGAGAGAGAGACTCATTCTAGTCTCTCCGTGGGCCTGCTCGGGAGGACAGGAAGTGGCGCTGGCGCGCCGGATTGGATGAGAGGTAAGTGGGGGTGGGTTTAAGGAAGGTTTTATAAGGGGGTGGAAGGGTGGGGTCAGCCTCTTTTCCGGGCCGACCTAACTAGGAGAGGTTTTTGAGGAGGGTCCCCAGTAATTGAGGCAAGTGCGGGTCTAGAGGTGGGTTTAGTGTTAGAGCCAGGAGAGGGCTGGGGGTGCGCAGCGGTAGTGCCTGGGCCGGGGGGCTGGAGGAGTTGCGCGCAGGAGGGCGCGGCCGGGTGCGCTAGATAAGGCAGGAATCGTCGCGCCCCCGGGGAGCAGCCCCAGCGGCATATAACAGGCGTGCGGAGGCTTTTCAGCCTCTGCCGCTTAAGGGAACAGTAGGGTGGAAGCCGGCAGGCACGTGAAGGCCTTTACAGCCCCTGGCGCCTGCTTCCAAGGCACACGGAGGCGCGAGGCCGGACGGCCTACGCGCAATTAGAGACAACAGGGGGGGTGGGCGCTCCCAATAATTTTAACAAAGCGGACAGCTTTGCTAACGCACTGGAAGCGCGAACGCCCAATAGTTAAAGGCAGGCATTGTTTCTTTCACGCGCCGGCGGCGCGAACACAGTGAAACACCAGGAGGCCAGACCTCAGGGGTCATACAGTGCACGGCGCCTGGACGGGCACCGTGAATTACAAGGTTTTTGACAATACAGCGCGGCTACTAGCAGCCAAACAGATAGCGATGGGGCCACACTGAGGACAGTATAGATTCTGGGGCACAACAGGAGGGGCCCGCAAACCAATAGGGCCTTTGGCTTGGAGCACATTTCTGGGAGTGGCATACTCAGTGGTAGGCCAGAGGGCGAGAAGGCACAGGCAACTCAGGCCCGGGGTGGGGGCACCAGCGCTGGGACAAGGCCACGCATTTTGAGTTGGGTGAGGGTGGTGCAGCGCCATGGCAACTGGCCACGACGGCGAGGCGGTCAGGGACGCGCTTCGCGTTTTAAGCGAAGCCGGACGGGCGGATTTGCTCAGGCCCGGGGTCCTGAAACAGGCCTGGGTTGGCATGACACGGCCAACGCGGGCTGCATCAAGCGGAGTGGCGGCGGCAATCGCCGCATGCGAGTCACAGGATTCGGAGGGGTACAAGGATGAACTCCCGTGGAGGCAGGAACAGGTTCCAGAGGTGCGGGTGGGGACTCCTGACATGCTCAGTCCCTTAATTTTCAGCGGGGAAACACAGGGCACACAGGACCCAGGCCCAGGGACCACAGGAGCAGGCTACGCAGGCACACCAGCGGGCAGGCCCCCCCGGCGGGGAAGGAGACATCACGGCAGGCCACCGGGTGGCAAGGGGATGGTAGTGAGCAGCCCGTACCGTGCCCAGTGGTATTCAGACCCCGTTAGACCTGTCCTGCCCCAGGGGTGGGGCCAACCAAGCAATGGGGAATGGGGCCCCAGCCAAGAAGCGATGGGAATACGCAGGGAAATCCGGGGGGGGCAGGGAGACCCAAGCCCACCACACGACAGGCGAGACCAGCAAAACACAAGACAAGTGAGGAGTCCGGGGCGATGGGGCCCCCGGGACACGCCGCGTAGGGAGCATGGGACCAGGCAGACGTATGGGATTTGGAAGCCAGAATCCGCGAGCAGCGTAGGGCGGTGGCAGAAACCGGGGCCAGGTGGGCACAGTTATGTAATGACAGGGAGGAATCGCGTCCACACCGCGTAGACATCAAAAAGGGTAAGGAAGCCACAGACATGAGGGGAAATCAGCCAGATGAGTCAGGCGCAGGAAGCTGGGTCAGGAGGCTTGTGCGGCCAAAGGGCGGGTCAGCGTAGGAAGTCCCAGTGGCGCATACGGCCACATGGGAAGAGACAATACAATGCCAGCAACAGAGGTTGGCAAGAGAAGGTGGGTACCAACTGGGCGCAATACGGCCCAATCGCGTTGGTCCGAAGCAATAAAGGGGTCTGCGGTGGCCTTCTCTACGGCGTGGGAGCGTGGGTATCACAACGATGGTGTGCGCCATGTGGGGCAAGTGTCAACAGAAACACCTGCAACAAAGTCACAGGGATACGTTGAAAACAAGGGTGTCTGGGTAGGCGAGGAAGAGTTGGAATTGGATTATGAGGAAGATGGGGATGAATAGGAAGATGGAGAGATACGAGATGAGGAGGTGAGCGGTGTCAAGAAGGGGGGAGGCGCGGGCGCAAGTGCGGCGCAACCCCTGCCTTTGTTTTTCAGGACACTGGCGTGGCCGAAAGGCCAACAGGATTACGACAAACAAGGCCGCGTGGCAGAGCGATGAGGAGAGCAACGCGTTCTCTGGGGGAGACGGTCGGAGGTAAGGGGAGATGGTGGTCTGTCTGGGGCGACGGGGGGGACATTACTAAGGCTGCATGCACTAGCAAATCCATAGGTGTAGGAGATGGGTCAGTGTTAGAGACTCCAAGTGGGGTTTCGGTACAGAAGGGGGACGTGACCAAGGACAAGGAGACGGCATCCACCACGGTCATAACGATAGGTAGTCAGACGGCAGGGGAAGACACAAACACGAGGACAAGGAAGGGGGAATGCATAAGAAGCGTCTCCAGCACATGGGTTTGGCCATGCCCCTGGGGTCCCATTTTGCAGAAAAGACTAAGGCAAGGATCTGGAAACATGAATATGTAGACATTTTTAAGCTACTCCACAGGGACATACAGGCCAAGGAAGGATCTAAAGAGGAGGAATGGGAGTTGGCACGTAGGCCCAGGGTTCCTATTACAATGGACAATTGGAAGTCCGCATTCCTGATCTTTGCCAGTATGTATTGCGAAAAGTACCCAGACAGGGCCATTGCGCTATTCAAATACATGGACATTATTAGGAAGGCACAGATGCACTTTGGGGGGTTTGCATGGCTGAGTTATGACGAGGAGTTTAGGGCCTGGGTGAGCGTAAACCCTGAAAAGCCGTGGGGAGACGTAGATCCGGAGTTATGGATGCAATGGATGGCATCGGCACAGGCATCGGCGTCCACTCATACGGCGAGCGGACTGCCAGTAATATATAAGGCTTTTCAGGCACTCCCCGCCTCGGGGGGGAGGGCACTGCTACAAAAACGCTGGCGTCCAACACGGGGGCCTGTTGGAACTTCAATAAGGGTTTCTGCTCACGGGCACAGTGTAGGTTTTATCATGATTGCTCCAAGTGCGGGGGCCGTCATCCAGTCATTCAGTGTTTCTCCCTTAACAGCCTTGCAGAACAATGGAGGGCGGTGAGAGGAAGAGGCTCGCAAGGAGCTCCTGCTCCGAAAGGGTCCTACACCAGTTAGATTGGAGGTGTTGCTGCCTTGGTTGCACAGGTATCCAGACGCGGTCAAGGCGCGACAACTGGAATGGGGTTTTCAAGAAGGTTTTAGGGTAGGTTATCAAGGTCCCCGGTGAAGGAGGTGGGCAGACAGTTTGCAGTCTGCTAAGGAACAGCCCCAGGTAGTACGGGATGAACTAGAGAAGGAGGTAGCACTCGGGAGAATAGCTGGTCCGTTTCTCGATTGGCCAACTGATCACTTGATGATATCCCCTTTAGGGGTGGTACCCAAAAAAGCGCCAGGCGAGTTCCGTTTGATACATCATCTGTCATGGCCGGAAGGTGCGTCGGTAAACGATTTTATCGCACAAGAGGACACCAAGGTAATTTACGCCTCTGTGGATGATGCTGTGAAGTTAGTGTTGAGGTGCGGGATAAAAGCGGAAATGGCAAAATGTGACATACAGTCAGCCTTTCGGTTGTTACCCATTCATACAGCAGATTTTGACCTCTTAGGCATGCAGTTGGACGGTGCTATATATGTGGACAGGGTTTTACCTATGGGTTGCGCGATATCATGTGCGTTATTTGAAACTTTCAGCACCTTTTTGCAGTGGGTTTTTGTTAAGACGAATGGCCACAGGGCAGTGACACACTATCTAGATGATTTTCTATTTGTAGGGGCAGCCGCGTCCGGAGCATGTGGTCAGGCTTTGGCAGCCTTTCAGAGGCTAGCACTGCAGACAGGAGTGCCATTGGCCCCGGAAAAGACAGAGGGACCACTATCAGTTTTGACCTTTTTGGGCATCGAATTAGATGTGGAAATAATGGTGGCTAGGTTGCCAGCGTCAAAAGTGACGGAAATACTGGAATGCCTAACATTTGTGCGGACACTGCACAAAATGGACTTACGAACGGCACAGAAATTGCTAGGATATCTCAACTTTGCGTGTAGGGTAGTGAGGGGAGGGCGTACATTTTGTAGACGATTGGGACTGTCCATGTCGGGTGCAGTGTTGCCTCATCATAGGATAAGAGTTTCTTTGGCTTTGAGAGAGGACATCAAAGTATGGGAGATTTTCCTAAAAAAATGTAATGGGGTACAAATGTCTTTTGGTGACTCGGACACAGTCTGTCAGGTTCAAATATTTTTGGATGCGGCAGGGGCGGCTGGCTTCGGCATCTACTGGGACGGGAGGTGGTGCGCTGAAACATGGCCCCGTCAATGGTTACAACAGGGGAGGAGCATTGCCTTCCTCGAGTTGTTCCCATTATTAGTGGCACTGGCAGTCTGGGGACAGGAAGTGGTCAACAGGACGGTGGTTTTTCAGGTAGACAACATGACGGTAGTTGAATTGGTTAACAGACAGAGGGCTAAGGACCTCAGAGTTTTACGTTTATTACGACATTTTATGTTGCAATGTTTATCTCTCAATGTTATCTTTAAAGCTGCACATATACCGGGGTTTACAACGAGATTGCAGACTCCCTATCTCGTTCACAGTGGTGGCATTTTCGCGAGTTGGCACCAGGAGCAGAACTGAACAAGACTGCGGTCCCGGCAGACATTTGGGAGTGGGGGCATGATGATCTCGGGGCTGGTGGAGATGTCTTTAGCGGTATCTACGCGGCGAAGTTACAGGCTCGCATGGTTGGAGTTTCAATCTTTTGAGGCGTTTGTGGGCAATTTTTGGGCACAAGGGTCACAGTCTTTGGAGGCACGGGCTTTATGCTTTGTGCTGTTTTTGATTGAGGAGGGTCTATCCCCGGCCACAATAGGAGGAAAGTTGGCAGGTGTCTCATTCTATGGGAAGCTTTTCTTTGGTACGGATCCAGCACAGAATGATTTATTAGGCAAAATGTTGAAAGGTTGGGGCAGGGTCAAGGCCGGGGTAGCAAGTATGGCAAGATAACCCATTACTTTTGAGATATTGCAAGAGCTGTTGCAAGTCTTGCCAGTGTGTTGTGTGGATGAGTATGAAGTAGGACTTTTTAGGTTGTGCATGGTTTGGATGTTTTTCGGTGCGTTTAGAGTTTCCGAGCTGTTGGGCGTAGGGAAAGAGTGTGGTGTGAAAGTGAAAGAGGTGTGCATGCACAAGGAAAGGTTGGGGATATGGCTCAAGCGGTCCAAGACGGACCAGTTAGTTAGGGGAGGGTGGGTATGGTTGGAGAAAGAAGGAGATGAGCTGGCGTGCCCGGTGAAAGAATGGATGGTTTTCAAACAGAAGTTGAGAGTGGCCGGGGAAACAGGGGTGTTCGTGCACGCTTCAGGCAAGAAACTTACTAGCTATCAGTTGTTGCAAGTTTTGAGGATGGCGCTGGGACGGACGGGGCGGCGAGCAGGGGATTTTGGAACGCATTCCTTCAGGATTGGGGCAGCTACAGCAGCAGCTCATTTAGGTTGGGACTGGGCCAAGATCAAAGCTATAGGTAGATGGAAATCTAGATGCTGTGAGCGTTATGTTAGGCCTTGAGGAAATAAAGGTTAGGGGCGTGGTTTAGATGTTCACCACAGTTGTTATAGTGTTTTTTCTTTGCAGGATGCGTAGCCGGGCCGCAGAAGGATAAGATGGTGACATGGCTGGTTGGTCACTCGTTCGTTCACTGGGCGGCGAAATTCGCAGAAAAACAAATTTACGGCAGATCAATGGGACTGCTCAGCAGACACCACGAAGTTCGTTGGTGGGGGAAGAGCGGCATGAGGTGGGGGAGTTTACTTCCATTTATCACAGGGAACTTGCCGCAGTGGGGATATCCGGATTTATTACTGATCCATTTGGGGGAGATTGATTTGGTGAAGCAATCAGGGCTCACATTGATGCAATTCATGCAGAAGGACTTGGAGCTATTGAAGCAAAAACTGTGTGGGACATGTCTGGTGTGGACGGAATTCGTACCCAGATGGGTATGGAGAGGAGCAATCAATCATGGAGCCATTGAGCGGACTCGGAAAAAGCTGAACAGAGCAATGAGGGTATTTTGCTGGGCCGAAGGGATTAAGGTACTGAGGCACGAGGACATTAAAGAACAAGATGGGACATTGTTCAGAGAGGATGGTGTGCACTTATCGCAATTAGGAAATGCGTACTATTTGACGGAGTTGAGGTTGATGTTGGAAAACTTATGGGGAGAGAATCTGTGGATCAGGGAATAAAAGGAAGAGACAGTATCGTAAACAGGGGGTTTACGGGGTGGGGCAGCAAAACACCACGTGGGTTTTGCTGGTTGGCAGGAAATGGGGGAAGGGGGAGAGCCAGATGCGGGCTTGCCCCCTTCCAAGAGGAAAAAACAAGGTGAAGGAACGGAATGGGGGGGTGGGATGTTACAAACAAGGAGGGCATGAAAGGAATAGGGGAGTGCCTAGGGGAGGAGATTTGAAGAGAGCCATTGGAAGAGAGAGTGTAGGGCATAGGGAAGCTTTTAAGTTAAGGTTGGGCAAAAGGGAGTTATACAGTTCAAAGTTATTGATGTTTATGTAAATCCTGTCCTAAATAAATGACCTTTTACACTAGCTATGAGTGTCACTGTATGTGTGTCCCGATTTACACCGCCTCAACTCAACTGGCACTTCCCCACAAGAAACCTAACCTGTCCCCATTTTAGGCCAGATGGCATGTGCTCCGCTCTTGCCCTGCTCGTTACACCTTTTGGCAAGGTGACGGGATGACAGCAAACCCACCCATGTTAACTCTTGGGAGGGTTGCGCCCTGGGCATCTTTAAATGTAAAAAATGCCATGTTGCTTACACTCACTGTGCTAGCCTAGCCGCGTTGTGAGCTAAAAGAATATTACCTTCCATTGGAAGCCACCCACGCCGCCTCTTTAGGGGTACGGCATGGAAAGACGCAGAAGTGGGGAGCGGCAGAGGGCATGGCGTCGCTCTTTGTTATAAAGAAGCATGTTGATACGCCCCTTCTCACCTGATTGGAGCCTTTTTTCACAATTCTTGCACCTCACCACTCCAGATGACGAATCTCAGAACCCCACCTCACTGGCTCCCCTATATGAGCCACCAGTGACTTCACAGGGGTGGTGCTCAGTGGCTCCCACGTTCCTGCACACTGTGCCACGCGCTGGCTTTGACATTGACTATTACATTCTAAGGTCTGCCGCTCCACAGTGCGCTCCACCCCTCACCACTTACACTTATTCCCACCATTCGCTGCCTTGCCTCTGACCCCACCCATACCCTGTCAATTGCCTTGATTCTTGTTAATGTATTTTATGGTGTGATTCTATGCTCTGAAGGGACCTCGATTGGCCATAGTAATGCATGTAACACTTACTAATTTTAACAATGGCTATTCTTATTTACCCCTGTATGTGAGCATATCATCTTGTGTTATTGACTTGCTCTTTTTTCAATGACAAAAAAAAAAAACCAATATTTAAAAAAACAAAAATCAAAACCAGCTTTAAGGTATTGGGCTGATTGGGGGAGGTAGTGGACATCACTTTTCATACTCTGATAAGAAACAAAGTTCAAAGGGTGGGAAGAAGTGATTGCTGTGTTTTGTTGGTAGACAGCATTAGTGGTCACCAGTTACATAAGTTAGGAAAAGGGCAGAATACAAATATTACTGATGGGAGGATGGGTTCTTCTCAGTCTGATCAAGATATAAAACCTACTGTGTAGGCATGCGGGATTGGTCATCTTGTGTGTCTTTAACATTGATAAAATCAATACAATTGGTTATCAAAAGGGTGGGTGTGTATGGTCATGGTCAGTTTTCCAGCACTGATTGCAGAGGTGTGGACTGGTGGAGATGGGATCAGTAAACTATTGAATGTGGCAAGGGAGCTCAGGTAGGAAGAAACTAAGGAGAGAATTAGGATAAACACAGTTGGACAATACCTTTCCGATGGGCTAGGTGCAGGGCCCAGCCTCTGTTGTCACTGCATTGGTGGTACATCCTGTTTTATTAATCTTACGGCTGTGCTAACTAGTCTTGACTAGTAGTAAATAAAAAAAAAAAGTTAAAAAGACACATATTGAAGAAAAAACACATCTCTTCATTAACAACAAAAATAGTCCCACCCTCAACTCAAGCAATAGGCCCACTCTCTCTTCCTAAACCCTAAAAATGACATTACTACTGTCCTTACCACCCTCTTCTCCCACAACAGCCCAACCCCCTTAAAATAAAAACCCTACTTGGGCTCCAGCCTCCTTAAAATGTTCTTATGGTTTTCTTTCAGTCTGCATTGGCCCTTCTTGACTATCGCCAATCCTTTGTTCAGTTACTAAAAGAGAGCATTTGTGGTTGGGGTTGCCTTAGGATCTAGTCTGCCTGTGGTGGTGTAACAGCATGATTGGGATCCTTGTGGCTGGTAACCTGAGGCAGTGGCCTCCTCATTTTATTCATCCAGGACCACCAGCCGTCGATACTCCATTTGAATAGCCTCCATCTTTTGAAGGTGGAACCGACCAATAATGTCCTGCTGAGACGCTGGACAATTGTCTCAGAGAGAAGCAGCTGCATGATCCCGGGAAAGAAGAAAAAAAACATGAATTGTAGTACTCAACCCAAGCCCTGGTTTAAATAGTCAGTAACATTTGTGGTTCCCTAGGGCCACTTGATTATTTTATATGTGACTCTATATCACAGAGAATGTTTCCTTATAAATAATTCACATAATACAGTGTATGGTATTAATTAGTCCATGACCACAGCCATAATCAACATTTTTGTTCTAAAAAAAGGGATGAAAGTTCAAATTAACTCATGTGGTGGCAGTCACTTTCACCAAACACTCAGGGGGTGATTCTGACCTTGGCGGTAAAATGCCCTTACCGCCGGTCATAAGACCGCCATAACACCGCCGCGGCCGCGGTCAACCGCCACGGTCATTCTGACCCACAACGGCCAAACCTCCAAAAATCCGTCCTCCACTGCAGCCCGCCACATCGGCGGGCAGCGATAAACTGGAGATGACCAAACCTCCACCGTCACGCCAACAGAAATACGCCCATGCCATTACGACCCACGAATCCACACGGCGGTCATTCAAACGCGGTATTTCATTGGCGGTACACCCCGCCGCGGTCAGAATACACACACATCACCAAAACACAGCCACATTGGACAATTTGAAATACACACACCTGATACACATACACACACCACTCCCACACAATCAACCAACTATAAAACACACACCCACATCACCCACAAACCCCTGCGACCCTAATTACTGAGAGAAGGAGAGAGAGACACAGCAGACAATTCATAGCAAGACACACTGAGGCACACTACACCATCACACACACCACATAGTAGCACAAAGCACCACTCACCAACACACTCCTCATCACATACACCACCCCACACCTCACCCACACCACCCCATGGCACCCCAAAGGCACCCACGCTTTTCGGACCAAGAACTCCGGGTCATGGTGGAGGAAATCCTAAGAGTGGAACCCCAGCTCTTCGGCTCGCAGGTGCAGCACACCAGTATAGCCAGGAAGGCGGAGCTATAGCAGCGGATCGTGGACAGGGTCAACGCGGTGGGACAGCATCCCAGGAATAGGGAGGACATCCGCAAAAGATGGAACGACCTACGGGGGAAGGTCCGATCGATGGTCTCCAGGCACAACATCGTGGTCCAGAAGACTGGCGGCGGACCCCCACCCACCCCTCCCGAATTTACATCGTGGGAGCAAGAGGTCTTGACCATCCTGCATCCTCAGGGCCTCGCAGGAGTAGCCGGAGGAATGGACTCTGGTAAGTCCAATCTCAACTACTATATCCCCCCCACCCCACCAGCATGCCAACCCACACCCCCACCCTCACCCCCAACCCCCCAGCACACATCCTCCCTGACAATGTCTCACCAGCACAACCCACCCATCCCAACACCAACTCCTGCATGCCAACACAAATCATGGGCACCCATCACCTAAGCATGACCACTGCACTAACCCCTCCCCCCCACTAAATACCCTCACAACACCTCCCTCCAGGGAATGCCTGCACTGGGGGACAAGGGCACCCACAACACGCATGCTATTGCACACACAGAAATAATAACCAAACTCTCTTACCCCATGCAGGACCCGAACGACAACACACCAGCCAGGAGGGTCCAGAAGTGTCCATCCCACCACCGGAACAGGCCCACACTGAGGATAGCAGCTCTGTCGACAGTGAACCTGATGACCAGCCCGGACCATCGGGGACCTCTGGGCAGTCGGTTCCCCTCAGGCAGCCACAGGCCACACCAGACCCGACCCCCTCTGCCGACACCAGCACAGCTCCCACCCAGCGGGCCCATGCCTCTGTCTCTAGGACAGCTCAATCAGCGGTGTGTCTGCCACTACAGGGCACCCAGGCTAACCCAACACCCCAACAACAACAGGGACCTGGGGGCAGTGGTGGCGGGCACACCGTCCAGGGGACAGAGGCCGGGGGAAACCGGGCAGCTCGGAGGGCTGCTGTGCGACAGGGGGGGGAGGAGAGGCCCAGGGAACCCACTCTCCAAGAGGCCCTCACCACCATCATGGGGGCATACCACCACTCCCAAGAAACGATGGCGACGGTACTGGCCAGGTTCACTGAGATCCAGGCACAGCAGGAAGAACGCTACATGGGGTTCAGGGAGGAGCTGCGAATCATCGGGACCGCAATGGGGACCATCGTCCTGGCCCTCCACAGGATAGAGGACGCGTTGCGGGACCATGGTGCACCACACAGGGCCCCTGTCACTGGGCCGGACCAGGAACAGCCTACCACCTCCGCCGGCGCTAGTGGACAGGAGGTCCCAACACCTCGACAGCCCCCCAGAACCCCACCTCCTGCTGAAGAACAACCACCCCGTAAGAGGAGCCTGAGACCAAAGAAAAAGACAGAGTAGGATGTCAAGACCCCCGCCAGCAGGACATACCCCCTCAAGTCTTCCCACTGTCCCACATTGCCACCCTGTCCAACCATGAACTGCCTATGCTCCATCCTTCCACAGGCAAAAGAACAATGCACCTGTGAGACTGAGAACTGGACTCTGCCATGGATATTCCTCCACCCCCACCCATCACCCTTAGAATCACATGTACCAGTATCTAGCACTGTAAATAAATCACATTTTGCACACAAACCTGTTTTGAGTCATGCTGTATTATTAACAAAGGGATAACATATTACTGTTCAATTTATGTTCTGTCAATTAGTCATGACAACATACCAATGTCAATACGCTGTATTTCATGGGCGAACCAAGCAGAAGTCAGGTACTGAGTCAGACAGCACTGAGAAGGGAAGGGAAAGGCATAAATTAATAAAAAACATCTGTGGGGAACTACAGAAAGTATAGATGCAGGAGGCTAGAAGCAATTGTGAAATGGCGTGGGTGATTCTTACCTGGGTGTCACTGGAAATACTGTTGTATCACTCTGTCCCTATTGTCTGTGTCGTCCTCAGAGTCTTCCTCCTCTTCACTCTTCACAGGCTCCACGGCTTCTACAACACCACCATCTGGACCATCCTCCTGCAGGAAAGGCACCTGGCGTCGCAAAGCCAGGTTGTGAAGCATACAGCACGCCACGATGATATGGCACACCTTCTTTGGTGAGTACATTAGGGATCCACCAGTCATATGCAGGCACCTAAACCTGGCCTTCAGGAGGCCAAAGGTTCGCTCAATCACCCTCCTTGTACGCCCATGGGCCTCATTGTAGCGTTCCTCTGCCCTTGTCCGGGGATTCCTTACGGGGTCAGTAGCCACGGCAGGTTGGGGTAACCAGAGTCACCTATTAGCCACACACGTTGTCTCTGTAGCTGCTCCATCACATAGGGGATGCTGCTATTTCGCATCACATACGCGTCATGCACTGACCCTGGGAACTTGGCATTTACATGGGAGATGTACTGGTCAGCCAAACAGACCACCTGGACATTCATCGAATGATAATTCTTTCTGTTTCGGTACACCTGCTCATCGTCTTTTGGGGGTACCAAAGCCACATGGGTCCCATCAATGGCACCAATGATGTTGGGGATATGTCCAAGGGCATAGAAATCACCCTTCACTGTGGGCAAGTCACCCTCCTCGGGGAAAATGATGTAGCTCCGCATGAGTTTCATCAGGGCAGACAACACTCTGCTCAAAATCTTAGAAAACATAGGCTGAGACATTCCAGATGACATGGCCACTGTGGTCTGGAATGACCCACTGGCCAAAAAATGGAGGACTGACAAAACCTGCACCAGAGGGGGAATCCCTGTGGGTTGGCGGATGGGGGACATCAGGGCTGGCTCCAGCTGGGCACACAGTTCATGGATAGTGGCACGGTCAAGTCGGTATCGAAGGATTATATGGCGTTCTTCCATTGTCGACAGGTCCACCAGCGCTCGGTACACGCGAGGATTCCTCCTTCTCATCCCAAGTCCCAGCGGACGGTGCCTAGGAAGGACAACATGGAGCACAGAGTCAGCCAAACCACAGGTACGTACAGACAGCTTGCACAGTTAAAGAATGGCAATGGGTTGAAAGGCGTGTATGTGTGGCAATGCAAGGCCTAGGCCTGTGTGTCGCAGTCAAAATTAAGCCATGTGGGCCCTTGAAATGGCGGCTGCCTGACCTGTGAAGTGGGACAATGGGATGTGAGGTCACTGCGCTGGCGGGGCACACCGTGGCGGTAGGCGGTCGAAGACCGCGGCGCAAAGCCGCATTGGTTAACATTGAAGCCTATGGGTTTCAGGAGCCAATAACGAAGTGCGCCGGCGGTCGCGGTACGCACCGCCGCGGTACGCACCGCCGCGGACGTGACCGCCATTTTCTATCTGCTTAATCACTCGAGACCTGATCATCCACAGGAGAGGACCTATACTGCAAGTGCTGCTGTGACCTCGGTCTGGAAGATACAATGGCTGCTGCGACTGGGGAAAGGGCCCCTGCCTTCACGTCTGAAGAATTGGACAAGCTCGTGGATGGGGTCCTCCCCCAGTATGCGCTACTCTACGGTCCTCCAGACCAACAAGTGAGTACCCCGGGTGCTAATGGAATGGGCTATGCCTGTGTGGATTGGGGTGGATGTAAGTTGGTGGGGTGGGGGGCGAATGAGGAGTGCAACGCCCGACAGATGAGAGCATGTGCCATATGGCAAAGTGGGTGGGGGGGCCAATTACATCTAACATGCAGGCCATTGATGATTTCCTCCTTTCCACCCTGTACATGTCTAATAGGTCAGCGCCCATCAGAAGATCGAGATTTGGCGTGCCATCGCCAAGGAAGTCCGGACCTTGGGGGTCCACAACAGACGGGGCACCCACTGCCGCAAGAGGTGGGAGGACATCCGCCGCGGAACAAGGAAGACCGCAGAAACACTGCTGGGGATGGCCTCCCAACCTAGGAGGGGTGCCAGTCGCACCATGACCCCCCTGATGTCCCGGATCCTGGCGGTGGCCTACCCTGAATTGGATGGGCGCTTTAAGACATCACAGCAGACACAAGGGGGTGAGTATCAGCACATTCTCCTATCTTTCTGCGCAGTGGAGGCGTCTGGGTGGGGGAGGAGGGCTGTGGGTGACATTAGGCCAGGGCGCTTTCTGTAGTGTAGTCCTCTCCCTTAGGCATGGCCCTGTGCCCCCGGCCCCCACCTCTGTAGGGTGACAAGTACAGCCATTGAAGGTCCAGCATCTCCCATGTGCGCGTTTGACGTCTCTTGGCCTGTTGTCCTAGTCAGTAGTACTGAGTAGTGTACCCCGAATGCGCGGCTTAGTGCATTAGGCTCCTGTGTCTGTCCTCTCCGCCAACGGTGTTGACATTGCATGCACTCAACCTGGTCTTCTTTTTTCTCCCCCCACCCTTTCTCTTCATCTTCTTGTGCATGTGTGCATTAGCATCATCAGGCGGAGGAGATATGGCATCGGAGCACGAGGGAGCTGCAGGACACAAGGCCCCGGTGGGCCCAGGAACAGACACCGAGGGCACCAGTGATCCGGAGGGCGAGGGGAGCACCACGACGGGGACCGCTGGTGAGAGCAGCGAAAGCGACACGTCCTCGGATGGGAGCTCCCTAGGGGTGGCGGCAACATCCGTGCCCCCCGCCTCTACAGGTACAGCCGCCACCCAGCGCACCAGCCCCGCCCTCCCAGCAGCCCCTCAGTCTTCGCTCCGTGCCGGTTCGCCCAGGAAGGCGCGCGTCTCCTTCGCCCCAGGCACCTCAGCCCCTGCCCCTGTTGCCCCTGCTGCCCTCAGTGCGGAGCTCATTGACCTGGTAAGGACGCTCATTGTTGGGCAGACGACCCTTTTGAATGCCATCCAGGGTGTGCAAAGGGAGGTGCAACAGAGCAATGCGTACCTGGAGGGCATTCATTCGGGTCAGGCTGCCCATCAATGAGCGTTCACTGCTCTGGCCTCAGCACTGACGGCAGCCATTGTCCCTGTTTCCAGCCTCCCTCTTCTGACTGCCTCCAGCCTGTCTCTGTCTCCTGTTCCTCAGCCTATCCCATCCACACCATCAGACCAGCTTGCACACACCTCAACACCCAAGAGCAGCTCATCCAAACACAAGCACCACAGATCCCGCAAACACTCACCCGAGCAACACCCAGATGCAGACATGCCAACAGCCACTGCCACCCCTGTGTCCCCCTCCTCCTCGTCTACCTCCTCCCTCCCTGTGACGTCTACACTCACACCTGCATGCACCCCAACATCAGCCAGTGCTTCCATCACCACCTCACCCTCCAGTACAGTCCACACTCGTGCAGTCACCACCCCCACTGCCATGTACACGTCCCCTGTGTCCTCTCCCACTGTGTCTGTCACCCCCTCTTCCAAGACACACAAACGCAGGCAGCCACCCACCCAACAGCCATCCACCTCACGACAGCCTACAGCACCAGCACCTTCACCCAATGACAGCACACCTGACTCTCCTACAACCACCTCCTCTACCTCCACTTCCATCTCCACTTCTCCTACCCTTTACCTTGGCCCTAAAAAACTTTTCCTGGCTAACCTTAACCTCTTTCCCCCCGATGACCTCCCCCATCCATCTTCAAAGAGTCCCAAGAGCACCGCAGCCACCACCAGCCCAGCTTCGGGTGTCACTGTTGTGTCTGGGTTCTGGAGCCCACCCTTTGCCAGCAGTGACACATCGATCAGCAGCAAGGACACGTCCAGCCCCCCCCCCCGGCAAGAGGACCCGCAAAACCAAGGATCGCCGTGCGAGGACCGACAGGGCTGCCCCCAAGGAGCAATGTGCGGCCACTTCACCCCCGACACCATCTAGGGGAGGCAAGGGCCCGAGAGCCCCATCAAAGGAGCGGAAGGCCAGCAGGAGCGCGGAGAAGGTGGACCCCACATGCCACATCCCAGCTGGGAAGGAGGACACTAAGGAGGCCAGGAGTCCGTCCCCGAAGGGTCCAGAAACGTCACGGTCCGAGGGCGACTGAGCAGGGAGTCGAGGCCAGGTCTGGCTCCCTTGACCTGCTGGATGAGCACCGCTGAACAGGGCCCCGCCGTGGAGAAGAGCACTGCTGAACAGGGCCCGCGGTGCAGAAGAGCACCGCTGAACAGGGCCCCGCCGTGGAGATAGGCACCGCTGAACAGGGCCCGCGGTGCAGAAGAGCACCGCTGAACAGGGCCCCGCCGTGGAGAAGAGCACCGCTGAACAGGGCCCGCGGTGCAGAAGAGCACCGCTGAACAGGGCCCGCGGTGCAGAAGAGCACCGCTGAACAGGGCCCCGCCGTGGAGAAGAGCACTGCTGAACAGGGCCCGCGGTGCAGAAGAGCACCGCTGAACAGGGCCCCGCCGTGGAGAAGAGCACCGCTGAACAGGGCCCGCGGTGCAGAAGAGCACCGCTGAACAGGGCCCCGCCGTGGAGAAGAGCACCGCTGAACAGGGCCCGCGGTGCAGAAGAGCACCGCTGAACAGGGCCCGCGGTGCAGAAGAGCACCGCTGAACAGGGCCCCGCCGTGGAGAAGAGCACCGCTGAACAGGGCCCCGCCGTGGAGAAGAGCACCGCTGAACAGGGCCCGCAGTGCAGAAGAGCACCGCTGAACAGGGCCCCGCCGTGGAGAAGAGCACCGCTGAACAGGGCCCCGCCGTCTCAAGCACCGCTCCGCTGGGCCCCGCTGTCTCAAGCACCGCTCCGCTGGGCCCTTCCTCTCAAGCACCGCTCCGCTGGGCCCCGCCGTCTCAAGCACCGCTCCGCTGGGCCCTTCCTCTCAAGCACCGCTGCGCTGGGCCCCGCCGTCTCAAGCACCGCTCCGCTGGGCCCTTCCTCTCAAGCACCGCTCCGCTGGGCCCTTCCTCTCAAGCACCGCTCCGCTGGGCCCCGCCGTCTCAAGCACCGCTCTGCTGGGCCCTTCCTCTCAAGCACCGCTCCGCTGGGCCCCGCCGTCTCAAGCACCGCTCCGCTGGGCCCTTCCTCTCAAGCACCGCTCCGCTGGGCCCTTCCTCTCAAGCACCGCTCCGCTGGGCCCCGCCATCTCAAGCACCGCTCCGCTGGGCCCTTCCTCTCAAGCACCGCTCCGCTGGGCCCTTCCTCTCAAGCACCGCTCCGCTGGGCCCCGCCGTCTCAAGCACCGCTCCGCTGGGCCCTTCCTCTCAAGCACCGCTCCGCTGGGCCCTTCCTCTCAAGCACCGCTCCGCTGGGCCCCGCCGTCTCAAGCACCGCTCCGCTGGGCCCCGCCGTCTCAAGCACCGCTCCCCTGGGCCCTTCCTCTCAAGCACCGCTCCGCTGGGCCCTTCCTCTCAAGCACCGCTCCGCTGGGCCCCGCCGTCTCAAGCACCGCTCCGCTGGGCCCTTCCTCTCAAGCACCGCTTCGCTGGGCCCTTCCTCTCAAGCACCGCTCCGCTGGGCCCCGCCGTCTCAAGCACCGCTCCGCTGGGCCCTTCCTCTCAAGCACCGCTCCGCTGGGCCCTTCCTCTCAAGCACCGCTCCGTTGGGCCCCGCCGTCTCAAGCACCGCTCCGCTGGGCCCCGCCGTCTCAAGCACCGCTCCGCTGGGCCCCGCCGTCTCAAGCACCGCTCCGCTGGGCCCTTCCTCTCAAGCACCGCTCCGCTGGGCCCTTCCTCTCAAGCACCGCTCCGCTGGGCACCGCCGTCTCAAGCACCGCTCCGCTGGGCACCGCCGTCTCAAGCACCGTTTATGGTTCACTGTGCCCACCATGCCTCCTCCTTGACCAATGGAGACTGTCATCCACCTGATGGACTGTGGCTTTCCCACCCACTGTAGAGACATTGAGAGACTGTGGCTTTGCACTCCCCAGGATGGTCCAGTGGGCAGCCCACCCACTGTAGAGACATTGAGAGACTGTGGCTTTGCACTCCCCAGGATGGTCCAGTGGGCAGCCCACCCACTGTAGAGACATTGAGAGACTGTGGCTTTGCACTCCCCAGGATGGTCCAGTGGGCAGCCCACCCACTGTAGAGACATTGAGAGACTGTGGCTTTGCACTCCCCAGGATGGTCCAGTGGGCAGCCCACCCACTGTAGAGACTTGAGAGACTGTGGCTTTGCACTCCCCAGGATGGTCCAGTGGGCAGCCCACCCACTGTAGAGACATTGAGAGACTGTGGCTTTGCACTCCCCAGGATGGTCCAGTGGGCAGCCCACCCACTGTAGAGACTTGAGAGACTGTGGCTTTGCACTCCCCAGGATGGTCCAGTGGGCAGCCCACCCACTGTAGAGACATTGAGAGACTGTGGCTTTGCACTCCCCAGGATGGTCCAGTGGGCATGGTGGCTCCTCGTGGATCTGGCGTCGTGGACTCATGTGGCTGTGGTGCCCCCCCTTCCATTCCCCCTGAGGCGCCTGTAGTTTTTACATCTGATGCCCCTGCAGTGTTCTCTCCAAAGGACTCAGGTCTCTTGTGTGGGCTTTGCCCTTGTTTCTCAAGACTTTGGCCCACGGACATGCTGAATTCGTAGGATGTGCAGGACTTGTTACTTCAGTTATACACTGATGTGTATGTCATTAGTTTTGTTGTGGATATCTTTCATGGTTGTACTCTAATTTTCTGGAGCTTTTTGGTACATAAATATTTATTCCAAATATGATTACGTCCTGGCATTTTTCAGGGGTGTTTGGGTGGTGTCACTGTGACTTGGTGCTCTGCATTGGTGAGTACATAGTTGGGGGGGGGGGGGTCGCATATGTGTGTGCCCGTGACCTTTCGTCCTCCCCCTCCCGTGTGTCGTAGGTGCAGTACTCACCGTTGTCGTCTGCGCCGGACTTCGTACTCGTGGTAGATGAGAAGGTAGACGAGAGCAGGTAGGATGTTTAATTCGGGTTCCATGCTGTCCTCCTTCCTCCTGGAGTGCGTAGTGGTGAGCGTTTTCCCGTCCGTAGTCTGTTTCCGCCGTGTTTTTATCAGCGGTGCTCCCGCCCCGGAAAAGGTGGCGTATTGGTGAGTTGGAATAGTGTGGGCGGTACATTGTCTCCCGCCTGTCTGTTGGCGGTGACCGCCGCGCTGTTTGTTTGTACCGCCGTGGCGGTCGGAGTGTTAAGGTGGCTGTCTGTGTTGGCGGTTCCCGCCAGGGTCAGAATCCCATTTTTTTTACCGCCAGCCTGTTGGCGGGTTGGCCGCCGCTTTAACACCGACCGCCAGGGTTAGAATCACCCCCTCAATGTGTTATTAAAAAATGGCTGAACTCTGAAATAGAAATATATAATGCAACTAAGTATTGGGTAAGGTAAGTTCTGATAAAATGTCAAGGCTTGCGCTAAGTCTAAGTTTGGCTATGAGCAGGTTGGGCGATCAGTCATATAGCAGGTTTACTTGAGTGGTTAATGGAACTTAGAAGATGGAGCGGTAATGGAAGCCATGAAAAATAGTCACTAAGGGCCAGTTTTAACAGGCAATGGCAGTGCATGGTGCTGCGCCAAATTTGGCAGCGTCACGCACCGTCTTTACAAAACGTATGAATGTGTCGTATTTACTGGAATACAGCACACCCCTGTGGTTTCCACTGTGCTGGCGCTAAATTTTCTGCTGTGTGCCAATGCAGCAAACCTTCCACCATAGTGCAAGGATGGCTGCGTTGAGGGGGAGATTGTTTTTGTGCAGGAAGGAACACCTTCCTGCACAAAAACAATCTTAAATGGCGATTTGCTCTTTCTATATGTGCTGCAGAATGCAGCACACAGAGAAAGATCAAAAAATGAGGAGAATTAAGACCATTTCTCCTCATTGTGCCATGCTAACGCCAGCTCTGCCTCAGGTTATGAAAACTCGTAAATCTGAGGCACGCCCACAGCAACACTCATTGCACGCCCCTTCCACGGAAAGTGCTGCGTGTGAAGGGGCTGTATTCACAAGGTGGTGTTAAGCCACAAAAAGTGCCTTAACGCCACCTTGTAAACACCCTGCAGGGCACTGCACCACTGGAGCGTCACAAAAAGTGTTGCTCCGGTGGTGCTAGGGGCTCTTAAATTTGCCCCTAAGGGCCCAATTCACAAAGGTAAACTTAAACTAAAACTCTTAAGTTTAGACCTAAAGTCTAACTTTACTCATAGTAATGTTAGACTTTTGGTCTAAGACCCAAAATCAAAACTTCGATATTAAGTCTATCTTTACTCATAGTAAAGTTAGACTTTTCTAAGATAAGACCAAAAGTCAAAACTTAGATATTAAGGGGGTGATTCTAACCCTGGCGGTCGGTGTTAAAGCGGCGGCCAACCCGCCAACAGGCTGGCGGTCGAAAAAATGGAATTCTGACCCTGGCGGGAACCGCCAACACAGCCCGCCAACTTAACACTCCGACCGCTGCGGCGGTACAGACAAACAGCGCGGCGGTCACCGCCAACAGGCAGGCGGCAGACAATGTACCGCCCACACTATCATAACTCACCAATCCGCCACCTTTTCCGGGGCGGGAGCACCGCCGATAAAAACACGGCGGAAACAGACTACGAACGGGAAAACGCTCACCAAAACACACTCCACGAGTACGGAGGACAGCATGGAACCCGAATTAAACATCCTACCTGCTCTCGTCTACCTTCTCATCTACCACGAGTACGAAGTCCGGCGCAGACGACAACGGTGAGTACTGCACCTACGACACACGGGAGGGGGAGGACGAAAGGTTACGGGCACACACATATGCGACCCCCCCCACCCCCCCAATCATGTACTCACCAATGCAGAGCACCAAGTCACAGTGACACCACCCAAACACCCCTGAAAAATGCTAGGACATAATCATATTTGGAATAAATATTTATGTACCAAAAAGCTCCAGAAAATTAGCGTACAACCATGAAAGATATCCACAACAAAACAAATGACATACACATCAGTGTATAACTGAAGTACCAAGTCCTGCACATCCTACGAATTCAGCATGTCCGTGGGCCAAAGTCTTGAGAAACAAGGGCAAAGCCCACACAGGAGACCTGAGTCCTTTGGAGAGAACACTGCAGGGGCATCAGATGTAAAAACTACAGGCACCTCAGGGGGAAGGGAAGGGGGGGGCACCACAGCCACATGAGTCCACGACGCCAGATCCACGAGGAGCCACCATGCCCACTGTTCAATCCTGGGGAGTGAAAAGCCACAGTCTCTCAATGTCTCTACAGTGGGTGGGCTGCCCACTGGACCATCCTGGGGAGTGCAAAGCCACAGTCTCTCAATGTCTCTACAGTGGGTGGGCTGCCCACTGGGCCATCCTGGGGAGTGCAAAGCCACAGTCTCTCAAGTCTCTGCAGTGGGTGGATTGCCCAATGGACCATCCTGGGGAGTGCAAAGCCACAGTCCATCAGGTGGATGACAGTCTCCACTGGTCAAGGAGGAGGCATGGTGGGCACAGTGAACCATCAACGGTGCTTGAGACGGCGGTGCCCTGTTCAGCGGTGCTTGAGACGGCGGGGCCCAGCGGAGCGGTGCTTGAGACGGCGGGGCCCAGCGGAGCGGTGCTTGAGAGGAAGGGCCCAGCGGAGCGGTGCTTGACAGGAAGGGCCCAGCGGAGCGGTGCTTGAGACGGCGGGGCCCAGCGGAGCGGTGCTTGAGAGGAAGGGCCCAGCGGAGCGGTGCTTGAGACGGCGGGGCCCAGCGGAGCAGTGCTTGACAGGAAGGGCCCAGCGGAGCGGTGCTTGAGACGGCGGGGCCCAGCGGAGCGGTGCTTGAGACGGCGGGGCCCTGTTCAGCGGTGCCTATCTCCACGGCGGGGCCCTGTTCAGCGGTGCTCTTCTGCACCGCGGGCCCTGTTCAGCGGTGCCTATCTCCACGGCGGGGCCCTGTTCAGCGGTGCTCTTCTGCACCGCGGGCCCTGTTCAGCGGTGCCTATCTCCACGGCGGGGCCCTGTTCAGCGGTGCTCTTCTGCACCGCGGGCCCTGTTCAGCGGTGCCTATCTGCACGGCGGGGCCCTGTTCAGCGGTGCTCTTCTGCACCGCGGGCCCTGTTCAGCGGTGCCTATCTCCACGGCGGGGCCCTGTTCAGCGGTGCTCTTCTGCACCGCGGGCCCTGTTCAGCGGTGCCTATCTCCACGGCGGGGCCCTGTTCAGCGGTGCTCTTCTGCACCGCGGGCCCTGTTCAGCGGTGCCTATCTCCACGGCGGGGCCCTGTTCAGCGGTACTCTTCTGCACCGCGGGCCCTGTTCAGCGGTGCTCATCCAGCAGGTCAAGGGAGCCAGACCTGGCCTGGACTCCCTGTTCAGTCGCCCTCGGACCGTGACGTTTCTGGACCCTTCGGGGACGGACTCCTGGCCTCCTTAGTGTCCTCCTTCCCAGCTGGGATGTGGCATGTGGGGTCCACCTTCTCCGCGCTCCTGCTGCCCTTCCGCTCCTTTGATGGGGCTCTCGGGCCCTTGCCTCCCCCAGATGGTGTGGGTGGTGAAGTGGCCGCACATTGCTCCTTGGGGGCAGCCCTGTCGGTCCTCGCACGGCGGTCCTTGGTTTTGCGGGTCCTCTTGCCGGGGGGGGGGGCTGGACGTGTCCTTGCTGCTGATCGATGTGTCACTGCTGGCAAAGGGTGGGCTCCAGAACCCAGGCACAACAGTGACACCCGAAGCTGGGCTGGTGGTGGCTGCGGTGCTCTTGGGACTCTTTGAAGATGGATGGGGGAGGTCATCGGGGGGAAAGAGGTTAAGGTTAGCCAGGAAAAGTTTTTTAGGGCCAAGGTAAAGGGTAGGAGAAGTGGAGATGGAAGTGGAGGTAGAGGAGGTGGTTGTAGGAGAGTCAGGTGTGCTGTCATTGGGTGAAGGTGCTGGTGCTGTAGGCTGTCGTGAGGTGGATGGCTGTTGGGTGGGTGGCTGCCTGCGTTTGTGTGTCTTGGAAGAGGGGGTGACAGACACAGTGGGAGAGGACACAGGGGACGTGTACATGGCAGTGGGGGTGGTGACTGCACAAGTGTGGACTGTACTGGAGGGTGAGGTGGTGATGGAAGCACTGGCTGATGTTGGGGTGCATGCAGGTGTGAGTGTAGACGTCACAGGGAGGGAGGAGGGAGACGAGGAGGAGGGGGACACAGGGGTGGCAGTGGCTGTTGGCATGTCTGCATCTGGGTGTTGCTCGGGTGAGTGTTTGCGGGATCTGTGGTGCTTGTGTTTCGATGAGCTGCTCTTGGGTGTTGAGGTGTGTGCAGGCTGGTCTGATGGTGTGGATGGGATAGGCTGAGGAACAGGAGACAGAGACAGGCTGGAGGCAGTCAGAAGAGGGAGGCTGGAAACAGGGACAATGGCTGCCGTCAGTGCTGAGGCCAGAGCAGTGAACGCTCATTGATGGGCAGCCTGACCCGAATGAATGCCCTCCAGGTACGCATTGCTCTGTTGCACCTCCCTTTGCACACCCTGGATGGCATTCAAAAGGGTCGTCTGCCCAACAATGAGCGTCCTTACCAGGTCAAAGAGCTCCGCACTAAGGGCAGCAGGGGCAACAGGGGCAGGGGCTGAGGTGCCTGGGGTGAAGGAGACGCGCGCCTTCCTGGGCGAACCGGCACGGAGCGAAGACTGAGGGGCTGCTGGGAGGGCGGGGCTGGTGCGCTGGGTGGCGGCTGTACCTGTAGAGGCGGGGGGCACGGATGTTGCCGCCACCCCTAGGGAGCTCCCATCCGAGGACGTGTCGCTTTCGCTGCTCTCACCAGCGGTCCCCGTCGTGGTGCTCCCCTCGCCCTCCGGATCACTGGTGCCCTCGGTGTCTGTTCCTGGGCCCACCGGGGCCTTGTGTCCTGCAGCTCCCTCGTGCTCCGATGCCATATCTCCTCCGCCTGATGATGCTAATGCACACATGCACAAGAAGATGAAGAGAAAGGGTGGGGGGAGAAAAAAGAAGACCAGGTTGAGTGCATGCAATGTCAACACCGTTGGCGGAGAGGACAGACACAGGAGCCTAATGCACTAAGCCGCGCATTCGGGGTACACTACTCAGTACTACTGACTAGGACAACAGGCCAAGAGACGTCAAACGCGCACATGGGAGATGCTGGACCTTCAATGGCTGTACTTGTCACCCTACAGAGGTGGGGGCCGGGGGCACAGGGCCATGCCTAAGGGAGAGGACTACACTACAGAAAGCGCCCTGGCCTAATGTCACCCACAGCCCTCCTCCCCACCCAGACGCCTCCACTGCGCAGAAAGATAGGAGAATGTGCTGATACTCACCCCCTTGTGTCTGCTTTGATGTCTTAAAGCGCCCATCCAATTCAGGGTAGGCCACCGCCAGGATCCGGGACATCAGGGGGGTCATGGTGCGACTGGCACCCCTCCTAGGTTGGGAGGCCATCCCCAGCAGTGTTTCTGCGGTCTTCCTTGTTCCGCGGCGGATGTCCTCCCACCTCTTGCGGCAGTGGGTGCCCCGTCTGTTGTGGACCCCCAAGGTCCGGACTTCCTTGGCGATGGCACGCCAAATCTCGATCTTCTGATGGGCGCTGACCTATTAGACATGTACAGGGTGGAAAGGAGGAAATCATCAATGGCCTGCATGTTAGATGTAATTGGCCCCCCCCACCCACTTTGCCATATGGCACATGCTCTCATCTGTCGGGCGTTGAACTCCTCATTCGCCCCCCACCCCACCAACTTACATCCACCCCAATCCACACAGGCATAGCCCATTCCATTAGCACCCGGGGTACTCACTTGTTGGTCTGGAGGACCGTAGAGTAGCGCATACTGGGGGAGGACCCCATCCACGAGCTTGTCCAATTCTTCAGACGTGAAGGCAGGGGCCCTTTCCCCAGTCGCAGCAGCCATTGTATCTTCCAGACCGAGGTCACAGCAGCACTTGCAGTATAGGTCCTCTCCTGTGGATGATCAGGTCTCGAGTGATTAAGCAGATAGAAAATGGCGGTCACGTCCGCGGCGGTGCGTACCGCGGCGGTGCGTACCGCGACCGCCGGCGCACTTCGTTATTGGCTCCTGAAACCCATAGGCTTCAATGTTAACCAATGCGGCTTTGCGCCGCGGTCTTCGACCGCCTACCGCCACGGTGTGCCCCGCCAGCGCAGTGACCTCACATCCCATTGTCCCACTTCACAAGTCAGGCAGCCGCCATTTCAAGGGCCCACATGGCTTAATTTTGACTGCGACACACAGGCCTAGGCCTTGCATTGCCACACATACATGCCTTTCAACCCATTGCCATTCTTTAACTGTGCAAGCTGTCTGTACGTACCTGTGGTTTGGCTGACTCTGTGCTCCATGTTGTCCTTCCTAGGCACCGTCCGCTGGGACTTGGGATGAGAAGGAGGAATCCTCGCGTGTACCGAGCGCTGGTGGACCTGTCGACAATGGAAGAACGCCATATAATCCTTCGATACCGACTTGACCGTGCCACTATCCATGAACTGTGTGCCCAGCTGGAGCCAGCCCTGATGTCCCCCATCCGCCAACCCACAGGGATTCCCCCTCTGGTGCAGGTTTTGTCAGTCCTCCATTTTTTGGCCAGTGGGTCATTCCAGACCACAGTGGCCATGTCATCTGGAATGTCTCAGCCTATGTTTTCTAAGATTTTGAGCAGAGTGTTGTCTGCCCTGATGAAACTCATGCGGAGCTACATCATTTTCCCCGAGGAGGGTGACTTGCCCACAGTGAAGGGTGATTTCTATGCCCTTGGACATATCCCCAACATCATTGGTGCCATTGATGGGACCCATGTGGCTTTGGTACCCCCAAAAGACGATGAGCAGGTGTACCGAAACAGAAAGAATTATCATTCGATGAATGTCCAGGTGGTCTGTTTGGCTGACCAGTACATCTCCCATGTAAATGCCAAGTTCCCAGGGTCAGTGCATGACGCGTATGTGATGCGAAATAGCAGCATCCCCTATGTGATGGAGCAGCTACAGAGACAACGTGTGTGGCTAATAGGTGACTCTGGTTACCCCAACCTGCCGTGGCTACTGACCCCAGTAAGGAATCCCCGGACAAGGGCAGAGGAACGCTACAATGAGGCCCATGGGCGTACAAGGAGGGTGATTGAGCGAACCTTTGGCCTCCTGAAGGCCAGGTTTAGGTGCCTGCATATGACTGGTGGATCCCTAATGTACTCACCAAAGAAGGTGTGCCATATCATCGTGGCGTGCTGTATGCTTCACAACCTGGCTTTGCGACGCCAGGTGCCTTTCCTGCAGGAGGATGGTCCAGATGGTGGTGTTGTAGAAGCCGTGGAGCCTGTGGAGAGTGAAGAGGAGGAAGACTCTGAGGACGACACAGACAATAGGGACAGAGTGATACAACAGTATTTCCAGTGACACCCAGGTAAGAATCACCCACGCCATTTCACAATTGCTTCTAGCCTCCTGCATCTATACTTTCTGTAGTTCCCCACAGATGTTTTTTATTAATTTATGCCTTTCCCTTCCCTTCTCAGTGCTGTCTGACTCAGTACCTGACTTCTGCTTGGTTCGCCCATGAAATACAGCGTATTGACATTGGTATGTTGTCATGACTAATTGACAGAACAGAAATTGAACAGTAATATGTTATCCCTTTGTTAATAATACAGCATGACTCAAAACAGGTTTGTGTGCAAAATGTGATTTATTTACAGTGCTAGATACCGGTACATGTGATTCTAAGGGTGATGGGTGGGGGTGGAGGAATATCCATGGCAGAGTCCAGTTCTCAGTCTCACAGGTGCATTGTTCTTTTGCCTGTGGAAGGATGGAGCATAGGCAGTTCATGGTTGGACAGGGTGGCAATGTGGGACAGTGGGAAGACTTGAGGGGGTATGTCCTGCTGGCGGGGGTCTTGACATCCTACTCTGTCTTTTTCTTTGGTCTCAGGCTCCTCTTACGGGGTGGTTGTTCTTCAGCAGGAGGTGGGGTTCTGGGGGGCTGTCGAGGTGTTGGGACCTCCTGTCCACTAGCGCCGGCGGAGGTGGTAGGCTGTTCCTGGTCCGGCCCAGTGACAGGGGCCCTGTGTGGTGCACCATGGTCCCGCAACGCGTCCTCTATCCTGTGGAGGGCCAGGACGATGGTCCCCATTGCGGTCCCGATGATTCGCAGCTCCTCCCTGAACCCCATGTAGCGTTCTTCCTGCTGTGCCTGGATCTCAGTGAACCTGGCCAGTACCGTCGCCATCGTTTCTTGGGAGTGGTGGTATGCCCCCATGATGGTGGTGAGGGCCTCTTGGAGAGGGGGTTCCCTGGGCCTCTCCTCCCCCCCCTGTCGCACAGCAGCCCTCCGAGCTGCCCGGTTTCCCCCGGCCTCTGTCCCCTGGCCGGTGTGCCCGCTCCCACTGCCCCCAGGTCCCTGTTGTTGTTGCGGTGTCGGGTTAGCCTGGGTGCCCTGTAGTGGCGGACACACCGCTGATTGAGCTGTCCTAGAGACAGAGGCATGGGCCCGCTGGGTGGGAGCTGTGCTGGTGTCGGCAGAGGGGGTCGGGTCTGGTGTGGCCTGTGTCTGGGTGAGGGGAACCGACTGGCCAGAGGTCCCCGATGGTCCGGGCTGGTCATCAGGTTCACTGTCGACAGAGCTGCTATCCTCAGTGTGGGCCTGTTCCGGTGGTGGGATGGACACTTCTGGACCCTCCTGGCTGGTGTGTTGTCGTTCAGGTCCTGCATGGGGTAAGAGAGTTTGGTTATTGTTTCTGTGTGTGCAATAGCATGCGTGTTGTGGGTGCCCTTGTCCCCCAGTGCAGGCATTCCCTGGAGGGAGGTGTTGTGAGGGTATTTAGTGGGGGGGAGGGGTTAGTGCAGTGGTCATGCTTAGGTGATGGGTGCCTATGGTTTGTGTTGGCATGCAGGAGTTGGTGTTGGGATGGGTGGGTTGTGCTGGTGAGACATTGTCAGGAAGGATGTGTGCTGGGGGGTTGGGGGTGAGGGTGGGGGTGTGGGTTGGCATGCTGGTGGGGTGTGGGGGATATAGTAGTTGAGATGGGACTTACCAGAGTCCATTCCTCCGGCTACTCCTGCGAGGCCCTGAGGATGCAGGATGGTCAAGACCTCTTGCTCCCAGGATGTAAATTCGGGAGGGGTGGGTGGGGGTCCGCCACCAGTCTTCTGGACCACGATGTTGTGCCTGGAGACCATCGATCGGACCTTCCCCCGTAGGTCGTTCCATCTTTTGCGGATGTCCTCCCTATTCCTGGGATGCTGTCCCACCGCGTTGACCCTGTCCACGATCCGCTGCCATAGCTCCGCCTTCCTGGCTATACTGGTGTGCTGCACCTGCGAGCCGAAGAGCTGGGGTTCCACTCTTAGGATTTCCTCCACCATGACCCGGAGTTCTTGGTCCGAAAATCGTGGATGCCTTTGGGGTGCCATGGGGTGGTGTGGGTGAGGTGTGGGGTGGTGTATGTGATGAGGAGTGTGTTGGTGAGTGGTGCTTTGTGCTACTATGTGGTGTGTGTGATGGTGTAGTGTGCCTCAGTGTGTCTTGCTTTGGATTGTCTGCTGTCTCTCTCTCCTTCTCTCAGTAATTGGGGTCGCAGGGGTTTGTGGGTGATGTGGGTGTGTGTTTTATAGTTGGTTGATTGTGTGGGAGTGGTGTGTGTATGTGTATCAGGTGTGTGTTTTTCAAATTGTCCAATGTGGCTGTGTTTTGGTGATGTGTGTGTATTCTGACCGCGGCGGTGTGTAGCGCCAATGGAATACCGCGTTTGAATGACCGCCGTGTGGATTCGTGGGTCGTAATGGCATGGGCGTATTTCTGTTGGCGTGACGGTGGAGGTTTGGTCATCTCCAGTTTATCGCTGCCCGCCGATGTGGCGGGCTGCAGTGGAGGACGGATTTTTGGAGGTTTGGCCGTTGTGGGTCAGAATGACCGTGGCGGTTGACCGCGGCCGCGGCGGTGTTATGGCGGTCTTCTGACCGGCGGTAAGGGCATTTTACCGCCGAGGTCAGAATCACCCCCTAAGTCTAACTGTACTCATAGTAAAGTTAGACGTTTGGTCTAAATTTACACTTTTGGTCTAAGTTTACCTTTGTGAATTGGGCCCTTATGCAAAAACTGTGTAAGACATGTGGCATATGTCGCAGGGATTGTAATTTGTGGCCTGGCAGCAACAAAACGGAGGAGCGGGTAGGAACAAGTGAAAACTGGGCAAAGCACCTTTTCTTCTACTGATTCCGTTCGATGGTAGAGAAGCATTAGAAACAAAGGATACTGGGTGATTTATAAAAGGATGGATATCTGTACTTGGAAGCAAGAAACAATACTCTACCAAAGGCAGCAGTTATCATTGAGAAAGGAAAGTGATTTACTCCTCATCCCAGCAGATGCTTCCTTCCCTCCACTGCCCTTAGCAGCAGCGGCATCAGCCTGGAGTACTTCTGAGCCTAGCCAAAAACATAATTCACATATTTAGAATATCAGTACCAACCACAGTTTTGTGCACAATTTATAAAAGAATAACTAAACTAATGTGAAGTTATCAGTATCCAAATTATCACTCTGAAACATTTACTTGACATTTTGAAAATCAAATAGTCACCAATTCAACATTATAAACAAAAATTATGATGAAACGAAGGGAGGGGAATAGAAAAGACATATGGGGGGTTATTCTAACTTTGGAGGAGTGTTAATCCGTCCCAAAAGTGACGGTAAAGTGACGGATATACCACCAGCCGTATTACGAGTTCCATAGGATATAATGGACTCGTAATACGGCTGGTGGTAAATCCGTCACTTTTCCGTCACTTTTGGAACGGATTAACACCTCCTCCAAAGTTAGAATAACCCCCTTGGTATTGATATCCTGCCATGTTGCCTTTTAATGACATTGTGAAGCCGTATATGCTGGATTGTGAGAGTTAGACCTGGGGTGAACTGCGTACACCATCCTGCTGGGGTCCATAATTATCTATTTGCAGATTAGGGCCATTTGCGACTGCTAAAAAGCTTTTTGGTATGTACCATGGCCAAATTGTGATTCGGTTACACTGAATCGCAATTTGGCTTTGTGATTCGGTATTAGGAAGGGGCGTGTTAAGGGTGTCTCTTCCTAATGCCGAAATGCAGTGGTAACTTTGAATGCTTTGCAACCGAAATGCGGTTGCAAAACATTGAAGTTAACGGACTGCATTTAAAAAAGAATGCTTTATTGAAAAGCAATCACAGACATGGTGGTCTGCGGGCCACCATCCCTGTGAGTGCTGGCCATTCCCAATGGATCACAAATTGCGACTTGCCTCATGAATAATAATGAGGTGAGTTTCTTGCGACCCATTTGGGAATGGCTAACAGTGTCTGAGACACTGTTGTACATCAGTCGCTAAAACTCGCAATTTGCGTTTTGCAAAACCTGACATTTGTACATGTGGCCCGTAGATGGTCTCTGTGTAGGGGCTGAGAAAGTAGGATCAGGAACAAGTACTAGACAACATAAGGGGAGTCAATTGTGTTTAAATCTTCCCCCAGACTGCTACCCATAGGTTGCCGTATTAACAAATGAACCACCTCTGGTGCCCTTAGTCTCGGAATCTACCACACAACTCAATAATACAGTTTGCTTTTGGTTAAGGCAGCAAGCTGACTTTCATTCCTCAGAATACAAAGACATTCTATTTGTCAGAAGGATCAGATGGATTGGCCCCTTCATCAAGCAGTTAAAGGGGGATTGCATTGACATCAACTGCCGAAACCCGGGGTTAGTTTGCTGTCTGATTTTTTCTAACACCCATCAAAGTCAGATGATCAGTGGTACCATCTTGGTTCTGTTGGGGCTGTTTTACAAGCAGTAACAAACCAAGCCAGTGTTCGAAAGACAGTGGACTCACACTAATGCCGATGTGGCAGAGGACCTTTCCCTATCAGGATCAGTAATAGGTTTGCCGCCCTTTCGGGGTTAGAGGATATTGACTGGCCCTCATCCAATAGCATCCCACAAGTGGGTTGGATTATTCCATCTGTCTCATGTACTGGTGCTGTAAATGATTTGTCTTTGGATAACCCTAACAGGGAAGACTTAATGGAAGACTCTTCATTTTAAGTGTTGGAACCTGGCAAGCTAGCAGGCTAAGCTTAAGCATGAAGATTGGCTTGTGTATGTCTCAACTTTTGATCTAGCATTGATGCAGGAAAACTGGTTAACAGGAGGTATAACATGGGATGGATATGAGTGTTTCTCCGTCCCTGCTGTTGCAGTACCTGGACATAGAGCACGAGGGGGTCTGTTGACCATGGTCCGCATTTCAAAGGTGTATAAGGCTGTTCATGCATTTAAGCATAAGGGGATATTAATCGTATGGGTTATCCTTCCTAATAGGCAGTTTTTTCTGTTATCAATTTTTATAACCCTGTTTGTGAATTAGGCTGCCTGATTGATGTTTTATTCTCTGTTTTGACCACCTAAAAATGTAGATTAGTGAGCATAGCTAATGCATTCCATACTATTGTAAGTGGAAATTTTAATGCCAATCTGGGGGACAAACACTACCGTACAAGAAACATGTGCATTAGGGGATACATTTTTGTATGACTAGATGGGTGATTGCAGAGGAAGGAAACTTTTAGAGACCTTTCTAAATTTTGGTCTGCTCAATGTAATTGAAAAGTTTGGGGTTTTATTTAGTGTTGCTAAAGTTGCCCTAAGTGGGAAGGGTATGCCCAGACGTCAGACCCTTGCTTGCTGCACGACTGGATTCAAGCTAGCCTGGCTGATGAAGGGTTATATCCTGAAACCGGTCCCAGGATGCTTGTTTCCTGTCCAGGGAGGACCTGGCCTAGCAGTTCGGGCTGGACTGTTTCCATGGTGAACAGGGTCAAGACTGATTTGCATATGGCTGGGTCTAAACTGGAGTGATGTGGCGAGTAAAATAATGACGGATTAAGCCCAAATCTAGAGCCTGACCTGATATCTGCCTCCGTCACCCCACTGGGATCCCTTCTCTTGTGCAAGTCCTATCTGTGCTCCATTTCTTGGCAACTGGTTCTTTCCAAGTGACAGTGGGCTTGGCAGCAGGAATGCCTCAGCCGATGTTCTCAATAGTGCTAACCCGAGTGTTGTCTGCCCTGATTAAACACATGCACAGCTACATTGTTTTCCCCCAGGTGGAGGAATTGGCTGCAGTGAAATCTGATTTCTATGCAATGGGACATATCCCCAACATTATTGGGGCGACTGATGGTACACATATTGCATTTGTCCCCCGCCGGAGAAATGAACAGGTGTTCAGAAATCAAAAGAGCTTTCACTCCATGGATGGGCAGATAGTGTGCCTGGCGGACCAGTACATCTCCCATGTCAGTGCTAAGTATCCTGGGTCTGAGCATGATACCTTTATCCTGAGGAATAGCAGCATCCCATATGTGATGGCTCAACTTCAGAGGCACCGGGTGTGGCTAATAGGTGAACCCATGGTTCCAACCCAGTATATGTTGGTGTATGGGTATAGTGTTGGCCCTAAGTGTTAGTGTTTGGCTAACAGGTATCCATCGATATTTGCAGGTGACTCTGGTTACCGCAACCTCTCATGGCTACTGACTCCAGTGAGGAATCCCAGGACAAGGGCAGAGGAACGTTACAATGAGGCACATGGGCGAACAAGAAGAATAATCCAGAGGACATTCGGCCTCCTGAAGGCCAGGTTTCATTGCCTCCATCTAACAGGAGGTTCCCTGTGCTACTCACCCAAGAAGGTGTGCCAGATCATCGTGGCATGCTGTATGTTGCACAACCTTGCCTTGAGACGCCAGGTGCCTTTTCTGCAGGAGGATGAGACTGGAGATGGGCGAGTGGCAGCAGTGGACCCTGTGGACAGTGACGAAGAGGAGGCAGAGGATGAGGATGAGGACAACAGAACATCAATCATAGGACAGTACTTCCAGTGACACACAGGTAAGACACTGTAACTTCACCTTCCATTGACAGTTTTCTGTTGGCCATTGTACATGGCAGGCTGATTTTCCCACTACTATGGCCGCTTACTGTACCCTTTGGCATCTCTATTTTCAGATATCTGTGCCCCACTCTGGCTCCTGGTGTGTTGACTGCTGCCAACTACAGGTCATACCTATGTATACATTACTGTACAGTTGAATTGCAATGTTTACAGCTTGTTAAACAAATACATATTTCAATCAATTGACAGACTCCATACTTGTATTTGTTCCAAGGGTGTTTATTTAGGTGCTAATAAGTGGAAGGGGTATTGCAATGGGCTGGGTTGCTGATGGAAGAAAGTTGAGGGTAGAGTCCAGTCTATTGGTATCACAGGTGCATTGTCCAAGGGGGCATAGGAAGTGGAGCAATGGCAGTTCAAGGTGGACAGGGTGACTGAGTGGGACACCAGGGTGACATTCAGGAGAGTCTCATTTCCTGGCGGGGATCTTAGTAATTGTCTCTGGCTACTGCCTGGATCGCAGGGACCGTTTGCGGGGTGGTTCTCCTTCTGCAGAGAGAGGGGTGCTGGTGGCCTGTTGTTCCTGTGGCCAGGCATCCTGTCCACTAACGGCAGTGGAGGTGGAAGGCTGTTCATCGTTTTGGCTAGTGCCAGGGGCCCGTTGTTGTGCCACTGCCTCCCTCATGGGGTTGTCCATGGTTGCCAGCACCCCTGCAATGGTGACTAGGGTGGTGTGGATGTCCTTCAAGTCCTCCCTGATCCCCAGCTACTGTCCCTCCTGCAGCCGCTGGGCCTCCTGCAACTTGTCCAGTATCTGGCCCATAGTCTCCTGGGAATGGTGGTATGCTCCCAGGATGTTGGTGAGTGCCTCCTGGAGAGTCGGCTCCCTGGGCCTGTCCTCCCCCTGTCGCACAGCAGTCCTCCCAGCTTCCCTATTGTCCTGTGCCTCTGTCCCCTGAACCGTGTGCCCACTGCCACTGACCCCAGGTCCCTGATCGTCTTGTGTTTGTGGGGTGGCCTGGGGTCCCTGTAGTGGTGGACATACTGCTGATTGACATGTCTTGGGAACAGTGGTATGGGCCCGCTGGGTGGGTGCTGTGGTGGTGTTTACTGAGGAGGGAGGCTTTGTGGTGGTATGGGACTGTGCCTGAGTTACCGACTGTCCGGAGGTCCCTGATGGGCCAGGTTGATCATCCAGATCCGGGTGTCCAGAGCTGCTGTCATCACTGTGGGCCTCTTCTGGGGGGGCCTGGATGTTGCTGGCACCTCCTCTCTGGTGACGTTGGATGGAGGACCTGTGGGGATGTAAATGCAGTGTTATTGATTCTGTGTGTGACATCTTGTGGATGGGTGTGTTGCCTTCTATGGTTCTTATTGCTGTGACAGCTTAGCCTTGTGTGAGTAGTGATTTGGTGGGCTGGGTGATTGTCTCTAGTGTGCATGCTTTAGTGATGTGTGTCCATGCAGGTCTGTGATGGGGGTCCGTGCATTGGTGTTACATGCAGAGCTTGGCAATGGGATGAGTAGGTTGTGATGGTGGGGTATATGTGAGGGGGTGGGGTGATGGGGGTGGGGGCAGGGGTGGGGGTATGTGATGGCATGCAGGTAGGGGGGTGATAGTAATAGAGAGTTGACATACCTGAGTCCAGTCCTCCTGCTACTCCTGCCAGGTCTTCAGGATGCATGATTGCCAAGTCTTGCTCCTCCCATGCTGTTAGTTGTGGGGGAGCAGGTGGGGGTCCACCGCCAGTCCTCTATACTGCTATCTAGTGTCTTGCTGCCACGAAACGCACATTCCCCCATAGATCGTTCTACCTCTTCCTGATGTCATCCCTTGTTCTTGGGTGCTGTCCCACGGCGTTAACCCTGTCCACGAATGTGAGAGAACAGGGCTGATTGCAGAGGCCCCCTAACTTTTTGCCCCCATTTTCTACTTTTTGCTGGTGTTTTCCTGACTGATGGTGCTCTGGGTACTGCTAACCAGTCCCAGGGCCCGTGTTCTGTGTAAAATCAGTATGCAAATTAGGCTCATTATAATTGGCTAAGTCAACCTACCTATAAGTCCCTAGTATATGGTAGGGCATGTAGGTTTAGGGACCCCAGCTGCTGAGATGCCCAGTGTCATTTTAAAGGCAGGCCTGCCTTGCTGGCTGCTTTTAAATTAAAGTTACATGCAAATTCAACTTTGGAATTAAAAGTAGTTCCAAAGTCTTAAACTACCTTATTTTTACATATAAGTCACCCCTAAGGTGTGCCCTATGTGCCCCTAGGGCTGGGTGCCATGTAAGCTGGGACCTTATAAAAATAGTTTTATAAGCCCTGGTGAGGTAAAAACAGCCAAATTCATTTTTCCCTCATTGTAGTGAATGGCCTTCATAGGCTAGAATGGGGAGACTTTATTTTAATATTAAAAGTCCCCTTAAGTGACAGATACAAGGAGTTTGGTATCAAATTAATTGTTATAATAAATCCCACAACTTCCAGTTGTGGGATTTAATATAATTTGTTCAGGTAAAGAGTTATAAACTTTACCTGAAAAGTTGCCAATTTCAGCCCTGGATTGTTATTGCTGCTGTGCTCTGATCGGCCAGCCTCTGGCAGCCAGGCTGCCTTGATGAGGTGTGAAGTGGCCTGGCTTCACACAAAGAGATGTGCCTGTGGGAGAAGATCTCCCCTCAGCAGATGGTGAGGCAGAAAGGGGGAGGGCTGCCAAATTGGTCCTTAAAGGCAGAGAAGGACATTTGGAGCAACCCAGCAACACCCCCACATCCTGTAAACCCAGACACCTAGGTGCCCCCTTGATTAGATTAGGAGAGGGCAGGAGAGGGGTGTGTTTAGGATTTTTTGCCACACCAATGGGTGGGCTCAGCCAGATGTAACCTCCCAAAATCACTTTCAGCCATGATGGATTTCTGAGGAATGTTGCCTCCTGGGACTGATTTTTGCCACACTTCCCAGTAAGTGGTCATCACATGGGGAAGGACCCTGCACCTGATTGGAGAACCAGGACCCCCCTGTTTTTCACCCAGGAGCAAGGATAAAACTGGCAGACCTGCACCCACACCCTAGATCCCCATCAGATTCCAACAAGGAAGAACCAAAGGAGAAGAAGGACTGCCCTGCTGGACCCCTGGCCTGCACCGGGATCCTGCACTCTGAAGGACTGCACCAGCTGCACACTTGGGCTTCACCACAAGAAGGACTTTGCCTGGCTTCAACTGGTTCAAGGAGGGAATCCCTGTTTGCTACAGGTGAAAAATTTCTAACCAGAGTCCCCTGCACCAACTCCTGAAGAAATTAACCAGCTGACCACTGTCCAGTGGCCAAAAAGGAGTTTGCACCAGGTGCATTCTGGGAGTTGTAGTACACACCCCCAAGGATCATCTCAGAGCTTCTGGAACCTTGGAGTGAGCTGTGGACCCCAAAAGAACCTTAAAGGAACATCTGGGAGAAAATCCAGAAGTTTGGAGAAGTTTGGAGAACTTTTGAAAAAAGCTCCATAGAGGGGCTGACCCGCCGCGGCAACTCTAGCTGGCTTGCCTCATCCGCAACCCGGCCTGATTTGCAGGTTCGTCCCGGTGAAGAAAATCTCAAAAAAAGAGACTAAGGCCCTCAATACAACATTGGCGGTAAATGCTGCTTACCGCCGTGCAGAAGACCGCCAACACACCGCTGTGGCCGCAGAATTCCACTACAGCTATCACGACCCACAGCTCGGACTCCACCATAATCCAGACAACCACACTAGTTCAACACACCAAAGGTCAGTGATAAACTGGCAAAAACAAAACCTCCACCATCACGCCAACAGGAATACGCCCACACTATCACGACCCACGAATCCACGCGGCGGTCTTTCAACCGCGGTATTCCATTGGCGGTACACACCACCGCGCTAAAAATACACACACATTTACAAAACACAACCACATTGGACTAATCGAAATACACACACCAGATATACATACAAACACCTCTCCCACACACCCAATCCAATATAAAACAAACACCCACATCACCCACAAACCCTTACTACCAAAAATTTCAAAAGAAGGCCAGAGAGAGACACCACCAGAAACAACACTAGCATCCACAGACACACAACATCATCACTCACACAACATCCATGCACCCCAAATAACACACAACAACACATCCCCTCACACGTCACGACACACACCACCTCACACACCACCCACACCACATCATGGCACCACAACGACACCCCAGGTTCTCTGAGGAGGAGCTCAGGGTCATGGTGGAGAAAATTGTCCGGGTAGAGCCACAGCTATTCGGATCACAGGTGCAGCACACCTCCATTGCTAGGAAGATGGAACTATGGCGCAGAATCGTCGACAGGGTCAACGCTGTGGGACAGCATCCAAGAACACGGGATGACATCAGGAAGAGGTGGAACGACCTACGGGGGAAGGTGCGTTCCGCGGTCTCAAGACACCAGATTGCAGTACAGAGGACTGGCGGTGGACCTCCACCTCCTCCCTCACAACTAACAACATGGGAGGAGCATGTCTTGGCAATACTGCATCCTGAGGGCCTCGCAGGAGTAGCAGGAGGAATGGACTCTGGTAAGTCAACTCTTAACTATTATATCCCACACCCTACTTGCATGCCATCACATACCCCCACCCTCACCCCCATCACTCCAACACCTCACAAATGTCCCTCTATCACAACCCACCCATCCCAACACCAAGCCCTGCATGCAAAGCCAAAGCAGGGACACCCATCACCAAAGCATGTCCACTACAGATACCCACACAGACCCCAAACCAAATTTCACACAAGGACCTAGACAAGAATGCAAGCACTGGAGTACAGGGTCACTCACCCATCGCACACACACAGATGCAATAATCATGCCTTTACACCCCTGCAGGACCCCTACCCAACGTCACCGGACAGGAGGTTCCAGACATATCCAGTCCCCCCCACAGAAGAGGCCCACAGTGATAACAGCATCTCTGAACAACTGGATAAAGATGACCAGCCCGGGCCATCTGGGACCTCGGTACAGTCGGTTCCCCTGACACTGGCAGAAGCCACCACAGAGCCTCCCCCCCCAGGAAACACCAGCACAGCACCCACCCAGCGGGCCCATCCCTCTGTCCCCAGGACACGTCAAGCAGCAGTGTGTTCACCACTACATGGAACCCAGGCAAACCCACCACCCTAAGAAAATCAGGGACCTGGGGGCAGTGGCAGTGGGCACACGGTTCAGGGGACAGAGGAACAGGAAAACAGGGGAACTGGGAGGACAGCTGTGCAACATGGGGAGGACAGGCCCAGGGAACCCACTCTCCACGAGGCCCTCTCCAACATCATGGGAGCATACCATCATTCCCAGGAGACAATGGCAACGGTACTGGCCAACTTTCAGGAGACCCTGCAGGAGGAACACTATCTGGGGATCAGGGAGAAACTGAAGTCCATTAACACCAGCCTGGTCACCATTGTAGGGGTGCTGAAGGACCTTGTCAACACCAGGAGGGACACTGTGGCACAACAAGGGGCCCCTGACACTAGCCTGGATGATGAACAGCCCTCCACCTCCGCCGGCGCTAGTGGACAGGAGGCACCGCCACAGGACTATGACACCAGCACCCCACCCCCTGCAGATGGCGAGCCACCCCGCAAACGGTCCCTGAGATCCAGGAACAAGACAGAGAACATTGCCAAGACCCCTGCCAGGAAATGAGACCCCCTGAACGTCACCCTTCTGTCCCACTTTGTCACCCTGTCCATCCTTCAACTGCCCTTGCTCCACTTCCTATGCCCCTTTCAACAATGCACCTGTGAAACAAATAGACTGGACTCTGCCATGGACATTCCTCCACCATCACCCCTGCCCATTTTACAAACCCCTCCACTTATTTGCACAGAAATAAACACACATCAATCACAAAACAATCTGGAGTCAGTTTGTGCTTTCACTAATGTGTAATTTTAATAACTATGGAATATAGCAATGTCAATTTAACTGTCCACATGCCGATGTAACACAGCTTTAGGTCTTGAGGAAATATAGCAGAGGGCACAAAGTGGGACCCACATCTGTTACATGGAAAGTCAAAGTGACAAGTCAGGGTCCATACACTGGGTGAAAATGACAGACTTTTGATAGCTCAAACAATAGTATGAGATGTGTGAGGCAGTGACATCTTCTTACCTGTGTCTCACTGGAAGTATTGCTGGATAACGTTGTTTCTGTTGTCGATATCCTCTTCTTCTGCCTTCTCTTCTTCACTGTCCACAGGCTCCACAGCTGCCACAAGACCTCCAGCTGCACCATCCTCCTGCATAAAAGGCACCTGTCGTCGCAAAGCCAGGTTGTGCAGCATACAGCAGGCTACGATGATCTGGCACACCTTCTTTGGTGAGTAGTAGAGAGAACCACCTGTCATATGGAGGCACCGGAACCTAGCCTTCAGGAGGCCGAAGGTCCGTTCGATCACCCTCCTAGTTCACCCATGTGCCTCATTGTAGCGTTCCTTTGCCCTTGTCCTGGGATTTCACACTGGGGTCAGTAGCCATGACAGGTTGGGGTACCCAGAGTCACCTGCAAATGTCGAGGGACAACTGTTTGACACACACTAACCCTTAGGGACAACCCCAGACAACTATTCACAGGGTATAGGGTCCTTGTCCTCACCTATTAGCCACACACGGTGCCCCTGGAGTTGCCCCATCACATAAGGGATGCTGCTATTCCTCAGAATGTAAGCATCATGCACTGAGCCAGGAAATTTGGCATTCACATGGGAGATGTACTGGTCGGCCAAACACACCATCTGCATATTCATCGAATGATAGCTTTTCCGGTTTCTGTACATCTGTTCACTCCTGCGTGGGGGTACCAAGGCCACATGTGTCCCATCAATGGCACCTATGATGTTGGGGATATGTCCCAGGGCATAGAAGTCACCTTTCACTGTAGGCAAATCCTCCACCTGAGGGAAAACGATGTAGCTGTGCATGTGTTTCAGCAGGGCAGACAACAGTCTGGACAGCACGTTAGAGAACATTGGCTGGGACATCCCTGATGCAATGGCCACTGTTGTTTGAAAAGACCCACTTGTCAGGAAATGGAGTACTGACAGGACCTGCACTAGAGGGGGTATCCCTGTGGGATGGCGGATAGCTGACATCAGGTCTGGCTTCAACTGGGCACACAGTTCATAAATTGTTGCACGGTCAAGTCTGTAGGTGACTATTACTTGTCTCTCTTCCATTGTCAACAGGTTCACCAGCGGTCTGTACACCGGAGGATGCCTCCATCTCATCACCTGCCCCACCGGATGTGCCCTATGGAGGAGAACAGAGAGCAGAGAGTCACCCTACACTGAGGTTTCACAAAATGTCATTGTCACACATTTATTAATCCGCAATGTGCCTGTTACTGTGTGTATGCAACGCCTAGGTAGGTGTGACGCAGTTATTATTAATGCCATGTGGCCCCCTGAAATGGCGACTGCCTGACCTGTAAGGTGGGACAAGGGGATATGAGGTAACTGCGCTGGCGTTCTACACCGTTGCGGTAGGCGGTCGAAGACGGCGGCGCAATCCTGCATTTGTTAACATTTTACCCTATGGGTCCCAGGAGCCAATGACGATGTACGCCGGCGGTGACGGTACGCACCGCCGCAAACGTGATCGCCATTTTCTGTCTGTTCACTCACTTGATACCTGACCTTCAACAGGAGAGGACCTACACTGCAAGTGCTGCTGTGACCTCAGTCTGGAAGCGACGATGGCTCATGTGTCTGGGGAAAGGGCCGCTGCCTTCACTTTTGAGGAGTTGGAGAAATTAGTGGATGGGGTCCTCCCCCAGTACACACAACTGTACGGTCCTCCAGACAAACAGGTGAGTACACTGTGAGCATGCTGCATGGGCAATGCCATTTTGGAGTGGTGTGGATGGAAGATACATGGGGGGGGACTGAGGCCTGCATGAGCGGACGGTCAGTGTATGTGCATCAGGGCAAGGGTGGGAATGTGCGCCAATGAGTATGACGGTCCGGACAGGTAAAGATCTTCCTTTTCCCCTGTACTATTCCTCTAGGTCAGCGCCCACCAGAAGAAGGATATTTGGCGTGCCATTGCCAAGGATGTCTGGATACTGGGGGTCCACCACAGACGGAGCCGTAAAAGTTGGGAGGACATTCGCCGCTGGTGCAAGAAGATGGCGGAGGCCCAGCTGGGGATGGCCTCCCAACGTGGGAGGGGTGCCCGTCGCGCCATGACCCCCCTGATGTTCCGGATCAGGGCGGTGGCGTATCCGGAGTTCGATGGGCGCTTGAGGGCATCACAGCAGCCACAAGGTGGTGAGTACAGTCACATTCATTTGACTCTGCGCGCATTACGAGGTGTCTGGGTGGGGTAGGTGGGCAGTGGGTTCCCCTAGACCAGGGCGAGCTTGGTAGGCAAGTTCCGTTGAGAGGCAGGTTCAGTGGAACCCCAACCCCACTAGTGGTTAGTGCCATCTACACCTAGTCAGGCTCCTGTGACTTCCATGTGTGCAGCAATCGGGCTTAGGCCTTGTACCCCATGGGCATGTGAATAATCTAGGAACAATAAGTGCATGGCGTAGTGCAGAGGGCTGCTGTGTCTGTAGTGTTCGCCAACGGTAGTGGTGTTGCATGCACTGAACATGTCTTTCTTCTGTCTTTCCCCCACCCTTTTTGTGGTCTCCCTGTTCTTGTGTGCAATAGCATCATCAGGCGGCGGAGCAGTGGCACCGGAGCAGGAGGGAGCTGTATCCCACTTGGCCCTGGAGGGCGAAACAACAGAGTCAGAAGCCACCAGTGGGACGGAGGGCAAGGGGAGCTCCACGGCGGGACACAAGGTGACAGCAGTGACAGCGACTCCTCTGTGCCCCCCGCATCAACAGGTACAGCCGCCCCCCCTCCTACCAGCACCGCCCTCCCAGCAGCCCCTCAGCTTGTGTCCGGTGCCCGCTCACCCAGGGGGGTGGGCATCTCCTTCGCCCCAGGCACCTCAGGCCCTGCCCCAGTCAGCCATGCTGCCCTCAGTGAGGAGGCTATTGACCTCCTGCGATCCCTCACTGTTGGGCAGTCTACCATTCTGAATGCCAACCAGGGTGTTGAGAGGCATTTGCAACAAACAAATGCATTCCTTGGAGGGCATTTATTCTGGCCAGGCAGCCCAACAGAGACCATTTCAGGCTCTGACCTCAGCAGTGATGGCAGCCATTGTCCCTGTGTCCAGCCTCCCCCGCCAACTTCCTCCACCCAGACCCAATCCCCTGTACCTCAGCCTATCCCAAGCACACCATCAGACCAGCATGCACACACCTCAACACACAAAAGTGGCTCAGGCAAACATAAGCACCAAACGTCCCACAGGCACTCACACAAGCATCATACCCATGCACACATACCAACATCCACTGCCTCCACTGTGTCCCCCTCCTCCACATCCTCCTCCTCCCTTCCAGTCTCGTCTCCACTCACACCTGCATGCACTACATCTTCAGCCACTACCTCCATCACCAGCACGCCCATCACCACACACCGCTCACGTGCACTCACTACCCCCACTACCATTCACACATGCCCTGTGTCCTCTCCCAGTGTGTCAGTGAGCCCTCCTCCCAAAGTACACAAACGCAGGCACACACCCACCCAACAGCCATCCACTCTCACAACAGCCCATGCACCTTTACCCAAATTCAGCAGACGTACACCTCCTACAACCACTACCTCTTCTTCCACTCCCAAACCCCCTCCATCTACCCGTCCCAGTGTGTCTAAAAACCTTTCCTGGCTAACATTGACCTCTTCCCTACACCTCCCCCCCGTCTGTCCCCTAGAGCCAGGCTTTCCAGGTCCCAACCCAGCACCTCAGCCACCACATCCCCAGGCACAGTGGTGCCAGCAAGTGCGGGCTATTGGAGTGCGCCAACCATCAGGGCTGTCAGTGTGCACGGAGCGAGGGCAAAGACATTCCGCCACCTGCCAAGCTAAAAAAGTTGCCCACATCCCAGAGGGAGAAGCAGAAAACACCTGCCACCAAGGGGTCAGGGAAAACGAAAGGGGATAGTGGCAAGACAGCTACGCCATCATCAAAGGTGGGGAAGAGCCAGAAACTGAAGGGCAGGCCAGGAGAGGGCATGGTGGCACACACTGAGGGACCAGTGTCACACCTTCTTTCCACGTCGACGCCAACCTGTACGGCGGAGAAGACTGCCGCCAGCACCGCCGCCAGCACTGCTGCCACAGAGCCTCCCACCAGCACCGCTACCACAGAGCCCGCCGCCAGCACCGCCGCCACAGAGCCCGCCGCAAGCACCGCTGCCACAGAGCCCGCCGCAAGCACCGCTGCGACTGGCACCGCCGCAAGCACCGCCGCGAACTGACACCACCGCGAACTGACACCGCCACGACTGACACCGCCGCAAGCACCGCCAGCGGCCGTGCGACATCCTGAGCCAGTGGCACCACCGCAGACATGGCTGCCATCCCCAGTGGTCAGTCGTCAAAGGCTGGTGGTGAGCTCCAGGAGCCTGGGCAGCTTCCATGAAGCATCACTTTCAGTGGAGAAAGGCATCCACTACCTCAGTCCTTGGCAGGATGAAGCACTCTGGGCACAAAGTCCCCTCCAGAAGCAGTGGAGTATCACATCCACTACCTCAGTCCTTGGCAGGATGAAGCACTCTGGGCACAAAGCCCCCTCCAGAACCAGTGGAGACTGTTATCCACTTGAAAGACTGTGGTGTTGCACTCCCCAGGATGAAGCAGTGGGCAACCCACCCACTGAAAAGACTTGTGAGACTGTGGCTTTGCACTCCCCAGGATAAAGCAGTGGGCAAGCCACCCATTGAAAAGACTTGTGAGACTGTGGCTCTGCACTCCCCAGAATACATCAATGGGCATGGAGCCCCCTCCTGGAGCAGTGGCGTTGTGCGTTCATCAGGCTGAGGTGCCCCCCACCCCCTCCCCCTGAGGTGCCTGTTTCATTTCGATCTGATGCCCCTGCAGTGTTCTCTCCGTTTCCAGTCATGTATCTAGTGTCGGCCTCGCCCATGCATTTTGGGCCCAGTGGTCCACGGACAATGATTGGTGCACTATCTGGACTTGTGTAGTACATATTTGTATATAGAGTTTTGAGTTTGGAGTTTTGACTACTGGATTGTTATTGATTACAATTGTTCAAATCATTTCTTTTTGTCCTTGCGTTATTCAAGGGGGGGTGTGGGGTGTAAATGTAATGTTGCAGCATGTATTTGTGTGTATGTTGTTGTGGGTGAGGGTGGGGGTGGGGGTGTTGCGTGTTGCGTGTGTGTGTCACTCTCTTTTCCCTCCCCCCCCCCTGTGTTGTAGGTGCAGTACTCACTGTGGTCGTCGCCGCCGTCATTGGAGCTGATAGAGGAGCAGGAAGACCATCGCCGGCAGGATCTGCAGTTCTGGCTCCATGGCGTCCTGGTTCCTCGTGGGGTGTGGAGAGGTGGGTGATTTTCCCTCCTGTGTACTGTTTCCGCCGTATTTTTATTTGCGTTGGTTCCGCCTCGGAAAAGGTGGCAGATTGCCGGGTTGTGATAGGGTGGGCGGTAAATTGTCTTCCGCCTGTTTGTTGGCGGTTACCGCTGCGCTGTTTGTTTGTACCGCCATGGCGGTCGGAGTGTTAAAGTGGCTGTCTATGTTGGTGGTTTCCGCCGTGGTCGTGATTCAATTTTTTTTTCCGCCTGCCTGTTGGCGGTATTACCGCCGCTTTAACACCGACCGCCAGGGTTGTAATGAGGGCCTAAGTCCGAATGTAGAAAGTTGACCGGGACCTCCCAGCCAGCGTATCCGAGGAGGGTTCCAAGGACTTCGGATCAAGATCCAGGTTTTCTCCGGTCGAAGGATTTTCACCTCGAAAAAACAACTAACTCCGAAGGTAAAAGTCTCCATCGAGGGCTTCCACGAGGCATATCCAGAGAAGAGTTCCAGGAGGTCGGATTGGACGGGCAAATCTTCAGAAAAACAACTAAGTGCGAAGGTAAACTTTTGACCAAGGCCTCCGGCGGACTGTAGCCGAGCTGGGCTCCATCGCGGTCGGCCTTAAGCTTTGACTTGCTACCAGATGCCCAGACTGGCGATTTTTGTTTCTAGGTGCTAGAAAAAATAATTGTTTAAAAATTCATATATCTGGTTCCCCTTATCCAATTATATTAGTTTTGGTGTCATTTTAAAGATAAAAATATAATCTATTTTTATGAATTGGCTTTGGATTTTTAAACTATTTTCTGTGTTTTATGACTTTATGTTTTATTGACTTTTTTGTGATATATGAATGCTTTACACTCTGTCTCCTGAGTTAAGCCTTGTCGCTCGTTGCCAAGCTACCAAGGGTTGAGCTGGGTTTAATTTACAAAGACCTAACTGGACCTAAGTGGAGGTTAGTGGCCTATCGCTTTAGGTACCTACCTGCCCTTACCAATAACCCATTTTCCAACAACGATCCTCTGCCATAGCTCCATCTTCCTTGCAATGGATGTCTGCTGCACCTGTGATCCGAATAGCTGTGGCTTTACCCGGATGATTTCGTCCACCATGACCCTTAGCTCCTCCTCTGAGAACCTGGGGTGTCTTTGTGGTGCCATGGGTGTAGTGTGTGTGGTGTGTGTGAGGGTGTGTGGGGTGATGTGTTGGGGTGTGTGCTGTAAGGTGCGTGGATGGTGTATGGGTGATTGTGTTTTGTGGCTCTGGTTCTGTGGGTGCTCTTGGTCTGTCTCTCTCAGTTGGCAATATTTTTTCATCTTAAGGGGTTGTGGGTATTGTGGGTGGGTGTTTTATAGTGTTGTGGATGTGGTGTGTGTACGTGTGTCAGGTGTGTGTAGTTTGAATTGTCGAATGTGGTGTTGTTTTGTTGTGTGTATTTTGAGCCCGGCGGTATGTACCGCCAATGGTTTACCGCGGTTGAATGTCCGCCGCTTTGATTCGTGGGTCATAATGCTGTGGGCGTAGTTCTGTTGGGGTAACGTTGTGGGTTTTGCTACCACCAGTTTATCACTGACCTTTGGGCTGGAGGACTTGTGTGTATGTCTGTATAGTGACGGATTGGTATGTGTGTGTCATAATATGGGTAGCGGTAATCCGCTGCGGCACCGGTATGTTGATGGTGGTTGGCATGGCGGTAAGCGGGACTTACCGCCAATGTCATAGTGAGGGCCAATGTGTTTATGTTCAATTGAAGAAGAACCCATATTCTAACTGTGTTAAGTACTCTCATGAGATCCAATCGTGAACTGATTGTGGACTGTTTATTGCCAGATAATCCATTTCTCCATGATATCTTGTTAGCTATTAGATAATTGAATAAAGTTATCAAGGTTCTGATCAATGAGTCACAGACCTGTAAGGAGCCTTTACCCAGGTTGGTTTAGCTGCTTATGCAGAGCTGCCAATAGAAGGTTGCATCTGGCACTTAGTTGCAACCCGGGGAACAAGGCAATAGTGGCAAGTGCTAGACTTGAATAGAAGCAACCTATTAGAAATAGGAAATCGAGCACCAAGACGGTAACTTGGGTAGAATTTAGTGAGAGCATGTGACACGAACAATACTAAGACATTTTGAGATGTTGTGAACAAAGGGAAGATAAGCAATGTAACCACATAGGTGTTAGGATTCAATATTACCATTGAACGTTGGCTAGAACATTTCAGGTGGATTTACTTTTGTAAGGATATTATGGGCAATGATGAGAGGGCTGACGCTCCACACTTTACCCTGCAAATTAGATTTCAACTTGAAGAAGTGGTAATGGCCATCAAGGACAGTCCATCTAATAAGACACCTGGTCCATATGGGGTACCAATGGACCTCTACAATGAAAATATTCCCCTGTGGGCACCCTTTGTTACTAATATTTTCAATGCTGCTGTCTCCTAGAAAATACCTGCCTCATGGCAAACAGCTTTTATTGTACCTATTTTTTTAAGAATGGAAACAGGATGGATCGCCAATGTTATAGACCGATTTCACATTTGGACTTGATGGTCAAGATTGTGTGGTGCATTATTTGACATAGAATTGTGGGTTTGGCCCAAGAAAACTATGGGCCAGGTGTAGCAAAGAGATTGCGCCTCGCAAATAGCGAAAATCGCCGTTTGTGAGGCGCAAATGCCTCTTTGCTATGGAGAAATGCATTTTGCGAGTCGGATCCGACTCACAAAATGCATTTTCGACTCGCAAATAGGAAGGGGTGTTCCCTTCCTATTTGCGACTCGCAATGCAATTCAATTCCATTTGCGACCGCAAAAGCAGTCGCAAATCGAATTGCAGTTACCATCCACTTGAAGTGGATGGTAACCCAGTCGCAAACGGGAAGGGGTCCCAATGGGACCCCTTCCCCTTTGTGACTGGATAAAAAAATATTTTTTCAGAGCAGGCAGTGGTCCAAGGGACCACTACCTGCCCTGAAAAAATCCGAAACTAAAGGTTTCATTTTTTTTTTCTAAGTGCAGCTCGTTTTCCTTTAAGGAAAACGGGCTGCACTTTGAAAAAAAAAAATGCTTTATTAAAAAGCAGTCACGGACATGGTGGTCTGCTGTCTCCAGCAGGCCACCATCCCCGTGAGTGCCCATACTCCCAATGGGGTCGCAAACTGCGACCCACCTCATTAATATTAATGAGGTGGGTCTTTGCGACCCCATTGCGAGTTGCAGAGGTGTCTGAGACACCTTTCTGCATACCAAATTGCGACTTGCAATTTGCGAGTCGCAGGGACTTGCAAATTGCAAGTCGCAATTTGGATTTTTCCTACATCTGGCCCTATATTCCTAATTCTGTGCAGTATAAGTTCCCAGAGGGGCTGAGTACACAAGAGAAGTGTTTAAATGTACATCTCTTAATAGGGAAATATACAATTGCTAAAAATGGCTCACTATACCTTGCCTTTATGTACCACTGCATCCTATGGCCTGGGAATGGGGCCTGGGTTTTGTAGAAGATCGTATCAAGTTTGTACTACTTCTTCTCTGGATTGTGGTATGAGGTAACACACACACTGAATTTAATAGGGAGATTATCTCTGATTGTTTGGCATGTGACTTGGGGCATACAATCCCATGTTTAAGGTACATTAGGAGCATTGCTGAAAGTTTGGGAAAATCTGAGTTGTTTTCATCTCCTCATTAGCTGAGTAACAGGGAGGCAGGCCTAGTCAAGAAGGAGTACTTGAGATTTGCATCTCCTGCCAGAGAGGCGAGGAGCATTGAGAAACCTTCAATGAGAGTGTGCATTATGTTTAAGACATGCCTTGGCATTGAACCCTATTTCTCACAGGTCAGTAATGTCTGGGAAAGATCAGTTTTGTCCAGGTTCCGGCTAGGGTCTATCAGATGCAATCTCTGTTTTTCTTTGGGTCAGTTTGATACAAAAAGTATCCTTCTATGCCCTTGTCATGGCTCCTCCCTTCAGACACTTATGTACTTTACCCATTTCTATGAGTATGTTGATCCTTTTAGATGTAGATTTTTATTACCAATTTTAAAAGTTCAGGGCTTTTAACATTGTAGGCCAGAATTTTATTATCTCTGTATGTTACCTGACCTCAAAGTGTAATTTTCTGTTGTGGCCTTTTTTTAAAAACTGCACTACAGTGACATAATTCTATGCATTTTTAAAATACTATCATGTGTATTTTTTATATTGTTATCTTGATTTTTTTGTATGCCTTATTGTGCGTTTTATATGATGATTGCTCTTTTATGCTTATTTATTGATACTTGAATAAAGATGAACTGACTGACATAATATGCAAAAGGAAATTACGTAAATTTCGCACACAACTGCAACTAATCTGGGATCCGGGAAAAGGCGGGACCAGTAATTATGGGTGTTGTAGTGCAAAGCAAGGAGAGCTGGTACTAGTGGAGCTACTGACTACATAGGCCAAGGCAATCTGATGAGTTTGTGGACAATCGCTTGCCATGAGTTGGGTGAACAAGTGCACAATTATTCAATGACTGAAGGCGATATTTATATATTTTAGCTCAGTGCAATGAATCTCCAGAGGATTTCCTAGTGTAAAGCAGGGATTCCAAAAATTTATTTTGTTTCACTGAAGGGGAAAAGGTGGGTCTCATTTTGAAAGGATCCCTGAGGTCCTTCAGTGGTGAGAAGTCTCCCCTTTTTGAGCTGCACAGTTCTTGGCTCATTTGCAGCAGGTTCTGGTTAGAAAGGTTGCAGACAGCTTCATGGAGTGCTTTTCTCTATTTTGTTACTGTGTCCTTTTTGGGTTACTTGGTGGGTGCATTTATGTGTGTGATTTGTTTTGAGGCAGAGTATTTTAAAAATGTGACCATGAGAGTCATTTAGTGAATTCCTAATGTTTCTTTCTAGCCTAATTTTGTCTTTGTGTCTAGCTGCTGCATTCTGGGCCTCTTAGCTCAGCCACTGGTAATGGCCGTGGCCACCTGCCAGGGTAGTTGACCGACAATTAAGACCAATACAATAGTGTTTACATAGACAAATGTAAAGAAACCATACGCATGCACACAGGCCATCCTGCTTCTTGTATCGTGGTTAGTTATGAAAGTTACTAGCATGAATCTTAGAAAGCTGCACTGAGGCCAGACTACTAAACTGCATGGCTCGTACCCCTTATAGGTATATTCTTAATTTCAGTCTCAGGAATGGTGACAAAAATGAGTATAAAAAATTAATCATCAAGAAAAGTTAGCTTTAGAAGATCAAATCTACAAATAGATATGAGTTTTCTTTTTGGGATTTTGTATTTATGATATATTTAATATTATAAACCTGAGATATATTTAGTGAAGTATGACATTCACTGCTGTCAATTAAGGACTTCACATCTCTGGAGGACCCTGCTTAACTCATCTGTTAAGCAAAATACTTTAAAGGAAACAGCAGCAAGAGGGAAGAGATTGTATCTGTCTTATTCATGTCACTGCCGGGATAGCTGCCATTGAATATTCCTGCTATCCTCAAGCTTCTTTCAGAGGGGCCTCATGTCTTTAATACATTTTGGGCATTCTTGATAATGTCACAATGCCTTTAAAGTGCAGTGTGCTGAACTGGTGGGAGTTGAGGGGAGTTGGACTATAGGAGCGTGCTATTTAGCCCCCAGTCTGTGTTCAGCCATGGTGGATTTTTACATTAAAAGTGTGATGAACAGATTCCTATGTCTGTAGGCACATTCCCAGCTCAGGAGATTAATCGAAATGTAGCAATTGTGGGAGTTCAGAATAAGGGATATTTATGGGATTAGAATAGAATCTTCAATCATATGTATTTTTGTCTTTTCAAAACCCATAATTGGTTCGCTGACATCTCAAAACCCTCCTATAAGTAAAAGAAGGGAAGGTGGTCATTCCAACTGAGCTAAGAATAATCTGTACCTGACATGTTTGAGTATTGTGGAAGAATATTGTTCCTAAATCCACATGCATCTGTATAATCAAGTACCTTATTGAGCTAAAAGGGAAAGCCAGTTTCATGCACAGGCCCACAGTGATATTTCAGCCATGGTTTAAGAAAAGCAGTGCTGGACCTAGTGCAACGCCACTTTTCTTGCGCCCCTTGGCACCCCCCTAACGCCACCATGTATGCTCCGTATCTAGGATACGGCGCACCATGGCGGTAGTTAGGGAAACTAGCGTCAACATTTTTTACGTTAGTTCAGATCTTTGCAAAACGCTAATCCTGCAAAGCCCATTGAGGCCCATTGTAAGCAATCGCATACCTCCTTTTAACGCCTGCCATTTTTTCGCCCCGCCAACGGGGAACCCCCTGTGCATACATTATGGGGGTCATTCTGACCCCGGCGGTCAGAGACCGCCGGGGCCAGGGTCGGCGGGAGCACCGCCGACAGGCCGGCGGTGCCCCGCAGGGCATTCTGACCGCATCGGTTCGGCCGCGGTCAGATGCGGAAAACCGGCGGTCTCCTGCCGGTTTTCCGCTGCCCTTGTGAATCCTCCATGGCGGCGGAGCGCGCTCCGCCGCCATGGGGATTCTGACACCCCCTACCGCCATCCTGTTCCTGGCGGGTCTCCCGCCAGGAACAGGATGGCGGTAGGGGGTGCCGTGGGGCCCCTGGGGGCCCCTGCAGTGCCCATGCCAATGGCATGGGCACTGCAGGGGCCCCCGTAAGAGGGCGCCACTCTGTATTTCAGTGTCTGCTATGCAGACACTGAAATACGCGACGGGTGCCACTGCACCCGTCGCACCTTCCCACTCCGCCGGCTCAATTCTGAGCCGGAGTCCTCGTGGGAAGGATGATTTGCCCTGGGCTGGCGGGCGGCCTTTTGGCGGTCGCCCGCCAGCCCAGGGCAAATCCCAAAATACCCTCAGCGGTCTTTCGACCGCGGAGCGGTATTTTGGTGGGGGAAGTCTGGCGGGCGGCATCCGCCGCCCGCCAGACTCAGAATCACCCCCTATGTGCCTGGCGCAGGCATAATGTAACACAATGGGTTACAAAGTGGTGCCACTTTGTACATTTTGTGCAACGATTTTGGCCTCATTGGGACTCAGCGTAAAAAAAATCACGCTAATGTGGCACAAGGAAGCACTAGGGACTCTTAACTCAGCCCCGTAGACTATTGCAGACAGTTGCCTGCCGGCTTGGGGTACATGCCTCTGGAGGGTCTGTCAAGAGGGATATTGGATATCCAATACCATAGGATGCAGCCAACAGCTCACTGGAACTTGGTTATGCATTGTGGTCCTGGCTGGTGTGTGAGAACCTTCACTAATTGTGGATAGCCCATGCAGCTGTGTTGAGAAGGTCTTGTATCTTTGGACGCTGAGAATTTAGCAGCATCAGCCCTGAGAGGCAGCCAGCAGCACTAAGGTAACTGGCTTCTAAATCGCCAACTGGCCTCTGGGAATTCCCTTTAGGTAAAGTTTCTTAGTGAATGTTCTTGGGGTTGCAATGTCTAATTCTGCATATTTAGAATAAGCTTTAGATCTCACTAAAAAACTTTAGTTCATTTTTGTTTTATTGTTCTCATTTAATTCTTCTTCTTTTACCCATGCTCGGTGGGGGCCTTTTGTTATTTATTTCTTAAACGGTATTAGCTTGTTACAGCTCATACATTTTCGCTGGAGAGTTTGCTGCTCAGCTCCTGAGGTAGCCATATGGCCAGAGTTCACAGACTTCTTCATACAATGCGCCTTACCTTTCTTACGTACAGTCTCCATATCTAATGCTTCATTAGAAACATCTCAGGGTGGAGCCTTCGGACTGCGGAAGGGTTTTAAACTCCTGCACTTGGCTGGAGATGCATCTCATTACCTGTCACAAGCAGTATGATTGGCTTGCCTGTGAGATGCCCACAGTGTCTCAGCTGAAAGCAAATAATGATATTTCCTTCATGATGCGCAACAATGGCCTGATTTAAGAAAAGTGGCGCTGCACCCAGTGCAGTGCCACTTGTCTTGCACCCTTTTGCACCCCCTTACACCTCCACCATGTGTGCAGTGTGAAGTGTTAAGATAATTCAGAACTTTGCAGGATTATCGTAAAAAATGTTGACGCTAATCCTGCTAAGCCCATTGAGGCCCATTGTAAACAATGCATGCCTCCTTTTAATGCTTGGTCTGAGCAGGCGTTAAAGGTGCTGAAAAAAATGAAGCGAAGAAATCTCTTCGATTTCTTTGCACCATTTTTTCGCCCCCCCTAATGGGGGAACGTCCCCTTTGCATACATGTAGCACAAAGGGTTACTGTTAGACCTGACAGCCTTAGGGTGGGCATCCCCAAAATTTTTCCCTGCCTCCTTCCACTTTTCTGACACCGTTTTTGCTGGTTTTAGGACTCTGTGCACTTTACCACTGCTATCCAGTGCTAAAATGCATATGGTCTCTCTCTTCAACATTGGTTCATTCCAAATTGGCATGTTTGATTTACTTGTAGGTCCCTAGTACAGTGCACTACATGTGCCCAGGACCTGTAAATCAAATGCTACTAGTGGGCCCGCAGCACTGATTGTGCCACCCACTTCAGTAGCCCCTTAACCTTGTCTCAGGCCTGCCATTGCAAGGCCTGTGTGTGCAGTTTCACTGCCACTTCGACTTGCCATTTAAAAGTACTTGTCAAGCCTTAAAATCCATTTTTTTTTACATATAAGTCACACCTAAGGTAGGCCCTAGGTAACATAGGGCAGGGTGCTATGTAGGTAAAAGGCAGGGCATGTACATATGTGTTTGATACGTCCTGGTAGTGAAAAACTCTTAAATTTGTTTTCCATTAATGTGAGGCCTGCTCTTTCCATAGACTAGCATTAGGACTGCCGTCATATACGTTTTGAGTGGTAGATTCTGATCTGAAAGGGGAAACCAGGTCATAATTAGTATGGCCAGAATGGTAATAGAAAATCCTGCTTATTGGTAAGGTTGGATTTTATATTACTATTTAGAAATGCCACTTTTAGAAAGTGTGCATTTCTCTGCACCTGAAACCGGAAAAATGACGCAAACCACTTGCAGCGTGGAAAGAATCAACGCATCGTCTGTGCAACAACGGACGCAACACCTTACTTTTTCCACGCATCTCCTCCTCTACAGTCTCTGCGCGTCGTTATTTTTCACACATACAAGGTACTGTGTGTAACAAAGAGACTACTGTTTATATCTAAGGATTAAGACTCTTTTAAACTTTTTAAAAGTGATATTTCTACTTGTGCTTATTGGATCTTTGTCTTTTTGACCTTATTTTATTCAGATGAATATTATCTATTTTTCTAAACATGTGTGGTGAATTTTTGTGATGTTTTCACTGTGTTACTGTATGATTTATAGCACAAATACTATACACATTGCTTTCTAGGTTAAGCCTGACTGCTCAGTGCCAAGCTACCAGAGGGTGGGCACATGATAATTTGGATTGTGTGTGACTTACCCTGACTAGGATTATGGTCCCTACTTGCACAAGGGTGTATACCTCTGCCAACTAGAGACCTCATTCCTAACAGTTACAAAGTGGCACAATGCATGCATTCCGCTGTGCCCCTACTCACTTCGACCTCTGGTTCAAGAAGAGATTTATCAGTTATTACAGAATGGGCAGAGACAAGGCCTTTCCTGGTGACCCCACCCATGGGTTGTGTGAAGACTCGTACCACCTGTCGCAACACATGCATGCTGGGCCAGCATCATATGTACACAGAAAGAAAGGTGGAGTCAGAACAACTTCCTCCAAACCACAGCAACAAGAAATTCCTAGGAGACACTAGGCAGGGAACAGTAATGGAGAAGTATGAGCTATTTGGGGTAGTTCGCGCTTAGGCCCTTATAACTTTTTTGTCCACATAAGCGTACTTTTTTCCAACATTCTGGGGGTTCTGAAGGTACCCAGAGTTTTGGGGTTTCCCTGAAGCAGACCACAAAATTAGCCAAAATACAGCTAAAATGTGTTTTTTTGGGGGGGGGGGAGGGAAAAAATCGATGCAGATGAAAGCATCTGTTTTCTCCCTGCAAATGGCATCAACAAAGGGTTTGCGGTGCTAAAATCACCATCTTCCCACTTTCAGGAACAGGCAGACTTGAATCAGAAAACCAATTTTTTTAACACAGTTTTGGCATTTTACTGGGACATACCCCATTTTTGCTATTTTTATGCTTTAAGGCCTCCTTCCAGTTAGTGACAGAAATAGGTGTAAACCCAATGGTGGACCCCAGACAGCTAAACATTTCTAAAAGGTAGACACAATTCTGAATTCAGCAAGGGGTGTAGATCCTTCAAGGTTTTCTTATAGAAAGTAACAGTTGAAATACAATAATATTGAAAATGAGTTGAAAAAACAGCCATTTCTGTCTGCATTTTCTTCTGTAACTTTTTCCAGCTAGGCAGATTTTTTTAAGCAATATACTGTTACGTCTGCTAGACTCTTCTGGTTGTGGGAATATATAGGGCTTGTAGATTCATCAAGAACCCAGGGTACCCACAGCCAATAAGAGCTGCACCTTGCAATGGGTTTTCATTGAATACTGGGTATACAGCAATTCATTTGGTAAAATATAAAGAGTGAAAAATAGGTATCAAGAAAACCTATATATTTCAGAAATGGGCACAAGATAAGGAGTTTAGAAGAAGTGGTTATTTGCACATCTCTGAAATCGGGGGTCCCCATACTAGCATGTGAATTACAAGGCATGTCTCAAAATGACTTCTTTCTTACACACTTTCTTAAATTTGGAAGGCAAACATGTAGACAACGATGATTGGCAATAACACTTGTTCTTCTATTCTGTGTTCCCCCAAGTATCCAGATACAAAACTGTACCTCACTTGTGTGAGTAGGCCTAGTGCCCGCGACAGGAAGTGCCCCAAAACACAACGAGGACACATCACATTTTCCCAATGAAAACGGACGTGTATTTGCAAAGTGGATCCTAGCTGTGGATTTTGGCCTTTAGCTCAGCCAGCACCTAGGGAAACCTACCAAACCTGTACATTTTTTTAAAGTAGACACCTAGGGAAATCCAGGAGGGAGTGACTTGTGGGGCTCTCGCTGGGTTCTGTCACCCAGAATCCTTTGCAAACTTCAAAATTTGGCTAAAAAACACTTTTTCGTCATATTTTGGTGCTGCGAAGTTCTGGAATCTGAGGGGAGAATCTGAGGGCACTCCCCTGCAAACCTCATATTTAGCTTTAAAAAAAGCTAATTTTCCTCACATTTCTGGGGAGAATCACCACGTCGGCACAAATTTCCTACCACGCAGCGTTCCCTTGGGTTTCCGGATAAAAATGATACCCTTTTTTAGCTAAATTTGAGGTTTGCAGGGGTGTCTAGTTCAGAAAATGGTGGAGGATCCACATAAGCTAACAGCTCCCTGGACTCCCCCTGGACTTTCAGAAATGTCTGGGTGTGGTAGGTGTCCCTAAATGGCCGCTGAGCTCGGGACTAAAAACACAGGTGGCAGGTAGTTTTGTAATAGATAATTTTGATGTGTCCACATTGTGTTTTGGCCCTTTTCCTGTCATGGGGACTTGGCCCACCCACACAAGTGAGGTAGCATTTTTATCAGGAGACCAGGGGGAAAGGTGGGTGGTAGGACGTTTCTGGTTTATTTTTGCTTCTGGAAGAATATGGCACGGAAATGCAAGACAAATCTGTGATTTTAGTCACATTTTGAAGTTTACAGGGCATTGTGGCTAAGAAACTTGTTGGGATCCACAAGAATCACACTACTCCACCGGGTGTATAGTTTCAAACTGATCTAAAGTTTGCACATTTTCCCTAGAGAAGAAGTGAACACGCTACCAAGACTTTTATATTTGGGATGTTTCAAACACTCAAATTGTACAAAGAAACACCCTGAGGTTTTGTTACAAAGACCCCTCACCCACCAAACTAGTTGGTGGCATGCTTCATCTTTGGGGTCCCACTGAGACACCTAGCATGCCACGGTTGTGCTTTGACGCCTGATAACAGCTGAGCAAGTTTTTTATTTTTTTATTTTATTTTACCACACACATACTGGTTGGATTTAGCATGAGGGTGAGTGACGGTTCATTAGATTAAATTTTGTAAACAAGAGATTTCACAAAAATGAAATGCACTGTTAATAACTGAAATGCCAAAAAATTAAACTAATGACCCACAGCTCATGAGCTGTAAGGCCACGTCAAGGCACCAACCGACTTACATTTTGCATTGCGCCACTCTGTAAATATGGCGCAGCGATTTCAGCCTCAAGGGGCCACAATAACATCAAAGATAATGACGTAAATGTGGGGCAAGGTGACGCTAGAGCTATATAAATATGCATTATAAATCACCGCTCTCTGTAAAAATGAGATTGTGTCTAGTGAGCTGAGGTGTGCAAAAGAGGCTAGAAATACATTTAGAGGTATATGTAAGAGGTTATTAATAAGTATAGCAAACCCAAACTTACAAGTAAGTACATCCAGGATTGAATGCTAACAAAAAGCTCTTTTAGAGAAAATGACATGAGGTACGCAAGTAGGAAAATACCCACCCAGTGTCTGAGAGACTCCATGCAAAATGACGTACGGTTCCCATGTATTGATGCCTTACCAAATCCTGCCCTTAGACTAGCATGCTAAAGCTGAGAATTGGATTAAATCTGTATTATGTAAGCCATTCTGCAAAGAACGAAACTTGTGGGTGTCCAGGGAAAGTGTACATGTGGATGAAATGTAAAGTGTGACTGTTTACATGTTTTATTAGACTGTCCGAGGTTATTGCTCACATGTAAATAACTTTTAAGGCCTTTTAAAAAAAATATATATGGTATAGTAGAAAGCAGGCATTTGGCCACATTCATTTTTAATTGGTATGAGGTGTTTGGATGTGACTTGTGCAATAGGAAGATTTCTGTTAGCAGTGAAGGAATTTTTCAAAGAATGTTAATTAGTTTTAATGGTATTTGAGAGGTGATCTGTATAACAAATGTATTTTTTGGGCTGAGAAGGATTTTATAACCTGTAAATACTTTAAATCATTATGTGGCACCTTTAGGTTTGTTTAAAAGACTAACGGCCTGATTTAGATCTTGGCCGTAACAGTCCTGTTATCCAGTGGCCGCCATGATGGTCCACCCGCCAGATTTAGATGTTAGCGATACCATAGACTTTAACCCTCCTGTGTCCCGCCGACTCCGCCAAGCATTCCCATATGCGTTGACGGCACCATAGGAAAGTGTGGCTGACGGCGGACTCCAGCCACACTTACCGCCAAGCAGATTTGACTGTGTCTTACTGCCAAGCAAAAAGTGGCTGTCCAACCTCCACTACTGAGTTGGCGGATTGGGGGGAAAAGATGTGAAAACTCACCTTTTCTCTCAAGTCCACTTTAGTTTCCTACTGGACACGACTCGACAGGACCCTCTGTCGCTGCTGCCATCGGACCACAGAGAAAAAAAGACGCCCTCTCCGTCGCTGGACATGAAGGCATGCAACGCACACTGACTAAGTATGTGGTGGCACTGTACATGAACATGGGACTACTGCAGACATATACATGTCACTGTAAGTTTTGGATGGGGACACACTAGCACACCACACATATTGCACACATACACAACTGTAATTATGGTGCCAGTATTCATTGCCAAATATTACATTAATCGTACATTCACACTTGTCAACTGTGCCAATGTGTGCACATTGAAAGGGGAACTGTACCTACCATATAGTACTGTGTGTGTGTGAGATGCGATTGGCTGTATGAGGTGGACGGAGGTATAGTGGGTGATGTGGTTGTTTCAGTATGTTTGCCACTTGCTTTTGGTGTGTATGTTGTTGTGTATGTTGTGTTGTGTTCTGTGTTGTGCAGCTGCGTGCAGAATTCAGATGCATGTTGTTGTGGGGCAGTCGCTGTTGTGATGTGTGTAGTTGTGCTAGTGTGCATGTGTGTGTAGATGAATATATAGTTGTGTTGGTTGTGTTGTGTGAAGATGCAGTGTCACTAGTATGTGTATGTTGTATCATGGATCTATGTGTATGTGTGTGAGCGGCATGTTGTGTTGTGTTGGAATGGCAATGGATATTGGTGTGTGTGTGGTGTGTTGTGTGGTGCAGGTGGTCGCATATGGCAGGGGTAGAGTGTGTGTGTGACTAACTTCTATTCCGCGGCCACTGGCATTGTCCGTTGTCCATTGGGTCCAGCAATGTCCTCCCTCCATCAGCAGACCATCTTCAGGACACCACCTATACAACTGTAACATCTCAATACACCTGCCTGATGGCTAAGTAGGGACTCCGTTGGGGAGACCTTTGCCTTAGCCACAATACATCTAAATAGGGCGGGCGGAACACCGTCAACTTGATGGGCTTCTCGGGTCCGCCGCCAACGCAGGTTGGCGGTAACATCATTAAGATCTAAATCAGGCCCTTAGGTCTAAGTAAACCTCCTTTTTAACTGACAGATTCTGCTGACCCTCCAGAAAGATCCAGGGGCCAAGAAATACAGGGGGTCATTCTGAGTTTGGTGGGCGGCGGTCGCCGCCCGCCAAACTTACTCCGCCGAATGACCGTTCCGCGGTCATAAGACCGCGGGGGCCATTCAGACTTTCCCGCTGGGCCGGCGGGCGCCCGCCAAGGGAGCACCCGCCGGCCCAGTGGGAAAGGCCCTGCAACACAGAAGCCGGCTCCGAACGGAGCCGGCGGTGTTGCAGGGGTGCGACGGGTGCAGTTGCACCCGTCGCGATTTACACTGTCTGCTATGCAGACAGTGAAAATCATGCTGGGGCCCTGTGAGGGGGCCCCTGCACTGCCCATGCCAGTGGCATGGGCAGTACAGGGGCCCCCAGGGGCCCCACGACACCCGTTCCCGCCATCCTGTTCCTGGTGGTAAAAACCGCCAGAAACAGGGTGGCGGGAAGGGGGTCGGAATCTCCATGGCGGCGCTGCTTGCAGCGCCGCCATGGAGATTCAGCCCAGACAGGGGAAATCCGGCGGGAAACCGCCAGATCCCCTTTTCTGACCGCGGCTTTACCGCCGCGGTCAGAATGGGCAGGAAAGCACCGCCAGCCTGTTGGCGGTGCTTTCCGTCGTTCACGGCCCTGGCGGGTTTTACCTCCAGGGTCGGAATGACCCCCAAAGTGTTGCCAGTAATTTGACATGTGCATATTTAGTATCAGACTACATGTGATTGGTTTCTGTTTTAATGAGTTTCACCTGTTGATTGGTTTGTCAGAGTCCTGATTGTTCACTCTCGCCTCCATTTTAGTAGCGGGTGTGTTTCATGTATTTGAAGCTGTGTTGCAATATATGTTTTATATTAATTGTAGCTAAAAATAATTTTGCTTTCATTTTTAAATTTTTATTTAAAAAGAAAAAAACTAAAATGTAATAAAAATGAATTCAAAATCTTTTTTATTTTATTTCCGCTCTTTTTCTTTGTGGTGTTAGTGTTATTCCTTGCCACTAATGATTTCTTTGAGAGAGCGCTGCAGGTCAGATATTGGCAAAATGTTGGACTTGACTTACTCCAAGGCTTGGCCGGAGAACATTTCACCCCACTGACAGTAATACTACTGTTAGAGATTTGGGTGTAGGTTTTGCAAATAGACATTCCCTTGCTGTTTTGTGAGTGTGTTATGGTTTTTGCATGTGTCTTCTAACCCCCAGTCCCTTGATTTCCATAACCCCACCCATTTTCCAACTCCCTCTTATCTCTTCAACATTTACAAATAAAAGCTGTATTTACGTATATGGAAATCTCCTCACTTGCTGTGGAGAACTCTGTATGTAAGAGATAGGTTGGCATAGTTGGAGGATTTCAGGCAGAAGATGTGTGAATAGCATTTGCAGGCACACGGAGTAGTACTACTGGAGTATTACTTTCTGTACCTACAAATAATTTTGTGAAAGGCCCCTATAATAGTATAATAGTAATGGAATCCCTAGCCCCTTATAGTGCTCTGACATAACTAGGCCTGGGTCAAGTTTGAGCAGTTGCGCTACACAGAGCTCCGCAAAGTGCCCAGAAAACTCCATTGCGCTACGCGGAGTTCCGCAAGCAGCAGAGTGCATTGGGTCACGCTGTTCGCGCCGTTTTTTAGCACCAGGTGTTTGTTCCTTGCTAAAACATCAGTGCAAATGGCTCCCTGCGCAGCGCAAGAGGGTGCTGCTTCTTTTCTGCTGCTCAAGTTGATTTTCTACTCAAGTGGAAGCTACCTCAACGCGAATGGAAGGTTTCTCAATGTGAGCCGTCACAACCATCTGCGACCACTCGCGCTGAGAAATCTCGCCGGGAGGTGGTCTTGAGTAAGGTTTTCCTTACTCGCGCTCGCCAACTCACCATTGACGAGCGCGAACGAGGAAAAAACTCTGCTCCACTATGCAGAGTTTTTCGGAACTCCATGCTCTAAGCAGAGCGCGGAGTGGGAAAAACTCTGCAAACTCTGCGAGCGGAGTGGAGTTAACCGCCCACCCCAAAACATAACTAGGCCCTGATGACAAAGGTTGTGTGCTCACAGGTGCAAGTTGTGTTCCTGCTAATTACCTTTAGCGCCAGTTGAGGTAAGAAGCCAGGGTCGTATTATGCACATGGTGCACTTTTCCTGTTTGCACTGAGAGAGAGCCTGATGGAGGATAAAAGAAACATTAGTTGGCAACGTTGGTATTCAGCACCTCTGACATTTGATATCACTAGACAGTGGCTTAACAAAGGCCCCAGCATCCCCTGCGGTGATGGAGAGGGAGAGGGCAGAGCTCCAGGAGCCCCCCACAAGGACAGCACCTGGCGTGAGTGATTCTGGAGGGGGTCCCACTGGTGCCAGCCGCAGGCTTCTGAGCACAGCATTGGGCACTAACACTTATTATTTTACAAATTAAGCACTGGTTAGTCGCAAGGTTAATAAAGAAATAGACCGATGTTATTGTTTAGCTAGGCTAACTTGTAATCTGTTTGTATGTTTCTGAGATGCCAGCGTGTTTTGCTGCAAAACAAAGTGTCCTTTTAACACCTCGTCTCTTTTACACAGATTTAGTCATGATTCACTTTTCATTTTTGTCCATGCCAATGAAGTCACTGACAATGTGGGATGGCAACACACTCTGCATGGGAAAATGCATAGTGTACACTTGCTAAAAGCATGCAGTCTGTACAATATTAATTGTCATATGTAGCACCTGACACCTCACTTCTGTCAATTTTATGCAGTGCTAATAATAGGTGTCACTATTACCCAATAATAATGACATTAAAGTCCATATTTATACTTTTTTTGCGCCACATTTGCATCATTTTTTGATGTAAAAGCGGCGCAAACTTACAAAATATAATTATATTGTGTAAGTGTGCGCCACTTTTGCGTCAAAAAATGGCGCAAATGCAGCACAAATAAAGTATGAATATGGGCCTATATGTACCAGCCTTGGAAGGATGGAAGACTAGGTAAGCCTCTCTGCATTCAAAATTGTGACCTGCAGACCACAGCAGACACTGGTAGTGAGTGTGTTCTCTGAGCCATCTTGGAACTTTATGTATCTAGTTGCCACATCTGTGCCCATGGCTTACCAGATGCTCTGGGGCCACAGGAAGACTGAGCGTACAGTGAGCACTCAGGCAGTTACCCCACGTGCGCTGCTGGATATGTCTACAGCCTGGACCGTAGTGATGATTCTGGGATCATTGTCACCTGAACGGATGGTCCACAATCAGTTGGAGGCACCTCCAGGGACATCTTAAGGGCTTTGGGGGCCCTGGGCCAAACTCATTTTGGGGGCCCCTGTTCGGAACAGCTTTGAATTTATGATCCAGTTTCAGCTCTTTCATGCCCTCTTTGCCAGGTCACTGACAGTGCAGAGGAACACTGTTCTAAATTCTGAATGTGTTTACATCAAATAATCAGGGTAGCAGCTACTCAGTAATATCACTGAAAATAATCTCTGACACACCCTCCCATTTCTCATATGTGAGGTCCTGTTTTCATCTAAAAGAACCTTTTTATGGATGTTGCAAGCAACATAACCACAACATTTCTCTGAAAAATGTCTGTCATAGACTCTCACATTTTGTCTGCATTAAAAATAAACTAAAGGAAAAAGCTATTTAAAACACACTGTTTAAGAAACATTCAAGGCCATCTGAGCAAGACTCTCTGCAGAACAGAGCTGCCTCTATCAGGGCCCCCTGAAACACTGGGGTTCTGGGCCACAGCCCATAATGCTCATGCCTTAAAATCAGTGTTTAATTTGAGCCGGTGGTTTCTGGTGCGGGGCACCAGCACTTATTTTTGAGGGCCAGCACTTCATTTCCTGCATCAGGCATTTACTGTGAGCAAAAGACACATAAGGGAAAGGTGGAGAAAGAGAAAAAGGCAAAAGCTTAACAAAAGGAGAAAGTAGAAAGCTGCAAGAGTGAGCTGAAGGGGCAGGGTGCTTGTAAATTGATTAAAGAGGCCTGAGATGCCTCACACATTTAAATGCAGCAGCCTCGTGTTCCAAGAGAGAGCTTTGGGCACGGCACATTTTTATTTACAAATTAAGCACTGCTTAAAATGTCTCTGGTCAGCACAGGCAGCAGTTGAGGATGGAATGCAGCAGCAGACTAAGAATGACAAACTAGTTCTCCTTCTATTTTTTTAGCCAGTGCTGTAATTCTGAAGGAAAAGGCATGGACAAGCTTATGAACTACCCTTCCCAAGATGGTGGACTCTCCAGAGAACTTGAATGGAGGTTCCCATTAGGGTGACCAGGCATCCCGGATCTGCCAGGACAGTCCCGCTTTTTCACTCACTGCCCCCGGCAGATTTCAGGAAGTTTAGCTCATGTCCAGTTTTTTAAAGAGGGTCAACTGAAAACGGTGGGAGGTGTCTTTTTATGTTTTCCAAACCAGGGATAGTTAGCAGCTGTTATAAGAAAGCAATTTCATTAACCAGAATGATACTGGCTTTAATAAGTGCTATTTATTTATGTTCTTAGTGCCTCTGCTACAATACTATTCTGATGAGAGCTGTCATTCTGCACGCTCGGTTGAAGTAAAATTTTGTCCTTTTTCTACTTATGTGAAATGTCCCAGTTTTTTGCTTTAAAATTCTGGTCACCCTACCCATCGGGATTCTGCTTTGTTCAAGTATAATTGGCCTGGTTTTCCCGCACCAAGATTTTCCAGAAATTCCAGAAGCAAGCACACCATACCTGGTGTAATCAGTCAGGACGTCAGACAGGTAAATTCGCTTTAGGCTCGACCCCTGGCACTCGACCGCCGGCCCCTGCCCTCCCACCCACAGGGTAGGGAGCCCCTCACTCCAGCAGCTTAAGCGGGGCTACCGGTGGGCCCATTGGTGTGCTCAGCTGTGTCCCTGACAGAATAAGTGGGGATGAGAGAACATAATGGGTAGGCAGGTGAAAGAAAGAGTGGGAGTAAGGAGGGTGAAAGGAAGTACAGAGTGAAAGCAAATTTTGAAAAAAAGAGAAGGTAGGAGAAAGGGTGAATGAATGGATAGATGAAAGCGGGGCTGGATGGAAGAGTGAAAGGCATGATGGCTGAACCCGTGAATGGATGTACGAGTGAACAGTTGAAGAAGTGCGAAAGGATGGAGGGGTTAAAGGACAGATTAAAGGATACATGTATATGTTAATGGATGGATGGATGGATGGGAATGGGACTACAGAAGAATGGATGAAAAGATGGAAAGTTGCATGTTTGAATGATTGGGTGGATGGAAGGATGAATAATGGGTGAGGGTGGAAGGCATTCTTCTAACGAAGGTCAGGTTTGCTCGCTTTGCATGCAGGGTGTGATGAGGTATGTTTCACGTGGGGGTACTTTAATTTTCTGGCTACTCCCTTGCTCCCACCTATTCGACACCAACAAGCCCACTCGTTCCTCTGTTCCAGGCGTCTCTCCCAAACCTGCCCCATACACTGGCCCAATGCTCACATTTACCATCTGTTCAATCCCCACTGAATTGGAAATTCCATGTGTGAGTCTGCCCAGAAAAATGTACACACAGTTACTTCCCATTCATGGGGATTCATTGGTAAAAAGGTGCTAGGTGCAGAGATACTGGCTGTAATCATTATTTCGAGCCACCCAGCAACGTCTAACTTTTAACTAGGGCTTGAAAGTGCAGCCTATTTTATTTATTTATATAACTTCATTAGTATTTCATTCCTCATGGCCGCTGGAGGTTAAGAAGTAAATAAGCAAACATAGGTACTGATTACGACTTTGGCGGTCGGACTGAGCTGGCCACCAAAGCCACAGGGAGGAGACTGTCGTCATACCAGCGGCCTCCCCCCAGTCGTATTACGATGTTTCCACTGGGCTGAACGGCAGAAACAGTGCCACGGCATTGGCTTCGGCTTCCTTAAGGGAGCGGAGGTCCATGCCATGGCACACCAGCACCCTTGGAATGCGCACTGTCTGCTGTGCTCGCAGGGGGTGGCTGCACTGCCCACGCCATGCGTGCCATATCATGGATGGGCTGTGCAGGAGCCCCCCGTGGCCCCCAGTACTGGCTTTCTGACAGCCTTTTCATGGCACGGAACTGCCCATTAAAGGGCTTGCAGAAAGAGGACTTGCTAAACTCAGTGCCGCCGTGGCTGCCCACGACTACGACCATCGCCATCCGGTCAGGAGCCGTATTTCTGGCGGTGGCGGTGGTCCCCTGGTGGTCTGACCGCCAGGGATGTACACTGGCGGTCGGACTGCCAGAAGTGTGGCCGACCAACCACCACCTTGAGTCCGCCAGATTCGCAATGAGGCCCCTATTACGTCTTGAAAACCTGGCATCCAATGGACACCCCCCTGCTTTACCTTTCCTTCATGGTGTGATGTCCTCGCTAAAGATAAAGGTCCTGAGTCAAAATCTAACTGACATTTCAAATGACTTACCCTGATAGTGAGAACGTGTGAACATCCCAATCTCTGTGCAGTTTTTGTTTTGAGCAGGTTTATGAATCTCAAGTTGTTCTCTAAATACCACACAGGGTATTTACTCAGGTAGGGATTATCTATCATATTCGTTCGACAGCACACCCCCGCAATTTTCCTCTGACCTATTTTACTAGAAAAAGCCAGCCTGACACCAGGAAAGAGCTAAAAAGTGTGGAAACAAGAACAATAAACGTCGATTTCACATGTTCTTCCTCATCCTGTCTAGGCAAACTTCGAACAATACTTATGTGTAATGGTGTTTACCAAGTGTGGTGGATGCACTCCCTCCTCCACCACACAAATAATCATAATATTGAAGTTTGTTTATTTAAAAAAAAATTAGTTTAATGCCACACTGGCACCCATTGTAAACGCACGGGGCTGCCTGGGATCACTGCTGCCTCATATAAAGTGAAGCATTCTGACATTTAAGGTGATGTCTTTGCAAAGGGGCATTGAAAGAGTTGCAGTAAATGGGCTCTTTCCCTGCCTAGAAGACTCCGTGCGCTTATTATGCTTTTCTCACCACGAAATCCACTTGGAACTAATGGGATCTCTCAACTCCTTCTCCCAACAAGCATCAACAGTCAATCAGAAACCATCAACACAGCAATTTTATCATCTGCTACACTGTCAGCAGCGCGGTAACCACGGCAACCGAGGCGGCAGCGGCGGAAGATGGCGCCGGGCAGGGATGAGGGAGTGAAAACATAGGCGGCCGGGTAGTGCATTAGAGGTAACACAGCGGGGGGTCGGCGGTAATCACGGGAAGCGCCGGTTTGGGTAATATTGAGAAATCTTATCGCTGTGGGAGCCGCGCTGCTGCGTCAGGGGAGGGGTGCCCAACGTGGGTTCAAGAGGGCTGGGCCAATTCCAAATTATTAGTGCGGCCCTATCCAGAAAATATGTATCACATCGTCGTTAATTATTCTGAAGTTCTGGCACGGATCGGACCCTGTTGGAAGCACTTTGGGCACCTCCCCCTAGTTTCAATGGAGATTGTCTAAGTTCCTAAGCCCTGCTGAATGTCGGATACGGTTAACCACTGAAGCCCATTTCACCTTCTGACAATCAATCTGCATTTATCAGATAGTGCTCTGAAGTTACTGAGGACCATCGCGCAGCGCTATAAAAAAATCTTAAATAAATAATGAATAAGTACATTGTATGTTCAAAACTAGTCAGGCTTGATATAAGGAATTTCTACTCTTTTTATCAAATTATTTTACTTTTCTTGTCATTTCCTATACCTCGATTTCTTCAGATGACTTTTTGAGAGGGCTGGGAGTCACAGCCTAGAAGCTGGATGAGCGCTGTAAGGTACAAAAAACATTAGGTGGGGCCTCCTCCATATGATCAGCTGAAAAGATGGGTTTTGCGGCATTAGTAGTACTTTCAGGACACCTCCTCAAGGCTGAGGGAGATCGCAAACAAAATCTTGTGAATGAAATAACTTTATAGAGTGGGTATTGTGAATGAAGGAACTCTATCATGTGGGTCTTGTGAATGTAAGAACTTTATAGAGAGAGTTTTGTGAATAGAAGAAGTCTATAGGGTGAGTATTGTGAATGAAGGAACTCCATCATGTGGGTCTTGGTAACTATATAACTTTATAAAGTGTGTATTGTGAATAAAGGAACTTTATCTTGTGAGTCTTGTGAATAAAAGAGTTCTATAGGGTGGGTCTTGTGAATGAAGGAGCTCTATCACATGAGTCTTGTGAATGAAATAATTCTACTTGTGAATGAAGAAACTCAATCATGTGAGTCTAATGAATGAAAGAATTCTACTTGTGAATAAAGGTCTCTATCATGTGAGTCTTGAGTACGAAATTATTCTATAGGGTAAGTATTGTGAATGAAGGAACTCTATCATGTCGGTCTTATGAATGAAAGAACTTTATAGAGTAGGTATTGTGAATGAAGGAACTCTATCATGTCGGTCTTGTGAATGAAAGACCTTTATAGTGTGAGGCTTGTGAATGAAGGAACTCTATCATGTGGGTCGTGTGAATGAAATAATTCTATTGGGTAGGTCTTGAGAAAGAAGGAACTCTATCATGTGAGTGTTGTGAATGAAATAATTAAATAAGGGTGAGTGTTGTGAATGAAGGAACTCTATCATGTAAGTGTTGTGAATGAAAGTACTTCTATAGGGTGAGTATTGTGGTTGAAAGAACTCTACAATGGGGGGCTTGTGAATGGAAGAGTTCTATAGGGTGAGCGTTGAGAATGAAAGAACCATATCACCTGAGTCTTGTGAACTAAAGAACTTTATAGAGTGGGTATTGTGAATGAAGGAACTCTATCATGTGGGTCGTGTGAATGAAAGAATTCTATTGGGTGGGTTTTGTGAATGAAGGAACTCTATCATGTGAGTCTTGTGAGTGAAATAATTTTATAAGGATGATTATTATGAATGCAGGAACTCTATCATATGAGTCTTGTGAATGAAAGAACTCTATAGGGTGAGTATTGTAAATCAAGGAACTCTATCATGTGAGTCTTGGGAATTGAAGAATTCTATATAGATGAGTATTGTGAATGAAGGAACTCTATCATGTAAGTGTTGTGAATGAAAGAAATCTATAGGGTGAGTATTGTAAACCCAGGAACTCTAGCATGTGGGTCTTGTGAATGGAAGAGTTCTATAAGGTAAGTGTTGTGAATGAAGGAACTCTATAATGTGAGTCTTGTGAGTGAAATAACTTTATAGAGTGGGTATTGTAAATGAAGGAACTCTATCATGTGAGTCTTGTAAACAAAATAATCCTATAGGGTGGGTATTGTGAATGAAGGAGCTCTATCATGTGAGTCTTGTGAATTAAATAACTTTATAGAGTGCATATTTGTGAATGAAGGAACTCAATCATGTGAGTCTTCTGAATGAAATAATTCCATAAGACAGGACTTGTAAATGAAGGAACTCAATCATGTAATTCTTGTGAATGAAATAATTATATAGGGTGAGTATTGTGAATGAAGGAACTCTATCATGTGAGTCTTGTGAATTCAATAATTCTATAAGGGTGAGTATTGTGAATGAAGAAACTCTATCATGTAAGTGTTGTGAATGAAAGAGCTCTCTAGGGAGAGTGTTATGAATGAAGGAACTCCATCATGTGGGTCTGGGGAACTAAATAACTTTATAAAGTGTGTATTGTGAATGAAGGAACTTTATCTTGTGAATCTTGTGAATAAAAGAGTTCTATAGGGTGGGTCTTGTGAATGAAGGAACTCTATCATGTTGTTGTAGTTTGGTCTCTTGCTCTAGGCAAGACTGCTGGTTAAAGGATGACAGTACTTTTGTTCGTAGGCGACTATTCCTATCCTACAACAAGACGCAACTGTTGTCCCAACCTTACCGGGTCACTAGCAGCATCTCACCAGAAACACAATAGTAAAAGGTGATTTGTGGCAGCCTTTACGCATGGACTCGAGAATAAGACATCTCAGGGAGTGTCGTGGTTAAACGGAGATTACCCCTTTCTCACAGATATATCATGTCTCATACAAACACAGGCAATGACAAAGACGCAGTAACGTTTCAATAGTTTTTATTTGCCGTAACTGCAATTTGCGATAAGTTGCATGGGCTGCAATGTTTCGGATAATGAACAATGCAAGGAACAGAATTGTGAAGACGAAAGTCATTATTACAAAGACCCCCACCAACTTGCAATGCATGTAAAAGACATACAAGATATAATATGCCCTAATACCCTAATGTGAGAGGCCTAAACTCCGACCTAAAGGAGAGCTGGGTTTGCTAAACATAATCTGCCAATGCCATGTCCATGAGAGGAGCCCCCAACCCTCGTTACCTTGGAATGAGGTCTCTATCTCAGACTCCGCAGGGACACGAAGGCTGGGTCAGCGTCAAGACGACTGCAGCATCGATATCGGCGATGGTGGCGATGCCCTCTGGTTGGTATCCCTCTGATTATCTGTCTAAAGTGTGATATATTTATACAGATCTACCAGGACCCCTGACGTAGGTGTGTTCCCAAACAATAGATAACAGGCATGCTTGGGACGGCAATTAATATAAACAATCCCTCGAAAGTATAGAGAGGGAAAATCCCGAAGTGTGAACACCTACTGTTTGTTTGTCTTTGTTGCTTGATCTTGACGCCTTAGCGCGGTGACACTGATAATGCAAAACATAACAAGTGGCCTAACTATAAACAAGGCAGCCATCTTAGAAGAATTAAATAATTAAATGGGCTAAGACAGAGCAAGCTAAGTAGGTTAAAAGTCACTAGGTGACGGGGGCACGAGTCTGCAAGCCAGAGGCTCAGCTAACTCCTGTTATCCCATTAAAATGAACTAGGACTCACTACAATGTGATTCTTGTGAATGAAAGAACTTTATAGAATGGGTATTGTGACTGAAGGAACTCCATCATGTGGGTCTTGCAAGTGAAAGAACTTTACAGAGTGGGTATTGTGAATGAAGCAACTCTATCAGGTGAGTCTTGTGGATGAAAGAATTCTCTAGGGTGGGCCTTGTGAATGAAGGAACTCCATCATGTAAGTCTTGTGAATGAAAGAATTCTATAGGATGGGTCTTGTAAATAAAGGAACTATATCGCATGAGTTTTGTGAATGACAGAATTCTACTTGTGAATGAAGAAACTCAATCATGTGAGTCTTATGAATGAAATAATTCTACTTGTGAATGAAGGTCTCTATCGTGTGAGTCTTGTGAATGAAATAATTCTATAGGGTGAGTATTGTGAATGAAGGAACTCTATCATGTCGGTCTTGTGAATGAAATAACTTTATAGAGTGGGTATTGTGAATGAAGGAACTCTATCATGTGGGTCTTGTGAATGAAAGAACTTTATAGAGTGGGTATTGTGAATGAAGGAACTCTCTCACATGAGTCTTGTAAACAAAAGAATTCTATAGGGTGGGTATTGTGAATAAAGGAAATCTATCAATGTGAGTCTTGCGAATTAAAGAACTTTATAGAGTTGGTATTGTGAATAAAGGAACTCTATCATGTGAGTCTTGTGAATGAAATAATTACATAGGGCAGGACTTGTAAATGAAGGAACTCAATCATGTACGTCTTGTGAATGAAATAATTCTATAGGGTGAGTATTGTGAATGAAGGAACTCTATCATGTGAGTCTTGTGAATGAAAGAGTTCTATGGGTGAGTATTGTGAATGAACGAAATCTATCATGTGAGCCTTGTGAACGAAAGAACCCTGTAGGGTGAGTATTGTGAATGAAGGAACTCCATCATGTGGGTCTCGTGAATAAAATAATTCTATTGGGAGGTCTTGTGAATGAAGGAACAGAACTCTATCATGTGAGTCTTGTGAATCAAACAATTCTATAAGTTGAGTCTTATGAAAAAAGGAACTCTATTATGTGAGTTTTGAGAATGAAAGAATTCTATAAGGTGAGTCTTGTGACTGAGAGCACTCTAACTGGTGAGGCTGGTAAATGAAGAAAATCTAAAGAGCAGATATCACAATGAAGAAATACTATCATGTGAGGGTATCACAAAGAAGAAATGCTATCATGTGAGTCGTTTGAATGAAAGAATTCTATTGGGTGAGTCTTGTGCATGAAGAACCTCTATCATGTGAGTCTTGTGAATAAAATAATTCTATTGGGTGGGTCTTGTGAATGAAGGAACTCTGTCATGTGAGTCTTGTGAATGAAAGAAGTCTATAGGGTGAATATTGTGAATGAAGGAACTATCATGTGAGTCTTGTAAATGAAAACATCGAATGGGTGGTTCTTCTGAATGAAGGAACTCTATCATTTGAGTCTTGTGAATGAAAGGATTCTACAGTGTGAGTATTGTGAATGAGGGAACTCTATCATGTGAGTCTTATGAATGAAAGATTTGCAGTGAGTGAGTCTTCTGAAACCCACCATTCTTTATCATTAGTTTGGCAGATTAAGTAGTTCTAAAGGGTGAGTCTTGTGAATGAAGGAACTCTATAGGGTGTGTACTCGATTGGGCAAATCTTGGCAATTTAAATTTTTTATAGGATTGATCTTGTAAAAAAAGGAAGTCTAGCGAGGCCTACAAATTAAAGAACTCAATAGGATGAGTCTTGTGAATGAAGAAACTCCATTGAGTGAGTCTTGAAAATTAAAGAATTGTATGAAATGAGTCTTGTGAATGAAGAAACTCTATTGGGCAAGTCTTGGTAATTAAATAATTCTACAGGATGACTCTTGTGAATGAAGGAACTCTATCTGGTGAGTCTTGTGAATGCAGTCTGGCAAATTAAATAGTTATATAGGATGAGTTTGTGAATGAAGGAACTGTAGATGTGTCTTATGAATGACGTAGTTTTTATCATGAGTCTGGCAAGTGAAATAGTTCTATAGAGTTAAATTGAGTCAGCAGTGATGCCTCCATTAGGGTGAAGGAACATCACTCATCCTGCTGCCAGCGCAGCAAACATGGAAAATAAAATAGCAATAAAATGATCTTATTACTGTTTAATTTTCAGTGCAGCCAGTCTGAGCCAAGTGCAGGGGCAGGCCATCACTGCTGACTGGCAGCAGAGAAGGAGGGGTGGTGCACACTTAAGGTTTAAAGTGTGCATATAACTTTGGCCGGCTGTCTTGCAACAGCCAGGCAGACATGCTCACTTTAAACCTCCCCACCCAAGCTGTCTTAGACAGCTGGGTGGAGAGCAGGCACGGGCCTCCACTGCCTGTAGGAGTGCTGAGCCAGCCCGGCCCAATCCTGGCGCTGCTCTCATGCTGGTTAACAGCATAGGAGCAGTGTCTGGATTGGTTAGGGGAGTTGGCTCAGTGACCCCGTGTTGCCTTTTTTGAGGACTCTGGCCAGGACCAGATAAAAGTAAGTATGTTTTTGTTTTGTTTAATATACTGTTTATTTTCAAATACCAAGTGTCCGTATGTGCATTGGTGTAACAAAGGCCCCCGCAAGGCAGGGGGGCCTGAACTCCAGGGGACCCCTTCAGCACAGTACCCGGGTCTAGAGCTCCTGAGTAAGTCCGGAGGGGGACCCCTCCAGGTACTTTGCAGGGGGACCCCCTCAAGTTTTGTTATGCCACTGTATACCTGCTGTGTGTCCCACCAGTTAGCAACATTTCTCCCAGGGCTTTTCCCACTTTTCTCTTTATGGAATAAACGTAAACATGCCAAACCTGCATTGTCAGAGATTAGTAGATGCTGCTGGCATCCCAAATAACCTTATCTCCCATGCGGCCCTGATAGGAGTTCTCAGATGTTGTTCAGTTGTGTGACTCAAATCACTGGGCACACAGGAGGGAAACTGAACTGCAGTACATTCCAGCTGAAGTTGGGAAACCAGCTTTAAACCTTGGCCTGGCCTATCGCCTCCACAACATGAAGAGGCTAATTTAAGAAAAGTGGCGCTGCTCTTGTGCGCCTTAGCACCCCCCTACCGTCACCATGTGTGCGCCGTATTTAAAATATGGCACACCATGGCCCAGGGTAGGGGGCAATGGCATCAGAATTCCTGAAACTATTGATGTACTAAGCAGGAGTAGCGCTGAAATTTGGGCGCTACTCCTGCAGAGTACATAGGGGCCCATTGTATTTAATGGCATGCCGCCTTTTAACGTCTACTCTGTAAATATGCCGCATGTAAAAGGCCACTATAGCGCCGCCTCAGCGCAAAAAAATGACACTATGGTGGTGCTAAGGTGGTGCAACAGCCTTTTAAATCAGACCCGAAGTGTTTGTAAACAGTGGGCTGTGTGCCGACCTAGGAAGAGCCCAAGCTTCCAATTAAGAGGAAGAGCAGTTTGATATAATAATACTAATTCATTGCGCCACTCAGCTCAAGTGATTGCAAACAGCTATTCTTGTACCTTTGATGCTGTAAAAAATGTAAACATGTTTTTCTCTATTCTGCTGTTGCTAAAATGATTAAAACAAGAACACAGTGTGTTCCCTAAAAAAAAAAAAAACACAAAAAGCCTCTCTTTTTTTCCACCAGTAAATGCTAGAATCTTACCTTGTTCCTAAGTACATGTGGCAACCTGACCCCCATCCCCTCCCCCAGCCAATCTGCTCTCTCCAAAGCATTGACAGCCCACAGACTGGTCAGGCCAAACAATCACTGAAGAGGTGGAAAAATCCCGGACCGAACCAGTTTCAATTTACAGAACAAACAACTTTTTTTATGGTAATTGCTTTGCCAGAGGCTGTTGGCCATTATTTAAGTCATCCAGCTGATTTTTCCAAGACTCTTTGCATTATCTATGTGAACTTTAGCAATTTGTTCATGAAAACAATTAAAACGTCTAGTAAATAAATATACATTAGCCCAAGGAAAATCTGTTTGTGTCTACATCAACCCCAGGGCTCTTAATCATGGCCTATTATAAATACTGTTTATAAGACCACTATTGAGAGTTTTGGATTGTGCCTAATGGCATTACTGGAGTTCCCACCTGATCGCCCCACCACTAACAAAAGAAATCAGCCGCCACAGAATTGGATTACTGGTTGGGGGGTAGAGGGGGTAAAACCCTACTCCAGCTACAACCACAATCCTGGTCACTGTAGAGTATTTATGTAGCACTTCAAACAATAATCAAGTAAAAATACAAAAAGAAAATCCCAGATCAATTTTGAAAAATAGAGCAAAATGTAACACATCATTTGACACCAAAACAACACACATAACAACCAGTAGAACCAGAGATATGCAATTTTAAAGATTTCAGGTAATTAAAGTGCCTAAAAGCTCAAACCACCACTCGCAAGTCATCTGCTTGTATAAGACCAAGTGAAAGTCACAAGTTCAGACCAACTCCGATGGAGGACAGGCCAGATACAGGGCCCAGGTTAGTCCAGCTGAAAGAGCTACCTTCAAAGTTCAACGTGAAGAGGGAGGGAGAGTGTTGTGAATGGTCATCGAAGTAACGTGAAGAGCTGGCCGGGTGTTGCAGATGATTGTTCTTGTAGCGAGAAGATCCTGTCGGGCAGCAAGATGTTGGGGTGAACAGATCCGTTCGCGAAGAGTTCAAATCTTCAGGAGAGCTCTACTGAAGCCACACCTGGGGTCCAGGACTTGAGGGGTACCACTTGGTGGTCAGGAACCCACTCCAGCAAAAGGCAACAGGGATCAGGCAGACCCAGTTGCAGTCCTAGCTGTAGGTCCAGGCAGCAGGTCAGTTGGGCAGTTTCAGGGAGCCTCTGGAGCCTGTTATGTCCCTGTTGCTCAGAACAGGAGGTTAGCAGGGAGAACATCGGAAAGCAGAGTAGCAGGGCAGCAGAGTGGCAGTCCTTTAGGCAGCACAGCAGTCCTTCTTCTGTTGCACCCACAGGTCCAGAAGTGTGCTACAGAATTGGGCCTGAGGGCGCACTATTTATACCTGGTGCCCACTTTGAAGTAGGGGAAGTATGCAAAGAATTCTCTTTAAAGTCCTTTAAGTTTCCTGCCTCCCCTGCCCTTCCTCCAAGCTGGGTGTGTAAAAAATGCAGTGGTGACAAGTCCTTTGTGTGAAGGCAGGGCACAGCCTATTCAGTTGCAAGTGGGGCTGTTCCCAGTTCTCCCCATCCTGCCAGTTGATGGCCCATGCAGGCACACAAAATCCCTCTATTGAGTGGTTGTCTGGCAGGAATAAACAAAGTTCAGCTGCCAACTACATCCAGTCATGCGACCCAGGAACTGAGTACAGGCCCCAAATGGTTGGGACAGGAAAATGCCAACTTTCTATAAATACTGTAATGGAAAAGGGGTATGGCCTCTAAAACAGCGAGGCTATGCCAATCAAAATACATGAACCAACACAGCCAACACTGTAAAATACTTTAAAAGAATTATTATTCACAATGAGAAGGCAAAATCAATTACCTCTCACTGGCATTAATTCATAACATTTATCAAGAAAAACAATTTTAATTGAAAAACATTTGTCGCACACAAAAAAAAAACAGAAATGAACAAATACCTCATATAAAGAATTGATACTACACAAACATTACTTACAAAACACATGACAATAATACAAATTCAAAAACAAACAATAACACTTCTCATTAAAATAAAATTCTGGTTCTGTACAATGTTGGCTCTTGTTTCTTTTGTGTAACTTTCTAAAAGTGTCATTTTCAAAATTGGGACTTACAATCTGACTTTACCATGAAAAAGAGTTTTAAATTACAATTCTTTAGACACCAAACTTGACATTCCCACCTGCTCCCAATTGAAAGTTATCACATATTAAATCAAATAAAGTTAACTCAATGTTATCCTATCAAAAAGGAAGAAATTGCAATAGTGAAAAAAAAATTTAGGAGTTTTTTACTAACTAGGGCATGTGAAAATTAGAAGTACAAGTCCAACTTTTTAAATACACTGCACACTGCCCACTGGGCTGTTTAGCGCCTGCCCCAGGGGTGACATATGTAATAAAAGGAAGGTTAAGGCATGTGGTTTACCTTGGCAGCCATGTTTAAAGGATAGAGCACAAGCACTTTAGCACTGATTAGCAAGGCCAACAAAATGGGTGCAGAAAACAGGAGGGTCAAACCAGAACATTTGAGGATAACCCTCCTTAAAGGACAAAGTCCAACAATTATTATTATTGAATGCTGTATGATTTAAGTTCCTTCCTACAGCCGGCTTTGCAGATAACCTGGGTACAACTCACATCCCCTAAACATGTATCATAGAAGGTAACAAACTTTGTAAATCTAGTCCACTGACATTAACTACAGAAAACCTAGTGAGAAAATGTGCACCTGCAGGCTCTAACATGCAAAACCACACTATTCATAATTCTAGACCTACTGCAATAACATGAACTCTTCATGATATCACAATTAAGGCTTCAGACCATGTCATTGTAAACACAATCAGTAAGACTGCCTTTGGCATGCGTTTTAAATCAGTCTTACAGACTTTGACACCTCCAAGCATACTTAACGGATTTAAATATTACAAGTCACTTCACTGAAAGATTAAAAAAAAATATTTGACGAGACCTCACCCAAGAACCAGGCAAAACTCACCTGAATTAAGTTTCTCACAGTGGGAGCCAAGAGACCTCTGCAGCTGCCACCTGATGTACCTTAGTTGCCTAGAAACCCTCAGGAACCTGTGACCTCTGCAAGAGTCAGCCACATCTGGGCCTTTATAATAGGTTGAGCATGGTAGGCAGCCCTGAACAGGTGCCCTTCTGATTCTGTGCACCTGTGTTCTCTTCCTGGAGGCGGGCTCCAGCCACCAGTACTTCTTTCCTGGCCCTTGGACATGGTTGATCTCAGCTCTATGTTATTCCTGCACAGCTGGTGTGTCCTTTTCTAGATGGCTTCCTCCTGCAGGGCACACTTGAAGCACCCTTTGCCAAAGCGAGTTAGCCTCCACCCTCAAGAGACACGCTGTTCCTGCAGCAGGCTGAGCAGACAAGATTTTAGTTGGTTTAGTGTGTTCATCGAGAAAAGCTGTACAATAGCTTTCCCATTCACGAAGAAGTGTGCTGCGATTGGTTAATCAGTTTAGGAGCCATGCTGGGATTAGTGAGATGTCACCACCTAGATGTGCTGCCATTTGTTGGTTGCTGTCAAAGCCACACTGTCATTGGTTGACATTTGACACAGCTGCACTAGAACTGATTGTTGTTCGCAAACGTGTTTCCGGTTGTTTTTGGATTATTTTGAGTTAGATTAGTGAGTGCTGTGTTGAAAAAGCCTGAAGCCCCTTTCATTGCTTCTAAGCCACCAGGCAGCAGGGCCAGTGACCCCAGAAAGCAGAATATTCTGGCGCTAATGCTAATGTAATTCCCACCATCCCCGCTACGTAGGTCCTGTCACTGGCCCATAAGAATGCTAGCACACCAGCTAGGGTTCGATGCTGCACTTATCCTAGTCTTGCAGACAACAGTGTGGATTCCAGTAATTCAGTTCTGGATCAGGTTTCTGGCAGTTCCTGACATTATTGTATATCCCCAGACTGGTCATGCTAAAGTCTGTTCTTACTCAATGTTGAACAGGGAGAAGTGGTGGAGCTGACAGTTCTTGTTAGAAAAACCAAAACAAAGGCACAAAAGAGGGAACAGCACTAGTAAAGAATAGACCAGAAGGGGTTGGGCTTACCCATTTTCTTTAAAGGGGCATCTCTCTCCCTCTTTACTCTCGCAGGAGCCTGGTCTCCTTAAAGGGCCCCAGGAGTGTTTGACAGTTTATATTTCTGTCTGGCAGGCTCTCTCCATCCTCCATCCTGTGCACAATCTACACACAGGGGGTCCAAAATAGATTCTTGTAACGCACTGCAGATGCACTGAATGTCCACCATTATCCATACACAACATGGGCAGTGCCCATGCACTCTTCATACCTGTTCCCTGCACTCTACTCAGAATATGCTACCCTAGCTGTTCATAGGCATCTAGTAATTTAAAAAGACAGTCATTAAAGGTTTTAGCTTGTAATCAGATGTAAACACAGTTTACAGTATTTGAGACTCCATTATTGAGGCTCACCACATAGAAGAGGTCCACATACCAGAGGTCAGGAATTGAGAAACTGAGAGATTTCACAGGTTAGGGCCCATTGTCCTAGTGGTGGCTCATTGATTAGATCTCAGACACCATGGCAAGTCCACTGAAATTCATCACATGCAACTTACAAATTGACTGTCCTCTCTACATTTTGAATTCTCTTCCTTGGCCGTCCAACCTGGCTTTGGTAAAGGCTTTTTTTTCTGTCGGGCACCAAGAAGAATCAAACTACGCAGCTGGCGTTATGCAAGATAACAACGAAGCGTTTGTTGTGGTTACTTCCCAAACCTTGCTAGGTTTTTGCTGTTTAATTGACCCAGTCCTAGGGTCCTTCCTTCTACCACTGATATTGCCCTCTTCCCTCTTATTGTCACAGCTCTGTCTTCACTGTTACCTATGCAGAGCACACAATAATTTGAATATTATGTGTCATATGCTATCAGAAACCGGAGCTAAACCAGCCTTGCTGTTTCCACTACAAATGAAGGGCCTCATTTACAAACATTTGGCATAGGGCAGCGCTACAAGCTTTTTAGCTGTACTGCCCGACACCAAATCAAAAGGCAGGAATGCACCGTATTTACGTGACATGTTGCATTCCTGTACAGCGCCGGCACAGAAATTGCAGCTGAGCGCCAACGTGGGCACACTTGCACCATAGTATGGGAGTGTCTGTGTTGTTGGCATGATTGTTTTTGTGCAAGAAGGGACACGTTCCTGCACACAATCAATCAATGGAGGCTTTTTCCTCTTTCTATCAGCAGCGGCTCCTCCGCTATGGCGGAGGAGCATCGCTTCCCCCGCGAGCAGCAGAAGCTGCAAACCTTTTACACGAAAACTATTTATACCCCACTTGCTCCCAATTTCCGTCATTTTTTTTTTTTACACAAATTCAGCGCAAAACTAACTCCATATTTATATTTTGACGTTAGACCTGTCTAACGTCAAAATATTGGAGTCTCCACCATTTTTTAGATGCATGAACCTATCTTGAGATGCAAGGTAGGCGTTCCCATCTATAAAATGGTGCTAACCCCATGGCCCCATATTTATCCCCCGTGCTAAAATGACGTCAGACCAGGCGTTAGGGGACCTGTGGACCCATTTCCATGGCTGAACCCCATGGAATGGGTCCACAGGTGCCCTCCACAAGCCCCAGGAACACCCCCACCACGTCAGAGGGACACTGAAGGATGGGGGACCCCATCCCAGGTAAGTATAGGTAAGTATATATTTTTTGTAATTGAAGTGCCACCGGGGGCCCTAACTTGGGGTCCGCTGCATCGCACAGGGTGCAATGCCCAGGGGACACTTGTCCCATGTGCTGGCCATTGGGGTGGTGGGCATGACTCCTGTCTTTCCTAAGACAGGAGTCATGTGGTATGGATGATTTTATGTCAGAAAATGACGTTAGCCTGGTTAGAGGCATTTTTTGCCTGTAACTAGCCTAATGTCATTCCATGGTGCAAAACCCCTTCTCCCTAACCGCCACCGCCACCCCCACCCGGCTAACGTCATTTTGTTTTATGCTAGCCCACCATAAATTTGGCGCCCACCGGGCATCCTGGAATGGCGCAAGCCGGCGCTATACTTTTTGACACAAAACTGCACAAATGCAGTTCTGCGTCGAAAAGTATAAATATAGGCCTATGTTTATTATCCTTTTGTTGTAAAAGGGGCGGGTCCATGTGGGATGACGGGCCGGCCACACACACATGCGCACTATTCTCTCTCCAGGATGTGTTGCCGGGCTGGGAAAGCAGGCACAGGCTCCCAGTCTACCTGGGAGCGCCCTGGAAGGGTGATCCAGCAGATTCTAACGCTGCTCTGAGCAGCGTCAGGATTGGTCGCAGTGCAGGCTGGGAGCCTGTGCCTGCTGAGGAGACGGAGGAGCAGCTGCGAGGCGTGCATGTAAGTTTCTACCTTTTTATTTCATTTCCGAATTTAATGTTTTCGCCCCCCCACGCGCCTCTCCTTCCCTTCAAAGCGCAGCAAGCCGCGACTGCTTTCTATGTGTGCTGCTTACAGAGAGGAAAAAACAAGGAGAAATAAAGTTATTTCTCCTCGTTACGCCTCCCCTGGGGACACAGTTTTGACTCATTCCCAGGTTAATAGATTCTTGTAAATCTGGGGATGCGTCAAAATCCATGGGTGTTGCATGGGAACACCAACCTCAATGCCCATGGGAGGCCTCCTTGACGCAGAGTACGCGAACACAGCCCTTTGCGGTGTCTTGCCTTACTCATATCTACGAGGCCATGGAAATGCAGATATGGATCTGTGATTGGCGCCGCTGCATTGTCATAGGTGAGGAACCGGCTGCGCAGGGCCCTTGCAAAGGAGGCTGTGAGTATCAGGAAAGGAGGATGGCTTCATGACTGGCAATAGTCTCTAAAGCTACTCTCTGCAGCTCCACTCAAAGACTGAAACCAGCGAGACCATTAAGAGTTAATATGTCCTCCACAAATATCTAACACTTGCATTATAGTACCTTCTCAGGCAGACAAGTATTTCTTGTTTATCTAAATAGTTTAGCGTTGTTATTTAACTTGTTATTTAACTATAAAGATTAATATCAATAGAAGTCGCTAGTTTATTTTGTAACTAAGGCGCTATGTTTGATAATTAGTCATCTTCATGGTTCATATGTCACACATTTGGCTTTGGATATGTAGCTCTGCATTTCATTTTGGTAAGCGAGGTGGGTGTCAGGGACCCTTTGGCTTCTTGGCGGTCCGCTCTAGAGACTGGACCAGCAGGTTTTACTAGTCACTCGTACTTCAGCAGAACAGCGCCCCGAAGGTTTTTTCTTCCAAAGATTCCATTAGCCAAAAACCTGGTGAAATGTGCAAATGGGAAATGACCTTGTTTTAAGGAATTACTAGGGGCGTAGTTCAGTCAGTAAAATTCAGGGCCCGTGGGCCTGAGATGTCCCAATCGGTACTGAAATGTACCCAACAAATAAGAGAAGGCACGATTAGTGATGTGAGGGCACCGTGAGTGATATGAGGGCATGATGAGGTATGTGAGGGCCCAATGAGTGATGTGAAGGGAAAATGAGTGATGTGAGGGCACGGTGAGTGATATAAGGGCACGGTGAGTGATATAAGGGCACGGTGAGTGATGTGAGGCGACAATGATTGATGTGAGGGCACGGTGAATGATGTGAGGGCACGGTGAATGATATGAGGGCATGATGAGGTATGTGAGGGCACAATGAGTGATGTGAAGGGACAATGATTGATGTGAGGGCACGATGAGTGATGTGAGGGCACAATGATTGATGTGAGGGAAGGATGAGTGATGTGGGGCACGATGTATGATATGTGGGAAGGATGAGGGGTGTGAGGGCACAGTGAATGTTGTGAAGACACAATGATTGATGTGTGAGCATGATGAGTGAGGTGAGGGCACGATGAGTGATGGGCAGGATGAGTGATGTGGGGGCACGATGAGTGATGTGAGGGCAGGATGAGTGATGTGGGGGCACGATGTGGGATGAGAGTGAACATTGAGGGGTGTGAGGGCACAATGAATGATATGAAGACACAATGATTGATGTGAGGGCACGATAAGTGATGTGAGGGCAGGATGAGTGATGTGAGGGCAGGATGAGTGATGTGAGGGCACAATGAGTGATGTGAGTGCACGTTGAGGGATGAGAGTGCACGATAAGTGATGTGCGGGCAGGATGAGTGATGAGGGGGCACAATGAGGGAAGTTAATCTCAGCCACTTGTAATTTCTTTTGCCACATTTCACTCCACTGTTTTTGCCAACTGTGTCACTACACACAAGAACCACCCTCATGCAAATCAGAGCTAAAGCTGATTTGACTATGGCTGGTCTTAGTCGTATGTGGCACATTGGAAATTAAAATATGGATTGAAATGATACCTCAAGTGATCACCAGTCACTGAGATTAATTCATGTCTTACTTTATTACTTTTTTGTTTGTTGCACTTGACCCTTAGTGCAACAGGTGTGTCCAGATATGGATCCCTTGCCCACTGTGCCAGAGGACTTGCACTCCACCTCACTGATGGGACCAAATAGGCGGAAAGATGTCCGGGGTTGTTTGCGTTCCTGTCTGGAGGGGACCCGCTGTGGCAGTTTGGGCTGAGTTGTTCTTATAGGGCCAATAACAAGACTGATTTGCAAATGGCTGGTCTTTCTCTTGAGGTACAGTGAGAGAAAAGACAATGGAATGGAATGCAGCACGTGTGTTGGCTAGTGGCTGAGATTATACCGAGCATTCCTTCCAACTCTTGGGCCCATATTTATACTTTTTTCGCACCGCCTTTGCGTCATTTTGTGACGCAAAAGCGGCGCAAACTTGCAAAATACAATTGTATTTTGTAAGTTTGCGCCGTTTTTGCATCAAAAAGCGGCGCAAATGCGGCGCTAAAAAATAATAAATATGGGGGTTTTATTGTTTTAAGTCATGCAGGACACAGAAAGCTAACAGCAGCCTAAGACTGATGATGCAAAGTCAGTCTTATGGGGCCCACCTCAAGAGATGCCATCTTGTAACAAACTGCCTAAAAAGTGGCTTATTTGCAGTGCTGGGGAAGAACTTTCTGATGCTTCTGCAATCAGACAGGCTTGAATCTCAAAACATATGGAAGCACCCCATAGGTCGCCGTTTAGACCCCGATGGATGACGCCTGGCAGAGGTACTGAGTTCATGGCCAGGGGACCAGTCACCTCATTTAGACATGGCCGCCACCTCTCCCTTTACGGTGCTGAAGATGTGCAGAGCCGGTGCCATAATGAAAACGCTGGCTCAGAAAACATCTTTGTTCACAGAAAACAAATTGCCAAAGTGTGGAAAAAATAAATGGCTTGAAGTGCAGGGAGAGAACTCCCTATGATTTGAGGTTTGTTTGCTTTTTCCCTGCCTGTGTCCCCCATGCCTCCCACGACAAACAGGGAAAATGAGTGACAGCACGTATGTCCTCTATAGGGGGCAGTGACCATCACTGTGGCCTGGTGGCCCCTTGGCAAACAGGGTGCCAGGTCAAAGGTTCACACAGGTGGATCCAACAGTGGCTGCATCCAGAGCCATTTGGAAGAGTACCACAGATTTACAGCATCACTTCCGCCCACCAAACCCAAAATGAGCCCCTTACCCCCAATGTAGTGGAAATTCTAAGAGAGCATTCTTTCTACTGTGAGTTGCACACTCTTACCCCCCTGGCTGGGCTGCCAAAGTCCCTGGAGTACAATGATTCCATTGCACCAAGTGACCGCTACAAAAAGAACCTTCGCTTGCCTGGTCAGGGCAGCAGGGCACATCTCACTGAGTGGTCCATGCACGTCTGATCTCCATCAACAGGCTGGTGTAAACAAACTGCTGAGCAAGACTTCGCCATCACCAGTGCAAAACAGCCTGTCACTGGTGCAACCTGGTGCAGACTGGGTGATCCCTGGTTTCATGGCACCAGCAGACGATATGCTTCAAGGGATGACCGGACTCTCCCTGGTAGTGCCTTCAGACAGAAATAATCGATCAACTTGATCAGGTGAGGCGATTGTTCTTCCTGGGATGGAGCCTAATAATAGCAGGACAAGCACTGGCTCTGCTCCAGCTGCAAGTGATGTATCTGCTAAATGAAGAATTGTCAGTTTGCAAATTATGTGTCATGTTTTATTGCACAGCTCTTGGCAGTAATGATGATGCAACTTGTTGCCGGGATCTTTGTTATTTATGAACTGGAATTTCAAAGTGTTGTGCAGTTTATTTGGTTAATGTGAAAACCTGCACTATGATGGCTGCGCAATATGCTATTTAGAGTTAGCTTGAGAGGTTTGCTGCTGAATTCATCACAGGTTGTCAGAATCAGAAACGCTGGCGTAAAGCGGTGCTGTGTACAACGATGCGGCAACCCTGCTTAGATGACACATGAGTAGGCCCTTCCCACACCTGCTCTTGGCTGCTCAGGGTTATCTTCATTACTCCAAGTCCTGGACTTCCTGGTCACAGACCTTGTGCTTTCTCTCAACTGTGCCCACCACCTTCCCTGCACTGTAGGGCCCCCCTTCCACCTCATTGGACTGTATCTTACATTGGACAAGAGATCTACCTCAGAACAAGGATGGAGGGAGGGAACGAGAACTGTGAAAGACAACCCAAGACCTGGGCTGATGAAGACTGCGGTTAAGTAATCTGACCACCATCTCCTCGTCTGAATTTAAATTCAAATTCTTGAATCAGTGGAGGATCGTCCGAGGTGACCACTCTGTTCTGATTGTCAATTCTTTAGCAATTAAGATAGAGGTAGATGGACTGCAGCCCCTAAAGAGTTATTTATGGCAGCTCATTCAGCCATGAAATGAGGCCAGAATGCTGCATCCCATGTAGGAGGGATACACCCTGAGCACCTGCCCTAGAAGCAGCTATTCCCCTGGTGCACCAATCCTGAACAACTCCTGGAACCTGAAACCCCCATTCTTTATAGGACCAGCAAGTACCAAAGGAGAGCTGAAAGATGGCTTTGACAAATTAGAACCTATATTTGCAGGCTGAAGGTCACAAGGGAATCTACCGTTCCGAACAGTATGCAGCAGATATGTGGTAAGTGTCTCATGCGCCTTCGGTGAGAAACTCCCTCAGGGTAAGAAGGAGGCTTGGAAAGGCAGGAAGACCATTACTGTGGTTCATATGAAGGGCTGATGGAATCATTAAGACTTTCTATGTCTAGGACAAGAATAACCCTACTTAGGAAGTACTTAAAGTACCATACCAGGGCTCCCAGGTACCAACCAAGGGCCATATTTATGAAAAGTGGCACATCATGTCATGATGAGCCACTTTCCTTGCGTCCCATTCCACCCCGCCAACGCCACCATGTGTGCGCCATATTTATGATATGGCGCACCATGGTGCATATTAGGAAATTTACACTAGCTTGGCGCTTTGCAGGATTAGCGCCAAAAATGTTGATACTAATCCAACAAAGTAAAAGGAGGCCCATTGAAAACAATAGGAGCCTCATTTTAACACCTGCCTTAGGCAGGCATTAAAAATGAGGCTAAAAATGGCTTAGTGGAATCTCATAGATTCCACTGCACCATTTTTCTTGGCCTCCTACCGCTGGAACGCCCTCCTTGCTTACATTATCCCTGGCGCAGGCATAATGTGGCACAAGGGTTTACAAAGTGGTGCGATGCATGCATTGCGCCACTTTGTAAATTTGGCGCAGCGAATTTTCCAACCTAACACCACATTAACGTTAAAAAAAGACTTATGTGGTGCAAGGTGGCGCTAGGGGCTCATAAATATGCCCCCAAGTGAGGCTTGACCCTAATGAAGGAAATACTCCACTCAGCCAGCCCACACAGTCTTGCTTCATGCCTGAAATGCGAGTGGCCTTCAGAGAAAGGATCAATTTGTTTTGCTGATGACCTGTTGGATAAGCTTCGTTCTCCCGAGTGATCGTCCCCGTCCATTCCTGCCAATTGATGTAGGTCCTCTCCACCTATTAGTTTTGATCAGGACCACTTATCCCACGATCATGGACAACTCTCTAGCGGGGCTTGTTGGATGGATTCCACTTGCCTCCAAGTAGGGGAGAAATCGGTTTTATGTGGACCCACAATCATTCTACTCAGTGAGTCTCTAGAGTAGACCCTTGAATTCCTACTGATTAAAATTGTTCATTACTGAGAAGGTGGGCAGGGACGCGTCCACACCTTGTAAGACATCCACTCACGACGACCGAGCTCTTGTTACCTCTTCAGAGTCTGCACCAAGCTGAATAAGAGGGTTTTGCTCTGTTTAGGCCATTTTCCAATCACATACTGTTAGATATCCAGGCCTGATCCACAAAGAAACATTTTTTTTTTAAATCAGAAAACTGTGCATCATTCATTTTATTTAAAGAAAGCGAATATGTAAGTAGGTATGTATGCATGCATCTAGATTTACTTAGCTCTATCCTGGGCCTAACGGAGAGTCCAATGCAGGAGGGCAGATTATAAGGCATAGAACAAGGTTTGGGTCACAATGCACGGAGGAGCCCATGTTGACTAGCACCAAAGTGTAGGTGCATCTGCTCTGTGGGACAGTACATTGCAATGAGGTGTCCTTGAAGTGTAGGGTACTCAGGGCCCGATGCACGAAGCATTTTTCTGGTCTCAAATTGCCCATCAGGCTCTTTGCGACTGGAAAAAATACTTTTTCCTATGTATGTCTCAGTTGCGGTTCATCAAGGTTCCACCCACATCTCCCTCAGGACTACTGCAGCCAAAGGGGGGGCAGAGCTACACCAGCCGCGCATTGCAATATCTCAGTCTGACATCGCCCCTCACAGGATGGACGCAGGGAATAAATCTAGCAGATACCCGTAAACCTCACTTCATAAACATATTTCAAAAAATACATAAATAAACTAAATGAATGGTACAAACAGAAACATTGCAGACCCCAGTGCAAATCACGTTGTAAAAATATCAACATAACATGTGCACATAAATAGAGCATTGCTCATATCTAAATATTTATTATTATTTTTTTTAAAGACTCATCTTACATTCACATGTCCACATTTACTTAAAGACAATTCATAGTGCGTTTACACACCCAACACACACAGAATGACAACACACCCGTAGCTGGTGTCTAGTGCCTGGAATGTCTCACAGCGCGGGGGGCGAGGGCAGACCCTGTAGTAAGGTTTGTGTGAGGCTCACTCTCCTCAGGTGATGCCTGTGCTCCTATACTTTTCATTTAGAGTGTACATTTTGACAATTTATGACTAAAAAGAGCCTTCAACGTCACTAGTAGTGGTATTCCGACATGAAATTATTCAGGTCAAGGCTACGAAATGGAAACCGCAAGATGAGGCACATTACAAGTTTATGCTGCATTGAATGTATCGCGCACATCCTGTTTTCTGTGCACAGCATATGTCAAGGAAAGGAAGAAACGGATTGTCCTCTTATGCAAAAAAGTTGAGGTCGAGGAAGTACCATGTGCCCTCGAGTAATGAAATGTGAAGGGCCTAGCGCCAACTATCGCCACATTAGCGTAATTTTTTTTACACTAATGTGGCGTTAGACTGGCAAAAAAACGCTGTGCCATATTTACAAAGTGGTCTAATGCACGCATTGTGCCACTTTGTAACCCCTTGCGCCACATTATGCTTGTGCCAGGCATAATGTATGCAAGGGGGCGTTCCTCCATTAGGGGGACTGAAAAAATGGCGCAGTGAATCTCTGAGATTCCACTGTGCCCCTTTTAGCTGCATTTTTAAGGTCTCCACAGAGCAGGCATTAAAAGGAGACACACCATTGTTTTTAATGGGCCTCTGTGTACGTTGCAGGATTAGCCCCAACATTTTTGGCGCTAATCCTAAGTACAACAATAGCGTCAAACATTATGATGCTATTTTCCCTAACATGTGCCATGGTTCGCCGTATATTAAATAGGGTGCACACATGGTGGCATTAGGGAGACGCAATGGGCCGCAAGAAAAGTGGTCCTTCATGAAATAAAACGCCACTTTTCTTAAATCTGGGCCATAGTTTTAAGTTTGTGTAAGTACTTGTTACCTGTAAGATTCACACGTGGTAGGATGGGCCTGAATCTGTAATATTGAATGAATATTTTAAATTCAAAACTATGTATTAGGTTTTTGTACCAATTATAATTATTTTAATGTAATTCTGCACATAACTTGTTTTTTATTGAACTAATGTATATGTTGCAAATTGTTATTTGTGTACTTGTAATGGTTTTTAACCGAAATAAAAGTTATACTAACGACAACTAGTAATTTTTCAGTTCTAGTTTGAGTTGAATGTGTCCTGCTGTCTCAAATAAGGAGAAGGAGACAAGGTTTAAGTCTGCTGGGTGTAAATCTCCACCAGGAGCTGCTGAATTCCGCGTAGGCCGAGGTATAGCGCCAACATTTCCTCCCTTAGCTCTACGTGTGGGAATAGGCCTCGGTGTTGCTTGTCCAGGGCTCACATTTAACAAATGAGTACACACTGGGATTTGTAGTCTTTTTTGACTCAATTGAGCCAGCTGTACTTGGGCCTCGTAGTCATGATTATTTAAAGGGAAAGCCCCAGGAGAACAGACAAGGGCCTGATACAGAAGGTGCAAAGGAAAATTTAAGCCATTTCTCTGGGACAGAATTTGCCACGTGCCCGGGGGTTCCAGAGAGGGCCGGAAAATAGGCCGGACAAACTAAGCACGCCTTCAGCCATTTGTATCAAGGACAGGCAGGACATCTACCGAAGCAGTTTACTCACAAATCTGCCATCATTTCAGTTTACTAAATTGGCAAGTTTTTCACCAAACTTCAGCGCTATAAAAAAGGACAAAAATATAACAAGAATATATTTCTAAAAAAGAACTCAAAACAAGCACCAAATGTGTAACTAAACCAACGTTAAGTTACTGTTGGCAGCAGGTGCTGGCACGTTTAGAATTAAAAGTGTTGCCATTGTGTATATACAAATAATTCAACTGTGTTCCACGCCCTAAGTCGCAGCAGAGCACTGGAGGGAGAACATTTTTATTGTAGCAGTGTTCTATAGGTATAAGAGTGTAGTGTGTGTATCTGATCCAGAGCAAACCTGACCACAGGTACCAGGATGTTTGTGATAATTCCAACCAATGCATGCATTTGGGGCACAGCTTGATACCGTACCCTTCCGTTTTTTAGGTTTTAAGAGGGCCCACATTTTCAGAATGCGCCTTAAGGCGCTGTATTTAAGTGGAACCTATTGGTCTGCATGCGAAGCAGCGCTGCTTCGATAAGAGCCCAGCAGGTCCCAGCATAAATGCGCACATAGACACATGGAGCATCCTTTCCGGTTCTGCGCATGTGCGAAGATGCAGGCGGGAGTTTGATGCTGGTTCAAACACATTAGGCTAACCTAATGCCAAATGTGACAGGGCAGCCAGCGTACCCCTTCATAAGAGGTTCTTTTCACCATGTTTCCATGTTGGGGGTAGTTTTGGTGGTGTAGTTCGACCACGGGCAAAATTACTACAGGGGCACTTCATGCCATTACACTGTGAAGGCACGAAACTCTAAACTAAGTGGCAGGGGTGCAGTTTCCACATGCGCCATAAATGAATATGTAAAACCCGCGCTTTAATGTACTTTTCACCGTTTTAGGTACTCCGATTGCTTACAGAACTATACCTGTTAACGGTCTAGTGTCACCAGAGCAGTGCTTAATTTGTAAATAAAAAGGTGCCGGTGCCCAAAGCCCTCCTCTGAAACTTGCGCCTGCAGTAATTAAATGTGAGAGCACTGAATACTGAGGAAGCTTAATTCTGAAACCATCTCGGGCCTCTGTATTCTAATTACAGGCAATCCCTGCCCTTCAGCTCACTCTTGCAGCTGTCTGCTTTCTCCCTTTGTGACGCTTTTTCGTTTTTCTGTTCCTCTGTCGTTCCCATATGTGTCTTTTGCTCGCAGTTAATGCTTGAGGTAAACAAATAAGTGCCGGTTCTCAAAAATAAGTGCAGGCGCTCCGCACCGGAAACCACCGGCTCAAATTACGCACTGCACCAGAGTCAATTTCGGTCTATCACGGGACAATTAGATCCGTATTTATTACTGTTCCGAGACCCAGCACGCTCAGTTCTGTCGGTGAAACATTGGGGCTGGCAGGTTAGGATATGAGGTCATTTCACACGTAGGCTGTGTACATTTGTGTATCTGTAAACCAGGATATTCCATACGTTTAGAATGAGAACCCGGCGTTTCCGGACGCCCTTACAAAGACGTGGGGAATTAATTACATAGGCTTAATTGGGAGGGGGGAGATGAAGCAGAGAATCAGCTTTTCGATATTCTAATAAAGTTTTTCCAAGCATAAAACAGGGTTTAGGAATGACAAGAATTGCTAGTATTGAGCGAAATATTTGCATATAGAAGGATAATACGGCGCTTCGGATTGCAGATATGACCTCATGGGACCATAAAGGCCTCAAATAATTATAAGGCACCAGCATCACTTTTACTACCCATGGGTCAATAGTTTCCAATTCCCCTATTTCCCTCATCTCCAGTCCATATATCCCGCGTCTATACATCACCGAGACAGCATATTTAGCAGAGGGGAGTGCTGAGAATAGAGGTTAACAACTTTTCAAACCTTCATCTCTCCCCAATCCCTCAAGTCTATTTCTGTAAAGCCAAATATATGAGAGTGATGGAAAGGGCAGAATCTGCTGAGCAGCACTCATTCGCTCCCGCGACTCTCGCTTGTCACTCGCCCATTGGGTTTGTATTTATGAGTCGCGGCCATCGGCACAATGATCCATGGGAGGGCTGGCAGCTCATTTAATGGATCCCGCCGTTTCGCGGAATGGCGGCGGTGGCGGAGAAGGCAGGGTGGAAACACAGGCCTGTAATTAGTATCAGTAAGCCAAGAAATTAAGGGGATGTAAAAAAAAGGTATGGTTAAAAAGAAGCACGCGTAACACTGGGAGGGACGCGGTTGAGGCGCTCAAGTGTGAATGTGAGCGCGCCAGGCGCGCGCCCGAGCAGGCAGCGTACCCCTGTCCGCAGTGAACCTGTCAGGGCGAACCTGTGCAGTTCGTTGTCCTCAGAGGACCTCAGTCGCTCTCCAGTCCTATTTCAGGCACGTGCTGCTCCCCCAGTCAGTCCTGACATCACAGCGCCTGCGTTGGCGCTAGGCAGCCACAAGTGACCCAGGAAGGGTGGGAGCTAAAGATCTCCGTATCTTGGTAGATCTGGTGCTTTTCATCCCTCTCACGCTCACCCAAGGCAGCGCAGCAACGTCACCGGCTGCCCTGCGCTGCATGAACTTTTTATAAATATGGCCCCTAAATTCTGAATTTCTTTCAATAAAAAAAAAAAAAATCTGAATTGGAAATTAGATTTTTTTCCATCTGCATTTATGATTGTGATCAGGTAAAATAGAAAACTAGGTGCCATAGACTTCCGTTATGACTGCTGTTGTAAACTGCGGCACACTTCTGTGTGCACCACCGTTGTGGGTCAGAGTACCTTGGAGTTTGTGCAGGTTAGTGTGGGAAGGTCAAACCTGCTGGCATTTACCAGGTGAAAAGGCCCAGTAAACGCTAGGAAGTGGATGTGTTTTGAGGAAAGCACCAAATCCCATTGCATTCCCAGATGCAATGGGGAAAACACGTAATAAGTGCTGTTTCTTGCAAAATTCTGAACCCCATAGTGTAGAAATGTAACTGGTGTGATAAATGACACTTGTTAATCTCACACAATCATAATCGATGCATTCAGTATGATGAATGAGGCAAACGAATTACAAAATGCTTTCCACTTTTTAGGTACTTTGAGGGCTGGGTTTATTGAGGGGCACACAACTACACAAAGCATTGCATAGATTTACTAAACATTTGAGGGGTCTGCGGGTGCAGCCAGAATTCTGCTCACTCATCATTTATTAAATATAGATGTAAGAAATTGGGTTGTTAGTTGAGAGGGGTGAAAGCCCCACAAAGGCAACAACCACAATCCTTGTGAGGCTGAACCACAAAAGTCACTACATTATCCTGTGCTTAAACCCCTGGTTGCTTGGCACAAAGCAGTCAGGCATAGAGGCAATGTGTGAAGTTTTTGTGCAGCACACAGACAATAATAAAGTGAAAACGCAACAAAGTAAATCCCCAAACAATTCAGAAGAATAGAGTAGATTTTTATAAATATCATGCCACCAAAACGAACAAAATCCAATCAGTAGGACAAGAGATATTGATTTTTAGTTTTAGGCAAAAATATCGCCAAAAGATAGAAATTGCCAACTGTGGGTATCTGGCTGTGCTGGACTGGGACGAAATCAGAAGTTAAAGCTGACCGCAAGAAAGGGCAGGCAGGGTACAGGATCAAGTTTGGCTCTCTGGGAATTGTATCTTGTCCTTGATGCCAGGTCTGTGTGGCGTTACTTTGTGAGGCTTCACGCCGGTTGGTTGGTGTTGGTTCTGATGAAGCTTACAGGTGTGTGGCAAGGCTTTGCAGGGCTTCACATCGCTTGGCAACGGCTCAGATGGAGCTTCGAGCTGGACAGCGAGACTTCTTGTGGCTTGGTGTCGGTTCTGGAGAAGCTTTTAGCTATGCGCAATGGCTTGTGGGGCTTCACGTCGCTGTGGAAAGGGTCTGATAGAACCTTTAGTTGAGAAGGGAGGAGTGTGCTAAAATGCCGGCCAAGGTGTCAGGACTTGGGGCACCTCTTGGGGATAAAGACACACTCCAGCAGGAGCCAGCAGCAGGGCTCAGGCAGGTACAGACAGGTCCAATTGTTGTTGGTCAGCTGGGCATTTGCAGGATGGGTCTTTGCGAGCATTTTGTTTCCCTGTAGCTCAAACAGGAGGTTTGCATACTGACTCTTGGAGCCACCTGGCGTAGCCTGCAATCAAGGCAAGCAGGTCCAATTTTCCTTCTTTAGACACAAAGCAGTCCTTCAAGCAGCAGGACAGTCCTTCTGACACCAGAGTAATGTTTCTTCTGAATCTTCCACAGGTCCAGGAGCATACTGATGAGAGGTTCTGAAGATGCTACATTTATACATGGGGTAAGCCTTTTTTCATATATCTTTATTTGCATTTATAGGGAAAAAAGGAACAAACATCCAATAATATGACAGTATAAAATGAACAATAAGATGAATAAAGGACATGTGCATACATCTCCGACCTCAACAATGGAGTTGCTGGCAGGTAAAGTAAATAGCAAGACAATATGATGGTTGAAGTTGCTAGGAAGGAAATAATAGATTGTGAATATATAAGCAATTCTGCACTGTATCTGCTGTAACGACTTAGGGGGGCTGCACTAGATATACGTGACGGGGCCAGCCTTTGCATGGGGAATTCCCTGGCCTACCCCAAAAACTGATTCTGGTCAGTTCTTCTCCTGGGTTTGGCTTCAAACTGTGTAGGGTGACAAAAGGCAGGGCAGGTCTAGTGCCCGGTTCCTTTCTGTATGATGAGGGCAAGGTCCTTTGAAATACAATCAGGGCACAGCTCCTCTCAAGTCATCCTGCCAGGAAAACCCTGTACCAGCTATACCCAGGTCCCACTGTTCACTGTCTGGGCCCCATACACATTCCTGATGGGGGAATCATTAACAGGTCCTGGTAGCAGGGGCGGCTCCTCCATTAGGGTGGAGGAGTGTTGCCCCTCCGCCAGCAGAGGCAAATGCAAAACCTTTAAGAGTAAACGATAATAAACTTTGTTTATTATCGTTTTCTTTTAAAGGGGCAGCACAGCACACCCCTCAGAGCGCATGTGTGTTTGGCCGTCTCTCAGGCCGGCAAAACGCATATGCGCAGTAGGATTTCTCCAGCCCGACAACTCAGTTGTTGGGCTGGAGAGAGCCTGCACAGGCTCCCAGTCTGTCTGGGAGCGCTCTGGCTGGGCACTCCCAGCAAATCCTGACGCTGCTCTGAGCAACGTCAGGATTGGCTGCAGGGCAGGCTGGGAGCCTGTGCCTGCCTGCAGCAGAGGAGTGGCGCGGCAGCGGAGAAGGTAAGTGTTTTAAAAAAAAAAAAAATGTAATGTTTATTTCCCTCCCCCGTCCCCAAAACGCAATGTCATGCCCCTTTCGCGCCCTGCAAGTTGCTCATGCCAGGCAGTTGGAATCTTCTAAAAAGGCCTCATAAACTTTGGGCAGGAAAATACCAACGTTCCAAAAGTGTCATTTGCAAAAGTGTAACCTGACTTCGATATAAAAGAGGATTTTAAATTACAATTCATTTGAGTGTAAACATAATTTCCCTATCTACTCCTAGTCTGAGGTTAGCACTAAGTAATTGGTATAAGGTAACCCAGTGTTAGTCTGTGGGATTGATAGGCCTCACAACAGTGAAAAATGACTTTAGGAAGAGTTGAAATGGCAATTTAAAACTGCACTACAGCCTGCAGTTGCAGGCCTGAGACATGTTTTAAAAAACTACTTTAGTGTGTGGCACAATGACTGCTGAAGCTCACTAGTAGCATTTATTTTACAAGTCCTAGGTGCATATCGTACCATATGTTAGGGACCTACAAGTAAATTAAATGTGCCAATCAGGTGAAGACCAATTGTGCCATGTTTTGGGAGAGCTCAAGTCAACAAATGTGGGCTCAGCAAAGGAAGACAGAGGAAGGCAAAAATCTGGGGTGACCCTGCAGAAAGGACAGGCCCAACAATAGACAGTTGTAATGTATATGTACAAATGATGCCCACATTGGGGCTAATTTGCAAACACATCCTAAGTTATCCAGAGTCTACTTTTTGTTAGTTTAAGCATAGAGTTTGAGAAGATTTATGACTGTTTGGGGATACATAAAAATCCACAGTTATAGGAATGACTTTCTTCTTTTTTTCCAATAGGAATAGCCTGTCTCCAGTTCTCTGATTCAATATGTATGTGTTTAGTGAACCCTTGGTGTCCATTTGCAACTTTACTCATTTTTTAGGAAAGTTATATCTGCAAAATAGGGAATATGTCTTTAGGAAAGAATGTGAATGCTTACAATGTTGAGTATTTTCCTTACATTTTCAGCTTGTGCCCTCTACTGCGTGATCCCTAGAGGAACTGCTAGGCAGAGTATTGCACATAGTCCCAACTAATATCACATGTTCCATTTTTGGATTGGACATCCAAAGACATTTCAATTACCTCCACTGGAAGCACATTTTCCATGTCTAAACAGAACTGATCTGTATGAAAATGTTATGGCTTGGGCCAATTGCCATTCTATACACCAAAACATATCTGTTTGTGTGAGAAATATTGTTGCACTCTTTCAAGGAAGACAGATATTTCTTCACGTGTATATGAACTCCACCACCATTTACCAAAGTTTGCAGGAAGATGAGTGTTGAGTTCACTTCAGAACTCATGATCACTGTTTTGAGACAAACGTTGATACTTGAAGAGGAAGACATACAACCCAGCTATGGTTCGACTTTTTGTAGGCCCGCCCCTTAATTCTCTCCAGTATGCTCCGTAGCCTGTGCGTCCACTGCAGGTGTTCCATGTATGGTTGAGGTTCTGCAAAGAAGAAGCAGGCTCTGCTTAGTATGGGATGAACATGAAGTGTATCCCAACCCTTAGTCCAGGGTGACTAATGCCCCCTCAAACCAGGCTCCTGGGTGATTAACAGCTGGCGGCAGCTGATTCTTTGATCAGATGCTCAGGCCTTTTTAACTATACGCTTGGCAAGGAAGAGATCTAATGGTCATTTGTGATTAAAAAAATTGACGGGAAAATTTTGTATCGCTTTGAGCCTGGTGTGCATCACAAAAGTGACACAAGCCCTGCGCAAAGTGTTTTAATTTCCAAAGCAAACCATGATTTGCTTTAAAAATTTGCTTAAAGGAATCAAATGTGCGCTCTGTGCTACTTTGAGCTAATTTGTATCGGGGGGGGCGATCTATGGTTGGTACATGGGTATTCCCATGCAATGACAATGACATGAAAAAGAAAAAAAAAGAAATATATATATACATATATATATAAAACTCACACCACAATGCCATCCAACTTGTGAAACTGGTCATTGCTTTAACTAAAGTTTTGACCTAAGAGAAAGGCTTTGAGTTTCTGAACAAGCAATGATTAGCATTTCTTTTTCAAAATCTTATTGATTGAGTTTCCTACATAAGATCCCAAGACTTCAGCAGTTTTCACACCGTCATGCATTTTACTCAGGGAAAAAGGTGATGACTGTTCCAGGGTTATATGGAGTGACCCTACAGGCAGGAGTAGTGGGGCTATTATTCTGTAGACCTTTACATAAAAAGCATGAAGTCTTGAACTTACCAGGTCCAATACTGATTAAAAGATGTCAAAGGCATTTTTTTATTTATACTTATAGTTGGAATGCAGCAGTTTTTAGCCAGTTTGGTTTATAGTGGGAGAATGGCAATTGGGCAAGAGTGTGTTCTTCCAGTGCATCAGCAGTGTGTTTTTCAGGAGTAGACAGATGATTATCTTAATTACATTTTGCTTTTAGGAGCTCTTATTTATTAGTATAACTATTATTAGGTCATATCACTGTATTTGGTGTGTGAGTTATGCTTTGCATGACTGTTGTGTGAGTTATGGTTAGTGGCTTTATCCATACTCTGTCAATCCGTTCAGTAGTTTTAGAGATATTAAGGTACAGAAACGTATTTCACACTGCAGAAGATCGGTGGTGCCGACAGACTTGAGATAAGATCTGATTTGCTGCTACCACATCAACAAAGATGTGGTGGCAGCCATTTTAGAACTCAGGACTGATTCACCAGTCGTGACATAAAGGTTAAAAACTGACACAGGGGATACGCTCCCACCCCCCATGCCTAAGGCCAAACACATTTTTTTTTTCACAGCAAATTTACTGTATATTTAAAAACAAAAACACCCCAGTGGGCCATGGCCCCGAGGGGGAGCCCAAATGTATTTTATACACTGGGTTGGAACATCTCATTTATTCACCGCTCAGCATGGAGAGCCCCATGATGCCCGCAAGAGCTTTTTACTTGTATTTGTTTGAGGCCTTGTGGTACCCCTAAAAGGGGCAGGGCCATGACCAATCATTTTTGTCAATGTTGATGGAGGCTGCAGGGTCCAGCAGCCCCCCCAGCAACATTAAAAAAAACCACAGTAAATCACCTAGATAATTAAATCCATGACCCCAAGAGACCTTCCCATATTTTTTAAAGCTCTTGGAGCTGGAGCTCTGTGCTCTTCAGGTGGAGTGTGGAGACACCTTGTAGTTGTACCTATGGCTGTACTTTGTGGCCTGAAAAAAGTTAAAAGAAAGACTCATACACATGTTGAGTTTTTTTATAAAGTTTTATCAAACAGACAGATGAAGTTGATTGTAAAATATTTACAATTATATAATGCATGCTCCTACAATATCAAATATACAATGAGTAGATCCATAAGAAGCAGCCTAAAAAAGGCAAAGCTAAAGGGTGTGACATAAGTCTAGTAGTCCAATCCTAAAATGCCTATATAATAAAAGGATAAAAGAGCACAAGCATTGTTGCTAAGACCAAACCCTCCTCTTATCATTTTGAAAATGTGCAGTTTGTTACTGGGACCCCACTGTCCTGTTGTCATATAAGAAGTTTTTGCAATGTTGAAATAATGAAGGAGGTGAAGGTCTACGGTGTGTCAAGGCCCAGAATCTTCTGCTATTTAAACCACCAGCAGATGCTCTCTGGTCTTCAAAAAAGACAGCCCTCTCTATTAATTTCACCAAGCGAGCTGCCACTTGAAGATCCTCTCCACTCAATGCATATTTTACTGTGTCCATTATCTGACAACACCTCTTTTTTTTGCAAAGAATGGTCTTAGCCATCTCTGTCACTCGGGTAGGAGCGCAGAACAAATACAAACGATATGGGACAGCAAATCTGTTTTGTAGTTGCACAAATAACATTGCTTTGAGCAACCTTTATGAGATGGCCATGGTTGCCTAAAATCCATTAAAGGAAAGCATAGGAAGTAAATGTGAATAAATCATAGTCTCACTGATTTGGCTAGGGGCAGGAGAGGTAGTTGGCCAGTTTCTCACAATTGAATCTCTCCGCTGTATAACCTTCAAATTTCCTGCTTGACAATGTTTCTATATCCTTAATGAATGAAAAGCCCTTAACATGTTCCTTACTAAAAACTATCGGCCAATCTCCTTGCTCCCATTCCCTGCAGAGGTTCTGGAAATGATCATCTTCAAGCCACTCATAACATATCTGGAGCAGAACCAACTACTCAATGACTCCCAATTCAGCTTCCGCAGCAATCACAGCACCGAAACTGCCCTGATCGCAGCCACTGACGACATCCAAACCCTCCTCAATCGAGGACAAACAGCAGCTTTGATCCTTCTCGACCTCTTGGCAGCCTTCAACACCATATCCTACCACATGCTGATCGAAAGACTCCACCACATCGGCATCCAAGGGGACGCGCTCAGATGGATCCCCTCCTTCCTCACCAGTAGAACCCAGAAGATCTACCTCTCACCTTTCATCTCTGTACCCATGGAGATCATCTGCAGTGTCCCCAGGGCTCATCCCTTAGCCCCATGCTCTTCACTGGCCAACATCATCAGATTCCACGGTCTCAACATAATTTCCTATGCAGACGACACCCAACTCATCCTCTCACTCACCCACGGCCTCTCCACCACTAGAACCAGCTTCCACAGATGCATGACAAGCGCTGTTGATTGGATAAGGAAAAACTGCCTGCAGTTGAACATAGACAAGACAGAAGTACTGATCTTTGGCAACAGCAGCAACACAAGGAACGACTCCTGGTGGCCATCAGATGTAGGACCCACACCCACTCCCACCGCAACACCAGAAACCTCAAAATCATCATTGACAACAAGCTCACCATAAAATCACAGCTCAATGCCATCTCCTACGCCTGCTTCCTCACTTTGCACATGCTAAGTAAGATCTTCAAGTGGCTACCTCTACACACAAGATGCACTGTGACAAAGGCCCTCATCACCAGCCAACTGGACTACGGCAACGCCCTCTACAGAGGAATCACCGAACACCTCCTACAGAGACTTCAGACCATACAGAATGCCACAGCCAGACTCATCCTCGGCCGTCTCCAATGAACCCACATCACACCCCACCTCAGGCAGCTCCACTGGCTCCCGTACAGAAGATATGCCAATTCAAGCTCCTGACCCACGCACACAGGGCTCTACACAATCAAGGACCCGAGTACATTAACGACTGCCTGAACTTCCACCAACCATCAAAAAGACTACTTCTGTCTCCCTTTCACTTGCCAATACTCTCTGCATCTATCGAAGCAGAAGTGGAGGACACTCCTTCTCTCATGTTGCAGGAAAAACCTAGAATAGCCCCCTAACACACCTCCAGACCATCACCTCACTTCCAGAATTCCGAATGGCCCTCAATACCTGGCTGTTCGAATAGGCCTCTGGGACCTGCAAGCGCCTGGATATCCTATCGGGTGATTAGCTGTGGTTTATAAACCCTGATTGATTGATGATTGATATTCATTTAAACAGTGAACCAGAGGTATCACTGGCCCATAGTGCCTCACATTGCAGTGTAGGATGTGTACGTTTTAGATAACGTTGCAAAGGGTGTAGCAGAGATTGATGGCTTTAAGAGCATGCCAGGTGTGATTTCTAAGAGTGATATCTTTGGCAGTGCGTATAGCAAGGCGAAACATCAGAAACTGAGACATAAGATTCAATGCTGGTTGTTGAAGCTTAAACTTCAGCCTTATTTCTGCTTGAGAAGTGGAGCTAGGGAGTTGAAATAGGCGACTAAGCAGCGCACATTGTTTACAATTCAGCCATTGGCCTAATTTCCCTGGGAATGCCACCAGCCCATAAGACAAAGATGGTAAGAATTTTGCATTGGGCACTGCAAGGAAGGGTGTAACTATTGGTGCCTAAATGTTGTTATGAAGGTGCAGAAGAGCGAAAGAGTGTGAAGAAAACTCTGCTTTCTGTTGTGCCCAATGCCCAGAGGTAGAGCCATTTTCAACAAGCCCTGTCCTGAGATAATAGTATTTCAGATCCTTCCCAATTGTGATATTACCTATTTATCAGCTTTTCATTTTACAACATTTATTGCCGAATACTAAAACAGCTGATTTGCTATCATGAATTGTTTATTTGTTATCTTTTTTAAACTTGTCAAGGGCTGGTTTGGAGCACTGGAGACTTGTGGCAGTATGATAAAATTTGACCTTATCATCTGCATATTGTAGTCATTGCATGAAAAACATATTTAGCTTTTGAGAAAGGGTCCCCTTAACCCTGATTCTGTCAGGAAGATCATCATTGTACAGACCAAAAATCAAGGGAGCCAGTACACAGCCCTGTCTAAGCCTGTGTCAATATTTTCTTTGTTACATGATTATTAAGAGCCAGTTTGACCATTACCCATGTATTCCAGCACAAAACTTGAATAGCCCTAAGTAAGGGAGGGAGTTGAAATGCCCCATCTAGCAAGTTTAGATCAAAGTTTACTGTTGTCCACACAGTCAAAGACCATACAATAGTCAATGAAAGCGACAAATAGATGAGATTGCTTATAGATTATTGACTCATTGTTAGAAATGGGGTTTTTGGTTGGCAGTCAGGTTACCCTCTGTCCAAGCAAGAACCCTCACTCTAGTCAGGGTAAGTCACACACAATCCAAATTATCCTGTGCCCACCCTCTGGTAGCTTGGCACGAGCAGTCAGGCTTAACTTAGAAGGCAATGTGTAAAGCGTTTGTGCAATAAATCATGCAATAACACAATATAGCACCACAAAAATACACCACACAGTGTTTAGAAAAATATATAATATTTATCTGGGTATTTGCAGGTCAAAACGATCAAAGATGCAATATGAATTTGTAAAGATATCACTAAGAAGTGACATGAAGTGTCTTAAGTCTTTAAAAAGTAAACAAAGTCTCTTTCAAGCACAAAGTACCTGGTTTGGAGTGGAAAATCTCCGCAGAGGGCCGCAGAAGAGGAGATGCGTGGAAAAATGGTGTGTGCGTCGGTTACGCCCCTTCACACACGGACTTGCGTCGTTATTTTTCACGCGGGGAGACGTGTGTCGTTCTACGGGAGGAAAAATGGTGTGTGCGTCGGTTTCGCCCCTTCACACACGGACTTGCGTCGTTATTTTTCACTCGGGGAAGACGTGCGTCGTTTTTCAGCACGCGGACTGTCTCCTTCTATGGATCGGGGGATTACCAGATGTCCCAGGGTCTGTGCGTGGATTCCTCGGCTTGTTATCCGGCTGCGCGTCGTTCCGGGAGGCTGTGCGTGGAATTTTCTTTCTCACGGCAGGCGTCGCGTCGATTTCCTCTCTGGAAGTCGGGTGGCATTGTCCATGCGAGGCCGTGCGTCGAAGTTCCGGTCACACCGCAGGTGTCGCGTCGAGCGGCGTTTTTCTGGATCGGCGTTTTCTGGAGCAAGCTGTGCGTCGAAATTTTCAGTGCACAAGGAGTTCAGTTGAAAAAGAGAAGTCTTCTTGGTCCTGAGACTTCGGGGAACAGGAGGCAAACTCTATCCAAGCCCTTGGAGAGCACTTTTACAGCCAGACAAGAGTTCAGCAAAGCAGCAGGCCAACACAAGGCAGCAGTCCTTTGTAGAAAGCAGTCAGGTGAGTCCTTTGAGCAGCCAGGCAGTTCTTCTTGGCAGGAGGCAGGTTCAGGATTCTTCTCCATCAAGTGTCTGAGGTGGTAGGGCAGAGGCCCTGTTTTATACTAAATTGTGCCTTTGAAGTGGGGGTGACTTCAAAGAGTGGCTAAGAAGTGCATCAGGTCCCATTTCAGTTCAATCCTGTCTGCCAGGGTCCTAGTAGGGAGTGTGGCAGTCCTTTGTGTGAGGGCAGGCCCTCCACCCTCCCAGGCCAGGAAGACCCATTCAAAATGCAGATGTATGCAAGTGAGGCTGAGTACCCTGTGTTTGGGGTGTGTCTGAGTGAATGCACAAGGAGCTGTCAACTAAACCTACCCAGACGTGGGTTGTAAGGCACAGAAAGATTTAAGTGCAAAGAAATGCTCACTTTCTAAAAGTGGCATTTCTATAATAGTAATATTAAATCCGACTTCACAAGTCAGCAGGATTTTGTATCACCATTCTGCCCATACTAAATATGACCTTCCTGCTCCTTTCAGATCAGCAGCTGCCACTTCAACAATGTATGAGGGCAGCCCCAATGTTAGCCTATGAGGGGAGCAGGCCTCACAGTAGTGTAAAAACGAATTCAGGAGTTTTACACTACCAGGACATATAAACTACACAGGTACATGTCCTGCCTTTTACCCACACAGCACCCTGCTCTAGGGGTTACCTAGGGCACACATTAGGGGTGACTTATATGTAGAAAAAGGGGAGTTTTAGGCTTGGCAAGTACTTTTAAATGCCAAGTCGAAGTGGCAGTGAAACTGCACACACAGGCCTTGCAATGGCAGGCCTGAGACAAGGTGAAGGGGCTACTTAAGTGGGTGGCACAACCAGTGCTGCAGGCCCACTAGTAGCATTTAATCTACAGGCCCTAGGCACACATAGTGCACTCTACTAGGGTCTTACAAGTAGATCAAATAGCCAATCATGGATAAACCAATCAACAGTACAATTTACACAGAGAGCATATGCACTTTAGCACTGGTTAGCAGTGGTAAAGTGCCCAGAGTTCAAAAGCCAACAACAACAGGTCGGAAAAAGTAGGAGGAAGGAGGCAAAAAGTTTGGGGATGACCCTGTCAAAAAGCCAGGTCCAACACTCATGTATAAGCATTGAGAGGGCCGGATGTGATCTGTGGTGTTACAGCTCCATCTGAACCCTGTTTGAGCTATTGAAATTAGATTTGTTGCTGCAGCCCAATACTCCAGATCTATTAATAGTAATTTTGCATAGAACTCAGCGGCCAACAATGCAATCACTCTCTATTTTGTAGGCAACTCCAGATATTAGTTTTTTGTAAATTGGATGCAAAATAGATCCTTGCCATGATGGGGGACTTTTTGAGTTTCAGAGCACTGCTATAGAGGTTGGTAAGGGTCAGGTTCCAAAAATTCAATATTATTTTGAAAGAGAGCAGTAGGAAGGCCATTTCTTAAATGTATTTTATGATAATCACTTTTATTAAACAATGTAATTTGTGAATTTATGAAACATACCTTTGATTCGAATTATTGGTGACTTTTTGACAAAAACAATAGGTCTGCTTTATGCATGTTGATGTGCATACTCCTTGACAAAGCCAATAGGCCCTTTTTTGCTTATGGTGTTCTGACAGTTTTACAGTCAGTAGGTCTGCCTTATTGTAAATGACACAGCATATATTGTGACATCGCATCATCAGTCGTGCACGCCCAAAAAGGTTGGACGGCCTGCTCCCAACGACCAGACCCTGTGCCCAGCTCCAGATTGTGTATGGCTGTAGGAATTGAGTGCCATGCCCTGCACCCAACTCCCAGACTCCCAGGCCCCCATAGGTCCACAACCCCTTTTTTGGGAGGGTCAGTGGCTCAGCAGATCCACTGTGAAGCCCAAAGTGATACCTTTGGGGATTCACTGGATCTGCGGTGTCATGTTGGGCTTCATCGTGGATCTGCAGACCCACAGACCAATTGAATCCCCTTAAAAAACTCTTTTAATTTGACCTGGGGGGAGGGGTCATTCCGGGATGCTGCCACAAGGCCCAGGGGGCAGGGTGCCCACTAACCTGCCCCCCTATATGTGTTTTTGTTTTATTTGTTAGCACTCTGGGACAGAGTCCCTGAGTTTTAAGATGGCGGCAGTAACTTATCCTTCAAGTTGCAGTCCGTCAGTCACACTCTGTGGTTGAGCACTTAGATCTGCAGCTGCCCTGCCCATCCTCAGCGGCGTGAAATATACAAAAGATTTTTTGCCTTAATATCTCACAAACTACTGATGAATATATATGAAACCACAAAAAGCACATTTTCTTTTCCAAGATCTAGCTTTCTGCCAACTTTGGTGTCATTCTGTTTAGTCGTCTGGGCTGTAGCTGTGTCTAATTTTCCTATGGAAAATCAATGAGGAAAACTTGTTTTGGGATCTACCTTGTTTGTTGTCTCGTGCTTGATGCATCAATCTGAAACTTTCTAGAAAGGAGAGGAGGTGGAAAAACACGCTTTTGGGAAAGTTTGTGAAGATTCCTCAAATGGTGCTAAAGTTATTATTAAACCACGCTAAGCAGCCAGACGGGCTGTGTGATAAGGGGAGGCTCTGCAAGACTGCTGCCTGTGACCAAGACTAGGGGCAGGGGCTACTAGTCTCCCTGCTGAGTGAGGGGACATCACCCAGGGAAATCAAGATACTCTGCACTGGAGCACCAGATCCTGCCTGCTTTCCAAGACCAGCGTGCCCTCTGAGAAGAGGAGAGCATTGGAAGAAGCAAGATCCGTTGGGGAGCCCACCAAGATGATTTCCTGAGGAAGGTTTGAGGAAAAAGCTGTTTACCAATCAGATTGTTCCCAATGTGCAGGAGCAATATGGTGACCCTGTATGTCAGGAGAGGGTCACCATGACCTGAGCCATGTAGTGAGTGCCAAGCAGGAAGTGCCAGGCCCGCACCACCTCGTTGCAGTGACCCCGTATGCTAGAGTGGGCCACCATTGAATATGTTGTTAACAAATCATCAGGACTTGTGTCTGCTTTAATTGGCAACCTCATATGCCAGGAGGGATAGTCATGTTTTAGGCAATTACACTAGAGTGTGTGCCCAGGCCAGAAAGTACCATGACAACCCCATACACCAGAAGGGGCAACCAGTATGATTGTTGCTTGTAAAGAAGATTTTGGCTGTGACTGGCGGGTCGAGGCTACACTGCCCTTCACCAATCCCCCCGTGAACGCTGCAGGAGAAATCACACCATCAACCCTTGCTGTGCTTTGTTCGTGAGCTGGAGGAATCTCCCCTCCTCATGTGGGGAAGACTGACAACTCTGATTGAAACCCGACATCAATGCTCAAAGGAGAATGCCTGTGCCTGCTGGGGTGCTGCCTCAAGTACTGTGGACAGCCCTACTTCTCTGAACAGGATAAGAACTTGTGGGTGCTTGCAGAAAGGGCACTTGCTGCACAGCTGAATGCTTCCATATTGCAGGAGCAGGTAAGACTTTAACTTGTCTTGTGGGCCCTTGGGGGACTTGCAACCGATGGTGCTGGGCACTGTAGACACTTTTGACTGATTCCTGAAGAGTTAAAAGGGAACTCTTCAGTACAGCCCACTAGCGAACATTTCCTGGATGTGGCCACTAGTGAATAGGCAATAACGCCAACCATGTTACAAGGAAGAGGGTGTGACAGGGATTTTGCCTAACAAACTGTAGAGCCCTGACCTTAAGGTGATTGTATTATTGCTTATAAATGTTGTTATACCCTTGAATGTGCAGAGTTAGAAACAAAATACTTCTGCTTCTTATACAAGTAAATATTTGACTGGACATTGATTTATTGATAGTACTGTGTGGACTTTGAGTTATGAGTCATGTTCACTCACCTGTATCTGCACTTCCCCTGAGGGAGCCTTTGACTGCTCGTCCACAGCTATCACTGAGAGTCAGGTTCAGAAGGGGTACTTGGCCAAATAGCTCAGGATCCATATGAGGTCGGGTCCTGGGACATCAGGAGTCAAAGGTCTCAAGCACCAAGATTGAGCCCAGTAACTCCTACATGCCCCGTGGCCCTATATATATATTTATTTATTTTTCACTGAAAAAAACCAAAAGTGACAGGGACGTTATAGTTAGGTTCAGATTTTACATGCACAAAACGATAGAAACTCAACTGTTAAGGTTATACTTATCTTAATAAACTATAACTTGTGCCCTGAGGTAACTATAACTCGCGCCCTTGCCAGGCACATCTAATTACCCCACATATTACATCAATGATAACATCATCTATGAGATGAATAATAACATCACTGCAACTTTTGCAGTAAAATTATTGATGAGAAGACTGTGCATGGTGGGGCATGAATTATAGTTGTTACCTCCCCCTTTACAATATGGCCAGGCCCAGGCAGATAGGTTCTCTGGGGCCAAAATTGGCCAGGGGAGGGGGGCTACATACCTCCCTCCCCATTAAATATAGTGCTGGGCCCCAGGGATGGCATCCCCAGGCCAAAATTGGCCATGGGAGGGGGGCCCATGCACCCATAAAATGCACTGGGCCCTGAGGCAAAGGATCTCGGGGGCCAAAATTAGCCCAGGGAGGGGGGCCCATGGGTTGAGTGGCTTTGGGGGCTTGGCTGCATGCGAAGGGTTGGATGAAGAGCCTGGCTGCAGTCCTGGCCCTGCAGCCAACCAGCGATGTTCACAGGGCTGAATGCAGAGGTTGGCTGCATGTGGGTTTGGCCGCAGGGCCAAAGGCTGTGCGCGGCGCAGGGTTGGTTAAATGTCAGGGGTTGTCCGAAGGCCATGCGCAGCAGTGGCTGGATTAACATATGGTAATTAAGTATTATTTTACAATAAAAAACCCAAGGAATTCACTGAAAAAAAAAAACAAAGGTCACAGGGAAGATAACTTTAGAGCACGAGTTATAGTTTCTTGGCATAAGTATACATATAACTGCTGAATTTCTATGGAGTTGTGAATGAACCTCTAGTTTTTTAGTGATATATATATATATATATATATATATATATATATATAGAAAGATAGATCTGTTCAGTAAAAAAAAAACAAAGGTTACATTTCTATGTTTTTTTGTAATTCTATTTTCTAACTGTAACATATCTGTACCCTTTGGTATTGCAGTGAAAAAAAAAATATATATATAATGCATGCCTCCCCCCCACCCCAAAGCCCCAGGGACCAGCCACCTCCTCAAGGCAGAAAGAAAATCATTAAGGTGGTCCGTTATGGACCCCCGACCCCTGGGACCACTACCTTCGCGGAGCAATAAGATGCAAGTAAGGGAGGGCTCAGCACCCAGGGGTCGTAGGGACCGCCACTACCCCATGGTTGAATTGAACTAATGAAGGGGGTCCGTTGCAGACCCCTGGGGATGACCACCTCCCCAGGACAAATTCAAATGTTGGAGGGGGACCGCGCTGCCCCCCTTGTGGAGCCATTAATAGCCCTGGGGACCACCACACCCCAGGGTCGGCTCCTGCTATGTCCCGGGGTGCTCACCCCAGGATTTAGCTGTTTGCAAACATGCAGGCAGGGAAACAGAGGAAAGAATTGCTCCCTCAGACAGGGAGCTGCATGTTTAGCAGCTCTTTTTATGTAACAGCAATGCTGGCTCCGGCAGGAGGCAGGGAGACAGCTTGGACGGGGACCCTGGCCTCAACGATTGCGACTGGGTGCCCTGGGGGGAACCTAGGTGTCATGGCCAGGCCCCGGAGGATGGGGTCCCCAATGCCAAGATCGGCCGGTGGGGGGACACAAGGCCCCCCTCCTCCATTTAATGAAGTCCAGGCCCCGGGTGATGGGGTCCGGGGGCTGGAATTGGCCAGGGGAGGGGAGCTGTCTGGCCCCCATCCCCCACACTGGCCATTCAACCAATAAGGTAGCACTTACTAACTAACCAGTAGAAAGTGCTCCAGTTGGATAGATATTCTGTGCAAAACTGTGGACTCTATTTGGATATATGAGCAGGTGAGCTTCTGTTCTGGCCATAATGCTCATTTCACAGACATTGAACCTCAACAGGAAGCACTTACAAATATAAATGTACCATGTGCCCCACTTAAAGCTACACTTCTGGAAAGGACAAATGATCCTAAGACCTGGGCCTGGAGAAGGCAAAGCAAGTGTATTTTTTTCCATGATTCTATATTGAAAAACGATCTGAAATCCTTCATGGATGTGAATGCATCTTTCATCTATTGGAGCACAATTATACATTCTCACACCCACTCTCACACCGACATAGACCCTCTCAACTCACTCTCACCCCCAGACAGACACTCTTGTAGCCAATCTCACACCCAGAGACACCCTCCACTCACACCTATTCTCACACCCAGAGAGATAGGCCCTGGGGCCAACTGCAGCTGCACATGTCCAAAGTCTGTGTGCAGCGTGGGGTTGGGTGGTTAGGGGGGATGGACGCAGGGCTAGCCACAGGCCAGGCCCTGCGGCCAACCCCTGCTGCACACGGACAAAGGGCTGTGTGCAGTGGAGGGCTGGGTGGTTATAGGGGATTGGTTGAAGGGCCTGGACGCAGGCCAGTGGTAGTTGGATTAACGTATAGTAATGAAAATTACTTTACATAAAAAAAAAACATAGGAATTCACTGAAAAAAGGTTACGGGGACGTTATACTTAGGAAATAGAATTAAAAACCTTAAAAATTCAATCAAAAAACCAAAGGTTACAGGGAATTTATAGTCAGATTCTGAATTCACTTGCACGAAACCAAAGAAATTCAGCAGTTATAGTTAGAGTTATTTCAAGTAACTATACCTCACAGCCTATGGTAAATACAACTCGCGCCCTTGCCATACACTTCTAATTACCCCAGATATTACAGCACTCATGACAACGTTTCTAACATAAAAAAATATCAATGAAGCATTAGACGTCAAATCATTGAATTAAAAACTGTGCATGGTGAGGGTTATACTTACCTTTGGCCGTGAGTTATAGTTACTTGAAATAACTCTAACTACACAGGCTGAATTTCTCTGTTTTTTGTGCGCGTAAATTCAGATCCTAACTATAACGTCCCTGTGACCTTTTTAAGATAATGTGTGTTTGTATATATATATATATATATATATATGTATATATATATATATATATATAGATATAGATATATATATATATATATATTACCTATTGGCAGTAACTAGTAGGTAGTTTTCAATAGAAAAAGCATTTTTTTGACTTACCTATATCTTTGATACCGTTTGACGAATCTTCACTAAATTTTCCCCAAAAAAGTGTGCCAGTGATTCTTGTTGTGCACAGAAAGTTTTAGGGTGATCCATCAAACCCGGGCCGAGAAAAAGGGGGAGGGTCAAAAAAGTTGCATTTCCCATGTTAATTCTGATAGGACATTTAGACACGACTACAGCCCGAACCTCTGAATGGAATTACACTACATTTGGCAGAAAGCTAGCTTTCAGTGCGCAGATTGTGTTTGTGCTTATTTCGTATAAATCCATTCAATGGTTTTGCGGATATTAAAGGAAATCCAAATTTGTATATCTCTGGCCACGATGACTTCACAAATACAGTAATGACAAGCTTGTGCAGGGAAATGCACAGCTCTGATAGGCTGCAAACACTTCAACCATTTTGGGGACTTAGCTTCAGGCAAGTCTCACAAAAAAGGTTAAGAAAAATACAAAGGGGCCAGGGTAGGGACACCCTGACTCCTTAGCCTCGGTGGTAGGGTGCTAGAGGGACTCCTCGCCTCCCCCCAGGCCTGAAAAGCATTTTTTTTAATTTTTGCCACGAATCATGGCAGAGCCGCAGATCTGGTGAAGTTCTTTAAAAAAAAATGTGTGGGCTTGGGCCATGTCCCGGGGGCATTATTTATTCTAGTGTGGGGGGTCACCTGCCCCCCCCACAGCCCCGGGACTGCCACCTCCCTGGGTAGTAATTTTAACTAATGCGGGGGTGCCTGCCCCCCCTGAAGCCCTCGGGACCACCGCCTCCCTAGGGCTTTTAACTAATATAGTTTGGGGTGCGTAGCCCCCCTCAGCCACGGGGACCACCACCTCCCCAGGCCTTTTGACTAATATGGTATGGGGAGCCACACAGCCCTCCTGCTGCCCCAGGGACCACCACCCTACTGGGGCATTGAATAAATTGGGTGTGGGGGCCCGCGTGGCCCCCTCTGCACCATACTAGTTCAAAAAGACATTCGGCAGGGACCGCGGGGAGGCATTGAGTCTACCTCTGCAGTCCAGGACAGCCCGTAAAGAGAACAAAATGCAAAAAATAAAGAAAATATCTATGGCCTAATGGACAAGGTTTCAGATTCTCGCACTGTAAGTTGAGGGTTCTACTCCAGGAGTGTCCGTGATCATTTCCCTCCTTTAATTTATTTTTAACTTCAAATGTTTAAGGCTCATACTGAAAGGTGATCTCACTCTTTTTAATTGACAAATATATTTTTATTTTCAATTTGTCTGTGAAATATCTCATTCTAAGTATTTCATCCATCAGTGCCTAAAAAAACTCTTTATCTCTCTCCCTCTTATTCTCTTTCTCTCTCCTTTAATCTCCTTTTACCACTCACAGCCACACGTGCACCCACTCACAGCCCCACTCAGACTCTCACGCACCCACTCACAGACCCACTCAGCCACTCACACACCCACTCACAGACCCACTCAGACTCCCACACACCCACTCACAGAGCGACTGACACCTTCATGCACCCACTCACAGACCTGCGCAGACACTGACGCACCCACTAAGACACTGATGTACGCACTCGCACACTTAGACAGAGACTTCTACAGTCACTCTTACCCACAGATACACTCTTTTACACCTATTCTCACACCCAGAGAGATAGTCTGCAGCCAACTCCTGCTGTGGAGGGCCAAAGGGCCGTGTGCAGAGTAGAGTTGGGTGGTTAGAGGTTTGGCCGCAGGGACTGCCTCAGGCCAGGCCCTGAGGGCAACCCCTGGTGTGCACGGGGGAAGGCGTGCACAGTGCAAGGTTGGGTGTTTATAGGGGGTTGGCATCAGGGTCTGGCCAGCCACTGCCGCACATGCTAAAGGCCATGCCCAGCAGTGGTTAGATTAACGCATAGTAATGAAAATTACTTTACAAAAACCATATAAATTCACTGAAAAAAACAAAGGATACAGGGGCAATATAGTTAGGAAGTAGAATTTAAAAATACATAGAAATTCACTGGAAAAAACAAAGGTTACAGGGTCGTTATAGTTAGGCTCACATTTTAAACATAGAAAACCACCTGTTTTAGTTAGAGTTATCTCAAGTAACCATAACTTGTGCCCTCACCATGCAGTGCTAATTATGCCACAAATTATGGCACTCATGACATCTTTGATGCCATCATTGATAATATCAATCTAATATTTGCATTAAATATTTTACACATATGAATAGGCCAAAATATTTTTAAAATATTTTTATATATATATATATCTATATATATATAGATATATATATATTTATATCTATATATATATCTATATATATATAGATATATATATATATATAAAACCTACTGGTGGTAGGTAGTTATAGTTAGGACCTAGCTCCCATAGGAAAAGCATTTTTTGTTTTGCCAATAATTTTACCGCCGTTTGACGAATCCTCCAAATTTTTTCAAAACTAGTTTGCCACTCACTTCAGCTGCTATCTTGAAAGTTTTAGGGTACTTCGTCAAGCGGGGGCTGAGGAAAAGGAAATGTTTTATCCCCATGCAATTTTCATAGAGATTTTTAGACACAACTTCAGCCTGAACCGCCAGACGGAATTACCTCAAATTTGGCAGAAAGACAGATCTTGGTCCCGAAAGTCTGCTTTTTGTAATTTGCTGTAAATCTGTTCCATAGTTTTGGATATATTAAAGAAAAAATATATATATTTGTCTAGGAAAGTGGATACTCCGCAGATCCAACAGATCTCATGTTGAGATCTGATTGGTTGCCCACACTTCAGCCAGGAAGTGTTGGCAGCCATTTTGGGACTCAGACTCAACAAAAAAATGAAAAATAAAGAAAGAAGGGCAAGGTAGGAATAGACTGGCCCTCTAGGCCTGGTGCTGGGGTCCCTAGGGAACCCGTCTGGGCCAAGAAGCATTTTTTAAAAATATTATCGCTGCGAAAAATCACGGAAAATCTGTGAATCCTAGCAATTAAAAAAATATATATATATGCATGGTCTGCTGCACTTGCTGGGGGTACATTTAAAGTTATATTATGGGGAAGGGGCGCATGCGGACCTCCTTCCCGTAGCCGCCATGGGGTCCGGAGACCTACAACTCCCTGGGGCCAGCCAATATGCAAATAGGACTGTGCATATTGTGCGCCCCCCTCTCCAGGCTTTTTAAGGCCCTGGGGACTGCCACCTCCCCAGGGCTTTGCCTTAAAAAAAAGAGGGGGCCTGTGCAGACCCCCCTGCTCACTAATAAATTGCCCCAGGGACCACCTATGTCCTCAGGTGCCCACCCTTGTGACATAGTAGTTTGCTGTCGCTTGGAGGAAGCTATGACAGCTACTGCCAAGCGGGCGCAAACTGTAAGTCTGCTCCCATTGGGTGAAGGAAAACTACTCCTGCTTGCTGGGAGCGGACGTTTCATCTGTTTTCCTGCCCACTGGGGCAGGGAAATAGATGAAACAATTGCTCCCACACACAGAGAGCAGCATTTCTTGCTGCTTCCTGCATGCAGTAGCAAAGGGTTTTTCGGGGAATTGACGCTCCCCCCGCAGACTATGCCAAATGGTGAAGAATTAGCAAGAGTTACATTGCCAAAATTACAACAGACATGATCACTGGAGCCATTACCTTGTGGTGCTTTAGAGGGAGTGTAGAAAGTGCACTATACATTTACCCAACGAGGTAGCACTTACTAATTTGCCAGTAGAAAGTACTTCAGTTGGGTAGACATTTTTTACAAAACTGTGGACTCATCTTCATTAAATAAGCAAGTGAAGATTCATTTTGACACAGATACTTACTTCACAGAAATTAATCCTCAATGGGAAGCACTTACAAATATAAACGTAGCAGGTGCCCCAGTTGAAGCTCCCTTTCTGTAAAGAAAAAATTCTCCCGAATTATTGAACTTATCCAAGGCAAAGCAATGGTCGTTGGGGAGGAACCGCTGCCCTAGATATACAAACTTCGATTTCCTTAAACTTCTCAACAACTTATGAATGGATTTACGCCAAATAACAAGAAGCACAATCTGCAGAGCAAAATCTAGCTTTCCACCAAATTTGGTGTAATTCCATTCAGGTGTTCGTGCTGTAGTTGTGTTCAAAACATCTATGAGAATTAACATGGGAAAGCTCTTTTTTGACCGCCAGCCTTTAAAAAAAACGGGATAGACACTTTAGACACGGCTGCAGCCTGAGCTGCTGGACCGAATTACACCAAATTTAACAAAAAGGTAGCTATTGGTCCGCAGATCACCCTTTTTAATTTGATGTAAATCTGTTCAGTAGTTTTCGAGATATTAAAGGGAAAAGAAATTTGTATATCTAGGGCTGCTGATCCAGGAAGATCTCCTGCTGAGATCTGACTGGCTACCAACACATCAAGCAAGAAGTGTTGGCATCCAATTTGGGACACTCCTTCAGCTGAGTCTTAAAAAAAAAAAAGTAAAAAAAAGAAAAGGCGGCAGGGTATGTATACCCTATCCCCTAGCCTTGGTCCACGGGTCCACGTGTGCTAAAAAGCACAATTCACAGTGAAATCTGCGGCTGGATCCACGGATTTCTCAGCGAATTAAAAACAACGGTCTTCCATGTTTTTGCCCCGGGTGGGCCAGGTCCCTGGTGCATTGCTAGTGTATTAAGGGGGGAAATTGCATGGCCCCCCAGGACTTGTTAAGGACCGGGGACCACCTTCCTGGGGCATAAAGAACAAAATATGTGGGGGACCATGCGGACCGCCCCAGGGCTATATTTAAAAAATAAGTAGGTGGCCGCGTGGACCCCTGGACCCCAGGGACCAACACCTCCCAAGGGCTAAATGTAAAAAACAAAAGATGGTGGGGCCACACAGACCCCCCCTGGGTCCCAGGGACTGGCATCTTCCCAGAGCTACAATAAAAATGTACTGAAGGGGTGTTGCCAAACCCTGCCGTGCACGGCCAAAGGTGTGGGTGGTTTTAGGGGGTTAGCTGCAGGGCCTGGCTGCAAGTCAGGTCATGCGGCCAACCCCCACCACACATGGCTGAAGGCCATGCATGGCATGGCATGGGGTTGGGTGGCTATAGGGGGTTGTTTGCAGGGCCTGGCCACAGGCCAGGCCGTGAGGCCAACCACCACTGAGCATGGCCAAAGGCCATGCATGGCACGGGGTTGGGTGGTTATGGGGTTTGACCAGGCAGTGCTTGGCGCAGGCTGCGGTTGTTATAGTTGTTTGGCTACAGGGCCTGGTCAGCGTTTGAGGTGATAGTTGGGTTAACGTATGGTAAATAAAATTACTTTATGTTAAATAACCATAGAAATTCACGGAACAAAAAACAAAGGTTACAGGGACATTATAGTTAGGTTATAAATTTGCTCAAACAAAACCATAGAAATTCAGTAGTTAAAGTTAACTCAAGTAACTATAACTGGAGCCTTCTTAATGCAATGCTAATTACCACACATTGCATAAGTCATGACATTTTTTGTGACATCCTTGATAATCCTTAATAATATCACTGCAACATTTGTAATGAAATTATTGATGAAAAAACGGAATGGCGGAGGCGCTCGTTATAGTTACATTAGGACGCGAGCTACAGTTGCTTGAGTTTTGTGTGAGTAAATTTAGAACTATAATGTCCCTATAACCTTTGTTTTTATATGTATGTACATATATATATATATCAGATAAATATATCACCCCTACTCGCCAGTAGGTAATTATAGTTTGGACCTATTTTCCAGAGGAAAAATGTTTTTTGTTTTGGTAATAACTTTGGCGCCGTCTGACAAATCGTCACAAAATTTTAAAAACTGGTTAACTAGTTTGCCAGTCACTTCTTGTTGCTGTCTGAAAAGTTTTGGGATGATGTATCAACATGGGCCAATGAAAAATGTAAACTTCTTTTTCTCATGCAATTTCCCATTGGGATTTTAGACAACTACAGCCCAAACCACTCAACCGAATTACACCAAATTTGGGAGAAAGCTAGATCTTGGTCCAGAACGAGTAGTCTTTGTAATTAAATCTGTTCAGTAGTTTTGGAGTTATTAAAGTAAAAAGACTTATGTACATCTAGAAACGCAGATCCATCGAAGATCCTCCACATATCCGTGGATTCACGCACCAACAGCAATGCCGTAATTGGCTGGCCTCAACCTGAGAGGAAAGTTGAGGCTGCCAATTTGTGCATTGGGACACAGTTCCAAGGGTGAAAAATAAAATGTGAAAGTGATAGAAGATGTCAGGGTACAGGTACCTTGACTCGAAGGGATCGATGGCGGGGTCTGTGAGAGAAACCCTTATGAGCAAAAATTTGTCAAAACATTTTTTTTTTGAGTCCATGACGATCTGTGGATCAGCCCCAGATCCGCAGATTCAGACCCCAATTTACATAGAACACATACACCCACTCACAGACCCACAGACTCACTTGCACACTCACTCACACACTCTCTTACACACTCACACTCCCATACCGCCCCTCACACACACACACTCACTCACATACCCACAAAACCGCTCACATACCTACTCACAGACCCACTCACAGACCCACAGAGCCACTCACACACTCATGCAACCACTTACACACCCACTCACAGATCCACAGACCCACTGACACACCCATTTGCAGACCCACACAGCCACTGCCACACTCACTTACACACCCACACAGCCACTTAAGCACCCATGTAGTCACTCACACACCCACACAGTCACTCACACAACATCTCACATACCCACACACAGGCAGTGATACAGTTATAGAAATTGCAATTGCATATGTTTGTATGAAATGTGTTGTTTTAGTATTAAAGGTGTGCAATACAACCGGCAGACCCCTTATTTATCTGAGGCTTTGTGGTGGAGCTATAATATGAATTTTGAAAAAACAAACACTAAGGCCCTCTTTACAACCCTGGCGGTCGGTGTTAAAGCGGCGGTAAAAAAAATGGAATCACGACTGTGGCGGAAACCGCCAACATAGACAGCCACTTTAACACTCCGACCGCCATGGCGGTACAAACAAACAGCATGGCGGTCACCGCCAACAGACAGGCCGAACAATGTACCGCCCACAGTATCATGAAAGGCCAATCCTGAAGCCTGAAAAGCTCGCTGTTGGGCTGCCTGACCAGAATGAATGCCCTCCAGGTATGCATTTGTCTGTTGCAACTGCCTCTCTACACCCTGGATAGCATTCAGAATGGTAGACTGCCCAACAGTGAGGGATCTGAGGAGGTCAGTGGCCTCCTCACTGAGGGCAGCAGGGCTGACAGGGGCAGGGGCTGAGGTGCCTGGGGCGAAGGAGATGCCCACCCTCCTGGGTGAGCAGCCACGGGGCACACGCTGAGGGGCTGCTGGGAGGGCGGTGCTGGTAGGTGGGGTGGTGGCTGTACCAGTAGATGCGGGGGGCACAGAGGGGCCCACCACCGCAAGGGAGCTCCCAGCAGAGGAGGAGTCCGTGTCGCTGGTCTCAGCTCCTGTCCCCGCCGTGGAGCTCCCCTCACCCTCCGTTCCACTGGTGAATTCGGAGTCCGTAGTCTAGTCCTCCAGGGCCATGTGGGATGCAGCTCCCTCCTGCTCCGGTGGCACTTCTCCTCCGCCTGATGATGCTAATGCACACAAGAACAGGGAGACCACATAAAGGGGTGGGGGGAGACAGAAGAAGGACATGTTCAGTGCATGCAATACCGCTACCGTTGGCGGACACTACAGACACAGCAGCCCTCTGCACTACGCCATGCACTAAGAGTTCCCTAATTCATCACATGGCCATAGGGTACAAGGCCTATGCCCGATTGCTGCACACATGGAAGTCACAGGAGCCTGACTAGGATTAGTTGGCTCTTAACACTGGTGGGGTGGGGTGCCACATTGCCTGCCTTACGGAGGGACCTTGCCTACAAAACTCGCCCAGGCCTAGGGGTACCCACATCCCACCTCCCCCACCCAGACACCTCCAATGCACGCTGATTCAGCTGAATAAGAGTGTACTTACCCCCTTGTGGCTGCTGTGATGCTCTCAAGCGCCCATCCAACTCCAAGTACGCCACCACCGGGATCCGGAACATCAGGGGGGTCATGGTGCGACGGGCACCCCTCCCACGTTGGGAGGCCATCCCCAGCTGGGCCTCCGCCGTCTTCTTGCTCCAGCAGCAAATGTCCTCCCATCTTTTACGGCAGTGGGTGCTCCGTCTGTGGTGGACCCCCAGGGTCTGGACTTCCTTGGCGATGGCACGCCAAATATCCTTCTTCTGGTGGGCGCTGACCTACAGGAATAGTACAGGGGAAAAGGAGAAGATATAACCGTCCGGACCGTCACAGTCATTGGCCCCCGTTCCTACTCTTGCCATGATGCACATACACTCACCGTCGTTTCATGCACACCTCATTCTCCCCCCCGTATCTTCCATCCACACCACTCCACACAGACATTGCCCATACAGCATGCTCACAGTGTACTTACCTGTTTGTCTGGAGGACCGTAGAGTAGCGTGTACTGGGGGAGGACCCCATCCACTAGTTTCTCCAACTCCTCAATGGTGAAGGCAGGGGCCCTTTGCCCAGACACATGAGCCATTGTCGCTTCCAGACTGAGGTCACAGCAGCACTTGCAGTGTAGGTCCTCTCCTGTCGAAGATCAGGTATCAAGTTAGTGAACAGATAGAAAATCACCGCCGGCGTACATCGTCATTTGCTCCTGGGACCCATAGGGCCCAATGTTAACCAATGCAAGATTGCGCCGCGGTCTTCGACCACCTACCGCGACGGTGTACAACGCCAGCGCAGTTACCTCATATCCCATTGTCCCACCTTACAGGTCAGGCAGCCACCATTTCAGGGGGCCTCATGGCATTATTTTTACATGCGCCACACATATCTAGGCCTTGCATACACACTAAGACAGGCACATAGCGGATTGAAAAATGTGTGCAATAAAGTTGTGTTTTCGTACCTCAGTGTTGGCTGACCCTCGCTGTTCTCCTCCATAGAGCACGTCCACTGGGGCAGGTGAGGAGATGGCGGCATCCTCCGGTGCACAGACCGCTAGTGGACCTGTCGACAATGGAAGAGCGGCATGTAATTGTCACCTACAGACTGGACCGTGCCACAATCCATGAACTGTGTGCCCAGTTGGAGCCGACCTGATGTCAGCTATCCGCCATCCCACAGGGATACCCCCTCTAGTGCATGTGCTGTCAGTACTCCATTACCTGGCAAGTGGGTCTTTTCAGACGACAGTGGCCATAGCATCAGGGATGTCCCAACCTATGTTCTCCAACCTGTTGTCCAGAATGTTGTCTACCCTGCTGAAACACATGCGCAGCTACATCGTGTTCCCTCAGGTGGAGGATTTGCCTACAGTGAAAGGTGACTTCTATGCTTTGGGACATATCCCCAACATCATAGGTGCCATTGATGGGACACATGTGGCCTTGGTCCCCCCGCAGCAGTGAACAGGTGTACAGAAACCGGAAGAGTTACCATTCTATGAAAGTGCAGATGGTGTGTTTGGCCGAACAGTACATCTCCCATGTGAATGCCAAGTTTCCTGGCTCAGTGCATGACGCTTACATTCTGAGGAATAGCAGCATCCCTTATGTGATGGGGCAACTCCAGAGGCACCGTGTGTGGCCATTAGGTGAGGACATGGTCCCTATACAGTGTGAAGAGTTGTCTGGGGTTGTCCCTAAAGGTTAGTGTGTGTCTAATAGTTATCCCTCGACATTTGCAGGTGACTCTGGGTACCCCAACCCGTCATGGCTACTGACCCCAGTGAGGAATCCCAGGACAAGGGCAGAGGAACGCTACATTGAGGCACATGGGCGAACTAGGAGGGTTATAGAGAGGACCTTCGACCTCCTGAAGGCCAGGTTCAGGTGCCTCCATATGACGGGTGGTTCCCTATTCTACTCACCAAAGAAGGTGTGCCAGATCATCGTGGCCTGCTGTATGCTGCACAACTTGGCTTTGCGACGACAGGTGCCTTTTCTGCAGGAGGATGGTCCTGAAGAAGGTGTTGTGGCAGCTGTGGAGCCTGTGGACAGTGAAGAAGAGGAAGCAGAAGAAGAGGATATCGACAACAGAAACACCGTGATTCATCAATACTTCCAGAGAGACACAGGTAAGAAGACATCACTGCCTGCTACATCTGATACACTTGTTTCACCTCTCATCTGTCTGTCACTTTTACCCAGTGTATGGACCCTGATTTGTCACTTTCCCTTTCGATTTCACAGATGTGGGTCCCACTGTGTGACCTCTGCTATGTTTCCTCATGGACTAGAGCTGTGTGACATAGGTATGTTGACAATACAATGGATATTGCTATTTTCCTCAGTTATTGCAAATACACATTTGTGAAAGCACAGACTGACTCCAGATAGTTTTGTGATTTAAGGGTGTTTATTTAAGTGCTAAATAGTGGAGGGGGTTGTAAAATGGTCAGGGGTGATGGTGAAGGAATGTCCATGGCAGAGTCCAGTCTATTTGTTTCACACGTGCATTGTCCAAAGGGGCATAGGAAGTGGAGCTGGGGCAGTTGATGGATGGACAGGGTGACAAAGTGGGACAGAAGGATGACAATCAGGGTGGTCTAATTTCTTGGCGGGGGTGTTGGCATTGTTCTCTGTCTTTGTCCTGTATCTCAGGGACCGCTTGTGGGGTGGTTCTCCATCTGCAGGGGGTGGGGTGCTGGTAGCGTGGTCCTGTGGCGGTGCCTCCTGTCCACTAGCGCCGGCGGAGGTGGTGGGCAGTTCATCGTCCAGGCTAGTGTCAGGGGCCCCTTGTTGTGCCACAGTGTCCCTCCTGTTGTTCGCAAGTTCCTTCAGCACCCCTACAATGGTGCCCAGGGTGGTATTGATGGATTTGAGTTCCTCCCTGAACCCCAAATACTGTTCCTCCTGCAGCCGCTGGGTCTCCTGAAACTTGGCCAGTACTGTTGCCATTGTCTTCTGGGAATGGTGGTAGGCTCCCATGATGTTGGAGAGGGCCTTGTGGAGAGTGGGTTCCCTGAGCCTGTCCTCCCCCTGTCGCACAGCAGCCCTCCTAGTTCCCCTGTGTTCCTGTGCCTCTGTTCCCTGAACCGTGTGCCCACTGCCACTGCCACTGCCCCCAGGTCCCTGCTGTTCTTGGGGTGGTGGGTTAGCCTGGGTTCCCTGTAGTGGTGGACACACTGCTGCTTGACGTGTCCTGGTGACAGAGGTATGGGCCCGCTGGGTGGGTGCTGTGCTGGTGTTTCCAGAGGGGGGAGGCTCTGTTGTGGCTTGTGCCAGTGTGAGGGGAACCGACTGTCCCGAGGTCCCAGATGGGCCAGGCTGGTCATCTAGATCCAGTTGGACAGAGCTGCTGTCATCACTGTGGGCCTCTTCTGTGGGGAGAGTGGACATGTCTGGAACCTCCTGTCCGGTGACGTTGGGTAGGGGTCCTGCATGGGGTGTAAAGGCATAGTTTTAGTATCTGTGTGTGCAATGGGTGGGTGACCCTGTACCCCAGTGCTTGCATTCCTGTGTAGGACCTTGTGTGCTAATTGTTTAGGGGTCTGTGTGGGTATGTGCAGTGGCCATGCATTGGTGATGGGTGTCGATGCTTTGTTGTTGCATGCAGGGCTTGGTGTTGGGATGTGTGGTTTGTGATAGTAGGAAATATATCTGAGGAGTTGGAGTGATGGGGATGAGGGTGAGGGTGGGGCTATGTGTTAGCATGCAGGTATGGTGGGGGATGTAATAGTTAAGATTTGACTAACCAGAGTCCATTCTTCCAGCTACTCCTGCTAGGCCCTCAGGATGCAGTATAGCCAAGACCTGCTCCTCCCATGTTGTTAGTTGTGAGGGAGGAGGTGGGGGTCCGCCGCCAGTCCTCTGAACCGCGATGTGGTGTCTTGAGACCACGGAACGCACCTTCCCCCGTAGGTCGTTCCACCTCTTCCTGATATCATCCTGTGTTCTTGGATGCTGTCCCACTGTGTTGACCCTGTCCACAATTCTGCGCCATAGCTCCATCGTCCTTGCAATGGTCGTGTGCTGCACCTGTGATCCGAATAGCTGTGGTTCTACCCGGATGATTTCCTCCACCATCCCCCTGAGCTCCTCCTCAGAAAACCTGGGGTGTCTTTGTAGTGCCATGGGGTGGTGTGGGTGATGTGTGAGGTGGTGTGTGTCGTGATGTTTTGGGTGATGTTTAGGGGTGTGTGGTGTTTTGTGCGTGGGTGTGTATGTGTGATGGTGTTGTGTGCCTCTGTATGGTGGTGTTTTGTTTTTGCTGTGCTGTCTCTCTGGCCTTCGTCAATATTTTAGGTAGTAAAGGTTGGTGGGTGATGTGGGTGGGTGTTTTATAGTGGTGTGGGTGTGTGTATGTGTATCAGATGTGTGTATTTGGAATTGTCCAATGTGGTTGTGTTTTGTAAGAGTGTGTGTATTTTGAGCGCGGCGGTGTGTACCGCCAATGGTTTACCGCGGTTGAAAGACCGCTGTGGGGATTCATGGGTCGTGATAGTGTGGGCATATTCCTGTTGGCGTGACGGTGGAGGTTTAGTTCTCGCCAGTTTATCACTGACCTTTGGTGTGGCGGACTTGTGTGGGTGTCTAAATTTTGGCAGATTCTGAGCTGTGGGTCGTAATAGCTGTGGCAGAATGCCGCGGCAGTGTGTTGGCGGTCTTCTGCACGGCGGTAAGCGGGATTTACTGCCAATGCTGTAATGAGGGCCTTGGTGCCTTGCATTTAGAAAGACTACTTAAGTTACCTTACCTTAATTTTTTTAATTTTTAGTTTTAAAATATAAAATAAGAATGAATGTGTGAATAAAATGTATTTATAAACTTGTGAAAATGTATATTAGTAAATTGAAGTTATGGGTCAAATTGTGGTATAATTTATATTAAAAAAGGGAGGTTATAGTTAGTAAACAGCATTAAAAACTCATAGAAATTCACTGAAAAACAAAAGGTTACAGGGTTGTTATAGTTAGGAAATAGAATTTAACACACCTTAGAAATTCACTAAATAAACAAAGGTTACAGGGACCTTGGGGAGTTTCAGATTTTACACACACAAAAACATTGAAATTCAGCAGTTATAGTTATCTGAAGTAACTATAACTCGTGCTCTAAGGTAACTCGCACCCTCGCAATTCACTGCTAATTACCCCACATAATACATCGCTCATGACATTTTCTATGACATCATTGATAATATCACTGCAACATTTGCAGTGAAATTATTGTTGAGCAAACTGTGCATAGTGAGGGCACGAGTTACAGTTACCTTAGAGCACGAACCCAAATATATCCTCCAGAGAACGTTATACCAAAAAAGAAGAAGACAGAGGCTTAAATCAGAACCGCAGCCAAGAGAAAGCAGAATAAGATAAATAGCTAGAAATAGGAGAAAGGTATGTGACAGAAGCATAAAAATAACACCTCACTTACTGTGCTTCTCCTGGTCCTCTCAAGGGAGTTCGGACAGGAACATCTCCACCCTGCAGAATAAATAAACAGAGGGATAAGAGAAAAGGAAAGTAAGTGCAAGTACAATGACATTCTAAACTTATAGGAAACCAAGAGTTTATAACTCTAAAGGATCCGCCAAAATATCGCTTAGTTATGAAATTCCATGGGAACATCCCTGACAAAAGCCCATTAAATCATTTACGATACTCAATGCAGCCAAATGTTTATATTGCAAATCCGACCTACACGTGGTGTCCAAAATGGGATCAGTCCAGTCTGATAAAAGATGGGAGGATGCTATACATAGACTAGTCAAAGCACAGCAAAAATTGGAATGGGGACTGGAGTGTTAGATAAAGACATCAGAAACTGAGTGAAATGTGTTCCAGGATATGTTGAAGAACCAGGCGGAACAACTAGACGAGGTGTCTGAGACTCACCCCGGGTTGGAGGGCACGGGGCAGGAAATCAATAGTGGGTGAGAATGGAATAAGAAGTTGAAAGGCTACTCTAGAAAACAACAAAGAAAAAGAAAAGTCTGTGAATGCAAAAGATTACGTGATAAAAAAGTGACAGGTGTTAAAAGAGCATGATAGGAAAAAGGAAGGTGGGATGAAGTAACAGAAGACTTTTTCTTTCACTGTTTTTTATGAGTTTGTCAGTTTACTGCTACTGAAACTGTTATTATTGGCTTCAGAAATCTATAGGAAAAATTTAAATACAGGGCACTCTCATAACCAATCCTAAATACATCCTACAGAGAACGTTATAACAAAAAAGAAGGGAGGAATAAAACAACTTCAAAAGCAAAGGCCTGGTGGGCCCTAATAGACCCACAATTTCGCTGCAGCAATTTGCTCCAGGTGAAGATCCCTAAGCGTTTCTCCTAAATTTTTAGATTGCCACCAGAGCAAGTACATGGTAAGTAGAGGGATGTCCACACTTTCTAGCCCCCTTATTGGTTCTGGAGGCTCGGCCAGCATATCAGCCTGCCAATCCCACAGGCCCTCCTTAATATTTTGAAATGAAGAAGGTCATACTAGAGAGACTTGGTATTGATGGAGAAATGTACAGATTGTGGTTCAGAAGAGAGAGAGGCTTGTTGACTGATAACCCTAGAGCCTTAATTTTTCAATTAAAGAATGCTGCAGATCGCAGGTGGAAGCCACAAGAAGCCACAAAAGAAGAAATGATGGCTAAAATGTATCTGGAGCAATTTCTGGAAGCATAACCTCCAGCCACCTAAAAGTGCCTGAGGCAACACCCTGGCCTAACTCGAGAGTATGTTATAAAAATGGCTAGTACCTATGCTGGAGCACAGTCTCCTGGGTAGAACAGGGAATATGTGGGGTCACATTCACCAGATTCTGTAGACATACAAAGAACAATGAGGAAACCATAGAAGTGAACTATCTACCACATCCTATCTACTACACTCGGGATATGGGGCCCACTTATTAAGCGAGTCTACAAGTTAATCACAAATGGGTTACAGCCCTATTAGACTCTTGGTGCAAACAATCAGTCATTAAAGATAGCTTGGTCTTACGTCAACATATTATTCCCAGTAAGCAAGTTTGCATAAAGTGTGTCCACGGGGATCAGAAAACTTATCTTTTAGCAAAAGTACCTGTGAAGAGTCTAGAAGGCTCAAAACTGTGGGTGGAGGTTGGGGTACTACATAGTCTGCCTGAAGATGGCATTTTGGGTACAGATGATCCCTAATTTCTTACACTCCCTAAAGACACTGTTCTGAGACACCAAATGGGCTGAGAGAGGCAACGTTCTTCAAGGAGGAAATAGATTCTCCAACCTCGGCAAAAACTTCAAGATCCAAAAGAAAAAGAATGAAACAAAAGTGGAAGGGGCCCTAACAAAAAGCCACAGTTGGCTAAGAGCCATTGGAATTGGACAAAAATTTCAAGGTCGACCAAATCAGTGATCCCACTCTATAGTATGCTTGGCAGAAAGCTAGAGAGGATGAGGGAAAGAACATACAGGTATATCCTTTCTTACAAATTAAAAACGGGTTGCTATATCGCATTGCCTAATACATTTCGTAACCAAATTATGGCACTCATTACGACCCTGGCGGTCGGTGATAAAGTGGCGGTAATACCGCCAACAGACTGGCGGTAATTACCGCCAAATTATTACCATGGTGGTGATATCTCTGATAGACAACAACAGTCACCACGGTGGTAGCCACCTACAGCCAGGCGGAATACAAAGTACTGCCCACCATATTTTGACTCACAAAACCGCCGCCTTTTCCAGGACTGTACCAACGCCATCAAAAGCCTGGCGGAAACACATCACAGAAGAGAAAGGACTCACCATTGGAGACACAGGGAAGAACCACGCCGCCATGGAACCAGAACTGCAAGTCTTTCTGATGATCATCTACATGAGGCTCCACCTGGAACACCAACGCCGGTGAAGACGACGACGGAGAGTACAGACGCCTAGCACATAAGGGAGGGTGGGAAGAAAACGAGTGACACACTCATGCACCACACACACCCGACATACACACACCATATACACAACCATAAGCATTACAAAGACAATTTGACCACGAAAATCTGCAGAATAAAGCAAAGGCAACAGGAATTTACGAAAATGATTGTAATCAGTCCAACAATAAAATAAAAAATACGATTTACACATTAAACATATCTGTACACATATATAAAAAAGGGACACTGCCCAGTTCATAGTTGACAGGGCCTACATGGCCACAGAGCACAGTCCAAGGCCCCACTCGAATCCTGCACCAATCCGTAGAGAACACTGCAGGGGCATCAGTTGCCAAATAGACAGGCACCTCAGGGGGAGTACCTCAGCTGGATGCGGGAACAAGCCCACTGGTTCTGGAGGGGGCACATGCCCTGTGCTCTTTGTCCTGGGGTGTGCAAGGCCACAGTCTCTCGAGTGGATGTCTTCCCCACTGGTTCTGGAGGGGGCAACATGCCCTGTGCTCTTTGTCTTGGGGAGTGCAAGGCCACAGTCTCTTGAGTGAGTGTCTTCCTCACTGGTTCTGGAGGGGGCAACATGCCCATTACTCTTTGTCCTGGAGAGTGCAAGACCACAGTCTCTCGATTGGGTGTCTTGCCCACTGGTTCTGGAGGGGGCAGGCCGCACAGCAGCGCTTGGAGGCTGGACTATATGGCGTCTGCCGGCGGTGACAACTGCACTGTGGTGGTGGTTGTGGGAGGCTCCTGCTCAGCCCCTACAACCTCCGATGGCTGCACTGTGGTGGTAGTTGTGGGAGGCTCGTGCTCAGCCTCTGACACCCTCCGATGGCTGCACTGTGGTGGTGGTTGTGCGAAGCTCCTCCTCAGCCCCTGCACTCTCTGATGGCTGCACAACCACGGCTGGCTGTGGGGGCCCTGTAACAGCTGGTGGTGGCGTTGTTTAGCTGGCAGCTTCCGCTGGCGTAGATTGCCTCCTCTCCTCCTGCTCATGGTTGGGGATCCCTTACCCTTCCTGGCACTGGTGGATGGGCTCTCCCTCCCTCTGCCTGGTGGTGCAGGCTCCTTCCCCTTCTTTCCAGCTGGTGCAGGCTCCTTCCCCTTCTTTGCAGCTCGTACAGGCTCCTTCCCCTTCTTTGCAGCTGCTGCAGGCTCCTTCCCCTTCTTAGCAGCTGGCGAAGGCCCCTTCCCCTTCTTTGCAGCTGCTGCAGGCTCCTTCCCCTTCAGTATTGTTGGCCTGGAATCCTTTCCACCGCAAGTAGGTGGTGCTACCACTGGGCCTGTGGAATGTTTGGCTGAGGTGCTTGACTGGGTCCTTGGTACTCTGCCCATACGTGCAGGACGGGGGTGGAGGGGTAGGGAAGAGGTCAATCTGGGAAAGGAGAAGCTTTTTAGGGACGTTGGGACGGGAAGAGGGAGGAGTAATGGGAGTGGATGATGAGGGAGTGGTTGTTGGAAGTGTTTGTCTGCTGGATCTGGGTGCAGGTGCATGGGCTGTATGCTGTTGTGAGGTGGATGGCTGTTGGGTGTCTGAGTGCTTGCGTTTGTGTACTTTAGGAGGGGGGACAGAAAGAGTGGGAGAGGACGCAGGGGACGTGTGCATGGATGTTGTGGAGGTGTCTGCCCGTGAGGTGTGTGTTCTGCTTGGTGTGGTGATGATTTTGGTAGTGGATATTGATGTAGTGCATGCAGGTGTGAGTGTGGACGTAATTGGGTGGGAGGTGGAAGAGGAGGAGGGGGAGACAGTGGAGATAGTGGATGTTGTTTCTGCAACTGAATGATGTTGTGTGTGAGTGCCTTTGTGATGAAGTGTGGTGCTTTTGTTTGCCTGTGCCACTCTTGGGTGTTGTCTTGTGTGCATGGTCATCTGGCTGTGTGCTTGGGATGGGTTGGGGTTGAGGAGAATGGGACTGGGAAGTGGAAGTTGGAGGGGGGATGGTTGAAACAGGGACAATGGCTGCCATCAGAGAGGAGGCCAGAGCCTGAATCGATCTCTGTTGGGCTGCCAATCCACCATGAATGCCCGCCAGGTGGGCATTTGTTCTCTGCATCTGGGCTACCAGCCCCTGGATGGCATTCACAATGGTTGTTTGCCCTACAGAGATGGATCTCAGGAGGTCAATAGCCTCCTCACTCAGAGCAGCAGGGCTCACTGGGGCAGGGCCTGAGGTGCCTGGGGCGAAGGAGATGCCCACCCTCCTGGGTGAGCGGGCACGGGCAACTCGCTGAGGGGCTACTGGGAGGGCGGTGCTGGTTCGGGGGTGGCAGCTGTACCTGCAGCTGGGGTGGTCACAGAGGTGTCCGCCACCACCAGGGAGCTCCCATCGGAGGAGGTATCAGAGTCTGTATTGTCCCCTCCAGTCTCCGCCGTGGTGCTCCCCTCGCCCTCCGTCCCACTGGTGCCCTCAGCGTCGGTGGACTCTGCCTCCAGGGTCCTGTGGGATGCAGCTCCCTCTGTCACTGGTGCCTCTACTCCTCCACCAGATGATGCCAATGCACATAAGGTCAGGATGACAAAACAAGAAAGGGGGGAGAGAGACAAAGGATACACTGGGTTAATGACTGCACCAACATCACCATTGGCGTACCCAGCACCCTCACACACAGGGAACAGGCCTGCGCACTATGCATGGCACTACCAGTGAAATGGCTAGTCACCAAGGAATGAGGAGGGGCTAACACCTGCAACTGCAGCACACCTGGGACAAATGCAGCCCTGACCAGTAGTGAATACTAACAATCTAGGTAAGCAGTATTTCACATTCAATCCCTTAGCCACCAGAGGACCTATGTTGCTATGTCTGGCACCGCCTAGGGGAACCCACTGACACACAACCACCACCTGGATACCACCCCTCCAGCTGTAAGTTGTAATGATAGCCACTGTACTCACCCCCTTGTAGCTGCTGTGATGCCCTCAAGCGCCCATCCAGCTCAGGGTAGGCCACCAGCAGCATGCAGGCCATCAGGGGGGGTCAGGGACCGACGGGCACCCATTCCTCATTGGGAGGCCATCCCTTGCTGGGCCTCCGCGGTCTTTTGTGCCCAACATCTCAGGTACTCACACCGTTTACAACAGAGGGTGCTCCGCCTGCCATAGACCCCCAGGGTGCGCACGTCCTTGGCGATAACACGCCATATTCCCTTCTTTTGATGGGCGCTGACCTCCAGAGGCAATACAGACAGGAGAACACCATTAGACAAACAGTCCATCCAGTCACACAACTGGCCCACCATACCCGTTTCCATCACCATTGGCACACACATAGCCCAGCCCACAACATGTACACCGCCAAGAGGACATCCACCCACCTCCCTTCACACAAGGCCTTCACACACAACTCCAAGCAGTCATGCCATATGCATCGTGCACAAGGTGTACTCACCTGTTGGGCTGGAGGCCCATACATCAGTCCGTACTGGGGGTAGGACCCCATCCACCAGTCACTCCAACTCCTCAGTCGTGAAGGCTGGGGCCCTTTCCCCAGTCACATGGGCCATGGTAGGTTCCAGACACAGGACACAGCAGCACATGCAGTGTAGGTCCTCTCCTATGGAAGGTCAGGAAACAAGTGAGGAATCTGATAGAAAATGGCGGTCACGTCCACGGCGGTGCATACCGTCACCGCCGGCATAGATCACCATTGGCCACTGTACCCCATAGGCCCAATAATAACCAATGAGGATTTGCACGGCGGTTCACGACCACCTACCGCCACAGCGCACAACGTCAGCAGCATTACCTCACTTCCACCTGTTCCTCCACACAGAACAGGCGGACGCCATTTCAGGGGGTGTGAACAGGCCTATCGATTAATGCTGCGTCACAAGATAAATAGGCACATACTTCACAAATTACACTGTCCCATTACATGTTTGTATATTGCGGACTGCTGTTGTGGCTACATTGTTCTGTTTGTGACAGCCTACTCACTCTTGTGTCCCTTAGATACCTACTGCTGTGGATGAATAGGATATGGAGACATACCCCAGTGTACAGACCCCTGGTGGACTTGGCTACACTGGAGGACAGGCATATAATACTCACCTATAGACTTGACAGGGTCACAATCCAAGAGCTGTGTGCCCAATTGGAGCCTGACCTAATATCTGCTATCCGTCACCCCACTGGGATCCCCCCTCTTGTGCAAGTGCTATCAGTTCTCCATCTCCTGGCAACTGGTTCTTTCCAAGTGATAGTGGGCTTGGCAGCAGGAATGCCACAGCCAATGTTCTCAAGTGTGCTAACAAGAGTGCTGTGTCTGCCCTGATAAAACACATGTGCAGCTACATTGTATTCCCCCAGGTTGAGGATTTGGCCACTGTAAAGGCTGGATTCTATGCAATGGGACATATCCCCAATATAATTGGTGCAACTGACGGACCACATATTGCATTTGTGCCCCGCCAGAATAAACAGGTGTTCAGGAATCATAAGATTTTCCACTCCATGAATGTGCAGATGGTGTGCCTGGCGGACCAGTACATCTCCCACGTCAATCCAGGGTCAGTGCATGATGCCTTTGTCCTGAAGAATAGCAGCATCCCAAATGTGATGGCCCAACTACAGAGGCACAGGGTGTGGCTAATAGGTGAGCCCTGGTTTCCACCCAGTATATGTTGGTGTATGCCTATGGTGCGGGCCATATAGGATAGTGTGTGGCTAAATGTGTGGCTAAATGTTGTCCCTCAATGTTTGCAGGTGACTCTGGTTACCCAAACCTATCATGGCTGCTGACCCCTGTGAGGAATGCCAGGACAAGGGCAGAAGAACGTTATAATGAGGCACATAGGCGAACCAGAAGGATTGTCGTAGTTTGGACTCTTGCTCTGAGCAAGACTGCTGGTCTCAGGATGACAGTACTTTCGTTTGTAGGTGACTAAGGGGGTCATTCCGACCCTGGCGGTCGGTGTTAAAGCGTCGGCCAACCCGCCAACAGGCAGGCGGTCAAAAAAATGGAATTCTGACCCTGGCGGAAACCACCAACACAGACCGCCACTTTAACACTCCGACCGCCACGGCGGGACAAACAAAAAGCGCGGCGTTGACCGCCAACAGACAGACGGGAGACAATGTACCGCCCACCCTATCACAACTCACCAATCTGCCACCTTTTCCGGGGCGGGAGCCCCGCCGATAAAAACACGGCGGAAACAGACTACGAACGGGAAAACGCTCACCTCTACACACTCCACGAGGAATCTGGACAGCATGGAACCAGAACTACACATCCTACCAGCTATTGTCTACCTGCTCCTCTACCAGGAGCACGAACGCCGGCGCAGAAGACAACAGTGAGTACTGCACCTACGACACAGGGGAGGGGGGAGGAGAAAAGATTACGGGCACACACATACGCGACACACCCACCCTCATCCACAACTACCTACACATCAATGCAGAGCAACAACTCAGAGTGACACCCCCCAAACCCCCCGGAAGAATGCAAAGACAAAATAAAATGATCATGAAATTCAAATATATTGTAAGGCTACGTAAAAATCTTTTTCAAACATCTATAACTATATACACATATGTAAATTGTCCTGTCCAAATTGGGTTTCAGTCATTGTACGTGGGCCGATGGGCCTCAACACATGGGCAAAGCCCACACAGGAGACCCAAAGCCATTGGAGAGAACACTGCAGGGGCATCAGATAGAAAAACTACAGGCACCTCAGGGGGAAGGGAAGGGGAGGCACCTCAGCCACATGAGTCCACGACGCCAGATCCACGAGGGGCCTCCATGCCCACTGTCCCATTCTGGGGAGTGCAAAGCCACAGTCTCACAAGTCTCTACAGTGGGTGGCTTGCCCACTGAGCCATCCTGGGGGGTGCAAAGCCACCGTCTCACAAGTCTCTACAGTGGGTGGCTTGCCCACTGTGCCATCCTGGGGAGTGCAAAGCCACAGTCTCACAAGTCTCTACAGTGGGTGGCTTGCCCACTGTGCAATCCTGGGGAGTGCAAAGCCACAGTCTCTCAAGTGGATTACAGATTCCACTGGTACTGGAGGAGGCATGGTGCCCAGAGTGCATCGTGCAGCCCTGCCCGACACAGATCCGGGCCTGCCCCTTCTGCCAATGGGCCAGCGGTGTTTGAGATGAAGGGCCCAGCGGAGCGGTGCTTGAGACGGCGGTGCCCAGCGGAGCGGTGCTTGAGACGGCGGTGCCCAGCGGAGCAGTGCTTGAGACGGCGGTGCCCAGCGGAGCGGTGCTTGAGATGAATGGCCCAGCGGAGCGGTGCTTTAGATGAAGGGTCCAGCGGAGCGGTGCAGAGATGAAGGGCCCAGCGGAGCAGTGCTTGTCTTGAAGGGCCCAGCGGAGCGGTGCTTGAGATGAAGGGCCCAGCGGAGCGGTGCTTGAGATGAAGGGCCCAGCGCAGCGGTGCAGAGATGAAGGGCGCAGCGGAGCGGTGCTTGAGATGAAGGGCCCAGCGGAGCGGTGCTTGAGATGAAGGGCCCAGCGGAGCGGTGCTTGAGATGAAGGGCCCAGCGGAGCGGTGCAGAGATGAAGGGCCCAGCGGAGCGGTGCTTGTCTTGAAGGGCCCAGCGGAGCGGTGCTTGTCTTGAAGGGCCCTGTTCAGCGGTGCTTGTTTTGAAGGGCCCTGTTCAGCGGTGCTTGTCTTGAAGGGCCCTGTTCAGCGGTTCTTGAGACGCCGGTGCCCTGTTCAGCGGTGCTTGACATGTGTCTCCAGGGCACCATATCCGGCCAATATATGGAGTTCACTCGCCATCCGACTTCTCGCTTCTGGGGCCCTCCTGTGCTGGAGTCCCGGGCCCGTGGGTGTCCTCCTTCACACCCGGAATGGGGCTGGTGGGGCCCTCCTGGGCAGCTCGCCTGCTGCCGGACTTGTCAGCCGTGCTGCCCTTGCCATCCTTCCGTGATTCCCTGTGGCCCTTGCCTCCCTTTGTAGATGTGCCAGGTGGCACCCCACTTCCTGACGGTGCCAGGGTAGTGCCTTTGGAGGCTGCCGTCTCTGGCCTCTCGCCCCGGCCCTTGCCTTTCTTGGTTTTCTTCCCAGGGGGTGTGCTGGCTGTCCCTTTACTGCTGACCGATGTTGCTGCCCTTGAAGGTGGTGGACTCCAATATCCCTGTACTATGGACCTTGTAGGTCCAGGGGTTGTGGTGGCTGAGGTGCTGATTGGACTCTTACGAGATGGAGGGGGTGGGTCAGGTGATGGAAAGAGGTTAATTTTGGACAGGAAAAACTTTTTAGGAGCAGTGGGAAGGGTAGGTGCAGTGGGTATGGGAGTGGAGGAAGAGGATGTGGTTGTAGGAGAGTCAAGTGTGGTGTCTTTGGGTGCAGGTGCTTGTGACGGAGGCTGTCGTGAGGTGGATGGCTGTTGGGTGGGTGGCTGCCTGCGTTTGTGTGGTTTGGAAGAGGGGGTGACAGACACACTGGGAGAGGACACAGGGGACGTGTAAATGGCAGTGGGGGTGGTGACTGCACGTGTGCGGAGTGTTCTGGTGGGTGTGCTGGTGATGGACATAGTGGCTGATGATGTTGTGCATGCAAGTGTGAGTGGAGACGTCACAGGGAGGGAGGAGGGAGACGAGGAAGAGGGGGACACAGAGGAGGCAGTGGCTGTTGGTATGTCTGCATGTGGCTGTTGCTTGTGTGAATGCTTGTGTGATGTGTGGTGCTTATGTCTGGATGAGCTGCCCTTGGGTGTTGAGGTGTGTGCAGGCTGGTCTGTAGGTGTGTCTGGGATAGGCAGAGGAACAGGGGAGTGGGACTGGGTGGAGGAAGTTGGAGGAGGGAGGCAGGAGACAGGGACAATGGCTGCCGTCAGTGCTGAGGCCAGAGCGTTGAACGATCGCTGATGGGCAGCCTGACCCGAATGAATGCCCTCCAGGTATGCATTGCTCCAGTGCACCTCCCTTTCTACCCCCTGGATGGCATTCAAAAGGGTAGACTGCCCAACAATGAGCGTCCTGAGGAGGTCAATGACCTCCTCACTGAGGGCAGCAGGGGTAACTGGGGCAGGGCCTGAGGTTCCTGGGGCGAAGGAGATGCCCGCCTTCGTGTGCAAGCGGGCACGGGGCGATCGCAGAGGGGCTGCTGGGAGGGCGGAGCTGGTGCGCTGGGTGGCGGCTGTACCTGTTGTTGCGGTGGGCACGGATGTTGCCGCCACCACAAGGGAGCTCCCTTCCGAGGACGTGTCTGTGTCACTGATGTCTCCACGTGTCCCCGTTGTGGAGCTCCCCTCGCCCTCCGTCTCACTGGTGTACTCCGAGTCGGTTGCATGGCCCTCCAGGGCCATGTGAGATGCAGCTCCCTCGTGCTCCGATGCCACTTTTCCTCCGCCTGATGATGCTAATGCACACATGAACAGGAAGAGCAGCAAAAAAGGGGGGGGGAAATGAAGACATGTTGAGTGCATCCATTGGCAACACAGTTGGCGGAGAGGACAGACACAGAAGCCCCCTGCACTACGCCGCGCACTTGGGGTACACTACTCAATCATTGGGACTTGGCCTACAAGCCTATGGACGACAACTGCACACATAGGTGACACAGGGCCATGGATAGCTGTACTTGGCACCCTACAGAGGTGGGGGGCGGGGGCACAGGGCCATGCCTTACGGAGGGGCCTAGCCTACAGAAATCGCCCTGGCCTGGGGATACCCACAGCCCTCCTCCCCCACCCAGACACCTCCACTGCGCGCTAAGATAGCAGAATGTGCTGGTACTCACCCCCTTGTGTCTGCTGTGATGTCCTCACGCGCCCATCCAAATCTGGGTAGGCCACCGCCAGGATCCGAGACATCAGGGGGGTCAATTGACGAGTGGCACCCCTCCTACGTTGGGAGGCCATCCCCAGCAGAGCCTCCACGGTCTTCCTGCTCCCGCGGCGGATGTCCTCCCACCTCTTGCGGCAGTGGGTGCCCGTCTGTTGTGGACCCCCAGGGTCCGGACGTCCTTGGCGATGGCATGCCAAATGTCGATTTTCTGATGGGCGCTGACCTGTGTGACATGTACAGGGGGAGAAATAACATTATTATAATTTTCTGCATGCTCGATGTGAGTGGCCCTCCATCCCCACCCTTGCCATGTGGCACATGCTCTCATCCGTCGTTTGATGCATGCCTCAATCGCTCCCCTCCCCACCATCTTTCATCCACCCGACTCAACACAGGCATTGCCCCCAAAGCATGCTCCCAGTGTACTTACCTGTTGGTCTGGAGGACCGTAGAGTAGCGCATACATGGGGGAGAGGACCCCATCCACGAGTTTCTCCAATTCTTCAGAAGTGAAGGCAGGGGCCCTTTCCCCAGTCGCAGCAGCCATTGTCCCTTCCAGACCGAGGTCACAGCAGCACTTGCAGTATAGGTCCTCTCCTGTGGATGATCAGGTCTCGAGTGATTAAGCAGATAGAAAATGGCGGTCACGTCCGCGGCGGTGCGTACCGCGGCGGTGCGTCCCGCGACCGCCGGCGCACTTCGTCATTGGCTCCTGAAACGCATAGGGTTCAATGTTAACCAATGCGGCTTTGCGCCGCGGTCTTCGACCGCCTACCGCCACGGTGTGCCACGCCAGCGCATTGACCTCACATCCCATTGTCGCACTTCACAGGTCAGGCAGCCGCCATTTCAAGGGCCCACATGGCTTAATTTCTACTGCGTCACACATGCCTAGGCCTTGCATCGACACTCATACAAGCCATTCAATGCATAGAGAATCGTGTACTGTGCAAGCTGTGGGAACTTACCTGTGGGTTGATTGACTCTGTGCTCGCTGTTGTCCTTCCTAGGCACCGTCCGCTGGGACTTGCGAGGAGATGGAGGAATGTTCCCGTGTACAGACCGCTGGTGGACCTGTCGACAATGGAGGAACGACATGTCATTCTGACATACAGGCTTGACCGAGCCACTATACATGAACTGTGTGCCCAGCTGGAGGCAGACCTGATGTCACCCATCCGCCAACCCACAGGGATCCCCCCTCTAGTGCAGGTGCTGTCAGTAGCAAGTGGGTCATTTCAAACAACAGTGGCCATTTCATCAGGGATGTCTCAGCCTATGTTTTCCAAGGTGTTGTCCAGAGTGTTGTCTGCCCTGCTCAAACACATGCGGAGATACATCGTTTTCCCTGAGGTGGGGGATTTGCCTACAGTGAAGGGTGATTTCTATGCCCTTGGACATATTCCCAACATCATTGGTGCCATTGATGGGACACATGTGGCTTTGGTACCCCCCAGTGAAAGTGAACAGGTGTACAGGAACAGAAAAAGTTATCATTCCATGAATGTCCAGGTGGTCTGTTTGGCTGACCAGTACATCTCCCATGTAAATGCCAAGTTCCCTGGGTCAGTGCATGACGCGTACATCATGCGAAATAGCAGCATCCCTTATGTGATGGAACAACTACAGAGACACCGTGTGTGGCTAATTGGTGACTCAGGTTACCCCAACCTGTCGTGGTTACTGACCCCAGTGAGGAATCCCAGGACAAGGGCAGAGGAACGCTACAATGAGGCCCATGGGCGAACTAGGAGGATTATAGAAAGAACCTTCGGCCTCCTGAAGGCCAGGTTTAGGTGCCTGCATATGACAGGTGGATCCATAATGTACTCACCAAAGAAGGTGTGCCAGATCATCGTGGCCTGCTGTATGCTTCACAACCTGGCATTGCGATGCCAGGTGCCTTTTCTGCAGGAGGATGGTCCAGATGGTGGTGTTGTAGCAGCTGTGGAGCCTGCAGAGAGTGAAGAGGAGGAAGACGAAGAGGATGACACAGACAACAGGGACACAGTGATACAGCAGTATTTCAATAACACACAGGTAAGAATCAACACCGGCATTTTACATTTACTTACAGTCTCCTGCCTCTCTACTGTCGGTCCTTTTCACCCAGTGTATGCTAACAGAGTTGTGACTTTCCCTTCCAATTTCAGAAATGTGGGCCCCACTGCGTGACCTCTGCTTTGTTTGCCCATGGACTACAGCTGTAACTGGTCATTTTGGCAAGTTTATGTCTAATACATATTTTCAAAAATACAGGCAGACTCCAGATTATTTGTGTGCAATAAGTGTGTTTATTAAAGTGCTCAATTTTGGGACATGGTTGAAAATCGGTGATGGGTGATGGTGGAGGAATGTCCATGGCAGAGTCCAGATTCTCAGTCTCACAGGTGCATTGTCCATATGCCTGTGGAAGGTGGAGCAGGGGCAGTTTAAGGTTGGACAGGGTGACAATGTGGGACAGTGGGATGACATCAGGGGGTATCCTTTCCTGGCGGGGGTCTTGGCATCCTACTCTGTCTTCTTCCTAGATCTCAGGCACAGCTTGCGGGGTGGTTCTTCTGCAGGAGGTGGGGTTCTGGTGGCCGGTTGTTCCTGTGTCGGGGCCTCCTGTCCACTAGCACCGGCGGAGGTGGTAGGCTGTTCCTGGTCCATGCTAGTGACAGGGGCCCTTTGTGGTGCCACATGGTCCCGCAATGTGGTGACAATCTGGTTGAGAGCCACAACGATGGTGCCCATAGCGGAACTAATTTTTCTCAGTTCTTCCCTGAACCCCATAAACTGTTCCTCCTGCAGTACCTGGATCTCCTGGAACCTGGCCAGGACCGTCGCCATCGTCTCCTGGGAGTGGTGGTATGCTCCCATGATGGAGGTGAGGGCCTCGTGGAGAGTGGGTTCCCTGGGCCTGTCCCCCCCCTGTCGCACAGCAGCCCTCCCAGTTCCCCTGTTTCCCTGGGCCTCTGTCCCCTGGACCGTGTGCCCACTACCACTGCCCCCAGGTCCCTGTTGTTGGGGTGGTGGGTTAACCTGGGTGCCCTGTAGTGGTGGACACACCGCTGATTGACATGTCCTGGAGACAGAGGCATGGGCCCGCTGGGTGGGTGCTGTGCTGGTGTTCCCAGAGGGGGGTAGGTCTGCTGTAGCCTGTGGCTGTCTGAGGGGAACCGACTGTCCCGAGGTCCCCGATGGGCCGGGCTGGTCATCTGGGTCCAGGGAGACAGAGCTGCTGTCATCACTGGGGGCCTCTTCTGGGGGTGGGATGGACATTTCTGGACCCTCCTGGGCGGTGTGGTGGCATTCAGGTCCTGCAGGGGTATAAGAGTATGGTTATTGCTTCTGTGTGTGCCATAGCGTGCAATGGGTGGGTGCCCGTGTACCCCAGTGCTGGCATTCCTTTGTGGGGGCTGTTGTGACGGCGGTTTGTGGGGGAGATGGGTATGTGCAGTGGGCATGCTTAGGTGATGGCTGTCGATGGTTTGTGGTGGCATGCAGGGTTTGGTGTTGGGATGGGTGGGTTGTGATGGTGAGACATTAGCAATGAGGATGTGTGATGGTGGTGGGGGGGAGGGTGGGGGTATGAGTTGGCATGCTGGTGGGGTGGGGGGGATGAAGTAGTGAAGATGAGACTTACCAGAGTCCATTCCTCCGCCTACTCCTGCGAGGCCCTCAGGATGCAGGATGTTCAAGACCTGTTCCTCCCATGTTGTAAATTCTGGGGGTTGAGGTGGGAGTCCGCCGCCAGTCCGCTGCACCGCGATGTTGTGCCTGGATACCATGGAACGCACCTTCCCCCGTAGGTCGTTCCACCGCTTCCTGATGTCGTCCCGATTTCGTGGATGCTGTCCCACAGCGTTGACCCTGTCCACTATTCTTTGCCATAGCTCCATCTTCCTGGCAATGGTGGTGTGCTGCACCTGTGTCCCGAAGAGCTGGGGCTCTACCCGAACTATTTCCTCCACCATGACCCTGAGTTCTGCGTCTGAGAACCTGGGGTGTCTTTGGGGTGCCATGGGGTGGTGTGGATGAGGTGTGGGGTGGTGTTTGCGGTGATGAGTGTGGTGAGTGTAGTGGTGTGTGGTGTTTTGTGCGTGGTTGTTGTGTGGGTGATGGTGTAGTGTGCCTCTGTGTGATGGTGTTCTCTATTCTGTGCTGTCTCTCTCTGGGCTTCTTCTCTGATTTGTGGTCGTAGGGGTTTGTGGGTGATGTGGGTGTGTGTTTTATAGTTAATTGGGTGTGTGGGAGTGTTGTGTGTATGTGTCTCAGGTGTGTGTATTTCAAATTGTCCAATGTGGCTGTGTTTTGGAGCTGTATGTGTATTTTGAGCGCGGCGGTGTGTACCGCCAATGGAATACTGCGGTTGAAAGACCGCCGCGTGGATTCGTGGGTCGTAATGGCATGGGCGTTTTTCTGTTGGCGTGACGGTGGAGGATTGGTCTTCGCCAGTTTAACGCTGGCCGTTGGTGTGGCGGACTTTTGTTGATGTCGGGTTTTTGGCGGTTTGCCTCTTGAGGGTCAGAATGACCGTGGCGGTTTACCGCGACCACGGCGGTGTTGTGGCGGCCTTCTGACCGGCGGTAAGCGCCTTTTACCGCCGAGGTCAGAATGACCCCCTAAGTCTCTTCCTACAACTAGTTGTAACTGTTGTCCAAACCTTACCGGCTCACTAGCAGTACCTCACCAGAAACACAATAGTAAAAGGTGATTTGTAGCAGTCGCTTACGCATGGACTCAAAGTAAGATATCTCAGGGTTGTCGTGGTTAAACGGAAATTACCCTTTTCTCACAGATTTATTATGTCTCATACAAACAAAGGCAATAACACAGATGCAGTGAAGTTATAATAGTTTTTTTTAAACATAACTGCCATTTGCGATAAGTTGCATGAACTGCAATGATTAGGATAATGAATATACCAAGCAACAGTATTGTGAAGAAGAGAGTCATGGTTATAAAGACCCCCACCATTTTGCAATATATGAAAGAAATATATATATATATACGTACAAGATGGAATATGCTCTAATACCCCAATGAGAATAGGCCTAACCTCCTACCTAAAGGAGAGCTGGGTTTGCTAAACCTAATCTGCCAAAACCATGTCCATGAGAGGAGCCCCCAACCCTTGTTACCTTGGAATGAGGTCTCTATCTCAGACTCCGCAGGGACACGAAGACAGTGTCAAGACGACTGCAGCATCGGTATCAGCGATGGTGGCGATGCCCCCTGGTCGGAATCCCTCTGAATATCTGTCTGAAGTGTGATGTATTTATACAGATCTACAAGGTCCCCTGACGTAGGTGTATTCCAAAACAATAGATAACAGGCATTCTTGGGACGGCAATTAATATCAACAATCCCTCGAAAGTATTGAGAGGGAAAATCCCTAAGTGTGAACACATACTGTTTGTTTGTCTTTTGTGCTTGATCTTGACGCCTTGGCGCAGTGACACTGATAATAAAACTCATAACAAGTAGTCTAACTATAAACAAGCAGCTGTAGGAAAGTACCATCTTGCCTGGCATGTTACCCCCATATTTCACTGTATATATGTTGTTTTAGTTGTATGTGTCACTGGGACCCTTCCAGCCTGGGCCCCAGTGCTCATAAGTGTGCCCTGTATGTGTTACCTGTGTTATGACTAACTGTCTCACTGAGGCTCTGCTAATCAGAACCTCAGTGGTTATGCTCTCTCATTTCTTTCCAAATTGTCACTAACAGGCTAGTGACCAATTTTACCAATTTACATTGGCATACTGGAACACCCTTATAATTCCCTAGTATATGGTACTGAGGTACCCAGGGTATTGGGGTTCCAGGAGATCCCTACGGGCTGCAGCATTTCTTTTGCCACCCATAGGGAGCTCTGACAATTCTTACACAGGCCTGCCACTGCAGCCTGAGTGAAATAACGTCCACGTTATTTCACAGCCATTTACCACTGCACTTAAGTAACTTATAAGTCACCTATATGTCTAACCTTTACCTGGTAAAGGTTGGGTGCTAAGTTACTTAGTGTGTGGGCACCTGGCACTAGCCAAGGTGCCCCCACATTGTTCAGGGCAAATTCCCCGGACTTTGTGAGTGCGGGGACACCATTACACGCGTGCACTACACATAGGTAACTACCTATGTGTAGCTTCACAATGGTAACTCCGAACATGGCCATGTAACATGTCTAAGATCATAGAATTGCCCCCCCAATGCCATCCTGGTATTGGGGAGACAATCCCATGATTCCCCGGGTCTCTAGCACAGACCCGGGTACTGCCAAACTGCCTTTTCAGGGGTTTCACTGCAGATGCTGCTGCTGCCAACCCCTCAGACAGGTTTCTGCCCTCCTGGGGTCCAGCCAGGCTTGGCCCAGGAAGGCAGAACAAAGGACTTCTTCAGAGGGAGGGTGTTACACCCTCTCCCTTTGGAAAAAGGTGTTAAGGCAGGGGAGGAGTACCCTCCCCCAGCCTCTGGAAATGCTTTCATGGGCACAAATGGTGCCCATTTCTGCATAAGCCAGTCTACACCGGTTCAGGGATCCCCCAGCCCTGCTCTGGCGCGAAACTGGACAAAGGGAAGGGGAGTGACCACTCCCCTGACCTGCACCTCTCCTGGGAGGTGCCCAGAGCTCCTCCAGTGTGCTCCAGACCTCTGCCATCTTGGAAACAGAGGTGCTGCTGGCAAACTGGACTGCTCTGAGTGGCCAGGGCCAGCAGGTGACGTCAGAGACTCCTTCTGATAGGCTCTTACCTGTGTTGCTAGCCTATCTTCTCACCTAGGTAGCCAAAACTCCTTTTCTGGCTATTTAGGGTCTCTGCTTTGGGGAATTCTTGAGATAACGAATGCAAGAGCTCATCAGAGTTCCTCTGCATCTCTCTCTTCACCTTTTGCCAAGGAATCGACTGCTGACCGCGCTGGAAGCCTGCAAGACTGCAACAAAGTAGCAAAGACGACTACTGCGACCTTGTAATGCTGATCCTGCCGCCTTCTCGACTGTTTTCCTGGTGGTGCATGCTGTGGGGGTAGTCTGCCTCCTCTCTGCACTAGAAGCTCTGAAGAAATCTCCCGTGGGTTGACGGAATCTTCCCCCTGCAACCGCAGGCACCAAAGAACTGCTTCACCGGTCCTCTGGGTCTCCTCTCAGCACGACGAGCGAGGTCCCTTGAACTCAGCAACTCTGTCCAAGTGACTCCCACAGTCCAGTGACTCTTCAATCCAAGTTTGGTGGAGGTAAGTCCTTGCCTCCCCACGCTAGACTGCATTGCTTAGAACCGCGTGTTTTGCAGGTACTCCGGCTCCTGTGCACTCTTCCAGGATTTCCTTTGTGCACAGCCAAGCCTGGGTCCCCGGCACTCTAACCTGCAGTGCATGACCTCCTGAGTTGTCCTCCGGCGTCGTGGGACCTTCCTTTGTGACTTCGGGTGAGCTCCGGTTCACTCCACTTCGTAGTGCCTGTTCCGGCACTTCTGCGGGTGCTGCTTGCGTCTGAGAGGGCTCCTTGTCTTGCTGAGTGCCCCCTCTGTCCCCTCACGCAATTGGCGACATCCTGGTCCCTCCTGGGCCACAGCAGCATCCAAAAACCCTAACCGCGACCCTTGCAGCTACCAAGGCTTGTTGGCGGTCTTTCTGCACGGAAATACTTCTGCACGACTCTTCACCACATGGGACATCCATGCTCCAAAGGGGAAGTTTCTAGCCCTTGTTGTTCTTGCAGAATCCACAGCTTCTACCATCCGGTGGCAGCTTCTTTGCACCCACAGCTGGCATTTCCTGGGCATCTGCCCACTCCCGACTTGATCGTGACTCTTGGACTTGGTCCCCTTGTTCCACAGGTACTTTCGTCAGGAAATCCATTGTTGTTGCATTGCTGGTGTTGTTGTTTCTGGCAGAATTCCCCTATCACGACTTCTGTGCTCTTTGGGGAACTTAGGTGCACTTTGCACCTACTTTTCAGGGTCTTGGGGTGGGCTATTTTTCTAACCCTCACTGTTTTCTTACAGTCCCAGCGACCCTCTACGAGCTCACATAGGTTTGGGGTCCATTCGTGGTTCGCATTCCACTTCTAAAGTATATGGTTTGTGTTGCCCCTATCCCTATGTGCTCCCATTGCATTCTATTGTGACTATACATTGTTTGCACTGTTTTCTATTGCTATTACTGCATATTTTGGTATTGTGTACATATATCTTGTGTATATTTGCTATCCTCATACTGAGGGTACTCACTGAGATACTTTGGCATATTGTCATAAAAATAAAGTACCTTTATTTTTAGTATATCTGTGTATTGTGTTTTCTTATGATATTGTGCATATGACACTAGTGGTACTGTAGGAGCTTCACTCGTCTCCTAGTTCAGCCTAAGCTGCTCTGCTAAGCTACCTTTTCTATCAGCCTAAGCTGCTAGACACCCCTCTACACTAATAAGGGATACCTGGACCTGATGCAAGGTGTAAATACCCCTTGGTACTCACTACAAGCCAGGCCAGCCTCCTACATTGGTTGTGCAGCGGTGGGATAAGTACTTGCAACTACTTACCACTTTGTCATTTTGTACTTTTCATAAGAGAAAAATATACAAAACAAGTTCAGTGTATGTACACCTAACCAAAAAGTTTTGCGTTTCTTCTCTTACTCTTTTTACTAAGTGCTGAAAAGTACCTCTAAACTTTCAAAAAGTTTCCAAAAAGTTTTAAAAGTTTTTTCTGTTCTTTAAAAAGTTCTGAAACTTTTTTTTCTTTTTCTGTCCCTTAAACTCTTGTCTATCATGTCTGGTACAGGCCAAACTCTTGATCTGGCCAGCATAGCTTATGACAACCTTAGCTGGAAAGAAGCAAGGAGTCTCTGCATAGATAGAGGTTTAGGGGTAGGGAAGAATCCCTCAAGACAACTGTTAGTTAATATGCTCATTGAACAAGATAAGACCTTAGTTGGCACATCTGGTGAGAGATTAGCTGATGGTTCCCACTCTGATTCTGGGGACCTTCCCAACCTGCCCCTTAGCAGGCCACCTAGCATAGCTGGTACTAATGTGACTTCTCATCACAGTAAGAGTGTTACTTCTCATCACAGTAGGAGTGTGACTTCTGTAGGCCAGGTTGTTAGAGTGCCATCTGTTAGGGACAGGTCTCCCTCTGTCCATTCACACCATTCTTCTGTGTCAAGGCATGCCCAACCCACCCTCCCTGAAGACAGAGTGTTAGAAAGGGAACTCAGTAGATTGAGAGTGGAAGAGTCCAGGCTGAAGCTCAAAAAGCAACAGCTGGATTTAGATAGACAAGCATTTGACTTAGAAAAAGAAAGGCAGAGGTTGGGGTTTGGACCCCATGGTGGCAGCAGCAGTTTTCCAAATAGTCATCCTGCAAAAGAGCATGATTCTAGGAATCTGCACAAGATAGTTCCCCCTTATAAGGAGGGGGGTGACATTAACAAGTGGTTTGCTGCACTTGAGAGGGCCTGTGTTGTACAGGGGGTCCCTCAAAGGCAGTGGGCTGCTATCCTATGGCTATCTTTCAGTGTAAAGGGTAGGGATAGCCTCCTTACTGTTGAGGAAAGTGATGCCAATAATTTTACAGTTCTTAAGAATGCAATTCTAGATGGATATGGCTTAACCACTGAACAGTACAGGATCAAGTTCAGAGAAACCAAAAAGGAGTCTTCACAAGACTGGGTAGACTTTGTTGACCATTCAGTGAAGGCCTTGGAGGGGTGGTTACATGGCAGTAAAGTTTCTGACTATGAAAGCCTGTATAACTTAATCCTAAGAGAGCATATACTTAATAATTGTGTGTCTGATTTGTTGCACCAGTACCTGGTAGACTCTGTTCTGACCTCTCCCCAAGAATTGGGAAAGAAGGCAGACAAATGGGTCAGAACAAGGGTGAACAGAAAAGTTCATACAGGGGGTGACAAGGATGGCAAGAAGAAGGATGGTAAGTCTTCTGACAAGGGTGGGGACAAATCTAAAAATGAGTCTTCATCAGGCCCACAAAAACACTCTGGTGGGGGTGGTGGGCCCAAATCCTCTTCAAATCAAAACAAAGAAAATAAACCATGGTGCTATTTATGTAAAATAAAAGGCCATTGGACAGCTGACCCCAGTTGCCCAAAGAAAAGCACCAAGCCTCCTACCACTACAACCCCTGCTGCTACACCTAGTACCCCTAGTTATAGCAGTGGTGGTGGGAGCAAACCTACTAATAGCCAATCCAAGGGAGTAGCTGGGCTCACTTTTGGTAATTTAGTTGGGGTTGGTCTTGTTAAGGAGACCACAGAGGCTGTGTTAGTCTCTGAGGGGGCCATTGATTTGGCCACCTTGGTTGCTTGTCCCCTTAATATGGATAAGTACAAGCAACTTCCCCTAATAAATGGTGTCGAGGTTCAGGCCTACAGGGACACAGGTGCCAGTGTTACCATGGTAATAGAGAAACTGGTCCACCCTGAACAACACCTACTTGGTCACCAGTACCAAGTGACTGATGCTCATAACAACACACTTAGCCACCCCATGGCTGTTGTAAATCTCAACTGGGGGGGGGGGGGGTTTACTGGTCCAAAGAAAGTTGTGGTTGCCTCAGATTTACCTGTAGACTGTCTACTAGGGAACGATTTAGAGACATCAGCTTGGTCAGATGTGGAGTTGGAGGCTCATGCAGCAATGCTGGGCATTCCAGGGCATATTTTTGCTTTAACCAGGGCTCAGGCCAAAAAGCAAAAAGGACAGGGTGACTTGGATCCTGGAAGAATGGACCAAGTGCTCCCTAAAGCTAGGGTTAGTAAAGATAAAACACTACCTACTATCCCTCCCTCTACAGTGGATTCAACTTCTGAGGAAGAAGAATTTCCCCCCTGTGCAGAACCTACACCAGAGGAGCTGGAAGCAGACACTGGTGAGCTTTTGGGTGAAGGGGGGCCTGCCTGGGAGGAGCTGAGTGTGGCACAGCATACCTGTCCCACACTAGAGGGTCTAAGGCAGCAAGCTGTCAAACAAGCAAATGGGGATGTCAGTGACTCTCACAGAGTTTACTGGGAGGATAACCTTTTGTATACTGAAGCAAGGGATCCAAAACCTGGAGCTGCCAGGAGATTGGTGATTCCTCAGGAATACAGAAAGTTCCTCCTAACTCTAGCCCACGACATTCCCTTAGCTGGACAATTGGGGCAAATGAAAACTTGGGACAGGCTTGTCCCCTTGTTTCATTGGCCTAGAATGTCAGAGGACACAAAGGAATTTTGTAAGTCCTGTGAAACCTGTCAAGCCAGTGGCAAAACAGGTGGAACTCCAAAGGCACCCCTTATTCCACTACCTGTAGTTGGGGTTCCCTTTGAAAGGGTAGGGGTTGACATAGTTGGCCCCCTTGATCCTCCTACTGCTTCAGGCAATAGGTTTATTTTGGTGGTAGTGGACCATGCCACCAGATATCCTGAAGCAATTCCTCTAAGGACCACTACAGCTCCTGCAGTGGCAAAGGCCCTCCTGGGAATCTTTTCCAGGGTGGGCTTCCCAAAAGAGGTGGTATCAGACAGGGGAAGCAATTTCATGTCTGCTTACTTAAAGGCCATGTGGAAGGAATGTTGTGTTACATACAAGTTCACCACACCCTATCATCTACAAACAAATGGACTGGTTGAGAGGTTTAATAAAACTCTCAAAGGAATGATAATGGGACTCCCTGAAAAACTCCGCAGGAGATGGGAAATCCTGTTACCTTGCCTCCTTTTTGCTTACAGGGAGGAACCCCAAAAAGGAGTGGGCTTCAGCCCCTTTGAACTCCTATTTGGACACCCTGTGAGAGGTCCTCTAACACTTGTGAAGGAGGGTTGGGAACAACCTTTAAAAGCTCCTAAGCAAGACATAGTGGACTATGTACTTGGCCTAAGATCTAGAATGGCTGAGTACATGAAAAAGGCCAGTAAAAACCTTCAGGCCAGCCAAGAGCTCCAAAAGCAATGGCATGACCAAAAGGCTGTTTTGGTTCAGTACCAACCAGGGCAGAAAGTGTGGGTCTTGGAGCCTGTGGCCCCAAGAGCACTCCAAGACAAATGGAGTGGACCCCACATTGTTGTTGAGAAAAAGAGTGAAGTCACCTACTTAGTTGACTTAGGCACTGCCAGGAGTCCCCTTAGGGTGCTCCATGTCAATCGCCTGAAACCCTACTATGACAGGGCTGATCTCACCCTGCTCATGACAACAGATGAGGGACAGGAAGAAGAGAGTGACCCTCTCCCTGATCTCTTCTCTTCCACAGAACAAGATGCTCTAGTGGAAGGTGTAGTACTGGCAGATTGTCTTACTGCTGAGCAGAAAGACCACTGCATAAATCTCCTAGGTCAGTTTTCTGAACTCTTTTCTACTGTGCCAGGCACCACTTCTTGGTGTGAGCACACTATAGATACTGGAGACAGCTTGCCTGTCAAAAGTAAGATCTATAGGCAGCCTGACCATGTCAGAGACTGCATAAAACAAGAAGTGCAGAAAATGCTTGAACTGGGAGTGGTTGAGCACTCTGATAGTCCATGGGCCTCTCCTGTGGTACTTGTACCAAAACCTCATTCCAAAGATGGAAAGAAGGAAATGCGGTTTTGTGTAGACTATAGAGGTCTCAACCAAGTAACCAAAACTGATGCTCACCCTATACCCAGGGCAGATGAGCTCATAGATACACTGGCATCTGCCAAGTATCTAAGCACCTTTGATTTGACTGCAGGGTATTGGCAGATCAAGTTATCAGAGGATGCAAAAGCAAAAACTGCATTTTCAACCATTGGAGGGCACTATCAATTCACAGTAATGCCTTTTGGGTTGAAAAATGCACCTGACACTTTTCAAAGGTTGGTGAATACAGTCCTGCAAGGGTTGGAGGCTTTTAGTGCAACATATCTAGATGATATAGCTGTCTTTAGCTCCACCTGGGATGATCACCTGGTCCACCTATGGAAAGTTTTTGAGGCCCTGCAAAAGGCAGGCCTCACTATCAAGGCTTCAAAGTGCCAGATAGGGCAGGGCAAAGTGGTTTATCTGGGACACCTGGTAGGTGGTGAACAGATTGCACCACTTCAGGGGAAAATCCAAACTATTATAGATTGGGTTCCCCCTACAACTCAGACCCAGGTGAGAGCCTTCTTAGGCCTCACTGGGTATTACAGGAGGTTCATAAAGAACTATGGCTCCATTGCAGCCCCTCTTAATGACCTCACATCTAAGAAAATGCCTAAAAAGGTATTGTGGACAGCTAGCTGTCAGAAAGCTTTTGAGGAGCTGAAGCAGGCCATGTGCTCTGCACCTGTCCTAAAAAGCCCCTGTTACTCCAAAAAATTCATTGTCCAAACTGATGCATCTGAATTAGGGGTAGTGGCAGTCTTATCACAACTTGATTCTGAGGGCCAGGATCAACCTGTTGCTTTTATCAGCAGGAGGTTGACCCCTAGAGAAAAGTGTTGGTCTGCCATAGAGAGGGAGGCCTTTGCTGTGGTCTGGGCACTGAAGAAGTTGAGGCCATACCTGTTTGGCACTCACTTCATTGTTCAGACAGACCACAAACCTCTACTTTGGCTAAAACAAATGAAAGGTGAAAACCCTAAATTGTTGAGGTGGTCCATATCTCTACAGGGAATGGACTATACAGTGGAACATAGACCTGGGAGTACCCACTCCAATGCAGATGGACTCTCCAGATATTTCCACTTAGACAATGAAGACTCATCAGGTCATAGCTAGTCTTATTGTCCTTCGTTTGGGGGGGGTTGTGTAGGAAAGTACCATCTTGCCTGGCATGGTACCCCCATATTTCACTGTATATATGTTGTGTTAGTTGTATGTGTCACTGGGACCCCGCCAGCCAGGGCCCCAGTGCTCATAAGTGTGCCCTGTATGTGTTACCTGTGTTATGACTAACTGTCTCACTGAGGCTCTGCTAATCAGAACCTCAGTGGTTATGCTCTCTCATTTCTTTCCAAATTGTCACTAACAGGCTAGTGACCAATTTTACCAATTTACATTGGCATACTGGAACACCCTTATAATTCCCTAGTATAGGGTTCTGAGGTACCCAGGGTATTGGGGTTCCAGGAGATCCCTATGGGCTGCAGCGTTTCTTTTGCCACCCATAGGGAGCTCTGACAATTCTTACACAGGCCTGCCACTGCAGCCTGAGTGAAATTACGTCCACGTTATTTCACAGCCATTTACCACTGCACTTAAGTAACTTATAAGTCACCTATATGTCTAACCTTTACCTGGTAAAGGTTGGGTGCTAAGTTACTTAGTGTGTGGGCACCCTGGCACTAGCCAAGGTGCCCCCACATTGTTCAGGGCAAATTCCCCGGACTTTGTGAGTGCGGGGACACCATTACACGCGTGCACTACACATAGGTAACTACCTATGTGTAGCTTCACAATGGTAACTCCGAACATGGCCATGTAACATGTCTAAGATCATGGAATTGCCCCCCCAATGCCATCCTGGTATTGGGGAGACAATCCCATGATTCCCCGGGTCTCTAGCACAGACCCGGGTACTGCCAAACTGCCTTTTCAGGGGTTTCACTGCAGCTGCTGCTGCTGCCAACCCCTCAGACAGGTTTCTGCCCTCCTGGGGTCCAGCCAGGTTTGGCCCAGGAAGGCAGAACAAAGGACTTCCTCAGAGGGAGGGTGTTACACCCTGTCCCTTTGGAAAAAGGTGTTAAGGCACTCTGGAAATGCTTTCATGGGCACAGATGGTGCCCATTTCTGCATAAGCCAGTCTACACCGGTTCAGGGATCCCCCAGCCCTGCTCTGGCGTGAAACTGGACAAAGGGAAGGGGAGTGACCACTCCCCTGACCTGCACCTCCCCTGGGAGGTGCCCAGAGCTCCTCCAGTGTGCTCCAGACCTCTGCCATCTTGGAAACAGAGGTGCTGCTGGCACACTGGACTGCTCTGAGTGGCCAGGGCCAGCAGGTGACGTCAGAGATTCCTTCTGATAGGCTCCTACCTGGGTTGCTAGCCTATCCTCTCACCTAGGTAGCCAAACCTCCTTTTCTGGCTATTTAGGGTCTCTGCTTTGGGGAATTCTTGAGATAACGAATGCAAGAGCTCATCAGAGTTCCTCTGCATCTCTCTCTTCACCTTCTGCCAAGGAATCAACTGCTGACCGCGCTGGAAGCCTGCAAAACTGCAACAAAGTAGCAAAGACGACTACTGCGACCTTGTAACGCTGATCCTGCCGCCTTCTCGACTGTTTTCCTGGTGGTGCATGCTGTGGTGGTAGTCTGCCTCCTCTCTGCACTAAAAGCTCTGAAGAAATCTCCCATCAGTCGACGGAATCTTCCCCCTGCAACCGCAGGCACCAAAGAACTGCTTCACCGGTCCTCTGGGTCTCCTCTCAGCACGACGAGCGAGGTCCCTTGAACTCAGCAACTCTGTCCAAGTGACTCCCACAGTCCAGTGACTCTTCAGTCCAAGTTTGGTGGAGGTAAGTCCTTGCCTTCCCACGCTAGACTGCATTGCTGGGAACCACGTGTTTTGCAGCTACTCCGGCTCCTGTGCACTCTTCCAGGATTTCCTTTGTGCACAGCAAAGCCTGGGTCCCGGCACTCTAACCTGCAGTGCACGACCTCCTGAGTTGTCCTCCGGTGTCATGGGACCTTCCTTTGTGACTTCGGGTGAGCTCCGGTTCACTCCACTTCATAGTGCCTGTTCCGGCACTTCTGCGGGTGCTGCTTGCTTCTGAGAGGGCTCCTTGTCTTGCTGGGCGCCCCCTCTGTCCCCTCACGCAATTGGCGACATCCTGGTCCATCCTGAGCCACAGCAGCATCCAAAAACCCTAACCGTGACCCTTGCAGCTAGCAAGGCTTGTTGGCAGTCTTTCTGCACGGAAACACTTCTGCACGACTCTTCACGACGTGGGACATCCATCCTCCAAAGGGACGTTTCTAGCCCTTGTCGTTCTTGCAGAATCCACAGCTTCTACCATCTGGTGGCAGCTTCTTTGCACGCACAGCTGGCATTTCCTGGGCATCTGCCCACTCCCGACTTGATCGTGACTCTTGGACTTGGTCCCCTTGTTCCACAGGTACTCTCGTCAGGAAATCCATCGTTGTTGCATTGCTGGTGTTGTTGTTTCTGGCAGAATTCCCCTATCACGACTTCTGTGCTCTTTGGGGAACTTAGGTGCACTTTGCACCCACTTTTCAGGGTCTTGGGGTGGGCTATTTTTCTAACCCTCACTGTTTTCTTACAGTCCAAGCGACCCTCTACGAGCTCACATAGGTTTGGGGTCCATTCGTGGTTCGCATTCCACTTCTAGAGTATATGGTTTGTGTTGCCCCTATCCCTATGTGCTCCCATTGCATTCTATTGTGACTATACATTGTTTGCACTGTTTTCTGTTGCTATTACTGCATATTTTAGTATTGTGTACATATATCTTGTGTATATTTGCTATCCTCATACTGAGGGTACTCACTGAGATACTTTGGCATATTGTCATAAAAATAAAGTACCTTTATTTTTAGTATATCTGTGTATTGTGTTTTCTTATGATATTGTGCATATGACACTAGTGGTACTGTAGGAGCTTCACTCGTCTCCTAGTTCAGCCTAAGCTGCTCTGCTAAGCTACCTTTTCTATCAGCCTAAGCTGCTAGACACCCCTCTACACTAATAAGGGATACCTGGACCTGGTGCAAGGTGTAAGTACCCCTTGGTACTCACTACAAGCCAGGCCAGCCTCCTACAGCAGCCATCATAGAGGAAATAAATAATTAAATGAGCTAAGACAGAGCAAGCTAAGTAGGTTAAAAGTCACTAGGTGACGGGGGCACGAGTTTACAAGCCTACGGCTAAGCTAACTCCTGTTATCCCATTAAAACAAACTAGGATTCACTACACCCTCCCCATTGCCATAACAGGTATGATGAAGGTTCAGGAACCCAAACGCTAAAAAAGCTGCTTCTGAACTAAAAAAGCCAAAGGCAAAAATTCAGCTAATAAAAAGCTAACAAAAAAATAATCGTGGGTTAAAACACATTACAATAAATCTTTCTAAAAACACATACAGAGATGTTAATATCAACCATGACAAGTACAAAAAACGTCTACTATAATTGCATAATTTGGAATCGGGAATGGTAAGCAAATTCATCAAATTATGTGTTATACGCAGGATCTTGAAGAATGTAATCAAAGTCACCAGTTAAGGACCTCAAAAACGAGTCAACATCGTCCGAAGTAAAGTCTAGTTCTGGGCGGACAAACGGATCCACAGAGCAGACGTGAGCCATATTCATCGGTGCATCGATACTTGCTGCAGTGTCCTCATCCATGTTAGATCTTATAACGGAAGGCTCGTAGGTGGCCTCGCGGAGCAACCTCAGTCTCAAGGGGCATGACCGTGAATTAACCCTCATCGGAGACATCAGCAGTTCGTGGTCCACAGGAGATGTCGGTGCAACAGCAAGACAGACCATAGGCAGATGCTCAAAGAGACACCATATGCAACGGAAGACCGGTTGAACACACCAGAGAAGAGGCCGGAATGACAACGACCAGTCAAGCTCCAGTTCCACCAGCAAAGGTGTACCGAAGATCCGAATCATGCGCTCACGGCACAGCGGAGTTGGCGGGAGCGGCTCCATTGCTCTGTGTTGCTGGAAAGAAACAACCACCGCGAATCAGAAAAAATAGCAGTAGTAGTCCGCCAATTAAAGCCAAAATAATTGGAAAGCCACCGAACACATTTGAAAAGAGAGAATGGATGGCTGATGGGATGACTCCGAAGACAGTCTGGAAGATGGACACGAAACCAGACCCGACAGCCTTAAAGAAATGCACAATCCCAGTGGTGCTTGAAGCATTGAATATTCTCGATACCAGCTCTCCAAAGTGTTTGAGGAAATCGGTATTTAAAAGGGATTGTATCTCGGCTGATGATCTCGCAATCTGGAGAGCATACGTCTCTTTTGCGGATGTCAAGGCGACCTGTTTCTGAAACAATAGCGCCTTTAGTCTACTCAACTTGTCATAGTTCATATTAATAGTATCTATGTGGGGCCACATTTCAGACACTTGTATCTCTTGTGTGGGGGGAAACAAAACATGTCCACAACACGTAACGACCTTCGTGACTGAAATTGCGTAGGCAATTCCAGGTCGCAAGCCGCAACAGCTTTCATCGTTCAGTAGAACATAACTTCCATTGGAAAGTACATGAAACACTGGACGAATCAAGGGGACGGGAGTACCCTTCAGAAAACAGGCCAAATTCGCGACCCCCGCATTGCAAAGACCGTGAAGGGACACCTGTTTGCATATCATAGAATGACGAACAGCAGTCTCACATTCACTTCCGCTAAGAAAGACCTCCTGTTCACCGTTCAGACATTTGTAGTCAAAGGGCAACTCCGACTCTTCCTTAATAAAGCTATCTCCTAGCTGCTCATATCGTCCCACCGCAAGATGTTTCAGGCAGCTCGAGAAACGAAATGTTGAAATCGGTAAATTAATAATGCCGTGCAAGAGCCAGATAGTTGAAGGACTCTCTGCTACCGTGAAGGGCAACTTATCTAATTTCTCTACTTGAAGCAGGGTGAAACGAGCCTCCCTTTTAGCCATTGTCTCTTGTTCCCTGGAAAAATTAAAAGCAGTGAATAGTTCGCTCCCATTAATGTACTTCCATGGAATGTGGCCACTTTTCAGTGTCTGTAATGTCCAACCCAGCTGCATGATGGAACGTAGCTGCGTTTGCCCATGATATAACCGGGACAAGTCAGTCTGAGCGATATCAATAGCAGACAACACTATATTTGATAGTGAATAAATCCTGTTGGACAGCGTGTTCATGCCATTGTCGACAACAGCTAATGTTTTTTCCAAATTCTCCTTATCTAGTTGCCTTAAACGTGCAGCAGCCTCAATCTGGGAAAGTTTCCAAATTTCATTGTACATAGCATATAAAAACCGTTTTGAGCGCTGTTTTCTAGGACCTAACAGGAAATCCTGCAAGTCTATACTGTCAGAAAGAGTGTTCAGGTGTTGCTTAACCGCTGTCAACGTGTTTGTCTGCACCCATTGCTGGCACAGCTTACCCACACTGTATGTTGTAATTATACCTGTATGTTGACCTGATATAAAGCGAGGGTCAGGCCTGTGAATGGAAAACCCCCCTGAAGAGTTAAAAAAACGCTTACTACACTCATCAGTGTCAGAGGGCCAAACCAACCACCCGCCGGGACGGGAAAGTGAAGAATTATAGGTACCAGCCTTAACCATTGCATCTAGCCTGTCTTCTGAGACATTGAGAAATTGTTGCCAATCTTTAAACTTTGTCGGAGTAGGGATACTGGGCGTGTTCAGGTCTTTGATTTTCGCTAGACCCAGACATGACGTCTGCTCAATAGTGTCATTCAAGAAAATCATTTGCACAGGAATCAGGCAAGCTCGAAACAAAGCCTCGCTACCCTGTATCTGCCAATGTTGTGTCCCCCATACACTTTTCAAATCAATAGTATCTTTCCAATATTCGTAACCCTCAATCGAGAGCCGGGAAACAAAGCGATCTGAATAAATCAATTTCGTATCTGTTAGCAAAAGTTTTCTCATTTGTGCCGGAGGTATTTTAAAATAATACGACTCTGCTTTCTTTGTATCATGCCCAGTAAAGTATGTAAACTTATCGCTGTAATACTTTGGACTCCCAACCTGTGGTGTTGAACAGTGTTCCCATTGTGTGTAGTTCAAGAGAGGCCTATATCTAGTTGCACGGTGTAGGTAGTGATGTCCCCAATTGTTATAGCAGAACATTTCCCCATAATTCATTGTATAATCATATACATCATCACTTCCAAAAGCGGAATAGTCCTTCATTTCAGTCAGCATAGAATCAACTGTTTGGACATCCCAATCATCAGAGACAACATTAGGTGTAATAACATCAGACATTGAAATTTTTAACACATACGGTATTTGAATAATCTCTGTAGGCCCATATATATCGAATGGAACTTTGTCCCACCCAATCCCATCGGCAATTGGTATAGCTGTGATATTTACAGGGGACAAGTCTCGTCGGACCTTATGGGAAGAATGATGTGGTGTTAAAATTTCATCAACAGGCTCCACAGAGGAGCGATCAGCAATATAGTGACCATTAATCAATAAAAAGAAAACAGTCACAAAACCAATCCATAAAAACAATGCAATAAATGTCAGACAGAACCATAGATAGTTCCATGGGTAAATCAAATAGTTCTTCTTAAGCCATCGATACAGCTTACTACTTATCGAAAGTTTCTCAGTCACCCCCGAGGATGAATCCGAAGAAAAGTCATCAATGTCAATGAAATAGCCAGAGGAAGTCTCTGCAAACACAGGACCCGCTGAATTCTGATCCACCGTTCGTGGAGGTACTTGATAGACGTCATTAGTCGTGGAAGTGTTTGTGTAAAATACAGCCAAATCCTGAAGCGGGGTGGTCCCCGAAGTTGTTACTGGAACCAACAAAAGCTCATTCTCTGCCCTACCCATGGTCGAGGAAGTGTCAGGAACAGCAGTTGACATAGTTGCATAGTCAGTAGTAGTGATGTTCATCCTACTATGTAGATGGATGTCCTGTTGGGTAGTGAGAGGGGATCGGGAACTACCCAAGGGACCTCCTGGTCTACTGTGAAGAATCGGCCACATGGTGTAACTTGATGTCATCAATGGAGATGAATCTGTTCGATTTAGAACCAGACAATAATGGAAGGATGACAGTCCTCGTTCCTTTTAAACCCAAGACCAGTACAGGTGCTCTGTATGATGGACCGAACTCTTTTTTCACAGCGATCTTCTCACGAACCAGATCCCCAACGTTAGGAATCCAGCCAGTCGAAGTTTTCGCCAATTCCCTTATTCCTAAGGTGGCAGCACTTGCAGATGATTTATCATCACAAAATTGTTGAAGCTCCTGTAAAACAGTGAGACGTTCTTTTATGTCAAATGGTGTTTCTGCTGCCACCATACCAGGGGCATCAAGATCAGGGACATACATAGGTATCCCAAAGAGAACCTCATATGGAGACTTTCCCCCCAAGGACCGTCTTGGCAGATTATTTAGTGCTCTCTGGACCCCATATAGGTGATGTAACCAACTACGGCCTGAACCTAATACTCGAGCTGTTAAGGACTGCTTTAGATCACGATTCCGCCTCTCCACGACCGAATTTCCCTCGGGATGGTATGGTGAGGAGTAATGGAGTTCAACGCCCATCGTTCTCATGGTGTCCCTGAAAGCTTTAAAGGCAAATGCAGGGCCCTGGTCTGAATCGAATGCTGCAACCGCATATGTACCGATAAAGATCAGCAAATCTTTTATAACAGTCCGGGCGTCAGCCGACCGCTGTGGCCATATCCACAGGAATCTAGAACAGGAATCCATAGCCACTAAAATGTATTTGTATGCACCATCTGGCTGTAAGGGACCACAATGGTCCAGGTACACACATTGGAGTGGCTTGTCTGACACTAAGAGGGATGTCTGCGGAGGGCGTTTGATATTTGAGCCCTTAATCTGCTGACAAATGTCACAGCAAAGGACATAGTTTTTAGTCCGTCTGCATAGACCAGGCCACCAGTATCGTTGTTGTAGAATCGTAATAGTGGCCTGTATACCAGCATGTGCAGAAGCGACACCCTTGTGTGCTGCTGTAATCAGCTCTAATCGCTGGTCTTCATTGGGGATTACGCGATCACCCACCCCAGGAATCGATGTATAAGCAACATTCTGTGCACTGATATGTTAAGTATAGTTCGTAGGGTATCCTTTCGGAAGGGGCTTGCGTGCAGCCGAAGCCTTAACGGCAACCAGTATTTCATTATCCAACCTCGTCCGAGAACGAGTCACTGCAGCCACAGAAGCCGTAGCTACTGATGCTTTGGCTGCTTCATCAGCCAATGTATTGCCGGCAACGTGTATACCTACACGTTGGTGTCCTAATGTATGAACTACATGGACACATGGTAGCTTATCCTTAAGATCAGCCACCCTTCCCCACAACAGTTTGTGTTTAATGGTGTTCCCTTTAGAATCTCTAAACCCGTTCAGTTTCCAATGATTGAGATATTCATTGTATGACTGGACGCAGTAATATGAATCACAGAAGATCAAAGTCTGTGTTCCTGGCTCAGTATGTTCGAGCGCTAGAAGAAGAGCCTTAAGCTCGGCCAACTGGGCTGTGCAGTCCCCTAAGGTCTGCGTGTAGGTATTGTGTGGATGGAAAACTCCGTCTTCCATTATCCCGCACACGGCCGCGCAAGCCGCCGAGTATTGATGTTTAGTACCTACAGCCGGTTGTGCCGACCCGTCAGTAGAAAATGATGGTATTATAACTGTCTATTGGCAAGATATGTAGAGGGGCCGGGTACTCCTGTTCATACTGGAGAAACTCCTGTTTCTGAAGTCTTGGGTCAAATACATAACCAACATCAGTGGCGGTCAGAGATGTTGCCCATTGAATCCAACGTGGATGTAATGCCTTAGCGTTCGGAACGCTCGCTTTAGTGACTGCCTCTAAGGCCGGCACCGGGGAGACAACAATAATGCGTTTCCCCTGGGCAAGTGGCCTCTCCTTTATGACGGCCATCTGAACAGCTGTCAGAATCTTTTCTGTAGGTGCAAAACGTTTTTCAGCATTGGAGTATAAGTGTGATTTGTATGCTATTGGCACGTGTCACCCTCATTAAAGGTGACATAGGTAAACCCAAGGGCACCAGCAATTATTCTGATGACCAAATTTGTTTTATTGTCACGTGTATATAAGTGTCTAGCTTCTAGCAAGTCCCGTTGTATGTCCCTAAGGATGTGTGTGTGTTCAATCGTCCATTTTCTGCTAGAAAAGTTGGGCTGAATTAAGTCATATAGTGGTTTGATGCGTTCTGCATAATCCGGAATGTATGTTCTGCCAAAATTAAAGAAACCCAGTAATGACTGTAATTTCTTAAGCGTGTTCGGAGGCTGTAGCTGAGCACACTTTTCTAGGAAGTGTGGGGCCAGGCTCTTCCCCTCGTTAGATAGTTCATATCCCAGGAACAATACACTAAGAAAGGCTATCTTGCTTTTCTTAAAATTAAATTTATAACCGAGGTCTGCAAATCCCAAAATGATCCGATCGACCCTCGCAAGATGAATGTCGAGGGCGTCATCAGTGAGATAGATATCATCCACATAGGACAATGCATCGGAATCAAACTCGTGCAAAATTGATGTTACACGGGCGGAAAATAGTCCTGGGCTATTTTATAGCCTTGGGGTAAACGACAAAAGCGTTCTGAGAGCCAAATGAAAATGCACTTAGGTCCCTACTTTCATGTGCTAAATTCTGGCAGAAAAACCCATTAGATATATCCAATGTAGTTTTATATTTTTTACGCACTATATTGTTTATCAGTGCTGTGCTGTGTGAATTTTGTATTGCGTATGTGCGTGTATGACTATTTAAGTGTCTATAATAAACCACTATTCTATATGAATGATCTGGTTTTGCAACGGGAAATAATGGATTATTCATCGCCGATGTACTGGGCTCAATCACTCCCTGGTACTCAAGTTGTGACAGAATCTCTGTCACCGGAGCTTTTGCTTCATGCTTAACAGGGTATTGTGGCTGCGGGTGGGGTGTAGACCTAACTGGTATAACATGACAAGGAGAGTCCTTGTCCCACCCTACATGATTACGGTATAGTGCAGGTGCCTGCGCTAAAGCCCATTCAGCAGCATATGCTTTTCTGTCTGCCTCCGGAACAAGATCGGAGAAAGAAGGCAAAATGACATCTTCCCCATGTGGGAGCTTGCGGACATGTTCAGGTGGCCAGTCTCTCTCGGCCAATAAGATATCACTAGTCAGTTCATCCCAAAATATCACACTAATAATGCGTTCCACGTCTCCCTCTATCTGAATTGTTAAATCATAAACCCGATCGGTGGAAGAACGCGGCCATCCGCTGTCTCAACCGCGATGTAATCGCTAGTTGCTGTCGCATCCAGATGATCTTTCAGACTCTGGCGACATCGTGACCTCTGCCGCGCTGTCCAACAGAGTCACGGCCCACTTCTTGTTCCTCAACAGTGTTCTCAATACTACTGGCATTTTTAACTGTCAGTGCTGCCACTTTCTTCTTTTTAAATTGTGGCTTTTGCTGAGGAGTCTTTTCTTCTTTTTTAATGGTAGACTGTGTAGAGTCTTTTTTTTCTTTCACGTATTCCGGACGTCGATCTTGACGGCCCCCTCTCTCGCTACATTTATCTGGTGCGTCCTGAAAGGAACGAGAAGGACGTGAATCAGTATATCTGTCTGGAGTTCTAATGTTATCCCTATTTCTGAGATTATACCTCCTTTCGGAGTACTCCGGATGTGGAGAATCAGCTCTTTTATTTCTCCTGTCTTTGAAATCTTTTTGTGTGTCCCAGTGCTTTTTAGAGCCCTCTTGTGCCTGCTTTGTACCTTCCTTATGGGTGGTACTTGGTAATGCCAATTTTTTAGGTTTGGCTCCCAAACTATCCCGTCCTATACTAGTATAGGTATCGGAAATTATTTTCGGCAGCTGTCTCTCTTGTTCCATATTTGGAGTTTCTCGGAGACGCTGGCGTATTGCCAGTGCCACCGCTTCCCCTTTAATATTACTTAGTATTATCGAGGAAACGGCGTCAAAGTTACGCATCAATTTCATCCCAAGATCCAGGGCCGGGGCAGCCCCATGCTCATTTTGTATTTGTTTTAACACTTCGGGTAAATTGGCAAGTGTAGGGGTACCATGTGTGGTAGTATAAACGGCAGCGAAGACTGTACCCCATGTGGCACATTCATCCACGAGGGAACCATCCCAAACGGCAAGCACATAGTGAGCAGTCTATGTTTTTCCTGTGGCCCGTATGGGGGAACACAGCTTCCAGCTGATTTGTTTTCTGGGCAATCCAGAACGGTATTTTTTCCCGTTCCGTGGGCACTTTACCCATAATAGTATGCACTGTTTGTGGATTAATCCCAGTAGCCAATTGATAACCACCAGCTACTGGCGGTGCTGGACGCGCTGGCGTTGTGTTCAATGTTCGCATTACAAACTGAACCAATCATCTATATAATGCCACTAATTCATTATATAGGACTTGTAAATCTGCGATCGGCATATTCTGTATGCCTGGGTGAGGTGTATATGTGGCAAACATAGGCCATCTAGGTCCCTCATTACTTAAAGGACCTAGCCTCACTCTTCGTAGTACATGTGGTAGGGCGCCTTCAAACCAGTTCTGATGCTCTTGATATGTGAGCGATATTTCATGATACTGGTATGCTTCGTACCGTACAGGCACGTTCGCAATGTCATATGTGTGAAATGTGTGCGTTCTTTGGTCAGCCTCAGGAAAGGTGACCCAACAGTAGAATGTTTCCATTTGGTATGCTTCAGTTGCTTCTATTATCATAGTAACATCCCCGCCCTCTTCTGTAAGGCCATGCGCTAATAAATGTTGTGTAAGTGCATGTCTAGCATTTGCAGGAATATCTATGGTATTAGCCATATTTGTTTAGAGAAACGGAACACCAATTAGGGGAAGTTTTTCCTTTTTATGAGTTTGAGCTCGAACAACCTACAGCTTAATTAGGTGTTACATGTTCAGCTGAGGAGGATTCTCCCAAAGACCACGGACGTCTCCGTATAATGGTACTAAAGGTACCTGTTGTCTGTGAGACAGTGATAGTCAGGGTATCCGTAAATTAGTGCCTAAACACCATCGTTGGTGGCGCCATGTCGTAGTTTGGACTCTTGCTGTGAGCAAGACTGCTGGTCTCAGGATGACAGTATTTTCGTTTGTAGGTGACTAAGGGGGTTATTCTAACTTTGGAGGAGTGTTAATCCGTCCCAAAAGTGACGGTAAAGTGACGGATATACCACCAGCCGTATTACGAGTTCCATAGGATATAATGGACTCGTAATACGGCTGGTGGTAAATCCGTCACTTTTCCGTCACTTTTGGGACGGATTAACACCTCCTCCAAAGTTAGAATAACCCCCTAAGTCTCTTCCTACAACTAGTTGTAACTGTTGTCCAAACCTTACCGGCTCACTAGCAGTACCTCACCAGAAACACAATAGTAAAAGGTGATTTGTAGCAGTCGCTTACGCATGGACTCAAAGTAAGATATCTCAGGGTTGTCGTGGTTAAACGGAAATTACCCTTTTCTCACAGATTTATTATGTCTCATACAAACAAAGGCAATAACACAGATGCAGTGAAGTTATAATAGTTTTTATTTAACATAACTGCCATTTGCGATAAGTTGCATGAACTGCAATGATTAGGATAATGAATATACCAAGCAACAGTATTGTGAAGAAGAGAGTCATGGTTATAAAGACCCCCACCATTTTGCAATATATGAAAGAAATATATATATATATACGTACAAGATGGAATGTGCTCTAATACCCTAATGAGAATAGGCCTAACCTCCTACCTAAAGGAGAGCTGGGTTTGCTAAACCTAAACTGCCAAAACCATGTCCATGAGAGGAGCCCCCAACCCTCGTTACCTTGGAATGAGGTCTCTATCTCAGACTCCGTAGGGACACGAAGACTGGGTCAGTGTCAAGACGACTGCAGCATCGGTATCAGCGATGGTGGCGATGCCCTCTGGTCGGAATCCCTCTGATTATCTGTCTGAAGTGTGATGTATTTATACAGATCTACAAGGTCCCCTGACGTAGGTGTATTCCAAAACAATAGATAACAGGCATGCTTGGGACGGCAATTAATATCAACAATCCCTCGAAAGTATAGAGAGGGAAAATCCCTAAGTGTGAACACATACTGTTTGTTTGCCTTTTGTGCTTGATCTTGACGCCTTGGCGCAGTGACACTGATAATAAAACTCCTAACAAGTAGCCTAACTATAAACAAGGCAGCCATCTTAGAGGAAATAAATAATTAAATGAGCTAAGACAGAGCAAGCTAAGTAGGTCAAAAGTCACGGGGGCACGAGTTTACAAGCCTACGGCTAAGCTAACTCCTGTTATCCCATTAAAACAAACTAGGATTCACTACAGGATCATTGAAAGGACATTTGGCCTTTGGCAAGGTTCCGGTGCCTCCATCTAACTGTGCTACTCACCCAAGAAGGTCTGCCAGATAGTAGTGGCATGCTGCATGTTGCACAACCTGGCCCTCAGGCCCCATGTACCTTTTCTGCTGCAGCAGGAGACTGGAGATGCCCCTGTGGCAGCAGTGGACCCTGAGGACAGTGAGGATGAGGAGGCAAAGGATGAGGATGTGGACAACAGAACATCTGTGATACGTCAGGACTTCCAATGACACACAGGTGAGACAGTGCAACTTTACATTTCTATGACTTTGATTGTATTCTGTGTGGCACTGGCATGCTGGCATTTCCAAATTCTTTGCACACTTACTGTTACCTCCGGATATTCATTTTGCAGATGTTGGTGATAGGACACATTCTCCTGGTGTGATCACAACATTCTATGTACAGATCATTTGCAATGGTTGTAGCTGTTTCAATCAATACAAATTTGCAATACATAAAATACTAGTAGTCGCTTTTTATCCAAGGGTGTTTATTCTAGTGCTAAAATATAGAGGGGAAAGTGCAATGGAATGGGGTGATGATGGAGGAAAGTCCAGGGTATTGTTCCAGTCTGTTCGTAGCACAGGTGCATTGTCCATAGGGACAGAAGAAGGGGAGCAATGGCAATTAAGGTGGGCAAGGTGACAGAATGGGACATAAGGGGGACCATCAGGACAGTCTAATTTCCTGGCAGTGGTCTTGGGAATTGTCTCTGGCTTCTGTCTGGTTCACAGGGAATGTTTGCGGGGTTGTTCACCATTGCAGGGGGAGGGGTGCTGGTGGCATGTTGGTCCTGTTGGGGGGCCTCCTGTCCACTAGCAGAAGTGGAGGACTTTTCAGATGACTGGCTAGTGGTAGGGGTCCACTGGTTTGACACTGCCTCCCTCATAATGTTGGCCATGTCTGCCAGCACCCCTGCTATGAAGATCAGGGTGTTGTTGATGGCCTGCAAGTCCTCCCTGATCCCCTGATACTTTCCCTCCTGCAGCCCCCTGTTCTCCTGCACATTGTCTTGGATCTGGCCCATCATGTCCTGGGAATGTTGGTAGGCTCCCAAGATCTTGGAGAGTGCCTCCTGGAGAGTCAGTTCCCTGGTCCTGTCCTCCCCCTGGCACGCAGCAGTCCTCCCAGTGTCCCTGTTGGCCTGTACCTCTGTCCCCTGAACGGTGTGCCCACTGCCACTGACCCCAAGTCCCTGATTGTCTTGGGGGCGAGGTGTGGCCTGGGGTCCCTGTACAGGTGGCACACTGCTGACTGACGTGTTCTGGGGACAGGAGTGTGGGTACGCTGGATGGGTGCTGTGGTGTTGGATCCTGATGGGGGAAGCTCTGTCTCTGGGCTTGGGTGACTGGCTGTCCAGTGGTCCCTGACGGGCCAGGTAGATCGTCCATATCCTGAAGTCCAGAGTTACTGTCATCACTGTGGGCCTATTCTGTTGGGGGAATGGATAGTGATGGCACCTCCTCTCCAGTGACATTGGCTGGGGTACCTGTGGGGATTTTAATGATGTAATGTGCTTCAGGTGTCTGACATTTGTACTTCCCAAGCTTCCCCTTTATGGTTGTTGTTGCCCTGCCTGTCACGGTTTCGGGCGGGTCTGATCAGGACTCTGGTTGGGACACCCCTTGAGGTCACCGAATATCCTAAAGAGGTAGTATACTGGGGAAGAAGAGCAGCTAAAGGCATACACAGAAAGGACAGCTATGAACAGGCACAGGAAAGTAAAAGCAGAGCAACCCTTGTGTGAACAAACAGGAAACGGATCACCAGTGGACAAACACGCTGGGGTTGTACACAGAGTAAGGCGCAGAACCTCCCACAGTGACAGGGAATCTCAATGCCTCTGTGCAGTTTGCTCTTACAGATAGTCACCCTGCCAGCCCCATAGAAAGGAGGCAGCAGAAGTGATTCTGTCTCTGGACCCTAGAGCACAAACAAGGATAGTACTTACATACACAGGACACGCTCTTGTGGGTCCAGCTGGAAACACAGTGGCGATTCCTGAGAAAACAGCAATAGCACACTGTCACTGTTAGGCACGAAATACAACGTATAACACTGGACAAGGAGGGGGGCTGGAATTGCCTCCTGGAAACCAGGAGCCAACCCCAGTACACAGGAGGACACGTATACACTGGTGAAGACTGATAGAACACTTACCAGACACAAAGAACCAAGAAGAAACAGAAACAGAAGGGAACCAACAAAGAGGCAGAGGCAAGAACTAGGAACAGGCTCAGGCTGAAGCAAAGGCAGGTCTAGGACTTGAAAACAGGGCGCAAACTTCTGTCTGGGACAGACAGAGACAGGACTGGGAAACTGAGAACAGGCTCTGGCTGGAACAGGCAAGGACAGGACTGGAATACAGGGAGTAGGAAATGAGCAGTAAACAGGACTGGGAAACAGAGAGAAGGTTCAGGCTGAAACAAGGCAGGAGCAGGGCAGAGAAACAGGGAGCAGGCTTTGGAAGAAACAAACAGATACAAGGCTAAGAAGTAGGGAGCAGACTCTGGCTGGAACAATCAGGAGCAGGGCAGAGAAACAGGAAACAGGATCAAGCTGGAACAGAACAGGAACAAAACTGGAACACCATCCGACAAAGGGTCTGTAACACAAAGGAATCGAAGTCCGATGCACGACGGGGAGCTTGAGGAAATGGCTGCTTATAAGCAGTTCCAAGCTGGGCTGCACAGGAGAGGTTTCAGGTGTGTGTGGTTTCTGACACTTGCAAGTCCTGGAGGAGAGGATCCAGTGAAAAGGAGCAACTGGACTTCTCCCATTGAAAACAATGGGAAACAGAATCCGGGTTTTCCTGACTACCAAGCTGTGCATTATGGGATTTGCAGTCCCAAGAAGCAAATGTAGTCCTACACAAGTGTACCATGGAGAAAAGAGAAACAAACAGGAGTCAGCAAGGGACTCTAGATAGGTGTTCAAGGTGATTCCCAGGCTTCTGACAGTCCCCTTACAGCGCCCCCTGGAAATGGGACGACCGAGTCGTAACACTGCCAGCTTTTGCTTGTGTATGTTGGTGTATTGTGGGATTGTTAGTTTCCGTATGCTGTGCATGCTTTAGTGATGAGTGTCCATGCAGGGCTGGGAGGGGTGTCCATGCATTGGTACAGCATGCAGGGCTTGGAATTGGGATTATTGTGATGTGATGGTGGAGTGTATGAGATGGAGTAAGTGATGGGAGTGAGGGTGAGGGTGTGTGATGGCATGCAGGTATGGGGGATGATAATTGTTCAAAGTTGACCTACCACTGTCCAGTCCTCCTCCAACTCCCTCCAGGCCCTCAGGATGCAGTATTGCCAGTACCTGCTTCTCCGGATAGCGAGCTGGTGTATTGCTGCTATGGAACGTACCTTCCCCTATAGGTCGTTCCACCTCTTCCTGATGTCGTCCTTTGTTCTGGAGTGCTGTCCCACAGCGTTGACCCTGTCCACGATTCTCCGCCATAGCTCCATCTTCCTTGCTATTGATATATGCTGAACCTGTGCTCCAAATAGCTGTGGCTCTACCCTGACGATTTCCTCCACCATGACCCATAACTCTGCCTCAGTAAAACGGGGATGCCTTTGTGGTGCCATGGGTGTTATGTGATGTGTGTTGGTGAGGTTGTGTGATGTGAAGTGTGTGAGGGCTGTATGGGTGTGAGTGGTGTGTGTGTGTAGTTGTTACAGTGGTCTTAGTGTCTGTCTGGTGGCAATGATTTGAATTCGTAAAGGGTTAAGGGTACTGTGGGTGTGTGTTTTGTAGTGGTTTGGGTGTGGTGTGTGTATGGGTGTCAGGTGTGTGTTGATTGAATTGTCCAATGTGGTGTTGTTTTGTCTGTGGGTGTCCACTGTGAGGGCGGCGGTATGTACCGCCAGAGGAATAAGGCATAGCAAGGACGCTGGGGAAGTGCCCCAAAAGTGAAGATGGAATTGAACTGTTTTTCCATTGTGATTAAATAAAGAACTGTAAAGATCAAGGAGAAAGAGCTGAAAGATCCCTCTGGGGCTCGACTCTCAACAGGCCCATATGCTGCGAAGGAGGAGGTCCCCCGTGGGGATCCCATGAATCAAAAGATTCATGGAGGACTCTACATTTAGGGTGAACACACAGTCCACTCAGGTGGCTGGGGAAGTCCTTACTTCTAGACAGCACTTTGAGATGTCTTTGACTTTGTATTCCCAAATAATGTTACAATGGTTTATTTGTTGGGGAGTTGGAGGGAGGGAGATACGCCACTGCTCTACGGATTCAAGGGGACATTCATTATAGTGTAACCATTGCATGAGACATCACCCACTTTCAGTCTGTTCAGGGAAAAGTTGGACAGAAGTGAGCTTAGTTATATTAGACCCTTGAATGGTTAACCTACTATGATTAAATGTAAAGGGGCTAAACACACTATATAGGAGATGGGGTGATATAACACTGTACCAATTCAGGAGATCCACCTACAGCAGATCAAGGAGCTGAGGTTCAAATATAAACTGTACCCAAAAGCCTTCTACTCATTATGTATCACTAGGCAAAATGGGGTGTCCCATTTTCTGCATAGGCACTTATCCTTAATTAAGATTGCCATTAATAAGGAAAAAGAAGGAGGATACCTCTTGGCCAAAGCATTACCTGATTGGAAAAGATAACCATAACCATTATTTATGAACCTAATTCACATTAAGATACCTTCCTATGTAAAGTGGTAGACATTGGCGGGGTTTGCAGAGGACAACAGTATAGTCTTGTACAACTTTAACACAGACCCCAGAGTGGACAGAATGGACTTGGGAACCCCAGACTTGGATTCTTGAAGAGGTTTGAAGGCAAATGAAGGGATTTAGGCTTCAAGACATTTTGAGAGAAAGACAAAATACACAACAGAATTAGACATTCTTCTCTGAAATCCTTAGGAAGTATGCATGAATCAACCATATACTTGTCAATAACCACCTGGTGCAGGTAATATCAAGTTCTGAGACAGGCACAATATCTATATCCGACCATGCCCTAGTTTCTTTGGATATAGCATGAGCGGAGAAATCCAAGAGAAGCTGAGGTTGGATTTTACCATCATCTCTATTGAAAGACCGAGTGCTAATAAAGGCGCTACACACTCATTAAATACTATTTTGACAACAATAGCATGCAAGGTGTGTGGTTAGCTGGCAATTGGGACTCTTTTAAGGCAGTCTAAAGGGGCATCAGCATCAATAAAGTGGCCCATCTTGAAAAACGGAGACACCAACAAAGAGAAACCTTAGAAGAAGACTTGAAAATTGGCAGAAATAGAGTGTCTCCTACACACTACGGTCTCAGAACAGTTACATCACTCAAGGGTCAACTAAGCATACTAGATACAAACAAAGCAGAATTATCTCTGCTGTGGCTAAAACATCTATAATATGCTACGAGAAATAAAGCTCGACTACTCAGAATTAAGAATGGGGATTTGTGAATGAAATAACCTTAAATATAGACAAATAATCATCATAGAAGTTAGGATGCTTACTGCATTTCATCATTATTACTCCCAACTTTACACAGCTGATCACACTCCAGTGATACTTCAAGACAAATTCCCAAACTTCTGCTACTTCACAAGGGTGAGATCTGGATAGGCAGCTGATCCACAATCTTTTATATCAGAGGATGAAACCAAAGCTGACATTAAAATCTTGAAAACGTATAAAGCACCTAGCACTGATGGCTTTACAGGCCCTTCATTTCCTTTTATAAGGTCTTCATAAGATTATTATCTCCCATTTTGTCATGGGTATACAACTTATTCACTATAGCTGCAGGGGTGACACCCCTGATTGCTGAAGCTTCCATATCCCTAATAAACAAGCAGGGGAAAGACCCAAGAAAGTGTTCATCATACAAAGAGGGCCTGATTTAGAACTTGGTGGAGGGGAATACTCCATCACAAATGCGATGGATATCCCTTCCACCGTATTATAATCCCATTATATTCTATGAAGATCGTAATAGAGCAGAAGGACTATCCGTCACATTTGTGATGGAGTATTCCATCCGCCAAGTTCTAAATCAGGTCCAGTGTCTGGTAAATGTAATCCCAGATCTTAATACATCCCAACCAATTAGGAATTATAAATCACTTCTTAAACCACAACACTATTAGATGGGTAGTCCACCTGGTTGAGAAAGCTAAAGGGAAAGCAACACCATCAATTACAGTTAATTTTGATACAGAAAAAAACATTCTACAGAGTTGACTGGCACTGAGGCGGGTGACTCAGATGGGATGGATTAGGCCTGAAATTCATGAGACTGGATGTTGGAAAGTGGGTTATTGGTAGTGGTAAGTATGAACTTACCACTGGCAATTAGGACACTAACCAAACATAAGTTCAGTAAAGGTCTCAGTAAATTAGCTCCTTGCTCAATCTTTGGTAGCTGTAACTGAGCAGGCAGGCCTAACTTACGAGACAAGAATGTAACGCAATAAAAACACCAATACAAATCCCATATCAATTTATAAGTAAAGGTTTTATTTGTATGAGTAAATAGACATCGAAACGACACAAATCCAATGTAGGGAACCATAGATATGAATTTTTAAAGAATAAACATTTTCTAGTGCTTGGAAACGCAAAGCACCAACTTTACCAAAATTCTCCAAACGTCTCCAAACTTCAGGAGGTGTTTCCTGAAGTCCTGTTTGCAAGAACAAAGGGTCCAAAACACAACTCCAAGGGTCTGGAATCTCCTGGATGGTCCTTGAAAAGTTGGACCACAGTTCCCACAATGCACCTGGACAAATCCTTACAAATCCACTGGATGCACTCTAGGCTGGAGACTCTTGTTGGAGATGATGCAGGTGAAGCTCTGTTAGCCTGTATCTGCAGGAAGTCCACTCCTGAGTCCTTAAAGCAAGGCACCGTCCCTAGGGCTGTAGTACCAGATTGTGCAGCAGGCGCAGTTCACTCAGAAGTGCAGGTCAAGGGTGCAGATCCAGATTCCAGCAGGACAGTTCTTCTTCCTCTTGTAGTTTCAGGCAGGAGATCTGAGAGGCTATGCAGCACTCACATATGTATTCCCAGCACCTGGGCATCAGGAAGGGGGGCACCTGACAAATAGAATGCAAAGTGATGCCCAGATGCATGACCACTTCCTCCAAAGTGTGACATATTCCTGTCCCAGAAAGCACCATTGTTTCAAAATTGATGATGGCTGAAATTTCAGCAGAGCAGTAAGAGCTGACTAAACCAACCCCCAGTGTGGTTAATTTCTATAGCTCTCCTCCTCCTAACATCTGCAAATTCCTCCTTAAGCCTGGTACCTGGCTGAGGGATCCATAAGGTGGGAGTTAGGTGATCTGGCATTCCCTCCCGTCCTGCTCTTCTTTGAGGATGGATGTTTTACTACCTCTCCCCCTCGGCTGGAATTCCTGTGTAGCCCCAGAGCTGCCCTTCTCCAGACAACCTCTACCCTGGACACCACTTATCACCTAATCAAAGCAGCTCTGCCAATCCTGTTAGCACCGACTAATCAGAGGGGACCTTCATAAGGTTGGATTTTGGCTTATGGAAAGAAAAACCTTGTAACTTATTTTCTGTACAAGTTGTGATAAATTTACCAATGTCAAATTGCTGGATTGATCAAAACATATCTTTTAAGTCCTTGAATGACTTTTCGATGCTTTTCCTTACTATATTTAGAATAAAATACAATATTGCAATGATACCCTATGAAGCGCAGTTTCTACAATGAGGGAAAATGAAATTATTGCTTTTTCCCTCACCAGGGTTTATAAAACATATTTTATAAGGCCCCTGCTTATAGTTACATGACCACACCCTGGGACACCTAGGGGAGAACCTGGGGGTACCTCATATGTGAAAAGAAGATAGATCATCACATTTAAAGTGCTCATAGCACCAAAGTCGATTTGGGACACCATTTCCATTCAAATACAGTCTACAGAGTCAGTCTGCATTTCAAAATGACAGAAAACTTCCAGCAGTGCCCACATGCAAAGGGCAGCGATTCTGCTGGACCTCTAATTCCATGCCCTGCTATGTACTAGGGTTTTATAGATAGTTGGCACCCCCTTGCCATATTATTTACTAGGGGCTTGTAGAGGCTGTCATACAAATGGTATGAATTTAACTTTTAAAAACAGGCTGCACTGCAGGCCTGCATTTAAAAGGACAGAAAGCTCACAGCAGTGTGCACAAGCAAGTGTAGAAATGCTGCTGGGCATCTAATCTCCATGGCTTATTATATACTAGAGGCTTATAGGCAGATTGTACCCCCTTGCCCTATGTTATACTAGGGACTTACAGGGCATGTCAGGTCAATTGGAAGGGTACCCTAATGCCTAATGTAATCTACTACATGTGTGTGTTCTAACATAGCACTGGCCTGGGTCTGTCTAACAGAGCCTAGAGCACAATCAGAGTCAGTCACCATCAGCCAGCAACAAAAACTGGGGGTGAACAGGGCATAGAGATCACTTGCAATACTGGATAAGGTAAGATATCAGGAACCTACATCCAAGATCTTGCTCAAGGGAGAGACCTCCAAACCATTTAGGCTGGAGTGTGGCACATGTCAGGGCTATCCATTATCCCCACCCTTTTCCTTGATATTGAACCATTCACAAGTGAATTAGGGAGGGTAGAGAGGTTATAGGCCTGTAATTTGGTTGAGATGAGTGCAAAGGTATTCTTTTTGCAGGTAACATACTAATGACCCTGGCGGTATCAGCGAGGTCCCTCCCAAACCTAGAGCTCTATCTAGATGCTTTTGATAATATACCGGGGTTTGAAATAAACACAGTTAAATCAGAAGTACTAAATTTGACCCTTCTGTTATATAGAAGTAGATGCAATTAAGGAGCACACTAACTTTAGAAGGCCCTCAAAAACCATTAATTATGAGAGGGAAAAGATAATGCCAAATACACTGGAACTGTACATTTCCAACTTGGTACCCTTGTTAACAGAGATCAGGGGAGAGCTTCAGGAATGGGTAGAACTCCCAGTATTATGGATGGGCAGAATTAGTACTATCAAAATGAATGTGTTGCCTGTTGGTTTCTTCACCACTTAAAGACAGCTGCTGCTGCTCCTCCATTAGGGAGTAGGAGCGTCGCCCCACTACTGAAAACTCTGCTAAGTTGAAAAATTAAATGGTAAGAAAATTACTGCTCCCAGGCTGAGCCGAGCATCAGGATGTAGTGGATCTATTGCTGCTGACTGGCAGCAGGGGAGGAGTTGTGCCCACTCCGGTTTAAAGTGCACATCACTTTGGCTGGCTGTCTTGCCACAGCCTGACTGATATACACACTTTAAAGCTCTCCAATGTGAGCTGTCTTAGACAGCTGGGTGGAGAGCCGGCACAGGCCCCCAGTGCCCAATACATTGTCAAGCCAGACGGCTTCAACCAATCTTGGTGCGTCTCTTGTTGCTTAACATTATCAACAGCATTGAGTGGTTAGGAGAGTTGGCTGTGAAACCATGTGCTTCCGACGAACTGAAGAACACTGAGGAGCACCAGAGTAGGCAAGCCAACGGGTACGTACATATTTTATTTTTTATTTCATGACCCACTTACAGGCACTCCAAGAAACTCGCACTAACTTCAGCCTCAATTCCAGAGGTCTCAGTTTTGGTCCATTGCAAACACTGTTGATAATGAGCCATGACTGAGAGCTTTATTGTTGACCCTAAAGGCATTCTAGCTGTCTCACCCCATCTATCAGTGGGTCAAAATGGTCAATTCGCTTGCCCCACCACTTATGCATGACACCAGCCACCACTGTTGATCTTGAAATACATTTGGAGAGGGGAAGTCCAAGGATAATACACAAAGTGCAGTGCAGACACAAAGAGAAGGGAGTGCTGGCCCTGCCAAAGATGCACACCTGTTACAGAGCTGCACACTTACGGATCATAGCAGAGTGGAGTGCACGTGAATCAGAAAACATATGGCTATACATGGACAGTCATAGTTAGTTCATTCTTATGGGACCTTATATGTCAATCCATACAGAAGAGAGTACCTAATGTCTGCTTTAGCACTCCAATGAATACCATGCTGGTAATCTGGGATGAAGTGAATAAGCGAGTAAGATTGATGCCTTCCACTTTAATCCCGCTTTTACTCCAGCGCTTACCCTGGGACCCTTTGACGCCTGGCGAGAGGGCGACTCGTTTGGTGAGCGATATGTACTACAAAGGGATAATCAAATCATTTAACAACTGCAAAGGGGGATACCATGTGAACAACAAGGAGAAATTGCACTGTACACAATTAAGACATTTGGTTAACAAGTCCTAATTAAGGAAAAGATAACAAGAGAATTTACCCCAACAAAGGAATTTATTCAGCATACCACTGGTAAGAACGGGGTATCTCTACACTACATCAGCTACCTATAGTCATGAGGCTAGATGGCACCCACCCATGCAAAGATTGGATATCTTTGTAGGAAGAAAGCTCACAAAAACACAATGCAGACATATGTGGAGAGATCTGATCAAATCTACGAAGAGCATGCAATGTAGAAAGGCACCCCGCAAACTACCATTTGATTGATACCTACATCCTGCCAAGTTTAACAGATTTTACCCCACAGTTAACCCAATGTGTTGGTGGGATTCTGGGGCAGCTGGTTACATCTTCTACATATGCTGGGATTGCCCTGAATTAAAACCATTTTGGAGAGGAATTCTGCCTGAACCACAAATTGTTCTGGGTTATCTCCTCCCAGAGAAACATTTGTGAATGCTTTTTAGGATGGGTACACAGGACTTGCAGTACCAGTCCAAGTGAGATAAATTATTGACATGGAACTGCCTGGGAGCACACTTTTTGGAACAGAAAAGAATCCTTAGATATATTGCCCACTGGCACTCACACCTCGGGAATTTCATGTCGACGGGAAAGCTAACCTGGGGCATGTCCGAAATCACCAAAGACTTTGAAGCAATATGGGACCCATCTCTTCATTATCATGCCCACCAAGACTAAAAGCGCTGAAAAGTATCCTAAACCCTGGAGGTCAAAGGGAGTCCTTAGACATTGTATACAAAATGTTCAAAATGTTATGGTGGCAGAGACTACAGACTGCGGGGCATGGGATGACTGAGGAAGCAACAGAGTTGCCATGATGATCTAAGGAAAGTAAGCCCAAGATGATATAAGCGTCTGCAGTGAAGGGGGAAGGAGGGAGACAAATTGGGGGAGTTGTTTATACAAAAGTAAAGGCTTCTTGGTTTGTGATAAAATTCTGATTACAATCTTTTGGGAAAACATAAAAACATATGAAGTTTAGCTATCACTGCTGTTTTTGTATTTGAATATGTGATTCTTTCTTAAATTAAATGAAACCTTATGAGTAAAAAAAAGAAGAGTTTAAAAAAAACTCATTTGTTTTAGGGAAATTGGGCTGCTCTAAACAAGGTTTTCTTCTTTACCAGCAATCAGAGGGATGGACGTCTGCTGACTCTTGCAGGCCACCATCTTTGTGTGTGTTCCCCATCGGAGTAAGTTGCCACTTGAGACCAAACAAATTAGTATTAATTAGATAGGTTGGACTGTGACCCTTATAACCATAACATTAGTACACCTGGTCCTAACAGTAGAAAATAAGGTATACCTAAAGTGAACCCTGTTAGACCTAACATCTTCACTGTGGATTACCCCAAACCTTTTGCCTTCACCCCCTTATTTTGCTGAACTCGTTTCTGTTGGCAATAGAACTCTGTACACTGTACTCGTTGTTTTTAACCTTTACATGTCCAGTCAGTGAAAAAACCCTAAAGTCGTTTTTTACTGTTGTAAGGCCTATCTCTGTCATACACTAACACTGACTCCCTTATTACTTGCAGTAACGGCTAACTTCAGATTGGGAGAAAATAGAGAAGTAATGTTTATACTAAAAATCTTTTATAATTTAATACCTTCTTTAATGGTGAAGACAGATTTTAAGTTATAAAGGTGGCATTTTCTGCCCAAACCATATGTATCTTTCTGCCAGAGTCCTGGGTCACAAGACTGTGAATGGCTCTACTATTGTGGGTTGTGTATTGCTTTCAATAAGAGAGGCAAAGAGAGCCTAGGCATCAGGGGAGAGAGTCTTCCTGACAGTTTGGCTCAGGAAGTGGTTGTACCCTGCCTTGATTACATTTCAAAGGGTCCTGCCTGCAGGGCACACAAAGGCCCTGGCAAGAGGCATGCCCTGCCTTTTATCACCCTAGACAGTCTGAAGCCAAGACCAGGGGAAGAACTGACCAAAACCAGTTTTGGAGCCCACACAAAAGTTTGCACTAGGTATAAATATAGGACCTTTAGAACCACTCAGCAGATCACTCCTGGTCCTGGTTAGATTCAGAAAAAGGACTTCCCTCCTGCTAGAAGGATTGCCTCGCTGCCTGAAAAGGAAAGATTGTACCTGCTCACCTTGCTCCCAGGCTACCCGCAGTAACTCCAAGGGTCAGTTCACTGACTTTCTATGTAAGCTAAGGGAGACAACAAGCCTCCTTGCAACTGCCCAGTTGACCAATACCAACTGGACCTGCTGGTGCCCTGCCGCTAGCCTCTGCTAGAATGCGTTCTGATCCCTAAGTGATGCCCCCCATGTCCTGGACCCTTTGCTGGCATCAATGAGAGTTCCTCCTCAAGAAAAGGTGAGAATTCAGAAGTGTGGACTCCTGGGGAAGGCAAAATGACCTCTTTGCGGTGAGAATCAACTGCCTGTGACAACCGCCAACACAAAGCTCCTGAGGGACCTGCTCTTCACACAAACAAGGACCGTCTGCGACACCCGGCAATGCTGGACCTACACTTCACGTCAACAGCAACCGACCGCAATAAAAAAAAAAAACAACATGAAGTTCCAGTGACAACATGCTTCTAGTCCCGAAAGCCTACTCCTTGTGGCCTCCTCCAATGAGAACTTGAGAAGGTAATCTTTCAGCGAGACTAACCCGGTCCCTGCATTTGACCTGCATTCCAGTGGTTTGGGCCTAAACTTGAGACTTTCCCCCAGTCTAGCTCGAACCAATACCTGCAAGTGTTTCTATCTGCTTCTTAGTGCTATTTTCACCTACATTTTTTAAAATTAATATCTCCAGCTCTACGCACTGATTTTTCTTCATTTGGTATCATTTTATTTATTAAAATTTACTATTTTTCTCTACATTGGTTTGGGATTTGTCTTGGATTTTGTTTTCACTTTTTTACTGTGTGTGCTGTATAAATACTTTACAAATTGCTTCTAAGTTAAGTCTGATTGTTTTGTGCCCACATAGCAGAGGGTTAAGCATAACTTAATTTAGTGACTTCTCTGGTTCACCCTGACAAGGATTGTGGTTGTCACTTGAGTAGAGCTTCCACCCCTCTCAACCAATAACCCCAATTTCATACTGACACTATTGCCAATTTTGTTGCTCAAAAAACATTTAATTAGCCAGAAAGACAAACTTGTGAAAGGTGGAAATGTTTGTTTCGTAAATATATTTATACATTGCTTATTGGACTTTCTCCATTTGCATTTGCAGTTATTTTGTTAAACTAGAGTTTTTTAATGTTGAGGCAAATTGGGGGGGGGGGGGGGGGGGGGGGGGGGGACAGGCTTTTGTTGTATTTTATCCACTAATCCGGGCCTAGGTGTCCAAGGCTTTAATGAGATTCGAGTTACAGTGATTGAGAAGCTTTTCATATGACAAGTATGGAGCATTGCCACTGCATAGAGATTTATAACAGCTCTTGGTCATATATGTTCAAGCCAGACGTTTAAGATATTAGGTGAGTGTGTAGAAAGGATGTTGAAGTGGATCAGTAAAATGGTCTGTCCAGATGAGCAGGGTAGAAGGATATTGCTGTGGCACCAAAGGTCTGATTCAGAGCTCAACGGATGCCTTACTGCATCACAAATATGACAGATATTCTGCCCTTTGTATAACAAGTGCAACATATTCAATGCCACCTCTAATATGGCACACAGGGTAGCCGCCAAGTTTGCAAACCTACAAACTCACACAGTGCCACTGTGTGACACACAATATTGGCTCCCATCACTCGATAACCTGGTGAGGTGCCAATATGTGGTTTTCAACTCATTTTTGGATGCTTTTAATGGCTGATGTCCATGGACATGGGCAACAGCCTCAGCAAGAGTTTTATTTGTTTATAGAGGAAGGGATTTGTGACCAGGGTGGAAACAAAAGTGCCACTTATGCCTCTTATGGGCTTCTCTGTATGAGGACACACCCCCTCCAAGGCCCTGCCCTCTCCTCACACTGTGAGATTTTTGTTGAATTTGGCAGGTCTGCGTTTGTGATGGAGTAACCCATCCGCTGAACTGTAAACTGTAAATCAGGCCCGAAGTTACAAGCTGAGTGCTGGATTGTCTATGTGAAGTTGCTTTGCCCATATTAGAAGTAAGGATACTGGTTTAAAAGATAATATAGGAAGTAGGAGCAGTACATGTTTAGCAGAAACAGGCACACACGTGCAGCAGTGATCTAGGACCCAAGTGTAACTGGATAGGGTATGTTCAAATGGGTGGTACCCCTGTTGTGGTTTTCAATGCTTGTGCATCATTGCAAGTTTTGTGGTGGGCTTTTGTGCTGGATTGGTTTTAAGGGAGAGAATAATGTTCTTCCGGATGAATTCAGGGTTTTGGATGACATTAAACACCAAGTCAGTGCCATCTCCCCCATTGGGAGCCAGGATATTGACATCTGTAGAGCGCTTCTGTGTCTGCTCAGCTGAGAAACCACCAGAAAAAACTGATTTTGCGGTAGGCAGTGGTACCTGTTTTCAGAGAAAGCTCATCTTAAAGAGCTGCAGCAGTGGTATTGTGAGTGGCAGTGGGGTTGTTGATGGTATCAGATATTGAATATATGCCTCCTGACTGCCCCCATCATCCATGAAGAGCCAGGATGCTGGTAGTGGGCCTCCACGCTGATGATCTCTCAATGGAACGGATCCTGGAAACAATGAGTAGAAAGCCTTCCATGTGTGGGACCTGAAATAGGCAAAAAAAGGCAAATAGATATTATATTATTGTTAATAAGGACTGTCAGTAGGCTCTCCATGAATACATTTTTATTTGTTAAATTGATAGTCAGGAATCTATAAGTGTACATATGAGACCCATCTTTTTGTAACATTAGCTAAAATTGTGCCCCCTTTAGTCATATTTTTCCACATTCTAGTGCCATGTGACTACACGTTGGTGTCTCCAAGTCATGCATGAACTGATGATGCACTTTACACATGCTGTGAAGCAAAGTTCCTAGGCATACCCAGTCTGTAAAAGGATGTTTTACATCCCTTAAGGCAGTGTTATACTTGAGAATATAGGGCAGTGCTTTTTATGGAATTGTGGGCCTCATGTATTAGGTTTTGGCGCAGGGCAGCACCGCAGGCCTAGTTTATAAGATACGATGCATTCCTGTCCTTGTCCCCTGCACTGGTGCACAAATTGCTGCGTAGCGCCAATGTAGAAACCCTTGCACTGTTCTATAGCTACTATAGCCATGCTTTAGACACGTTGTTTTATGTTAACTAGGCCTGCCGCTATGCACTTTAGTCCCGTTACATTTATTCAGCATTCCTTTATTTTCTGAGCAATAGCAATATTTGCTGTGCTGTTTTATTTTCTTTTTTCTCATTGTACTTTGGCCTAGGAAAGCATTATGTTCTTAGTGGGAAAGCATTACGTTCACTTTGTGCTTTCTCCAAGGCTACATTCAGATAGGGTTGCCGACAACTGTGTCTCCAACATTCACAGAAAACACACACTCATACGTGGGGACTATTTCTTAGAATGTCAGTTACTTTATCATAAAAACATCTCTTTGTCCCAGACATGATAGAGGGAGATTCAAGCCAGATGACAACAACTGCATACTGATTGCTGACTGCTTCGCTGCAGCTACCTGGCCCCCAGTTCCACATAGGGACGGTGTCTCTCTAGACCACAGGCTACTTCCTCCAGGTATGAGGGATGATGTACCCAAAGGGGGGGGTGAAAGCCGAAGGGCAGATTAGGCTTATTACGCTGTGCCTAGCCATAGTTTAGGTAGGAGAAATATAAGCATCACTCCTAGTGACAGCATGGTAGGATTATTCTTGTGTTTTACTCTGTTAGTCACCTGTTTTCTTTTAATGTGTTTTATCATCCTAGTTATTGCAATACATGCCTTTTTATCTAAGATGCAACTACTTCAATAAATCCTTATTGAACTATATCCTGCCTCTATTGTCTTTGCCTGTATGAAACTTTTGGTAACTGAGAGAAAGAGATGGGATCTGATCAACCACGAATCCCTGAGGAGTCTTCTTGTCATGTGCCCGGTTGCCACAATCATCTCAGCCAGAGGTGAGGTGCTGTTAATTAGCCGGAAAACCCGGATTAGGCCGACAGGCATCATGTGGTGCGCAATTCTTCCTAGTAGCCACAAACCATGTGATCCTGTCTCCCAAATCAAGTATCCTCATTAGGATAATGAGAACCTACGCTACATGGCGCCACCAACGTTTGGTCAGCCATCCTCCTAAGTATCTTTGTCTCTTCTAAGGCTAAAGACACCAAAATACTATATATGGAGACGTCCGTGGTATTGAGGATTTCCTCCTCAGCTAAAAAGGTAGTACCTATCTTGAGCTGTAGTTTGTTCAAGCTTGAATCATAAAAGGACTAATCCCCACTAGGTGTCCTTACCTCTGAACATCCATCTACCATTAAAATGGCGAACACACAACGGGTAGCAATTGCAGTAAATATGCAACCACCCAGTACTGCACATTTTTTGGCAAACGGCCTAACGGCCCAGGGGGGACCAGTTACATTTGTTGTTGAGGCTCATTCAGCCTATAGAACAGAATGTTTGAACTCTTGGGTCACCATTCCAGCAGTAGATGGGAACATAACTACATTTCACTACTATGCACCTGCAAATATACCTGCACAATACAGAGCTTACACATATTTAGAAATATATTTATCTTATCAAGACCATAATAACTGGCTTGATGGCGCCCTACCACATACATTATTATATGTTAGGTTAGGTCCTCTGAGCAATGATGGCCCGACCTGTCCTTTTTGGCCACATATACACCACACCCTGATGCAGCGACCTTAGTGGCAGCTGAGGTTCACCGCTTATATTTACAGCTCACATCAATATGCAGATTATTAGTACAGTTTGTCATGCAAACATTAAATACTAACCCAGCATGGGCTGCCCCAGTGCAACAACATGCAGCCACGCCAGGGACTATCCTGCAACTGTACATTCGATTATGGGTAAAGTACCCACCAAGCAGGAGGAAATTCTGTTTTGGTTAGTTCAAAAAATAGAAGCACTGGAAGCAGTTTTTCCACATACACGACCTCAGGACAAACATAGAATTCTTACTATGTGCTTGCCGTTCGGGATGGTTCCCACAGTTGCAATGGGGCACGGTATTTGCCACGCTCTACACTACACCGACACTTGCAAATCTTCCGGAGATGTTAAAACAAATTCAAGATGAATATGGGGCAGCCCTGGATTTGGGGATGCAATTAAAGGGCAACTTTGCCACAGTATCCTCAATAATACTAAGTAATCTTAAAGGGGGAGCTGTTGTAGTAACAGTGCGCATGCGGCTCCGTGATGTTCCTACAGGATCAATAACGGGAGCTACCAAAGATTATCGCAGAGACCTATTCTAGTATTGGTCGAGCTGGTCTGGGGGCCAGACTGATTAAAGCAAAATTTCAGGGCAATTCTAATAAAGATATTATCAAGCAAGCACCTGATGGTTCCAAAAAACACTGGGATAAAAAACAACAAACACCAAAAAAAGAAAGGGGAAAATCTCCGCATGCAGAGACCACACAAAATACATACAACCGTAGAAATAAGGATTATAAAAAAATGCCTGACAGATATCAATATACTGATACACGCCAATTTTGTTCCTTTCAGGACTCACTAGAAAAACACAGTGAGAGAGGTGGGCAGTCAGAGCAGCGAACTGAGGCCCGTATTTATACTTTTTTTAGCGCCGCATTTGCGCCGCTTTTTGACGCAAAACGGCGCAAACCTACAAAATACAATGGTATTTTGCAAGTCAGCGCCGTTTTTGCGTCAAAAAACGACGCAAATGCGTCGCAAAAAAAGTATAAATACGGGCCTGAGTACATGAAACCAAGAAAGGACTTGCAACGCTCGTCTGAAGTTTCAATTAAAAAAGAAGAGAAACTTCCCCAACAAAAACCCCAGTTTAAAAAGAAAAAGGTTGCAGCAGTTACAATTCGACATACCACTCAAGAAGAGGGCTTTACTGGAGAACAAAAAGTGGGAACTGCCACTGCTCGACAGTGCAGCAGAGGTCACAATAGTTCTCCAGGATCTTCAAGAGCATCTGGAGGTGAAAGCAACTGATGACTTGAGACAGAGCCTTGAGACCCTCACGGGTGAGTAGTGCGCTTTACAAATTCCTGATTGATTTATTTCAAGTTGAGACTGGACAATAGGGTGTATAGAGTAACTATTCAGTTAGAAGGGGGCATTGAATGCATAATTGACACTATCTTTTGGGACCATGTCATCTCTATTTATGATATTTATCTTCCTGAAAAAGATTGGCCGCCAGGATTCATCCGCAATCTCCCTTATGGAGAGGATGTGATTGAAAAATCTTTCTCTCCCCTTGTTGCCAGAAAGCTTGTTGAAATGCATGCCATTGACTGGCCATTGGCACAGGCACCTGTGCTATATCGCAACCATTTAGGATGGGACAAAGATTCCCCCTACCACATTATACCAATAAAATCCCAACCAAAAGCGCAATACTCTATAGAATATGATGCTAAAGCACCTGTGAAAGAAATCCTCAATCAATTGGAGTACCAGGGTGTAATTGAACCCTCAGACCCATCCATGAACAATCCAATATTTCTAGTTGCTAAACCTGACCATTCATATAAAATAGTCTTAGACTATAGACATTTAAATAGTCACACAAAAACATTTGCTATACATAATGCACATAGCACAGCACTTATGAACAATATAGTGCACAGAAAATACAAGACGACCCTGGATAGATCCAACGGGTTTTTCTGCCAAAATAAAGTGCCTGAAAGTAGGGACCTAACAAGTTTTAGCGCCCTTGGCTCTCAGAAAAAATTCTGCTGACTCCCACAGGGGTACAAGAACAGCCCTGGGGTGTTCTCAGCTTTTGTAACATCTATTTCACATGACATTGACCCTCAGGTGTTGTCATATGTGGATGACATTTATGTCACAGACGACAAACGTATGCAACATTTAAGACAGGTAGCCCGCATTGTTGTAAGATTTGCCGAAATCGGCTACAAATTCAACTTAAAAAAAATGAAAATAGCTTTCCTTAGTGTCCTGTTTCTGAGATACGAATTGTCGGATGAAGGCAGGAGCCTGGCATCCCAAGTTTTAGAGAAATGCGCACAACTACAACCGCCAAACACAATAAAAAAGCTCCAGTCGGTGTTGGGCTTTTTAAACTGGCAGAACACACATTCCAGATTATGCACAACGCATTAAACCATTGTACGACTTAATATGTCCTGATTTTACTGGTAAATTTTGGACAGTCGAAAACACATGCATTCTAAAAGCTTTGCAAGAAGACATGCTTGAAGCAAAACAATTGTATACAAGGGACAATAAAAAACATCTGATCATCAAAGTAATTGCTGGTGCCATTGGTTTCACTTATGTGGCATTTAATCAGGGTGAGACCGTCCCAATTGGATATAAATCACACTTATATGCTACAGCTGAACAACGCTTTGCTCCTACAGAGAAAGTCCTCACTGCTGTCCAGATGGTGGTCCTTAAAGAGAGACCTCTTGCCAAGGGAAAGCTCATTATTGTTGTATCCCCGATTCGAGCCCTTGAGGATGTTACTAAAGCAAGCGTTCCTAATACCAAAGCACTACATCCACGTTGGATTCAATGGGCTACGTCTCTGACAGCCACTGATGTTGATTAGAATTCTTACAATATGAACTTGAGTATCCAGTTCCAGCAAGTACATTGCCTATCGAACAATATCATAAAACTTGGGTAAACTGATGGTTCAGCTCAACCAGCGATAGGAACAAAACATCAATACTCCGCTGCTTGCGCAGTCCTGAGTAGTTACATGAAGGATGGCACATTCCATCCAGAAAATACTTATAGGCAGACTCTGGGAGACTGTACTGCACAACTTGCAGAGCTCAAGGCTCTGGTGATAGCACTGGAACATATGGATCCGAACAGATGACGTTGATTGTCTGTGATTCATACTATTGCGTTCAGTTCTTCAATGAATATCTGCATTACTGACGCCAAAATGGGTTCAGAGATTTAAAACGTAACACCGTTAAACACAGACTTATGTGGGGGAGGGAAGCGGAGCTGAAGGAATAGCTACCCAATGTCCATGTTGTACACACACTAGGACATCAGTGTGCTGGAATACACGTTGAAGGTAATACATTGGCTAATGAAGCAGCCAAATCAGCCGTAGCTATGGCTTCTGTTGCTGCAGTAACTCGTTCTAAGCTAAGAGTGGATGATGAGACACTGGCAGCTGTGGCAACGTTGGCTGACAGCACGGCTTTTCCTAAAGTATGCCTACCGGATGGCAGATGCACAAGTAACAATACCAGGAGTGGGAGTTCGGATACTCCCCAATAAAGAGCTAAGACTTGCATTAATAAAAGCAGCGCATGAGGGTGTTGCTTCTGCCCATGCTGGTGTGGTGGCTACAATTTCAATATTACAATCACAATATTGGTGGCCAGGTCTATGTAAAGAGACCGAGTAGTATGTCCTTTGTTGTGACATCTGCCAGCAAATAAAAGGACCCACAGTGAAACGCCCACCACAGACACTCCTCCTAATTTACAACAAACCATTGCAATGTGTGTACTTGGACCATTATGGTCCCTTGACACCAGATAGTGCATACAAATACATTCTACTCGCTGTTGACTCATGCTCCAGATTTCTGTGGGTCTGGCCACAATGCTCGGCTGTCGCGCAAACTGTTATTAAAGATTTGCGAGTCTTTATCAGCACATATGCAGTTGCGGCTTTCCACTCGAACTGGGGCCCTGCTTTTGCCTCCAGGGCTTACAGGGACGCCATGGCTTTGTTAGAGGTCCAACTGCATTACTCGTCTCCATTTCAACCCGAGGGAAGTAGTGTTGTGGAGCTACGAAACTGAGATTTAAAGCAATCCTTAACAGCTATAGTATTAGGCATGGGTCGTATCTGGCTTACACACCTATATGGAGTCCAGAGAGCACTTAACAATCTCCCTAGAAGGTCCCTGGTGGGGCGTACATCATATGAATGCCTTTTTGGAACTCAAATGTATGTTCCAGATCTTGATGGTCTTGGCGTGGAGGCGGCGGATACACCCTTTGACATAAATTATCATGTCACTGTCTTGCAGGACTTAACAGTTCTTCAATGGCAAATCATCTGTCGGTGCTGCCTCCTTTGGAATCAGGGATGTACCAGCAACATCTACCAGCTGAATTCCTAAACTTGGGGATCTAGTACGTGAAAAGATTGCTGTGAAAAAGGAATTTGGTCCTTTTTATTGTACACCAGTTCCAGTACTGGGAATACACGGTACCAGAACTGTGATTCTGCACCGCTGCCTAGCTCTAAAGAAAATCTCTTTGTCTCCTTCGACAATGTCAAGGTACAACATGTGGCCGATCCTGCACAGCAGACCTAGAGGACTCCTCAATAGTGCCCTGATCCCTCCCACTGCAGACCAGGATGTTCCCCTACAAGTCTTCAACAGCAACTTAATACCTCTCTGACCTTCGGGAGGGTGAAAAATGATCTTTCATTGGTTCTGCTAATACGGGGCAACTTTCTACAAATACTAAACAAACTGATATTGTAACGTACTATACACCACTGAAGGAATCTCCAGCAGCTCCTCCTCCTGAAAATACACCTCCAACATTTGTTTGTGCAGATGATTGTTCTTTTGTCGATGTTGACGGCTTTTCTTCTGTCTCATCTGCCTCTACTGCAACAAAATTGTCAAGAGCACGTAAGCTGATATATTGGCTTAAAGTTAACTATTTTATTCGTTCTTGGATTTATCTGCAGCTTTTTTTTACTGTACTTGCCTTTCTCCTATGGATTGGGTTTGTTATTGTCTTCTTTCTCCTTATGCATGGTCATTTTCTGCCTGAACGCTCTTCAGTTGAACTGGTGGATGAGGTCCTAAAACCACATTTTTCATTACACAAAATTCACAGAGACTTGTCCCTAGTGAACATTACAGCCATACCAATTCCCGATGGGATTGTTTGGGACAAAGTATTATTCGATATATATGGGCCCACTGAGGTCATTCAAATACCATGGGCCGTATTTATACTCCGTTTGCGCCGAATTTGCGTCGTTTTTTTCGACGCAAATTCGACGCTAAACTAACGCCAACTAACGCCATATTTATACTATGGCGTTAGAGGCGTATAGCGCCAAAGTTCCCGGAATGTGCGTCATTTTTTAGCGTGAACCCCTTCCTTGCGTTAATGATATGCAAGGGAGGCGTTCCCGTCTAAAAAATGACTCCCAGGCCTTTACGTGGTATTTATACTCCCGGGCAAAAGAGACGCCCGGGAGTGGGCGTGGCTAAAAACGGCGCATTTGCGCCGCTTTTTAACGCCTGGGTCAGGCATGGCGTTAAGGGACAAGTGGGCTCAAAATGAGCCCAGAGTGCCCTCCCCTGCCCCCAGGGACCCCCCCTGCCACCCTTGCCCACCCCAGGAGGACACCCAAGGCTGGAGGGACCCACCCCAGGGACATTCAGGTAAGTTCAGGTAAGTATTTTGTTATTTTTTTTTAATAATTTTTTTTGGCATAGGGGGGCCTGATTTGTGCCCCCCTACATGCCACTATGCCCAATGACCATGCCCAGGGGACAGAAGTCCCCTGGGCATGGCCATTGGGCAAGGGGGCATGACTCCTATCTTTACAATGATAGGAGTCATGTTGATGGGGGATGGGCGTCGTTAAAAAATGGCGCAAGTCGGGTTAAGACGATTTTTTTGCCTCAACCTGACTTGCCCCATTTTAAGACGCCCTAACGTCATTTTTGCCCAACGCCGGCGCTGCCTGGTCTACGTGGTTTTTTTCCACGCACACCAGGCAGCGCCGGTCTGCTTGCGCCGGCTAACGCCATTCCATAAATACGGCGCCCGCATGGCGCTTCAGCATGGCGTTAGACGGCGCAAAATTTTTTGACGCTAAACTGCGTTAGCGCAGTTTAGCGTCAAAAAGTATAAATATGGGCCCATATGTATTCAAACTTTCCATGACAGATGTGATCACACCTGGAATGGTTTCTGATGATTGGGAAGTGAAAACTGTTGATGTAATGATGTCTGATCTAAAATATTTTACATTATTTGAAAATGAAGATGTGTACCATTTTAAAGGTAGTTATGGAGACATGTTCTGTTATAACTATTATGGACATTATTACATTCACAGAGCAAGTGCCCCAAAGACTATTTTTAAATATACATAATGGGAACACTGCCCAACCCCACCAATAGGCAGTTATAAAACGTATAATGAAAAATGTGCATATTTGTCTGGGCACAATGTTGAGCATGCTGAGTCATATTATTTTAAATTGCCAGAAATGGAAAATCTAAATGTTTTGTTGACAGATACAAAATTAATTTACTCTGATTCCTTTGTTTCCCGATTTGCTATAGAAGGCTATGAGTACTGGTGGAAGTCAATTGACTTAACAAGTGTCTGGGGAACAAAACATTGGCAAATAAGAGGAAGAGAGGCTTTATTTAAAGCATGTATGATTCCTGTTCAGATTATATTTTTAAATGAAACAGTACAACAAACAAGCTGTTTAGGCTTAGGGAACATTAAAGAATTGAATGCACCCAGTATTCCCACCCCTGCTAAATTTGAAAAATGGCAATAATATATAAATGCGTCCAAAGATCAGCTCAATGAATGGGTCCAGAATGGTACATTTAACACATCACTTTCCATGTCCTGGTGGGTGGTTATTGTGGCCTGTAGACACCAATGTGTGCCATATGCATCTTGTAAACTCTTCGGGGGTTTTAGGATGAATAGGCCGGACCCCCGCTACGTGTCCTTGGAACACTTAGGTACAGTGACAACATATAGTGTAGGGAAACTATGCCAGCAATGGATGAAGGTCTCCTCACTGGATGCTGTCAAAGAACGTCTAAGTCTCCTGTGCAATAACACAGATTTACAGGATTTCTTGGTAGGCCCCAGAAGACAATGCAGAAAGCGCTTCTTATATGCTGCATAAAATGAAATAGGGAAGCTTTCCCAACAAGAGGCGGCTGCCCGGTTAAGGCAAATAGATCAGAAAAACTTGCAGAAAGCATTAGCCGTTGTAGATAATGGGATTAATACCTGGTCCGACCGAATACACACTTTAGATAACATTGCATCCTCTGCAATAGATATAGTACAGAGTGATGTATCATTTGTGCAACATGGACAAAATCAGCTAAGATCCATTATGCAGTTAGGTTGGACACTACAAACATTGAAAGCAGGTCGTATTCCCTGGCAACACGTGAGTGCAAGGGAGATTTTTTCTACATTTAATTTAACGCGACAACAACAAATAATGGGTAAGAAAGAAGCAACGTATGTCATGTTGAATATTGAAAAGTTAGAAAAGTTGCCTTTTACTGTGGCTGAAATACCATCTGCTGAATGGCTAATACATGGGGTTATAAAGTGTAAAAACGAATTTAGGAGTTTCACACTACCAGGCATGTAAACTACATAGGTACATGTCCTGCCTTTTGCCTACACAGCACCCTGCTCTAGGGGTTACCCAGGGCACAAATTAGGGGTGACTTATATGTAGAAAAAAAGGAGTTTTAGGCTTGGCAAGTACTTTTAAATGGCAAGTTGAATTGACAGTGAAACTGCACACACAGGCCTTGCAATGGCAGGCCTGAGACAGGGTTAAGGGGCTACTTAAGTGAGTGGCACAATCAGTGCTGCAGGCCCACTTAGTAGCTTTTGATCTACAGGCCCTGGGCACATATAGTGCACTCTACTAGGGATTTATAAGTAAATTAAATAGCCCAATTGGGTAGGTGTCAGAGTCACCAGATCCTCGGGTCTGTGCACGTTCCCAACACGTCCACCACTGAACAGCTCCAAGACTCTGATAGATAAATCACAGAGACTGAGAGAGTTCAAGAGGGGAAGAGGGGATTAGGAAGGGAACAGCTGGGAAGGAGACCTGTAGTAAGAAAAAGGTTAGAACACACAATATGAAAATTATATCTCCTGAAATCAATACTAGACTATGATTCTAAGCCTAGTCACTCTGAAAACATGAACAATCTTAGAGTTAAGTTTAAAATGACTAAGTTTCAAGATGGCCGGATACCTGTAAGGGAATCAAGATGAATTAAATGAAAACTTTCTTATTCAAGTACTTTCCTTTACATGATAATCAGAAAAAACATTCTGACTAAATTTTAAACCAGTCATATAAATCCTGTTTTGAGAATGTATACTAGGACCATACAATATTGCATCTAGAAACTCTGGCCTTATGTGTACTCTTAAAATGTTTCAACACAAATTGCGCATATTGCAGATATATATATATATATATATATATATATATATATATATATATAGTAAACACCATAAAAGGATTGTGCACCATGAATAACACAAAATGGATTCAGGAAACAAATCACATAACTTGTCAACTCGAATATTACATAATAAATATCTTAGAATAGTGGCATACAATAAACAACATGAAATAAACTCGAGGAGAGAATCGTGCGTCTTGCCGATTCGAGTGTCACCATGTAAAATACCAAGAAATGGTAGCACGCAATGAATATCAAAGTCAAATCATCATTAATCGAATCGCGCGTCTTGCCGATTCGTAAAACACGATGAAAATGTCAAGAAATAACAGCTCACAATAAATAACAAGATCAAAGTACAATGAAACGAATCGGTTTCTTTTGCGGATTCTTAAGCCACCATGTAAATGTCAAGAAATGGTAGCGCGCAATGAACAACAAAGTTAAATCCTCATGAAACGAGTTGCGCGTCTTGCCAATTCGTAAAACATCATGTAAATGTCAAGAAATAGTAGCGCGCAATGGACAACAATCTTTAAACACCATAAAACGAATCGCGCGTCTTGCCGATTCTTAAGCCACCATGCCAATGTCAAGAAATGGTAGCACGCAATGAATAACAAAGTCAAACCTTTATGAAACAAATCGCGCGTCTTGTATATTTGTAAACTACCATATAAATGTCAAGAAATGGTAGTGCGCAAGTAATCTGTTACTCATTTAAGAATTAAACCAAGAATATGAAAATTCTCAATAACGGTGTCGGAACAGTCCAACCACCGTCTTACCGCCTGGAACAATGATCACCAATGAAGGATGAAGGGCAGAAGACTGGAAGATCCAAATAGGCCGCCGGGACAGGAGCTCAGGAAGAAGCTGCTGCTCTGCACCGGGACCTCTGAATAGTGAGCACTGGGAGTTGGGCTGGCTCTCTTTTATAGAGTCTTGGCCCAGCCCAGAACCACGCCCAGGCATGTTGCAGGGAAAGTCTCTGGAAGGCCCTGGAAAGGGGTCACACCCTAACACACTCTGAAAACCTGCAGCAATACATTGCAAAGGAACAGTATTTGTAAGCATATTAAAAATAAGTTTTCAGGATTAAAATCTGCAATGCAAAAGGTTAAACCACAACATATCAGCACAATGCATAAATAACGTTGTTTTGAGAGTGCTGGTTTTTTGCCTTTTTGTCACCAATAGAGCACGTACTGCTCTGGTGTTGACAGTACTCCCCTCTCCCAGACGCGCTCTAGGGCCTGGTTTGCTTATATTAAGACGATGAAAGCGTCTCACAAGTACTGGAGCATGAACATCAGATGCGGAAACCCATGAGTTACTTTCAGGACCATAACCTTTCCATGAGATTAAGTACCATAGATTTGCCCTCTCAGTTTATAATCCAACACTTTCTTGACTTCGTATTCTTCTTCCCCTTGTACTAGAACAGGAGCTGGATGAGGGTGGACCTTTTGGACTGCCTTTTTCAAGAGGGAATTGTGGAACACTGGATGAATCCATAAGGATCTGGGCAATTGTAGTTTATAGGTCACCGGATTGATTTGCTGAAGGACAGTATAAGGACCTATGAATTTGGGGTTAAACATGTGCTTCTTCTTGAAGTCTATATGTTTTGTGGAAAGCCACACTTTGTCACCTGGTTGATATTGCGGTCCCTCACAATGTTTCTTGTCATAATGCCTTTTATATTTTTGTTTGGCTTTTTCTAAATGCTGTTGAATCAGTTTCTGGGTTTGATGTAAATGCTGAATGGTTTCTGACACAGCTGGAGTAAGAGAACTTTCTTGAGGAATTGTGATGGGAAAGGTGTCAGGATGATAGCCAAATAAACCAAAAAAGGGTGTAACGCCAAGAGAAGTGTGGAATGAGTTATTGTAACCTAACTCAGCTAACCAGAGCATAGATGTCCAAGAATGAAGTTGCTTTTCAGCGTAGGCAGGTATTGTTTCAAAGTCTGATTTAGTCTCTCCGTTTGACCATCTGTTTGAGGATGGTGACTAGTAGATAGCGTAGATGTCACTTGGAGTGTTTTACACCATGTCTTCCAGAAATTGGAGGAAAATTGTGACCCCCGATCGGAGAGGATAACCTTTGGCAGTCCATGATAACGAACCACTCTGTTCAGTAAAATAGTTGCCAATTCACTAGAAGTGGGCAATTTTTACAGGCGATGAAATGTCCATATTTCGTGAGACTATCTACTACCACCAGAATTACTGTTGAACCACTGGCAGACCGGTAATAAAGTCTAAAGAAATGTGCTCCCATGGACGACTTGGGGTTGGAAGTGGATGTAACAACCCTTTTGGTTTTGAATGACTTGTTTTAATGCGAGCACAAACTTCACAGTTGTTTACCATTGCTTTTACATCTTTTGTTAGGGTAGGCCACTAAAAATAGCGTTGGATCAGTTCAAGAGTTTTAGGAGTACCTGGGTGACCTGCCGTAGGTATAACATGCAACCAATGAAACACTATCTAGCGAAGTTTGGTAGTGAGTACGAACAAACGAGCGTCATGAAAGGGTAAACCTTGCTTGATTGACCTTTTGGGATCTGCATGGGCCCATGTTTGCCATTTTTCAACAGTGAAAGAGTTGCGAATTTCTTCAAAAAAATCTTCAGTTTTTATGATACATAGAACCTTGTCAGGAGCAATGATAGCTCTGGAGGCTTGAAATGCAGGCAGTCTCTTGATGGGACAAGGCGTCAGCCTTGCGATTATCTTTACCAGGCCGGAAAGTTACTACAAAATCAAATTCGGCAAAAAAAAGCATCCAGCGTAATTGCCGAGGGGTCAAAAGTCTGGCGGAACTCATGAATTGAAGACAACGCTGATCAGTATATACTGTGACAGTGTATTTGGCACCCAACAAATGATGTCTCCATTCTTTAAAGGCGTCACGAATTGCCAGAAGCTCTTTTTCAGCAATGACATAGTTCTGTTCGGCTTCGTTCAACTTCCGAGACATATAAGCTACAGGATGAAGTTGACCAGTGTCTTTATTTCGTTGTGATAAGTTGGCTCCTATTGCTACATCTGAAGCATCAGCTTCCACTATGAAAGGTTGATTCGCATCAGGATGAGTCAAGACTGGGGCAGTGGAGAAAGCTTCCTTCAAAGTCGAGAAGGCTTGATCAGCTTCTGGGGACCATACAAACTTTTCTTTCTTTCTTAGTAGCTTAGTGATTGGAGCCACTGTATGGGAGAAATGATTTATGAACCTCTGGTAAAAATGTGCAAACCCCAGGAAACATTGTACATCACAAACAGTCTTTGGGGTGGGCCAATCAGATACGGCTTTTACTTTCTTTTCTGCCATCACCATACCTTGAGGGGGAAGAATAACCCCTAAAAACTCAACTGTGGTAACATGAAACTCACACTTGGTTAGTTTGCAATATAAATGGTGTTTTCGAAGGGCTGCAAGAATTTTCTTGACATGTTGGACATGTTCGTTTTTATTGTCTGAGTAGATCAAAATGTCATCGATGTAGACTATGGCAAATATGTCGAGGTACTCTCTAAGAACGTCATTCAAGACAAATTGAAATGCTGCTGGAGCATTACACAGACCAAAAGGCATGACAGTGTATTCAAAAAGTCCATATCTTGTCTTGAACGCTGTTTTCCATTCGTCACCCTCTCTCATTCTGACCAAATGATAAGCACCTCGAAGGTCAAGCTTCGTATAGATTTTTGCTCTCTTTACTTGTTCCAATAAGACCGGAATTAGGGGTAAAGGATATTTATTCTTGATGGTGACTTTGTTCAAACCCCTATAGTCGATGCAAGTTCGAAGTTCTCCATTAGCTTTTGGAACAAAAAACAAAGGCGAAGCTGCAGGAGACTTAGAGGGGCGAATGAAGCCATTCTCCAAAAATTGATCTAGGTATTTTCATAAATGTTGATTTTCATGTTCTGACAGGGCCTATACATGACAGTTGGGAAGTATCGCACCTGGGGCTAGTTCAATTTGACAGTCATAAGATCTATGAGGAGGTAGAGTCTCTGCTCCTTTCTCATCAAATACATCTTTGTAAGATGAATACTGTTTGGGCAGCTGAATTTCTTTCTCCGCGGCAGTAGCTATGTAAGAGTTGCAAACTTTTGGTACTTGAATCTTTTGGAGACATTGTTCGTTACATAGCGCAGATGAGAACACGATTTTTCGTTCTGCCCAATTGATCTCCGGATTGTGATGAGTTAACCATAGCAAGCCGAGGATAATCCCATATTGGGGAGCATGGATCACGTCAAGGATGATTTTCTCTTTATGTTTCTTTCTTTGATTCTTATCTTCACAAATCATCGACAAGGGGATAGTCTGAAGAGTTACCGGGCCTCCAGTCAAGAGTTTTCCATCGACTGCCTGGATGATTTCTGGGGTCTTCTTTTCAATACATGGGATCCCCCATGCACGAACCAATTGGACATCAACAAAGTTCCCAGTAGCCCCAGAATCGACTAGAACTTTTTTGAAATAGATATTTTTCTTGACCTGAACTCTTATTTCCAGTTTAAGATGTCTAGATTGTGAAGGGTCCACAGTGACACCCAAGAGCAACCCTTCTCTCCATCTTGGGTATTTTAGTTTTCCAACTCGACTGATGCATTGGTTGCGACCTTCTGAACTGGACCTTGCTTGTTCTTTGGGTTGATTGGACAATCTTTGGCAAAATTACCTTTTCGCCCACAATAAAGACATTGTCCATTTTTTCTGCGTAGGTCCTTTTCATCTTTGGTCAAAGGTCTTCTGATGGTTCCAATTTCCATCAGTTCCGGCGTTCTTTCTTTCGGAGTGCTTGAGTCTCTGTTATCATGAACGTGCCATGAATATTTTTCAATCTTTTTGCGCGTTCCTTTACGTTCTGCTAAACGATGATCAAGTCTCAAGACAAGATTTATTAATTCTTGACAGTCTGTAGGTTGTGGGTCGATTTGCGCTAAGATATCTTTTAGTTCCTCTTTGAGTCCCTTGTAAAACAAGACCGCTTGTTTTTCTTTCAGGCCAGGATGTCTCGGCACCAGCCGGTTAAAGTTGGCTAAATACGACACTAGGTCTTGATTCCCTTAGCGTAAATCTAATAATTCACGATCTGCTGACTGTGTTATAGTTCTACGATCAAAAACTCTCTCAAATTCACGAACAAAATTTCTCCAGTTGTACAACAAGGGACTATTTTTACGCACAAGAGGAATTGCCCAAGTAGCTGCATCCCCAGACAGATATAATAACAAGAAAGCTACTTTGGACTGGGCATCTGGGAAAGTATTTGGTCTGCAGGTGAAGTGTAGTTCCACTTGAACCAGGAAAGATTGCGCTTTCAAAGGGTCACCTGAGAAACGTTCTGGAGGAGCTAAAGGAACTGCAGAAGGAACATTTAGGGAAATCGGATTACTTCCAGAAGCCTGAGAAGAAGTACCTGGCCAAGACACACCTGTGGGACTTTGTTCCTTCTTCTCTACCTTATCTTGCAACTGACTCACTCTCTCTGCTAAGCTAGTTGTCAATTCTTTGGATGATACCATCTCTGCTTGGAGCTGGGTGATAGCCTTGACTAACTCGTCTAGCGTGGCCATGCTGAGAACATACACAAGCCAGGAGGATAATAATTAGTGGGCTCACTATTCTGTCAGAGTCACCAGATCCTCGGGGTCTGTGCACGTTCCCAACATGTCCACCACTGAACAGCTCCAAGACTCTGATAGATAAATCACAGAGACTGAGAGAGTTCAAGAGGGGAAGAGGGGATTAGGAAGGGAACAGCTGGGAAGGAAACCTGTAGTAAGAAAAAGGTTAGAACACACAATATGAAAATTATATCTCCTGAAATCAATACTAGATTATGATTCTAAGCCTAGTCACTCTGAAAACATGAACAATCTAAGAGTTAAGTTTAAAATGACTAAGTTTCAAGATGGTCGGATACCTGTAAGGGAATCAAGATGAATTAAATGAAAACTTTCTTATTCAAGTACTTTCCTTTACATGAGAATCAGAAAAAACATTCTGACTAAATTTTAAACCAGTCATATAAATCCTGTTTTGAGAATGTATACTAGGACCATACAATATTGCATCTAGAAACTCTGGCCTTATGTGTACTCTTAAAATGTTTCAACACAAATTGCGCATATTGCAGATATATATATATATATATATATATATATATATATATATATATATAGTAAACACCATAAAAGGATTGTGCACCATGAATAACACAATATGGATTCAGGAAACAAATCACATAACTTGTCAACTCGAATATTACATAATAAATATCTTAGAATAGTGGCATACAATAAACAACATGAAATAAACTCGAGGAGAGAATCGTGCGTCTTGCCGATTCGAGTGTCACCATGTAAAATACCAAGAAATGGTAGCACGCAATGAATATCAAAGTCAAATCATCATTAATCGAATCGCGCGTCTTGCCGATTCGTAAAACACGATGAAAATGTCAAGAAATAACAGCTCACAATAAATAACAAGATCAAAGTACAATGAAACGAATCGGTTTCTTTTGCGGATTCTTAAGCCACCATGTAAATGTCAAGAAATGGTAGCGCGCAATGAACAACAAAGTTAAATCCTCATGAAACGAGTTGCGCGTCTTGCCAATTCGTAAAACATCATGTAAATGTCAAGAAATAGTAGCGCGCAATGGACAACAATCTTTAAACACCATAAAACGAATCGCGCGTCTTGCCGATTCTTAAGCCACCATGCCAATGTCAAGAAATGGTAGCACGCAATGAATAACAAAGTCAAACCTTTATGAAACAAATCGCGCGTCTTGTATATTTGTAAACTACCATATAAATGTCAAGAAATGGTAGTGCGCAAGTAATCTGTTACTCATTTAAGAATTAAACCAAGAATATGAAAATTCTCAATAACGGTGTCGGAACAGTCCAACCACCGTCTTACCGCCTGGAACAATGATCACCAATGAAGGATGAAGGGCAGAAGACTGGAAGATCCAAATAGGCCGCCGGGACAGGAGCTCAGGAAGAAGCTGCTGCTCTGCACCGGGACCTCTGAATAGTGAGCACTGGGAGTTGGGCTGGCTCTCTTTTATAGAGTCTTGGCCCAGCCCAGAACCACGCCCAGGCATGTTGCAGGGAAAGTCTCTGGAAGGCCCTAGAAAGGGGTCACACCCTAACACACTCTGAAAACCTGCAGCAATACATTGCAAAGGAACAGTATTTGTAAGCATATTAAAAATAAGTTTTCAGGATTAAAATCTGCAATGCAAAAGGTTAAACCACAACATATCAGCACAATGCATAAATAACGTTGTTTTGAGAGTGCTGGTTTTTTGCCTTTTTGTCACCAATAGAGCACGTACTGCTCTGGTGTTGACAGTACTCCCCTCTCCCAGACGCGCTCTAGGGCCTGGTTTGCTTATATTAAGACGATGAAAGCGTCTCACAAGTACTGGAGCATGAACATCAGATGCGGAAACCCATGAGTTACTTTCAGGACCATAACCTTTCCATGAGATTAAGTACCATAGATTTGCCCTCTCAGTTTATAATCCAACACTTTCTTGACTTCGTATTCTTCTTCCCCTTGTACTAGAACAGGAGCTGGATGAGGGTGGACCTTTTGGACTGCCTTTTTCAAGAGGGAATTGTGGAACACTGGATGAATCCATAAGGATCTGGGCAATTGTAGTTTATAGGTCACCGGATTGATTTGCTGAAGGACAGTATAAGGACCTATGAATTTGGGGTTAAACATGTGCTTCTTCTTGAAGTCTATATGTTTTGTGGAAAGCCACACTTTGTCACCTGGTTGATATTGCGGTCCCTCACAATGTTTCTTGTCATAATGCCTTTTATATTTTTGTTTGGCTTTTTCTAAATGCTGTTGAATCAGTTTCTGGGTTTGATGTAAATGCTGAATGGTTTCTGACACAGCTGGAGTAAGAGAACTTTCTTGAGGAATTGTGATGGGAAAGGTGTCAGGATGATAGCCAAATAAACCAAAAAAGGGTGTAACGCCAAGAGAAGTGTGGAATGAGTTATTGTAACCTAACTCAGCTAACCAGAGCATAGATGTCCAAGAATGAAGTTGCTTTTCAGCGTAGGCAGGTATTGTTTCAAAGTCTGATTTAGTCTCTCCGTTTGACCATCTGTTTGAGGATGGTGACTAGTAGATAGCGTAGATGTCACTTGGAGTGTTTTACACCATGTCTTCCAGAAATTGGAGGAAAATTGTGACCCCCGATCGGAGAGGATAACCTTTGGCAGTCCATGATAACGAACCACTCTGTTCAGTAAAATAGTTGCCAATTCACTAGAAGTGGGCAATTTTTACAGGCGATGAAATGTCCATATTTCGTGAGACTATCTACTACCACCAGAATTACTGTTGAACCACTGGCAGACCGGTAATAAAGTCTAAAGAAATGTGCTCCCATGGACGACTTGGGGTTGGAAGTGGATGTAACAACCCTTTTGGTTTTGAATGACTTGTTTTAATGCGAGCACAAACTTCACAGTTGTTTACCATTGCTTTTACATCTTTTGTTAGGGTAGGCCACTAAAAATAGCGTTGGATCAGTTCAAGAGTTTTAGGAGTACCTGGGTGACCTGCCGTAGGTATAACATGCAACCAATGAAACACTATCTAGCGAAGTTTGGTAGTGAGTACGAACAAACGAGCGTCATGAAAGGGTAAACCTTGCTTGATTGACCTTTTGGGATCTGCATGGGCCCATGTTTGCCATTTTTCAACAGTGAAAGAGTTGCGAATTTCTTCAAAAAAATCTTCAGTTTTTATGATACATAGAACCTTGTCAGGAGCAATGATAGCTCTGGAGGCTTGAAATGCAGGCAGTCTCTTGATGGGACAAGGCGTCAGCCTTGCGATTATCTTTACCAGGCCGGAAAGTTACTACAAAATCAAATTCGGCAAAAAAAAGCATCCAGCGTAATTGCCGAGGGGTCAAAAGTCTGGCGGAACTCATGAATTGAAGACAACGCTGATCAGTATATACTGTGACAGTGTATTTGGCACCCAACAAATGATGTCTCCATTCTTTAAAGGCGTCACGAATTGCCAGAAGCTCTTTTTCAGCAATGACATAGTTCTGTTCGGCTTCGTTCAACTTCCGAGACATATAAGCTACAGGATGAAGTTGACCAGTGTCTTTATTTCGTTGTGATAAGTTGGCTCCTATTGCTACATCTGAAGCATCAGCTTCCACTATGAAAGGTTGATTCGCATCAGGATGAGTCAAGACTGGGGCAGTGGAGAAAGCTTCCTTCAAAGTCGAGAAGGCTTGATCAGCTTCTGGGGACCATACAAACTTTTCTTTCTTTCTTAGTAGCTTAGTGATTGGAGCCACTGTATGGGAGAAATGATTTATGAACCTCTGGTAAAAATGTGCAAACCCCAGGAAACATTGTACATCACAAACAGTCTTTGGGGTGGGCCAATCAGATACGGCTTTTACTTTCTTTTCTGCCATCACCATACCTTGAGGGGGAAGAATAACCCCTAAAAACTCAACTGTGGTAACATGAAACTCACACTTGGTTAGTTTGCAATATAAATGGTGTTTTCGAAGGGCTGCAAGAATTTTCTTGACATGTTGGACATGTTCGTTTTTATTGTCTGAGTAGATCAAAATGTCATCGATGTAGACTATGGCAAATATGTCGAGGTACTCTCTAAGAACGTCATTCAAGACAAATTGAAATGCTGCTGGAGCATTACACAGACCAAAAGGCATGACAGTGTATTCAAAAAGTCCATATCTTGTCTTGAACGCTGTTTTCCATTCGTCACCCTCTCTCATTCTGACCAAATGATAAGCACCTCGAAGGTCAAGCTTCGTATAGATTTTTGCTCTCTTTACTTGTTCCAATAAGACCGGAATTAGGGGTAAAGGATATTTATTCTTGATGGTGACTTTGTTCAAACCCCTATAGTCGATGCAAGTTCGAAGTTCTCCATTAGCTTTTGGAACAAAAAACAAAGGCGAAGCTGCAGGAGACTTAGAGGGGCGAATGAAGCCATTCTCCAAAAATTGATCTAGGTATTTTCATAAATGTTGATTTTCATGTTCTGACAGGGCCTATACATGACAGTTGGGAAGTATCGCACCTGGGGCTAGTTCAATTTGACAGTCATAAGATCTATGAGGAGGTAGAGTCTCTGCTCCTTTCTCATCAAATACATCTTTGTAAGATGAATACTGTTTGGGCAGCTGAATTTCTTTCTCCGCGGCAGTAGCTATGTAAGAGTTGCAAACTTTTGGTACTTGAATCTTTTGGAGACATTGTTCGTTACATAGCGCAGATGAGAACACGATTTTTCGTTCTGCCCAATTGATCTCCGGATTGTGATGAGTTAACCATGGCAAGCCGAGGATAATCCCATATTGGGGAGCATGGATCACGTCAAGGATGATTTTCTCTTTATGTTTCTTTCTTTGATTCTTATCTTCACAAATCATCGACAAGGGGATAGTCTGAAGAGTTACCGGGCCTCCAGTCAAGAGTTTTCCATCGACTGCCTGGATGATTTCTGGGGTCTTCTTTTCAATACATGGGATCCCCCATGCACGAACCAATTGGACATCAACAAAGTTCCCAGTAGCCCCAGAATCGACTAGAACTTTTTTGAAATAGATATTTTTCTTGACCTGAACTCTTATTTCCAGTTTAAGATGTCTAGATTGTGAAGGGTCCACAGTGACACCCAAGAGCAACCCTTCTCTCCATCTTGGGTATTTTAGTTTTCCAACTCGACTGATGCATTGGTTGCGACCTTCTGAACTGGACCTTGCTTGTTCTTTGGGTTGATTGGACAATCTTTGGCAAAATTACCTTTTCGCCCACAATAAAGACATTGTCCATTTTTTCTGCGTAGGTCCTTTTCATCTTTGGTCAAAGGTCTTCTGATGGTTCCAATTTCCATCAGTTCCGGCGTTCTTTCTTTCGGAGTGCTTGAGTCTCTGTTATCATGAACGTGCCATGAATATTTTTCAATCTTTTTGCGCGTTCCTTTACGTTCTGCTAAACGATGATCAAGTCTCAAGACAAGATTTATTAATTCTTGACAGTCTGTAGGTTGTGGGTCGATTTGCGCTAAGATATCTTTTAGTTCCTCTTTGAGTCCCTTGTAAAACAAGACCGCTTGTTTTTCTTTCAGGCCAGGATGTCTCGGCAACCAGCCGGTTAAAGTTGGCTAAATACGACACTAGGTCTTGATTCCCTTAGCGTAAATCTAATAATTCACGATCTGCTGACTGTGTTATAGTTCTACGATCAAAAACTCTCTCAAATTCACGAACAAAATTTCTCCAGTTGTACAACAAGGGACTATTTTTACGCACAAGAGGAATTGCCCAAGTAGCTGCATCCCCAGACAGATATAATAACAAGAAAGCTACTTTGGACTGGGCATCTGGGAAAGTATTTGGTCTGCAGGTGAAGTGTAGTTCCACTTGAACCAGGAAAGATTGCGCTTTCAAAGGGTCACCTGAGAAACGTTCTGGAGGAGCTAAAGGAACTGCAGAAGGAACATTTAGGGAAATCGGATTACTTCCAGAAGCCTGAGAAGAAGTACCTGGCCAAGACACACCTGTGGGACTTTGTTCCTTCTTCTCTACCTTATCTTGCAACTGACTCACTCTCTCTGCTAAGCTAGTTGTCAATTCTTTGGATGATACCATCTCTGCTTGGAGCTGGGTGATAGCCTTGACTAACTCGTCTAGCGTGGCCATGCTGAGAACATACACAAGCCAGGAGGATAATAATTAGTGGGCTCACTATTCTGTCAGAGTCACCAGATCCTCAGGGTCTGTGCACGTTCCCAACATGTCCACCACTGAACAGCTCCAAGACTCTGATAGATAAATCACAGAGACTGAGAGAGTTCAAGAGGGGAAGAGGGGATTAGGAAGGGAACAGCTGGGAAGGAAACCTGTAGTAAGAAAAAGGTTAGAACACACAATATGAAAATTATATCTCCTGAAATCAATACTAGATTATGATTCTAAGCCTAGTCACTCTGAAAACATGAACAATCTAAGAGTTAAGTTTAAAATGACTAAGTTTCAAGATGGTCGGATACCTGTAAGGGAATCAAGATGAATTAAATGAAAACTTTCTTATTCAAGTACTTTCCTTTACATGAGAATCAGAAAAAACATTCTGACTAAATTTTAAACCAGTCATATAAATCCTGTTTTGAGAATGTATACTAGGACCATACAATATTGCATCTAGAAACTCTGGCCTTATGTGTACTCTTAAAATGTTTCAACACAAATTGCGCATATTGCAGATATATATATATATATATATATATATATATATATATATATATAGTAAACACCATAAAAGGATTGTGCACCATGAATAACACAAAATGGATTCAGGAAACAAATCACATAACTTGTCAACTCGAATATTACATAATAAATATCTTAGAATAGTGGCATACAATAAACAACATGAAATAAACTCGAGGAGAGAATCGTGCGTCTTGCCGATTCGAGTGTCACCATGTAAAATACCAAGAAATGGTAGCACGCAATGAATATCAAAGTCAAATCATCATTAATCGAATCGCGCGTCTTGCCGATTCGTAAAACACGATGAAAATGTCAAGAAATAACAGCTCACAATAAATAACAAGATCAAAGTACAATGAAACGAATCGGTTTCTTTTGCGGATTCTTAAGCCACCATGTAAATGTCAAGAAATGGTAGCGCGCAATGAACAACAAAGTTAAATCCTCATGAAACGAGTTGCGCGTCTTGCCAATTCGTAAAACATCATGTAAATGTCAAGAAATAGTAGCGCGCAATGGACAACAATCTTTAAACACCATAAAACGAATTGCGCGTCTTGCCGATTCTTAAGCCACCATGCCAATGTCAAGAAATGGTAGCACGCAATGAATAACAAAGTCAAACCTTTATGAAACAAATCGCGCGTCTTGTATATTTGTAAACTACCATATAAATGTCAAGAAATGGTAGTGCGCAAGTAATCTGTTACTCATTTAAGAATTAAACCAAGAATATGAAAATTCTCAATAACGGTGTCGGAACAGTCCAACCACCGTCTTACCGCCTGGAACAATGATCACCAATGAAGGATGAAGGGCAGAAGACTGGAAGATCCAAATAGGCCGCCGGGACAGGAGCTCAGGAAGAAGCTGCTGCTCTGCACCGGGACCTCTGAATAGTGAGCACTGGGAGTTGGGCTGGCTCTCTTTTATAGAGTCTTGGCCCAGCCCAGAACCACGCCCAGGCATGTTGCAGGGAAAGTCTCTGGAAGGCCCTAGAAAGGGGTCACACCCTAACACACTCTGAAAACCTGCAGCAATACATTGCAAAGGAACAGTATTTGTAAGCATATTAAAAATAAGTTTTCAGGATTAAAATCTGCAATGCAAAAGGTTAAACCACAACATATCAGCACAATGCATAAATAACGTTGTTTTGAGAGTGCTGGTTTTTTGCCTTTTTGTCACCAATAGAGCACGTACTGCTCTGGTGTTGACAGTACTCCCCTCTCCCAGACGCGCTCTAGGGCCTGGTTTGCTTATATTAAGACGATGAAAGCGTCTCACAAGTACTGGAGCATGAACATCAGATGCGGAAACCCATGAGTTACTTTCAGGACCATAACCTTTCCATGAGATTAAGTACCATAGATTTGCCCTCTCAGTTTATAATCCAACACTTTCTTGACTTCGTATTCTTCTTCCCCTTGTACTAGAACAGGAGCTGGATGAGGGTGGACCTTTTGGACTGCCTTTTTCAAGAGGGAATTGTGGAACACTGGATGAATCCATAAGGATCTGGGCAATTGTAGTTTATAGGTCACCGGATTGATTTGCTGAAGGACAGTATAAGGACCTATGAATTTGGGGTTAAACATGTGCTTCTTCTTGAAGTCTATATGTTTTGTGGAAAGCCACACTTTGTCACCTGGTTGATATTGCGGTCCCTCACAATGTTTCTTGTCATAATGCCTTTTATATTTTTGTTTGGCTTTTTCTAAATGCTGTTGAATCAGTTTCTGGGTTTGATGTAAATGCTGAATGGTTTCTGACACAGCTGGAGTAAGAGAACTTTCTTGAGGAATTGTGATGGGAAAGGTGTCAGGATGATAGCCAAATAAACCAAAAAAGGGTGTAACGCCAAGAGAAGTGTGGAATGAGTTATTGTAACCTAACTCAGCTAACCAGAGCATAGATGTCCAAGAATGAAGTTGCTTTTCAGCGTAGGCAGGTATTGTTTCAAAGTCTGATTTAGTCTCTCCGTTTGACCATCTGTTTGAGGATGGTGACTAGTAGATAGCGTAGATGTCACTTGGAGTGTTTTACACCATGTCTTCCAGAAATTGGAGGAAAATTGTGACCCCCGATCGGAGAGGATAACCTTTGGCAGTCCATGATAACGAACCACTCTGTTCAGTAAAATAGTTGCCAATTCACTAGAAGTGGGCAATTTTTACAGGCGATGAAATGTCCATATTTCGTGAGACTATCTACTACCACCAGAATTACTGTTGAACCACTGGCAGACCGGTAATAAAGTCTAAAGAAATGTGCTCCCATGGACGACTTGGGGTTGGAAGTGGATGTAACAACCCTTTTGGTTTTGAATGACTTGTTTTAATGCGAGCACAAACTTCACAGTTGTTTACCATTGCTTTTACATCTTTTGTTAGGGTAGGCCACTAAAAATAGCGTTGGATCAGTTCAAGAGTTTTAGGAGTACCTGGGTGACCTGCCGTAGGTATAACATGCAACCAATGAAACACTATCTAGCGAAGTTTGGTAGTGAGTACGAACAAACGAGCGTCATGAAAGGGTAAACCTTGCTTGATTGACCTTTTGGGATCTGCATGGGCCCATGTTTGCCATTTTTCAACAGTGAAAGAGTTGCGAATTTCTTCAAAAAAATCTTCAGTTTTTATGATACATAGAACCTTGTCAGGAGCAATGATAGCTCTGGAGGCTTGAAATGCAGGCAGTCTCTTGATGGGACAAGGCGTCAGCCTTGCGATTATCTTTACCAGGCCGGAAAGTTACTACAAAATCAAATTCGGCAAAAAAAAGCATCCAGCGTAATTGCCGAGGGGTCAAAAGTCTGGCGGAACTCATGAATTGAAGACAACGCTGATCAGTATATACTGTGACAGTGTATTTGGCACCCAACAAATGATGTCTCCATTCTTTAAAGGCGTCACGAATTGCCAGAAGCTCTTTTTCAGCAATGACATAGTTCTGTTCGGCTTCGTTCAACTTCCGAGACATATAAGCTACAGGATGAAGTTGACCAGTGTCTTTATTTCGTTGTGATAAGTTGGCTCCTATTGCTACATCTGAAGCATCAGCTTCCACTATGAAAGGTTGATTCGCATCAGGATGAGTCAAGACTGGGGCAGTGGAGAAAGCTTCCTTCAAAGTCGAGAAGGCTTGATCAGCTTCTGGGGACCATACAAACTTTTCTTTCTTTCTTAGTAGCTTAGTGATTGGAGCCACTGTATGGGAGAAATGATTTATGAACCTCTGGTAAAAATGTGCAAACCCCAGGAAACATTGTACATCACAAACAGTCTTTGGGGTGGGCCAATCAGATACGGCTTTTACTTTCTTTTCTGCCATCACCATACCTTGAGGGGGAAGAATAACCCCTAAAAACTCAACTGTGGTAACATGAAACTCACACTTGGTTAGTTTGCAATATAAATGGTGTTTTCGAAGGGCTGCAAGAATTTTCTTGACATGTTGGACATGTTCGTTTTTATTGTCTGAGTAGATCAAAATGTCATCGATGTAGACTATGGCAAATATGTCGAGGTACTCTCTAAGAACGTCATTCAAGACAAATTGAAATGCTGCTGGAGCATTACACAGACCAAAAGGCATGACAGTGTATTCAAAAAGTCCATATCTTGTCTTGAACGCTGTTTTCCATTCGTCACCCTCTCTCATTCTGACCAAATGATAAGCACCTCGAAGGTCAAGCTTCGTATAGATTTTTGCTCTCTTTACTTGTTCCAATAAGATCGGAATTAGGGGTAAAGGATATTTATTCTTGATGGTGACTTTGTTCAAACCCCTATAGTCGATGCAAGTTCGAAGTTCTCCATTAGCTTTTGGAACAAAAAACAAAGGCGAAGCTGCAGGAGACTTAGAGGGGCGAATGAAGCCATTCTCCAAAAATTGATCTAGGTATTTTCATAAATGTTGATTTTCATGTTCTGACAGGGCCTATACATGACAGTTGGGAAGTATCGCACCTGGGGCTAGTTCAATTTGACAGTCATAAGATCTATGAGGAGGTAGAGTCTCTGCTCCTTTCTCATCAAATACATCTTTGTAAGATGAATACTGTTTGGGCAGCTGAATTTCTTTCTCCGCGGCAGTAGCTATGTAAGAGTTGCAAACTTTTGGTACTTGAATCTTTTGGTGACATTGTTCGTTACATAGCGCAGATGAGAACACGATTTTTCGTTCTGCCCAATTGATCTCCGGATTGTGATGAGTTAACCATGGCAAGCCGAGGATAATCCCATATTGGGGAGCATGGATCACGTCAAGGATGATTTTCTCTTTATGTTTCTTTCTTTGATTCTTATCTTCACAAATCATCGACAAGGGGATAGTCTGAAGAGTTACCGGGCCTCCAGTCAAGAGTTTTCCATCGACTGCCTGGATGATTTCTGGGGTCTTCTTTTCAATACATGGGATCCCCCATGCACGAACCAATTGGACATCAACAAAGTTCCCAGTAGCCCCAGAATCGACTAGAACTTTTTTGAAATAGATATTTTTCTTGACCTGAACTCTTATTTCCAGTTTAAGATGTCTAGATTGTGAAGGGTCCACAGTGACACCCAAGAGCAACCCTTCTCTCCATCTTGGGTATTTTAGTTTTCCAACTCGACTGATGCATTGGTTGCGACCTTCTGAACTGGACCTTGCTTGTTCTTTGGGTTGATTGGACAATCTTTGGCAAAATTACCTTTTCGCCCACAATAAAGACATTGTCCATTTTTTCTGCGTAGGTCCTTTTCATCTTTGGTCAAAGGTCTTCTGATGGTTCCAATTTCCATCAGTTCCGGCGTTCTTTCTTTCGGAGTGCTTGAGTCTCTGTTATCATGAACGTGCCATGAATATTTTTCAATCTTTTTGCGCGTTCCTTTACGTTCTGCTAAACGATGATCAAGTCTCAAGACAAGATTTATTAATTCTTGACAGTCTGTAGGTTGTGGGTCGATTTGCGCTAAGATATCTTTTAGTTCCTCTTTGAGTCCCTTGTAAAACAAGACCGCTTGTTTTTCTTTCAGGCCAGGATGTCTCGGCAACCAGCCGGTTAAAGTTGGCTAAATACGACACTAGGTCTTGATTCCCTTAGCGTAAATCTAATAATTCACGATCTGCTGACTGTGTTATAGTTCTACGATCAAAAACTCTCTCAAATTCACGAACAAAATTTCTCCAGTTGTACAACAAGGGACTATTTTTACGCACAAGAGGAATTGCCCAAGTAGCTGCATCCCCAGACAGATATAATAACAAGAAAGCTACTTTGGACTGGGCATCTGGGAAAGTATTTGGTCTGCAGGTGAAGTGTAGTTCCACTTGAACCAGGAAAGATTGCGCTTTCAAAGGGTCACCTGAGAAACGTTCTGGAGGAGCTAAAGGAACTGCAGAAGGAACATTTAGGGAAATCGGATTACTTCCAGAAGCCTGAGAAGAAGTACCTGGCCAAGACACACCTGTGGGACTTTGTTCCTTCTTCTCTACCTTATCTTGCAACTGACTCACTCTCTCTGCTAAGCTAGTTGTCAATTCTTTGGATGATACCATCTCTGCTTGGAGCTGGGTGATAGCCTTGACTAACTCGTCTAGCGTGGCCATGCTGAGAACATACACAAGCCAGGAGGATAATAATTAGTGGGCTCACTATTCTGTCAGAGTCACCAGATCCTCGGGGTCTGTGCACGTTCCCAACATGTCCACCACTGAACAGCTCCAAGACTCTGATAGATAAATCACAGAGACTGAGAGAGTTCAAGAGGGGAAGAGGGGATTAGGAAGGGAACAGCTGGGAAGGAAACCTGTAGTAAGAAAAAGGTTAGAACACACAATATGAAAATTATATCTCCTGAAATCAATACTAGATTATGATTCTAAGCCTAGTCACTCTGAAAACATGAACAATCTAAGAGTTAAGTTTAAAATGACTAAGTTTCAAGATGGTCGGATACCTGTAAGGGAATCAAGATGAATTAAATGAAAACTTTCCTTTAAAGTACTTTCCTTTACATGAGAATCAGAAAAAACACTCTGACTAAATTTTAAACCAGTCATATAAATCCTGTTTTGAGAATGTATACTAGGACCACGCAATATTGCATCTAGAAACTCTGGCCTTATGTGTACTCTTAAAATGTTTCAACACAAATTGCGCATATTGCAGATATATATATATATATATATATATATATATATATATATATATATATATATATATATAGTAAACACCATAAATAACACAATATGGATTCAGGAAACAAATCACATAACTTGTCAACTCGAATATTACATAATAAATAACTTAGAATAGTGGCATGCAATAAACAACATGAAATAAACTTGAGGAGAGAATTGTGCGTCTTGCCGATTTGAGTGTCACCATGTAAAATACCAAGAAATGGTAGCACGCAATGAATATCAAAGTCAAATCATCATTAATCGAATTGCGCGTCTTGCCGATTCGTAAAACACGATGTAAATGTCAAGAAATAACAGCTCACAATAAATAACAAGATCAAAGTACAATGAAACAAATCGCGCTTCTTTTGCCGATTCTTAAGCCACCATGTAAATGTCAAGAAATGGTAGCGCGCAATGAACAACAAAGTTAAATCCTCATGAAACGAGTTGCGCGTCTTGCCAATTCGTAAAACATCATGTAAATGTCAAGAAATAGTAGCGCGCAATGGACAACAATGTTTAAACACCATAAAACGAATCGCGCGTCTTGCCGGTTCTTAAGCCACCATGCCAATGTCAAGAAATGGTAGCACGCAATGAATAACAAAGTCAAACCTTTATGAAACAAATTGCGCGTCTTGCCTATTTGTAAACTACCATATAAATGTCAAGAAATGGTAGCGCGCAAGTAATCTGTTACTCATGTAAGATTTAAACCAAGAATATGAAAATTCTCAATAACGGTGTCGGAACAGTCCAACTACCGTCTTACCGCCTGGAACAATGATCACCAATGAAGGATGAAGGGCAGAAGACTGGAAGATCCAAATAGGCCGCCGGGACAGGAGCTCAGGAAGAAGCTGCTGCTCTGCACCGGGACCTCTGAATAGTGAGCACTGGGAGTTGGGCTGGCTCTCTTTTATAGAGTCTTGGCCCAGCCCAGAACCACGCCCAGGCATGTTGCAGGGAAAGTCTCTGGAAGGCCCTGGAAAGGGGCCACACCCTAACACACTCTGAAAACCTGCAGCAATACATTGCAAAGGAACAGTATTTGTAAGCATATTAAAAATACGTTTTCAGTATTGAACTCTGCAACGCAAAAGGTTAAACCACAACATATCAGCACAATTCATAAATTAAGTTGTTTTGAGAGTGCTGGGTTTTTGCATTTTTGTCGCCAATAGAGCGCGTACTGCTCTGGTGTTGACAGTAGGATCCAATGTTACCCTGTTTAAGGGGAGAGAGCATATGCACTTTAGCACTGGTTAGCAGTGGTAAAGTGTGCAAAGTCTTAAAACCAGCAAAAACAGTATCTAAAAAGTGGAGGGAGGCAGGCAAAAAGTTAGATGTGACCACCCTAAGGCTGTCAGGTCCAACATGTTTCAAAAACATGTGGCGCTTACATCTGCATGTGAGACCTATGCACTTCAGGTTGCGAGGTCATCGGCGGAGATTCAGTCCCTTTTTACTACAAATTTTCCGTGACACTTTGGTGAACTTGTGGGATGAATATTCAATGTGTCCAGCACTACTGGAATCGCCCACTTTCTTAAGGCTGTTGGTTCTAGTTTTGTTCACAGCGTCTACTCTATATTCGGTTTAATACCATCAGCCATACATTCTATATTTTTGAGTGTTTTCGGAGGATTTCCGATTACTTTAACTATAATAGGTGGTATTTTGCTGTTGCTACTTTTTTCTGTGCAATGGCTGTCCGGTCACAGAAAGGAGCATTGAAAAGCACTACTGTGTCGTGAACGCATGATGCAGTATTTCGGAGCACCACTTCTGGAACAACTGGAGTGTGACTGGTCTTTGTCATTCCGACCGGTTTTTGCCTCTGGTGCCTCTTTGAATGTGCACTGAAAGTCTGTCTTTCTACGCAGAACCTACTTTCATTGGATGCTGATCTGTTGATGTTCTCGCTGAGGGCTCATTATCAGACATGCGCATAGAGGGTGCATTTGCAGAATTCACCAGACATCGAAAGAGGAAAAAAACAAGGAGAAATAATGGTATTTCTCCCCATTGCGCCAATTTAACGCCACCCCTGAGGTGGCGTAGAAATCTGACTTATTCTCAGACTTATAAATCTGGGAAAGCGTCAGATTTTGTCAGATTTCATGACTGTTCCTGGGGAAACACCCACATCAACACACATGGAACGCCCCTTTCACCCAGGGTTATGCGTGAAAGGGTTTCATATTTACAAGGTCATTAAAAGTCACGTAAGGTCACTTTGCGTGGCCTTGTAAATATGGGCCAGTACACCGTGCCACCGGAGCGTAAAAAAAAAGGGATGCTCCAGGGATGCAGGGTGCTGCTAGGGCCTCGTAAATGAGGCCCTTTGTGTGCAGTAAATGGCCCATAATCATGGTGTGAACGCGGATCTCTTTAATGCTACAAAGAGAGAAACTTCACATTCACCAATTTATTACAATTGAGTTGTGATGTCACAACAACTTCTACCAGAGCCAGCTGGGTGTCAACAACATCTCACTAACCAGTTCCCCAGCCACAATTTAAACAACTAAAGAGATTCAAACATTTTCAGATTCTTTCAGTTGAGGACTCTTTCACATAGAATGCACAGTTATTAGCTAATAAGGAGGTGTTTATGGTAGAACACTTATTTAAGGTAATGCTGGAGTCCAATAGGGGGAGTCAGGATTCTATATGTTATCGCATATTTTAATCCGGGGCCTGGTTACCTGACAATAAGCAGGAGCTGTGCTGCACCACCCATTTTGGGGAGATGGCCCTAGCGGGCGTAGGTTTCATGTTCTGATATGGTGTCCCCGGGCAGGTTTGGAAATAAGTGTATCTGATATGTTTTTACAGGTCAGTCTGTAAATATGGACCAGATAGGATTGCTGAAGCTCTCTGGCAGGTACAGGTTAGGACCATGATGATAGGACCATCATATCAGCTTGAGCAGGCAAGTCAGACAGGCCGTGACCCACATACCTACCACGACTTATCTGGAGATAGTGTGCATCAATCAGTGCTCTCAGTCTGTAGGAATGCATTTCTGGACCTTTAAAAATTCTATGAAATATTAAATTCTGGTTTACATGAATGAGCGGTGTGAAAGATATAAATATTTTGGCCATAAATAATAAATGCAATTCATGAACAAAATGATGAACATTAGCAACATATTGAATGGCAATTAACACATCAGGTTAATGATGGAAACAATCTTTGCTGAAATCCTCCCTTTAATAGCCAAACATACTGCTCACAGTTATTCAGTGTTTTCTCAATCTGCAGCCTTGCTTTGAAAAGTGAAGCCAATTTCTCTTGTTGGTGTGCTGTACTACTGGCAGGAAAGGGGCAGCACCAACCTGTGCCAGTGTCTGAACTGAACGCAGACCGTTTGTGCCTTTGATGCTCTCTTAAAAAAGCTACAGCTTCTCTCCCCTATAAAGTGTCTGTGTAGCTAACTTATATGTCAGCTCTCCACATTATTATGAGAAAAACAGGCCTTGTGACTTGTGATGCAGAGTATGAATAGAATTTTTTTAATTTTCAGCACATCTGTCTAGCGCTACTGCATGTCGTGTAAATATGATATTATCATATGAATTAGAGTGAATAAGTGAAGAACGTGTATTATTTATTTATTACAAGACATCCTATGGTGAAACTGGCATGCATCAACAATGAGACAAGGCGGTAAGAGGCTCAACTTTATTTTAGTTACAATAAGTTTGAAGTTTCAAACTGAACCCAGTGTATCTGGCTCACAATACAGATCCCTTAGCCGACTTGCACAAACCGCCCACTGTAGTAGTTGGAGGGCAGTCTTCATATAGAGTCTGGAACCATTCAAGTGGGAGGGAAGTTCTGTATGTGATCCTAGGGCTCCATCCTTCCTCCATCTGTCGCTGTCTCCTAGTTCCCCCTCCAGAACATATTCGAACAGTCTAGTACATCTTTCACTCTAAGCATCCCAGACACCAGCTCAGACACACGGGCAATTGACACCGGGTGTGTGCTGGTCATCGGTGTTTCCTCCTCCCTCCTGGCACTCACCTGTGTGTTTGACACGGCGTCTTCTCGCTGCGTCCTTGAGCGCTCAGCGTCCTTGTCGGTGGGTTCTCTCGTTGCTGCGCTGATTCCTGCTTTCTACTCGTTTTCTGGCGTTTCCTGCTGCAAAACAAGAAAGACTAGACATTAGGAAGCCGCAATCTATTCTGGGTAACTTTGCTCCGACTCTAAAGAGAGAATTAAATACTCATCTAATGGAACTATCTGTAGTCTAGGCATTTACTGGAACCTTCACCTACAAGGAAGAGGAAGAAAAACTTGATTGACTTAATGTAATCAGTGCTTCTAAGAAGTTATTAGGAGAATAGAAACCTAAACTCAGAAACTTTTGTTATTATTTTTGCCACAGTGAAATTAGGTACTTAACTGACTTTGTATTGACTTACCTGACTTTTGTAGGAATATTGTTTACAGGCTGACAAAAGAACCTGATAACTCTTTAACTTCTCTAGGAAACCTTGATCATTATGTGCATAGACCTAGGTATGTGTAGTACGAAATGTTTATATCATCCCATGCATTACACTTATTTGGGAGAGTAACATTGTGAGTCTTTTTCTAGATACAGTTTGCATATCCATTCCAATCCCAGGACCCTGCATCCTTAGGAAAGGGAGAAGGGATATGAGTTAATTACTTTTTGGGACAGCAAGCGCGCCTGGTCCTTAGTAAGTAAACTTACAAGGGGACGCGTATAGGTCGATTAACTTTTTGAATTCCATGGAGTATCCTAGTCATGTAGTGACTCTTGAAATCCATAATTAGCATAGACTACCATTAACAAAACATCTTCTCTTTAATAACCACAACTCGGTGAAGAGTTAAACAATCTTTATTACCCTATTTATTACAATTTTAAATCATCTGTTAGATCAATCTTTATTCAATTAATTCAATTATTCATTTGTTAATGAAAACATCATCTCATAACTTGTAGAAAACATATGGGTAAATGCACCTTCATACGCCAAAAGAATACCAGCATTAATAGCAGAGTTCAGCAGATAGCTCGTTAGTCATTTGTCACTGTCAACGTCACCCCAACAGCCTACCTAACCAAGATTAGCATCAACATGTGGGACTTCATGCAAAACCATTTAGAGAAAAAAACATTAATTTGGAAAAGATCTATCTAAGTGAGAATTCTATAATCGGCGCAGTTGGTACCTAGAAGAAAAGGCATAATTATTCAGTCACATTTTCATAGCTATCTATCCACAGAATGGATCAGCAACAAAGTCAGTCTTCGTCTTCAGGTCATCAATTAGTCAGCCACACATTAGGCTCTCAGAGTATGAGCCCAACGACAGAACCTCAGACAGCGTCTCCTGACGTCATCAATTCTCCCCTTGCATCTCTTGCATCTGTCTAAATTCTCCCGCATCAGAAGTTTTAGCCCCTTGTCGTGACTTTTTATTAGGGTCTCTCAGTCCATCCCCCTAATTCCTAATTGGTCAGTCAGTCGGCAGATATGACTTTAACCTATAACATTTGTTTACCAAATCTACTATTTTCCATATTAGTCCTTTCACAAGATGTGGATTGGTCCGCTATACGATGTCCTCATCATCCGGCTCTTCAGGTATCGAAATTGTTGCATGTTCCTCTTCAGTCAGTGCCTTCATTGTTCAAGTCCTGGGAAAGTACATTTAGCCTATTCTACACATAATTGTATCAAATTGTCTTCATCATCTCCTGTCCGCCGGTACATTGCAGAAAATTCAAGCTAAGCAACTTTAACATCGAGTGAGTCAAGGACAGGTCGTAGCAGTTTCTTGCAAACGCGGTTATTGTTTCTGCTCTCTGTGTGCGAGGCCTAGGAGGACTAGGTGTTAAATTCAGCTACGTTAACACTACAAATTGGAGTAAAACATAGATTATACATTTCAATATGACATATTACTACATTTTTCTCATATATTTACATTATTTCATACAGTTTCAGTTATATTAGTACAATCTCATACACATGGCTGCCATGCCCCGAGGGCACATTTTCAAACGTGCACATTATTTTTCTCTACGATTAATTCTTCTACAAACTTTTCATTATTCAAACACATAAACATCATTACTGATTTTCTAATTAGCATATCTGCTTCAACAGTCCCTCCTCTGATGACTAAATATGTCATCATACCTTTCTTTACCAGCATTTTACAATTCCGTCTCTGATGTATTTTGTCTTCTCCTTAAAGTGTCCCTATATATTCTTTCCCTAGGTTGTTCTTCCCTCCTCTGATTATTTTTTAGATCTCCTTAGTTTGATTCTCTGCCATAATTGACATATGCCCCATAATCCTAATATACAAGCAATCACAAATAATATTCCCTGTACAATTTTCAGTAATACCCCATTCCAAATTTGACTAAACAAATTACCCACTGAAGCAAATCCTTTTCCAACTTTTCCCAAACTCCTGGTTCCTTCAATTCTTTCAAGTCCTTACTTGAATTAGTTAAGTTAGTTAGTAAGTCTCTTATCTCCTTATCATTATTGGGAATATATGAACAACAATGCCTAGCATTAATCATCCTAGTGACTCCGCCGTATTTTGCTAATAATATGTCTAAAGCAAGGCTATTTTAAAGCGTCATAGCTCCATCCGCAGCTAATTCAGTATCTAATAGGAGTATTGCCACTGTAAATGTTTTCAGCATGTTATCCACAATAGTAGACAACTTCCGTATCTTAATTGCATTCAAAATAACTCCTGCAGAAGGAATTAATGCACCAAGAATATCTCCCACAGTTGCAGAAGAGGTTTCCCTCCTCTGTCGCTTATGATGTAATTCAGTCACTGTCAGAAAGTTCTTTCGATCACCTATCTGATACATTTTAGGGAAAACTATCCCCAAATAGCATGTCCCAGACCATCCTCTAGGAAGACGGTAATAAGCATTAAGTCCACAAATATAGTAGATCCCAGGAATCGCAGGGTCCTGACCATTCAGCATAAAAGTCCATTTACTCTGAAACAGAAACACATGCCTACATTCACTTGTACCCACAAATAAAGGGTCTGTGTGTGATTTTGGCCTATATATGCAAAGCTTTCCTACATGTAATGCATCTAAAGCTAACTTTCCTTGTGTTTTAATAGCAGTATAAGCATAATCATTCTTATAAGTTAGTTTCTCTAATCCCTTCTCTAACTTTTCTTTCAATGCCTTTCTCCTGTCGTCAGTATGCCCTATGAAGCTCTTTTCTAATGGTGTAAGTAAACATGTTAAATTATTCTTCTGAGCGTATGCGGTACCAAACGTCAATGTCGGTTCAGAGAAGCCTCTAACTAATACTATATCATGCTCTTTACTACCTTACTCAAATATCTAATAATAGGAACAAATGAAAACACTAAATCATAATTGGAATAAAAGTATTGTATATACTCTTGGTTATAGAATCTTGTTAGTAGCAGACTACAGCTTATGCCATATGTTAATGGCAGACTATGGTACGTTACCCCTTCTTCAACTGAGGAAGGAATTTGCGTACCCTCAAGACAATTCCTTGCATCCATCATTTCAACATACTCACTCAACAAGCAATAGAATACATTAGAAGAAAGCTCTCCTTGAGCATTAGTATAATCATGCAAGTATTTCTCATCTAACTTGAACCTTTCTAAAGCTGTTAGTGTAGTAGTTTCAGGAACAGAAATAATAAAAGCCTCTTTCGTATCATGAATAGACATTCCCACAATCATTATTATAAACATTATTCCACACATAACTACCACTTCAACACTCAAATACCTACAATACCTAACATTCCTAACTTGGTTATTTAACTCAGTCATGATCTGTTAAGAATCAGAAAGCAGGAGTAACACTTAGATAAAGTGCAACAGAGAAAAAGTAAAAAAAAAAATGAAGAAAATATCTCTTCTCTCACAGTTCAGTTTCACATCCAGGAACCCTTTTTTCCCTTTGTCATAATTGATTAGCAGCGAGCTTGTCACATCCGGTTTTCAATTGTCATATCAGATTATCGATATCTCTTCCAGTTTTATTTCAACAGTCTTTTCTTAGGTTTTCTTTAGATCAGCTCAACAACTCAGTCTTTTGATCGCCTTCAGGTTACATCAAAGTACTGACTCAGAACTTCTCTATCAAAACAAAAGGACATAAACTCGTGTTGCCATTCATTTGTAGCTGCATATGCCCACTCAGTACCTGCGTATCTTTGACTCGCTATTCTCTTTCTTTTCAACCTACGATCACCACCTAATTCTCCTTCACTCAATTCTTCCTTTCTCATAGTATCCACTTCCTCTTCTATTGTTTCATTAATGACCAATTCCTTCTTCTTTCTGATTTGTGATTCAGGCCAATTATCTCCGTTTCTCGTTCCTTCTGTCAGTATTCTCCTCAGGATTGGACTCTTTTCCTTTTCTTTCTCTATGGTGTTCTCTCTTGATGGACTTGCAATGGGTTCAGAAGGTGTCGAATCACTTTGGCTTTGATCCGTCTCAACTCTTTCACCCTCTTGATCTGGCACTCGCTCTGTTTGCTTTTTAGCACTGTCTGCTTCTGGGAGAACCTCTGCTGTGCTTGGTTCTCCTGCTGTATCCGTTGAGTTAGGCTCTTGCTCACCCTCCTGTAATTCTTCACTTTCGTCTCTTACAGGGCTGATAGACCCATCTTCCACAAGCTCAGACTTAACCTCGGGCTCAGTTTGCTCTTGTTCCGGTTCGGGCGTAGCTACTTGTTTCACTGTTGTTGGTGCTCTCAACAAATCTTCTTCATGCTCTTGCGGACTCACCACTATCTTTGTATGGATTGCGTGTATCCAGTTCGGCAGTCCTGCACACTTTACAGCTGTCGTAGTTGTTAGCAACCACCTGGTAGGGACCTTTCCATTGTGGTTCTAAACAGGTCTTTCGAAAATGTTTGTTGATGACGACACAGTCTCCAGCTCTCAGATTGTGACCTGGGTCATGGTCTCACCTGCTGAGAGAAAGAGCGAACCACATCAGCCAGGCCTTTGCAGTAGTCCAACACCATATCATCTGTAATATTGACAAGTGCATTGGCTGGAATTTCTGGCAATCTCATTGCTCTGCCCATGAGGATCTCATGGGGCGATGGCCCTGTCTTCCTGTCAGGTATGTTTCGCATTGACATCAACATCAAAGGTAATGTGTCTGGCCATTTTAGATTGGTAGCGGCATACATCTTGGCAATTCTTGATTTCAATGTACCATTCATTTGTTCCATTAGTCCTGATGCTTCAGGGTAATAGCTACAATGCAACTTCTGCTCGATGTTTAGGGCTGCACATAAGAGTTTAATCACCTAGTTATTGAAGTGAGTTCCCCTATCTGATTCTAAAGAGATCGGGAATCCGAAATGCGGTTTTAACTCTCTAAGCAACAGCTTTGCTACTGTGAGACTGTCATTCCTTTGTGTGGGGTATGCTTCAATCCAATGACTAAGGACACACACAATCACCAACACGTACTTCAAACCACCACACGCAGGCATCTCAATGAAATCCAATTGCATTCTGCTGAATGGACCTCCTGCTCTTCCAATGTGGCTCAAATTCACCACTGTCCCTTTTCCCACGTTTTGCTGCTGACAAATTATACATCGATGACATACTGCCTCTGCTGCTTGCCTAAATTTAGGATTGAACCAATCAATTTTGAACAACCTGACCATGGCATCCCTTCCAATATGTGCCTGACCATGGTAATACCTGGCCATTTGCGACAATAAACCATTGGGCAGGACCATCTGACCCTCCTCCGAAACCCAAATTTCATCAGGTATTTAAACACACTTTAACTTAACCCAGAGTCGTTTTTCTTCTTTGTCAACATCATCCTGCAATGTTTTCAATTCTTCCAAAGTATCAATCACTTTTAATGCAAAACTTGTGCAAATATTTTCTTCCTCAGGCGTCAGTTCCCACTTGTCTTTAAACGATATACAGTTCAATGCACAAAATCTTGCGACTTGATCCGCATATCCAGTTCCCAATGAGATGTAATCCTGCGTCTTTTGGTGTGCGCTGCATTTTACCACTGCAATTTCTTCAGGTAACTGTATTGCGTACAATAACTTTTATTTTGTCGCCATTTCTCACTGGTGTACCAGTAGAGGTCAGAAACCCTCTTTGTGACCACAATTGACCAAAATCATGAACAATTCCAAATTCATATTGACTGTCTGTATAGATTGTGAGTCTTAATCTCGCAGATACAAGGCATGCTCTAGTAACAGCTATCAATTCTGCCACTTGTGCAGAATATACACCTCCAAGCCAGGAAGCTTCTAATATGCCTGTGATTGTGCATACTGCGTATCCTGCTCTCAATGTCCCAGTTCCATCTCTGAGGCATGAACCATCAACAAAGATAATTTGGTAATTTTCCTCCAGTCGTGTGTCCCTAATATCAGGCCTTGGTTTTGTACACAGCTCAGTTACCTCAAGACAATCATGCTCAATGTCTTCTTCTTTTTCAATTTCAACAGTATCACTTGGAAGCAATGTCGCTGGATTCAATACTGTACAATATTTTCAATGTTACATTTGGAGCACCCAATATGCTCATCTCATACCTTGTCAGCCTTGCACCAGTCAAATATTGCGTTTTCATCCTCTTCAGTAAGATTTCAACAGAATGTGGTACCATTACCGTCAAAGGGTATCCCATGGCTACCCCCTCACATTGAGATAGACTTTGACCAACTGCGTCTACTGCACGCAGACAACCTAGTAAAGCTGCTGTGACTGGGTCCAAGGTAGCTGAAAAATAAGCTACTGGGTGGTATGCACCTCCATGGACCTGTGTCAAAACAGACAAAGAACAAGCATCATGTTCATGACAAAACAATGTGAATGGCTTTGTGTAATCAGGCATTCCCAATGCTGGAGCTCTGCAAAAACTTTCTCTCAGTTCAGTGAACGCTTTCATCTGAGCTTCAACTAGGGTAATGGGATCTGTAACTTCCTTATGAGTTAACTGCTGCAAGGATTTGGCAATTTCAGCAACATTTGGAATCCACTATCTACAATATCCCACCATTCCCAGGAACATTCTAACATCTCTCTGTGAAGTCCGGGGACTTCTCTGTAATATCATGGTAATTCTCTCCCTGGAAATTTTTCTTAACCCTTTCTCAATTTGATGTCCCAGGTATTTCACTGATTTCTGACAATACTGTAGTTTTACAGGTGACACTTTATGTCCAAAATTTCCCAAATGATTCAATAGGGCAATCGAGTCATACTTACACTCGTCCCTTGTTCTGGATGCGATCAGCAAATCGTCATTATATTGCACTAGAGTCGATTGGTAGGGTAATTCCAACAACTCCAGATTATTTTTCAAGATCTGATTAAAAAGTGATGGTGACTCTGTATACCTTTGTGGGAGCCTGCACCAGCTGTAGATTCTGTCTAGGAATTTGAAACTAAAAAGAAACTTACTATCCCCATGAAGAGGCACAGAAAAGAAAGCTTGTGACAAGTCAACCACTGTGAACCACTCTGCATCGCAAGGAATCTCAAACAGTATCACTGCTGGATTTGGCACCAATGGACAACACTTGACCACTAAATCGTTTACCTTTCGCAAGTCCTGCACAATGCACACTTTCCCACATGGCTTTTTTAAGCCCATTATTGGTGAATTACATGGACTGCTCAACACTTCCTTCAAAACTCCTTGTTTTAGAAAATCTCCAGTTATTTGCGCCACCTTCACCAGAACATCCTGTGGCATGTTATACTGTGGAAGTTGCGGGAATACTACATTTGGCTTCAAAGTGATATTAATCAGTTTGACTCCCTTAATCAAACCCACTTCTTTACCTGTCAGGTCCCAGACATCTTCCTTCACTGTTCCCTACAAATCCACATGCAATTCTCTTACAGTAAACATTGGGAAAAACTCAATTAATGGGTATTCTTCGTTAGCAATGTTGATCACCGTTTCAGCCACCTGTTCATCTTCATCATCACTATTAGTTTGTATTTCGATTCCAGTGCCTGAACAGTTAATGGAGCACTTGGTCTTACACAGCAAATCTCTTCCCAGTACAGACACCAGACTCGAGTCACAGACTACACACCTATGCAGTCCCTGGTAATTACCAATTTCGACCTGCACTGGATCTGTGATTGGATTTGTCAACTGTCTATTCTCCACTCCCACAACTTGAACTGTTCTGCCTCAAAGAGGTAAATTCGAGACTTCCACACTTCTTACTGTTGAGCGTGTAGCTCCTGTATCCACTAGAAATGAGACCTTGTATCCCATCAGCTTTCCCTTCACAAAGGGTCCTCTCTGATCTACTTCTAGGGATGCTGCAAGCATACATGGTCCTTCATCCGAACTGTCACTCATCCATTCTTCGTTTATTTCATCCTCACTATAAAATGGGAATTGGTGTACTGTGTCATTGTCATTACTTCTGTCTTGTTTCTGACCTGTGACCTGCTGAGTAAGCATCATCTGTTGCTGTTCCATCGGGGCTTGATGTATTTGCATTTGCTGTCTAGGTACCATGGGAACCTGCTGCTGCATTGATTGCGACTGTATTAATTGTGCACGCGGTATTTGTACCTGCTGCATGGGTTGAAAATTCTGCGATCGGTTCTGAACATTGGGAATAAATCCTTTCATTCTTGGGACTTTCACAGTTTGAAATGTACTGACATCACCAACTTGCTGAACAACACCATCCTACGCCATCAATGGACACTCCCGCTTCCAGTGTCCCACGTTTCCGCACAAATGACATGGTAGCATCTTTTTCATTCCCTGAATGTCATTCTGAACTACTACAGTTCCCAAATCGGGACTACGCATCATGTCCATTCCACTACCTCTACCTCTCATTTGAGGCTGGAACATAATAGTTCTCTGCTGCGGTGACATCGGTTGTACTAAAGCTCCTTGCACTCCTGTCTGAGCTGCCTTTATCTGCATCACCATTGCTTTCTCCATCAACTTTTTCTGCTTCAATTCAATCTCATCACTACAGTATTTTGCATACTGCAACACCTCATCAATTGGCTTTGCCTGCCAGCAAATTAAATGACTTTTAATCATCTGTCCTATTTCTGGTCTTAACCCTTCGATGAATCTGAACACAAAATGCAACATGTCTTTCTGCTCAATTGCTTCCTTACCACTGTACTCCTTGAATGCTTTCAACAATCTTTCATAGTAAGTATGTATAGACTCCTTAGTTTCTTGAACTGTTCTGTCAATTCTCTGCCAATCAATGTTTTTAGGAGAAATTCTCGTCTTCAGGAATTCAATCACCTTATAGTAATGTTTCATCACCTCAGGTGAGGGTGCACCCGTTACTCTATCCCTTTCCGGTTCACTTGTTGGCCAATCCACTGCTCTCTTACATTCAACCCACAAATCAGCTGGAACCACTATCTCCAACAATGTGTTTAAGAGAGTTTCACAAACCTGTCTGTCTGCTGATACCACTCAACCGGTTTCTCTATCAGTTTTGGAGAATCATTTGTGAATGACAATATATCACTTCTGTGCCATGGGACATGAACCAAGGGCCATATTTATACTTTTTGACACAAAACTGCGCTAACGCAGTTTTGCGTCAAAAAAATTAGCGCCAGCTAACTCCATTCTGAAGCGCCATGCGGGCGCCGTATTTAATCAATGACGTAAGCCGGCGTTAGCCGCCGGCGCTGCCTGGTGTGCGTGGAAAAAAATGACGTACACCAGGCAGCGCCGGCGTAGGGGGAAATGGAGCTTGGGCGTCAAAAAATGGGGCAAGTCAGGCTGAGGCAAATTTTTCGCCTCAACCCGATTTGCGCCATTTTTTCCGACTCCCAACCCCCATAGAAATGACTCTTGTCTTAGCAAAGACAGGAGTCATGCCCCCTTGCCCAATGGCCATGCCCAAGGGACTTCTGTCCCCTGGGCATGGTCATTGGGCATAGTGGCATGTAGGGGGGCACAAATCAGGCCCCCCTATGCCACAAAAAATAAAAATAAAAAATACTTACCGGAACTTACCTTAATGTCCCTGGGATGGGTCCCTCCAGCCTTGGGTGTCCTCCTGGGGTGGGCAAGGGTGACAGGGGGTGTCCCTGGGGGCATGGGAGGGCACCTCTGGGCTCCTTCAGAGCCCACAGGTCCCTTAACGCCTGCCTTTTCCAGGCGCTAAAAAACGGCGCAAAAGCGGCCGTACGTCATTTTTTTTGACCCGCCCACTCCCGGGCGTGAATTTTGCCCGGGAGTGTAAATACGGCGCACATGCCTCGGAGTCAATTTTTTTGACGGGAACGCCTACCATGCATATCATTAACGCAAAGTAGGTGTCCACGCTAAAAAATGACGCAAACTCCATGGACTTTGGCGCAAGACGCGTCTAACGCCAAAGTATAAATATGGAGTTAGTTTTGCGTCGGAATTGCGTAAAAAAAAACGACGCAATTCCGGCGCAAACGGAGTATAAATATGCCCCAAAGTGCCTTCCTGGAATTTCTCTCATCGGAAGCATCTTCACTGATTCCCTTTCTTTCTGAACATCTTCAGACCCTTCTTGTGAATCTCGTTTTCGCTTATCCTTCTTCTTTTCCCATCTACCTTCCCACTTTTCTAATGCTCCCCAGATCTGAGCACTCTGCAACAATTCTTTTAAATGAGCCTTCATTCCTGCTGATATCATGTGCTCAAAATCCTTTGCCTCAAAATCTAACCTGTAGCTTTGTTTCAAATGTTTTGTTTTCTCAATATCGATATCATGTTTCTCTGCCAGCTCTGATAATTTCTGATGTATCTTACCCACCTCCTTTGTAATCTTTGGACACAAGTATCTCATCTCTTCCTCTGTGTAGGATTCTAACCTATTTACTCCCATTGTTCCCTTAACTAGCTCTGTTGCTTCTGTAGCTAACCTTACACGATTTATCTGCTCTTCACCCTTGGATGTATTTTGAAGTGTCTTTAGACTGTCCAACCATTCAATCAATTGCTGAGCTGTCAATCCTTGTAACAAAATGTTACTTGCATTTGGCACTGGTACCTGTTGCATCGCGGCACCCGGAGTTTGTGGCGGCAACATTTTCAAACTTTGACTCACATTTGGGCCATTTACTGCATTTGGAAGCGCTACAAGTGGACTAAGATCCATTAACGATCTGGACCCATTAAAGGTCGGACCCAAAGATGACATCATCTGCACAGGATCACTCACTCCCCTTCTCACTAGGCTCTGTGACATTTCACTCTGCTCTCCCGCACTCGCTTTCTTTTGCGCAAATAAAGGTACCGCTGGACCAACAGTAATTGGTAGCGATATCACGTCTGGAGCTGCCCTGACACTTTCACCTTGCGGGAAAGTTACCCCCATTGCCTGGTTCATTACTGGTGTAACATCTGACTGTGTTCCTGTTATCGGTGTAAACTTCGGCAAACCCTGTGGCTGTGCCGGAAGCAATAACATTGGAGTCGGCTCAGTCTGAACTTGCATTGGCCTAGGGAGCACTTGCTCAGATGGCACTACTAAGTTCGAGATCGTCTCAAGAACTGGCACATCTGGATAAATTCTCTGTATCGATGGTGGATGCATCTGTGCTTGGACCACAGTAGTAGTCTCTGCATTAGGTGTACTCTGTACTACTCCTGGTATCTGTCCATTATCTGTCTGCACTGGTCCCACTGTTCCCGATACCTGCGCTGAAGCAATCAGATCAGAACTAGTGCTTAGACCCCTGGATGGGTCGCATATGGCGGAGGTCGATACCTCAACAATTGTGTAATAAGATCCTCAACATCTGAGTCCTCATCGTCTACATAAGACTTTTTATTTTCTTTGGTTCCTGTACTTTCACCTCCCTTGGCAGTATCTTCTTTCTCTGATTCATCTTCCTCTGCGATTGCAGGAAACAATTTAATTCCCTGTAGTGTCTCTGTTCTCCACCTTTTCTGTTCCCAATCCCACCTAGCTTCTGCTAAGGATTTCTCCACTCTCTTCATTCTCCTCTTAAATTTCATCTCTTGTTGCTGTCTGGCCGCTAGCTCCCAAACCGCTAAAGCCTCAAACTGTGCTGGTCTCGGTAACAGCTTTGTCTCATATAGTGCCATTCACAATTCGTCCCAAAATATTCAAATTGAATGTTCCATGCTCCGGAAACGCTAAAGCTCCTAACTTCCTTGTCAACTTGCACCACTGCTTTAACCAAAGACATGGTGCGACACCTCGCTCCTTCATCACAATATAAGCTGGAGAATTTTCCGGTGGGGTTGGCACCCCCACTGACACCTTAATGTAAGTATCACCCTTCATGGCACTTCTGAATGCCTTTAAAAAATTCATTTTGTCTATTGTTTTTATTTCGATTAAAAAATGAAATGACTTTTACTCCCAAGATTTCCTTCAGCCACTTACTCAACCAATTGCCTCTTACGGACGCCTGCCAATCTGCTTGCGACTCTTCTTACTAACCAACCTATTCAAGCGCGGCACACTCTGACGTCACACTCGCACACTGCGGCTGACAAAGTCTTGCGGCTTGTCCTCCTAAACTTCAATTCATGCAAAAACCAGTGCAAAATATTGCGAGCACCTTAACCAAATACCAATAACTAAAACAAACCTGCTGGTTTACTACAGGAAGGGACACAATCGTTTCAGAGACCTTAGGGATTTTCACTAATGGCCCTTTCGCTCATATAGCTATTCCTCTTTCTCAATCTCCCTCATTCGCAAGCAAAATTCGGCCCGCGAATTTCACTCTCAACTGATCAATGGGTCTGTCCTGGTGCACATAGGACTCGCCAAATCTCAGTCAAAGAATTCTCTTGGTCCTTTAACTCACACACCGACTTGTTGACCTCGCCCGATCAACCTACTAAACTAGGCAGATTACAACATATAACCAAGTGTCTCCTACACTTGTCAATATACTCCTGAGTCTTAGACCATGCAGGGTCCGCACATCATCAACAACCACGTGGACAATTGTTGAGCACAAAGAGCCACACACATATGAAGTTCGACGACTTCCCTACTCTCTCCTACAGAGTACGCACACTCCTACTAACCTCAATTGGAGTACGCCGACTCCCTACTTTACATCACATACATCACAATTCACCTGCAATTCGCCTAAGCCTGTGCAAGTGCAACCTACCACTTTCATACTATCACAAGAACGCCGAGAACATACCCATCTTTACAAGCGGGATCCAGGATCTGGGAAAGTCATTTCTGAGCTTAAGGGGACATCATCTTTGCTACAGTTGCCATTTCAGAAAAACAAAATTCAAACCTCATAAAAATATAAACAACTAACCCTAACTTAAACTACCACCATAACCAATAATCACCACATAACTAGTTCTCCAATGAAACTAAGGCCCATATTTATACTTTTTGACGCTAAACTGCGCTAACGCAGTTTAGCGTCAAAAAGTTTTGCGCCGTCTAACGCCATTCTGAAGCGCCAAGCGGGCGCCGTATTTATGGAATGGCGTTAGACGGCGCAATCAGACCGGCGCTGCCTGGTTTGCGTGGGAAAAAACCACGTAGACCAGACAGCGCCGGCGTAGGGGGAAAATGGCGCATGGGCGTCTTAAAATGGGGCAAGTCAGGTTACGTCGAAAAAATCGTCTTAACCCGACTTGCGCCATTTTTTAACGACGCCCATCCCCCATCAACATGACTCCTATCATTGTAAAGATAGGAGTCATGCCCCCTTGCCCAATGGCCATGCCCAGGGGACTTCTGTCCCCTGGGCATGGTCATTGGGCATAGTGGCATGTAGGGGGGCACAAATAAGGCCCCCCTATGCCACCAAAATAAAATATAAAAAATAAAAAATTATACTTACCTGAACTTACCTGAATGTCCCTGGGGTGGGTCCCTCCATCCTTGGGGGTCCTCCTGGGGTGGGCAAGGGTGGCAGGGGGGGTCCCTGGGGGCATGGGAGGGCACCTGTGGGCTCATTTTGAGCCCACAGGCCCCTTAACGCCTGCCCTGAGCAGGCGTTAAAAAGTGGCGCAAATGCGCCGTTTTTAGCCACGCCAACTCCCGGGCGTCTCTTTTGCCCGGGAGTATAAATACCACGTAAAGGCCTGGGAGTAATTTTTTAGACGGGAACGCCTCCCTTGCATATCATTAACGCAAGGAAGGGGTTCACGCTAAAAAATGACGCACATTCCGGGAACTTTGGCGCTATTCGCCTCTAACGCCATAGTATAAATATGGCGTTAGTTGGCGTTAGTTTTGCGTCGAAATTGCGTCAAAAAAAACGACGCAATTTCGGCGCAAACGGAGTATAAATATGGCCCTTACTATCAAGCTGGTACCAAAAACTGCAAGCGCGCCTGGTCCTCAGTAAGTAAACTTACAAGGGGACGCGTATAGGTCAATGAACCTTTTGAATCGAATGGAGTATCCTAGTCATGTAGTGACCTTTGAAATCAATAATTAGCATAGACTACCATTAACAAAACATCTTCTCTTGACTAACCACAACTCAGTGAAGAGTTAAACAATCTTTATTTCCCTATTGATTACAATTCTAAATCATCTGTTAGATCAATCTTTATTCATTTAATTAAATTATTAATTTGTTAATGAAAACATCATCACATAACTTGTAGAAAAACCTATGGGTAAATGCACCTTCATACGCCAAAAGAATAATACCAGCATTAATAGCAGAGTTCAGCAGATAGCTCGTCAGTCATTTGTCACTGTCAACGTCACCCCAACAGCCTACCTAACCAAGATTAGCATCAGCATGTGGGACTTCATGCAAAACTATTTAGAGAAAAATGCAATAATTTGGAAAAGATCTATCTAAGGGAGAATTCTATAATCAGTGCAGTTGGTACCTAGAAGAAAAGGCATAATTAGTCAGTCACATTTTCATAAATACCTATCCACAGAATGGATCAGCAACAAAGTCAGTCTTCGTCTTCAGGTCATCAATTAGTCAGCCACACATTAGGCTCTCAGAGTATGAGCCCAACGACAGAACCTCGGACAGCGTCTCCTGATGTCATCAATTCTCCCCTCGCATCTCTCGCATCTGCCTAAATTCTCCGGCATCTGAAGTTTAAGCCCCTTGT